>NC_058524.1:60282791-60907791 GCF_904849725.1 Hordeum vulgare subsp. vulgare
CATCGGGGTTGTCGTGCTACTCATGCTATTACTACTAAAGCTACGTCCTAGCAATATAGTAAACGCATCTGCAAGCACAAACGTTAGTTTAAAGACAACCCTATGGCTCCTGACGGTTGCCGTACCATCGACGTGCAAGTCGATATTAACTATTACAACATGATCATCTCATACATCCAATATATCACATCACATCGTTGGCCATATCACATCACAAGCATACCCTGCAAAAACAAGTTAGACGTCCTCTAATTTGTTGTTGCATGTTTTACGTGGTGACCATGGGTATCTAGTAGGATCGCATCTTACTTACGCAAACACCACAATGGAGATATATGAATTGCTATTTAACCTCATCCAAGGACCTCCTCGGTCAAATCCAATTCAACTAAAGTTGGAGAAACCGACACTCGCCGGTCATCTTTGAGCAACGGAGTTACCCGTAGCGATGAAACCAGTCTCTCGTAAGCGTACGAGTAATGTCGGTCCGAGCCACTTCGATCCAACAATACCGCGGAATCAAGAAAAGACTAAGGAGGGAAGCAAAACGCACATCACCGCCCACAAAAAACTTTTGTGTTCTACTCGAGAAGACATCTACGCATGAACCTAGCTCATGATGCCACTGTTGGGGAACGTCGCATGGGAAACAAATTTTTTCCTACGCGCACGAAGACCTATCATGGTGATGTCCATCTACGAGAGGGGATTTCTGATCTACGTACCCTTGTAGATCGCACAACAGAAGTGTTAAGAAACGCGGTTGATGTAGTGGAACGTCCTCACGTCCCTCGATCCGCCCCGCGAACCGTCCCACGAACCGTCCCGCGATCCGTCCCACGATCCGCTCCGATCTAGTGCCGAACGGACAGCACCTCCGCGTTTAGCACACGTACAACTCGACGATGATCTCGGCCTTCTTGATCCAGCAAGAGAGACGGAGAGGTAGATGAGTTCTCCGGCATCGTGACGGCGCTCCGGAGGTTGGTGGTGATCTAATCTCAGCAGGGCTCCGCCCGAGCTCCGCAGAAACGCGATCTAGAGGAAAAACCGTAGAGGTATGTGGTCAGGCTGCCGTGGCAAAAGTTGTCTCAAATCAGCCCTAATACCTCAGTATATATAGGAGGGAGGGAGGGGAGGAGGCAGCCTCAAACCCTCAAGGTTTGGCCGAAATTTGAGGTGGAGGAGTCCTACTCCAATCCTACTTGGAGTAGGATTCCACCTTCCCACTTGGAAACTCTTTCCACCTTGTGTTTTTCCCTTCTCAAACCTTATGGGCCTTAGTAGGAAATTATTCCAGCCCACTAGGGGCTGGTTTATCTCTTCCCATAGCCCATGATACCCCTTGGGGCGTGACACCCGTCTCGATGGTCCCCGTCACCCCTCCCGACACTCCCAGTACACTACCGATGAGCCCGAAACTTTTCCGGTAATGCACAAAAACCTTCCGGTAACCAAATGAGGTCATTCTATATATCAATCTTTGTTTCCGGACCATTACGGAAACCCTCGTGACGTCCGTGATCTCATCCGGGACTCCGAACAACATTCGGTAACCAACCATATAACTCAAATACGCATAAAACAACGTCGAACCTTAAGTGTGCACACCCTGCGGGTTCGAGAACTATGTAGACATGACCCGAGAGACTCCTCGGTCAATATCCAATAGCGGGACCTGGATGCCCATATTGGATCCTACATATTCTACGAAGATCTTATCCTTTGAACCTCAGTGCCAAGGATTCATATAATCCCGTATGTCATTCCCTTCGTCCTTTGGTATGTTACTTGCCTGAGATTCGATCGTCAGTATCCGCATACCTATTTCAATCTCGTTTACCAGCAAGGCTCTTTACTCGTTCCGTAATACAAGATCCCACAACTTACACTAAGTCACATTGCTTGCAAGGCTTGTGTGTGATGTTGTATTACTGAGTGGGCCCCGAGATACCTCTCCGTCACACGGAGTGACAAATCCCAGTCTCGATCCATACTAACTCAACGAACACCTTCGGAGATACCTGTAGAGCATCTTTATAGTCACTCAGTTACGTTGCGACGTTTGATACACACAAAGCATTCCTCCGGTGTCAGTGAGTTATATGATCTCATGGTCATAGGAACAAATACTTGACACAAGAAAACAGTAGCAACAAAATGACACGATCAACATGCTACGTCTATTAGTTTAGGTCTAGTCCATCACATGATTCTCCTAATGATGTGATCCCGTTATCAAGTGACAACACTTGCCTATGGTCAGGAAACCTTGACCATCTTTGATCAATGAGCTAGTCAACTAGAGGCTTACTAGGGACATTGTTTTGTCTATGTATCCACACATGCACTGTGTTTCCAATCAATACAATTATAGCATGGATAATAAACGATTATCATGAACAAAGATATATAATAATAACTAATTTATTATTGCCTCTAGGGCATATTTCCAACACAATCTTCCCTCCGGCAGGGTGCCGGGAAGAGGTCTCCTCACGCTCCCGATCTCGGAAGCGCTGCGGCGGCGGAACGATGGAGAAATTCACGATTCCGAATATTCTTGAAGGGTTTGCTATCGGAGAGATAAATATAGGCCGAAGGAGGGCACCGGAGGAGGTCGAACCGACCCAAGCGGCTTGTGGGCGCGGCCAGGCGGTAGGCCGCGCGAGGAGGTCGCCTGGATGGCCCCTGGCCCCCCTCTGGCCCATCTTCGGTGATCCGAAAGCTTCCGGTATGCTGTTATTTTATATATTTTTCTCGGGATTTTTGAGGCTTCGGAAAATTGCGTAAAAGCCCCTGCAAAATAGACATCAGCATACAGAAATTGGCACTGGGTGCACTGAGTTAGTAGGTTAGTCCAAATATGTGTAAAATGATATAAAAGTGTAGCAAAACATATAACAATGTCACCCAAAAATCATGGAACAAGCAGAAATTATAGATACGTTTGGGACGTATCACTCCTCTAAGTGGGTTTGGTGGAGGCGCTAGGGGGACTCCTCCTCCTAGTCAAACTCCTCCCCTTCTCTAATATTTCGGCTGCATAGGCCCAAGAGGCTGGCCTCCCAGACCACTAGGGGTTGGTGCGCCACTTCTTAGGCCTATGTGGCCCTTCGGGGTGGTTGGCCCATCCGAGTGAACCCCCAAAACACATTTGTCACTCCCGGTACACTATCGGAAATGCCCGAAACTTTTCCGGAGCCCAAATACCCTTTTCATATATATCAATCTTCATATCCGGACCATTCCGGAACTCCTCGTTACATCCGGGATATCATCCGAGGCTTCGAACAACCTTTGGTCACCGACATACATAACTCAACTATACCAAAACGTCACCGAACCTTAAGTGTGCAGACCATGCGGGTTCGAGAACTATGCAGACATGACCAAGAAACTCTTCGATCAATAACCAATAGTGGGACCTGGATGGCCATATTGGATCCTACATATTCTATGAAGATCTTTATCGGTCGAACCTCTGTGTCAAGGACTCAGTTAATCCCGTATACTATTCCCTTTGTCCATCGGTATGTTACTTGCCCGAGATTCAGTCGTTGGTATCTCTATACCTAGTTCAATATCATTACCGGCAAGTATCTTTACTCGTTCCATAATACAAAATCCCTTGACGAACTCTTTAGTCACATTACTTGCAAGGCTTGTTGTGATGTTGTATTACCGAGTGGGCCCCGAGATACCTCTCTGTCACATGGACTGACAAACCCCAGTCTTGTTCCATGCCAACCCAACAGACACCTTCGTAGATACCTGTAGAGCACCTTTATAGTCACCCAGTTACGTTGTGACGTTTGATACACATAGGGCATTCTTCCGGTGCCCGGGAGTTGCATGATCTCATGGTCATAGAAACAGATACTTGACATGCAGAAAACAGTAGCAATAAACTGACACGATCACATGCTACATTCATAGTTTGGGTCTTGTCCCTCACATCATTCTCCTAACAATGTGATCCTATTTTCAAATGACATCTCAGGTCTATGGTTAGGTAACCTTGACTATCTTTGATCAACGAGCTAGTCCATTAGAGGCTCGCTAGGGATAGAGTGTTGTCTATGTATCCACACATGTATTTGAGTTTCCAATCAATACAATTCTAGCATGGATAATAAATGATTATCATGAACAAGGAAATATAATAATAACTAACTTATTATTGCCTCTAGGGCATATTTCGAACAGTCTCTCACTTGCACTAGAGTCAATAATCTAGTTCACATCACTATGTGATTCATATCCAATAAGTTCTAGGGTTTAATCATGTTTGCTTGTGTGAGAGGTTTTTAGTCAACGGGTCTAAACCTTTCAGATCCGTGTGTGCTTTACAAATCTCTATGTCATCTTGTAGATGCTCCTACCACGTGCCATTTGGAACCATTCCAAATGACTGCTCCACTATACGAATCTGGTCCGGTACTCACAGTCATCCTGTTTGGTGTCAAAGCTTGCATCGACATAATCCTTTACGACAAACTCTTTTATCACCTCCATAATCGAGAAACATTTCCTTAGTACTGAAGTTACTAAGGATAATTTTGACCGTTGTCCAGTGATCCATTCCTGGATCACTCTTGTACTCCTTGACAGATTCATGGCAAGGGACACATTAGGTGCAGTACACAACATAGCATACTATAGAGCCTACGTCTAAGGCATAGGGGACGACCTTCCTCCTTTATCTTTCTTCTGTCGGGGTCGAGTTTTGAGTCTTACTCAAATTCACACCTTACAACACAGCCAATAACTCTGTCTTTGGCTGATCTATTTTGAAATCCTTCAAAAACATGTCAAGGTATGTATTCATTGAAAGTTTTATCAAGCGTCTTGATCTATCTCCATAGATCTTGATGCTGAGTGTTCAAGTAGCTTACTCCAGGTTTTCCTTTGAAAAACACCTTTAAAAAAAACCTATATGCTTTCCAAAAATTCTACATCATTTCCGATCAATAATATGCCAACTACATATACTTATCAGAAATTCTATAGTGCTCTGATACGTCTCCGTCGTATCTATAATTTTTGATTGTTTCATGCCAACATTCTACAACTTTCATATATAGTTTTGGCAACTCTTTATACTATTTTTGGGACTAACATATTGATCCAGTGCCCAGTGCCAGTTCCTGTTTGTTGCATGTTTTTTGTTTCGCATATTATCCATACCATACGAAGTCCAAACGCAATAAAAACCTATGGGGATTTTTTGGAATATTTATGATTTTTGGGAAGAAGAGTCTACGTGAAACGATGCCCGAGGAGGTCACAAGCCCAGGAGGCGCGCCCCCCTACGCCGCGGCTGGCAGGCTTGTGACCAACCCATAAGGCGGTTGGGGCCCTTATTTCGCCGCAAGAGAGCTAATATCTGGAAGAAAATCGTGTTAAAATTTCAGCCCAATCGGAGTTACGGATCTCCAGGGATTTAAGAAACGGTGAAAGCCAGAATCTGGGATCGCAGAAAAGAAGGACACAGAGAGAGAGATCCAATCTCGGAGGGGCTCTCGCCCCTCCGCCGCCATGGAGACCATGGACCAGAGGGGAAACCTTCTCCCATCTAGGGATGAGGTCAAGGAAGAAGAAGAAGAAGGGGGCTCTCTCCCCCTCTCTCCCGGCGGCGCCGGAACGCCGCCCGAGACATCATCGTGTGATGGCGATCTACACCAACACCTGCGTCATCTTCACCAACACCTCCATCACCTTCCCCCATCTATATTCAGTGGTCCACTCTCCTGCACCCCGCTGTACCCTCTACTTGAACATGGTGCTTTATGCTTCATATTATTATCCAATGATGTGTTGCCATCCTATGATGTCTGAGTAGATTTTCGTTGTCCTATCGGTGATTGATGAATTGCTATGATTGGTTTAATTTGCTTGTGGTTATGTTGTTGTCCTTTGGTGCCATCATATGAGCGCGTGCGTGGATCACACCATAGGGTTAGTAGTATGTTGATAGGACTATGTATTGGAGAGCAAGGGTGACAGAAGCTTCAACCTAGCATAGGATTTGATGCATACGGGATTGAAGGGTGACCAATATATCTTATTGCTATGGTTGGGTGTTACCTTAATGAACGTTAGTAGTTGCGGATGCTTGCTAATAGTTCCAATCATAAGTGCATAGAATTCCAAGTAAGGGATGACATGCTAGCAGTGGCCTCTCCCACATAAAACTTGCTATCGGTCTAGTAACATAGTCAATTGCTTAGGGACAATTCCGCAACTCCTACCACCACTTTTCCACACTCGTTAGACTAACGTAATTGTTTCTTTATCGAAACAGCCCCTAGTTTTTAGTTACGTGTTCTTTACTTTCTTGCAAACCTATCCTATCACTCCTACAAAGTACTTCTAGTTTCATACTTGTTCTAGGTAAAGCGAAGATAAAGTGTGCGTAGAGTTGTATCGGTGGTCGATAGAACTTGAGGGAATATTTGTCCTACCTTTAGCTCCTCGTTGGGTTTGACACTCTTACTTATCGAGAAAGGCTACAATTGATCCCCTATACTTGTGGGTTATCATGCTTCCACTCACTTTCTTTTAAATACAAGTTTCTCATAAACTTTGTATAAACCCAAAAAGTTTGATCATCTCATCAAAGTGTATATTCCAACTCCAAAATGCTTGCTCCAGTCCATAGAAGGATCGCTGGAGCTTGCATACTTGTCAGCATCCTTAGGATCGACAAAACCTTCTGGTTGTATCACATACAACCTTTCCACAAAGAAACCGTCGAGGAAACAATGTTTTGACATCCATCTGCAAGATTTCATAATTGAAAAATGCAGCAACTGCTAACATAATTTCAAAAGATTTTGGCATCACTACGAGTGAGAAAGTCTCACCGTAGTCAACTCCTTGAACTTGTCAGAAACCTATTTGTGACAAGTCAAGGTTTCTAAATGGTGACATTCACCATCATTGTATGTCTTCCTTTTAAAGATCCACTTGTACTTAATATCCTTACAACCATCAAGTAGTTCTTCCAAAGTCTACACTTTGTTTTCATACATGGATCCTATCTTGGATTTCATGGCGTCCAACCATTCATCGGAATCCAGGCCCACCATCGCTTGTCCATAGCTCGTAGGTTCATTGTTGTCCAACAACATGACCTCCAAGATAGGATTACCGTACCACTCTGGAGTAGTGCGTGTCCTTGTCGGCCTACGAGGTTTGGAAGTAACTTGATATGAAGCTTCATTATCATCATCATTGGCTTCCACTTAAACTGGTGTAGGCGCCAAAGGAATAATTTGTTGCTCCCTTCTACTCTCTGGTTGAAGTGACGGTTCAAAAACCTCATCAAGTTCCACCATCCTCCCACTCAATTCTTTCCAGAGAAACTCTTTATCGAGAAAGGACCTGTTTTCATCAACAAACACTATGCTTTCGGATCTGAGATAGGAGGTATACCCAACTAATTCCTCCGGGTATCCTATGAAGATGCAATTATCCGCTTTGGGTTCGAGCTTATCAGACTGAAGCCTTTTGATATAAGCATCGCAACCCCAAAGTTTAAGAAACGACAGCTTAGGTGTCTCCAAACCATAGTTCATACGGTGTCATCTCAACGTGTTTAAATGGTGCCCTATTTAAAGTGAATGTTGTTGTCTCTAATGCATAACCCCAAAACAATAGTGGTAAGTCGATAAGAGACATCATAGTATGCACCATATCCAATAGGGCGCGACTACGATGTTTGGACACACCATCAGACTATGGTGTTCCAGGTGGCATGAGTAGTGAAACAATTTCAACATTGTCTTAAATGTATACCAAACTCGCAACTCAGATACTCATCTCTACCCTCACATTGTAGATATTTCATCCTCTTGTCACGATGATCTTCAACTTCACTCTGAAATTAATTGAACTTTTCAATAATTTAGACTCGTGATTCATCAAGTAAATACACATGTATCTACTCATATTATGTGTGAAGCAAGATCATAACGATATCCACTGCGTGCCTCGACACTCATTGGACTGCATACATCAAAATGTATTATTTCCAATAAGTTACTTGTTTGTTCCATCACTGGAAAATGAGGTCTTCAGCCATCTTGCCCATGTGGCATGATTTGCATGTCTCAAGTGATTCTAAATCAAGTGATTCCAAACGATCCATCTCCATGGAGTTTCTTCATGTATTTACACCAATAGGCATGGTTCGCATGTCTCAAACGATTCAAAAACGAGTGAGTCCAAAGATCCATCAAGATGGAGCTTCTTCATGCGTTTTAAACCATTATGACTCAAGCGGAAGTGCCACAAGTAAGTGGTACTATCATTACTACTTTGTATCTTTTGGCATCAATATTATGAACATGTGTATCACTACGATCGAGATTCAATTAACCATTCATATTAGGTGTATGACCATTGAAGGTATTATTCAAGTAAACAGAGTAACCATTATTCTCTTTAAATGAATAATTGTATTGCAATAAATATGATCCAATCATGTTCATGCTCAACGCAAGCACAAAACAACATTTAGGTTTAACACTAATCCCGAAGGTAGAGGGAGCATGCGATGGTGATCACATCAACCTTGGAAACACTTCCAACACACATCGTCACCTTGCCTTTAGCTAGTCTCCGTTTATCCCGTAGCTTTTATTTCGAGTTACGAACATTTAACAACTGAGCCGGTATGTAATACCCATGTGCTACTAGGAGTACTAGTAAAGTACACATCAATAACATGTATATCTGATATACTATTCTTGACGTTGCCAGCCTTCTTATCTACCAAGTGTCTAGGGCAGTTCCGCCTGAGTGATCATTCCCCTCATCATGGAAGCACTTAGTCTCAGGTTTGGGTTCCACCTTGGATTTCTTTATTGGAGTGAAAACTGACTTGTCAGTCTCGAAGTTTCCCTTCATTCCCTTTGCCCTTCTTGAAACTGGTGGTTTTAGTAACCATCAGCACTTGATGCTCCTGCTTGATTTCTACCTTTGTGGTGTCAAACATCGCGAATAGATCAGGGGTCATCATCTCTATCCCTGATATGTTATATTTCATCACGATGCTAAGTAGCTTGGTGGCAGTGACTTTGGAGAACTATGGCAATCACTACCTTATCTTGGAAGATCAACTTCCACTAGATTCAAGCGATTGTAGCACCCACACAATCTCAGCACATGCTCAACGATTGAGATTTCTCTCTTACTTTGCAGGCAAAGAATCTTGTCGGAGGTCTCATACCTCACAACACGGGCACGAGCCTGAAATCCTAATTTCATCTCTTGGAATATCTCATATGTTTCGTGACATTAAAAACGTCTTGGGCGCCTCAATTTCTAAGCCATAAAGCATGACACACTGAACTATCATGTAGTCATAAAAAAGTGTATGTCAAATGTTCGCAACATCCATAGGCGACGCTCAGAGGGGGAGGGGGGTAGCACACCGAGCGGTGCATTAAGGACATAAGCCTTCTGTGCAGCAATGAGGACAATCCTCAGTTTACGGACCCAGTCCACATACTTGCTACTATCATCTTTCAACATAGTTTTATCTAGAAACATATCAAAAAACAGGGGAGCTACAGCGCAAGCTAATCATCTACAACATAATTTTCAAAGACATTTTGACTGAGTTCATGATAATGAGTCCAATTAATCATATTACTTAACAACTCCCACTCAATTTGATATCCCTCTCGTCATTCCAGTGGTACATTATCCAAATCCACCAACCCATGTCCGATCATCACGTGAGATGAGGTGGTTTCAATGGTGAACATTTATGTTGATCTTATCAACTATATGACTCATGTTCGACCTTTCGGTCTACTGTGTTCTGAGGCCATGTCTGTACATGCTAGGCTCGTCAAGTTTAACCCGAGTGTTCCACATGTGCAAAACGTTCTTGCACCCGTTGTACATGAACACATAGTCTATCACACCCGATCATCACGTGGTGTCTCGAAACAACGAACTGTCGCAATGGTGCACACTCGGGGAGAACACAATTTTATCTTGAAATTTTAGTGAGGGGTCACCTTATAATGTTGTCTTTGTCCTAAGCAAAACAAGGTGCATCAAAAGGATTAACATCACATGCAAATCATAAGT
This sequence comes from Hordeum vulgare subsp. vulgare, assembly GCF_904849725.1. NCBI lineage: Eukaryota > Viridiplantae > Streptophyta > Magnoliopsida > Poales > Poaceae > Hordeum > Hordeum vulgare. The sequence continues at coordinate 60,292,902 of NC_058524.1, forward strand.
GACATGATATGGTCATGAACTTGTGCTTTTTGATCTCCATCTTCAAAGCACGGGCATAATCTCCATCGTCACCGGTGCCACACCATGATCACCATCATCATGATCTCCATCATTGTGCTCATATAGAGGTTGTCGCGCCATCTATGTTTGTACTACTATTGCTACTGATTTAACCATAAAGCAAAGCATCGCTAAATGACTAATAAATTAAAGACAACCCTATGACTCCTACCGGTTGCCGTAGCATCGACGTGCAAGTCGATATTAACTATTACAACATGATCATCTCATACATACAATATATAATATAATTTACTTCGCCATATCATATCACATCATACCCTAAAGAAACAAGTTAGACGTCATCTAATTTGTTCGCTACAAGGAAAACACTCATTTATGACAAAACAATTGACGGTGGTCTGATGACCCACAAGTGTAGGGGATCTATCGTAGTCCTTTCGATAAGTAAGATTGTAGAACCCAACGAGGAGCAGAAGTAACTTACAAGTGGTTTCCAGCAAGGTATTCTCTGCAGGCACTGAAATTATCGGTAACAGATAGTTGTGTGGTAAGATAATTCATAGCGAGTAGCAAGTAACAATAGTAACAAAGGTGCAACAAGATGGCCCAATCCCTTTTGTAGCAAGGGAGAAGCCTGGACCAACTCTTATATGAGGTGAAGCGCTCCCGAGGACACATAGGAATTTCTGTCAAGCTAGTTTTCATCATGTTCATATGATTCACGTTCGCTACTTTGATATTTTTATATGTGGGTGGATCGGTGCTTGAGTGTGGCCCTTACTTGGACAAACATCCCACTTATTATTAACCCCTCTCGCAAGCATCCGCAACTACGAAAGAAGAATTAAGACAAAGTCTAACCATAACATTAAACTAGTGGATCCAAATCAGCCCCTTACGAAGCAACACATAAACTAGGGTTTAAACTTCTGTCACTCTAGCAACCCATCATCTACTTATTACTTCCCAATGCCTTCCTCTAGGCCCAAATAATGGTGAGTCGTCGACGTTCACATAACACCACTAGAGGAAAAGACAACATACATCGCATCAAAATATCGAACGAAAACCAAATTCACATGACTACTTATAGCAAGACTTATCCCATGTCCTCAGGAACAAAAGTGACTACTCACAAAGCATAATTATGTTCATGACCAGAGAGGTATTGAATAGTATTAAGGATCTGAACATATGATCTTCCACCGAGTAATCCAACTAGCATCAACTACAAAGAGTAATTAACACTACTAGCAACCTTACAAGTTCCAATCGGAGTCGCGAGACGGAGATTGGTTACAAGAGATGAACCAGGGTTTGGAGATGATATGGTGTTGATGAAGATGTTGATGGTGATGAGTCCCCTCCAATGAGAGGAGTGTTCGTGATGATGATGGCGACGATTTCCCCCTCCAGGAGGGAAGTTTCCCCGGCAGGACGGCCCTGCCGGAGCTCTAGATTGGTTCTGCTCAAGTTCCGCCTCGTGGCGGCGGCAATTCCTCCCGAAAGCCTCTTCATAATTTTTTTCTGGGATGAAACCCTCCTTATAGCAGAAGATGGGAGCCGGAGGGGCAACAGGGGGCCCACAAGCCACCTAGGCGCGACCAGGGGGGTAGGTCACGCCTGGCAGGCTTGTGGCCTCCTGGTGGCTCCCCTCCGGTACTTCTTCCGCCCAGTATTTTTTATAAAATCCAAAATAATTCCTCATTGATTTTCACGGCTTTTGGAGTTGCGCAGAATAGGTATCCCAAACTTGCTCCTTTTTCAGACCAGAATTCCAGCTGCCGGCATTCTCCCTCTTCATGTAAACCTTATAAAATAAGAGAGAAAATGCATAAGTATTGTACCGTAAAGTGTAATAACAGCCCATAAAGCGATAAATATCAACATAAAAGCATGATGCAAAATGGACGTATCAACTCCCCCAAGCTTAGACCTCGCTTGTCCTCAAGCAGAAGCCGAGATCAATAAATATGCCCACATGTTTAGAGATAGAGGTGTCGATAAAACAAAATACGGACATGCAGACATCATGATCATAATTAGAATAGCAATATCGTCATATAATCTCTTATGCTAAAGTGACAATTCCTTCATAAAGTAAAGTATGGATCAAGAACCCTATTGAGAATTAACAACCAATAGCCGTTAGTCATTGAAGCAATTGCAATTTATCATAACATCGGAAAGAGTCAAATAAGAGCTTGTAAAGCAAATGCACATACTCAATCATCCTTTCATCTTCTACAATTGCTAAAACTCATGTGGTAATCATGTGATCAAAGTTTCAGTCGGACACAGAGAAAGATAGGGGCTTATAGTTTCGCCTCCCAACTACTTACCTCAAGGGTAATGTCAACAATAATAATTCATGAATACTTACTTCCAAGTTGATATATGAATATAGATCTTTCCCTAGCACATGACGCTAGCCAAGATAATGGCAAAATAAGGAATTGGTGTCGATCACCATGACTCTTTTAAGGAGAAAAAGTAAAGGTACAAGATAGGCCCTTCGCAGAGGGAAGCATAGCTTGTCATGCGCTTTTGAGGTTTGGATGTGCGACCTCTTAGTGTGAAGGAACGTCACTTTATATTGCCTCCTGTGATAAAGAACTTTATTATGCAGTTTGTCGCTTTTATGTCTTCCTCATCACAGGTTCGTACAAAGCTTATTTTCCACACACTAGAAGATCATACATATTTAGGGAGCAATTTTTATTGCTTGCACCGATGACAACTTACTTAAGGGATCTTCTTCAATCCATAGGTAGGTATGGTGGACTCTCATGGCAAAATTGGGTTGAAGGTTTATGGATGCACAAGTAGTATCTCTACTTAGTGCGGAAGTTTTGGCTGATATGAGGTGGAAGCAATCGTCTTAGGCTAAGGGATCTCTAGTCATATAACATTGTTCGGAACCAAGAAAACATAATTAATTATGTTGTCTTCCTTGTCCAACATCTACTTCTAAGCATGTAATTGTTTAATGAGTGTTCACAATCATAGACGGTGTCAAAGATGATATATTTATATGTGAACCTCTCTTTCTTTATTACTTCCTATTAATTGCAACAATGACCAAGGTCTACGTTTGTCCGCCAACAACAAGTTTCAATCAACATTCTTTTTATATGTGAAGCCATCACTTCCCATAAGATCATTACATGATCTTTCATGCTTTTGTTCTTTTATTATTCTTTTCTTTAGATCATGGCATGAAGCAAGGCCCTTAACTGAAACACTCTTTATTATATGACTCACGAACATGATTACATTGGGGGGGGGTAACACAAAGGAAAACTCAAGCCTAAAACACTAAGAACTTTATTCCACTAGAGAAAGATAAAACCAAAAAGGATCGAACTAAGAAAAGGTAAAGGCAAAAGATGTGATGGTGATATGATATCGGGGCAACTCCCCCAAGCTTGGCACAAGCCTAGGGGATTGCCCATACCCGTGCTTAGTGATACGTCTCCATCGTATCTACTTTTCCAAACTCTTCTGCCCTTGTTTTGGACTCTAATTTGCATGATTTGAATGGAACTAACCTGGATTGACGCTGTTTTCAGCAGAATTGCCTTGGTGTTATTTTTGTGCAGAAATCAAAGTTCTCCAAACGTCCTGAAAATTTACGGGGAGAAGTTTTCGAAAATAAGAAAAATATCTGCGCCAAGTTCCACCTCAGGGGGTGGGCCAGTGGGCCACAAGCCCTGGCTCCGCCACCCCCCTGGTGGTGGTGGGCAGGCTTGTGGGGCCCACACGGCTCTGCCTCCCCCAATCTCAGGTATATAAGATCCCTTTCGTCCCAGAAAAAATAAAAAAGAGAAGTTTTCGTCGCGTTTTCGATACGGAGGCGCCGCCACCACCTGTTCTTCATCTGAGGGCAGATCTGGAGTTCGTCTTGGGCTCCGGAGAGGGGAAATCATCGCCATCGTCATCATCAACCTTATTCCCTCTCCAACTCCATGAAGCTCTTCGTCGTTCGTGAGTAATCTATTCGTAGGCTCGCTGGGCGGTGATGAGTAGGATGAGATCTATCATGTAATCGAGTTAGTTTTGATGGGGATTGATCCCTAGTATCCACTATGTTCTGAGATTGATGTTGCTACTACTTTGCCATGCTTAATGCTTGTCAGTAGGGCCCGACTGCCATGATTTCAGATCTGAAATTATTATGTTGTCACCAATATATGTGTGTTTTAGATCCGATCTTGCAAGTTGTAGTTACCTACTATGTGTTATGATCCGGCAACCCCAGAGTGACAATAATCGAAACCACTCCCGGTGATGATCATAGTTTGAGGAGTTCATGTGTTCACCAAGTGCTAATGCGTTGGTCCGGTTCTTTATTAAAAGGAGAACCTTAATATCCCGTAGTTTCCTTTTGGACCCCGCTGCCACGGGAGGGATGTACAATAGATGTCATGCAAGTTCTTTTCCCTAAGCACGTATGACGACACACGGAATGCATGCCTAGATCACATTGACGAACGGGAGCTAGTCACATATCTCTCCGTGTTATAGCTGTTGCATGATGAATATCATCCAAACAAATCACTGACCCATTGCCTACGAGTTTGTCCTACTGCTGCCGTTACTTGTCTTGCTCTGCTGCTGCTACTACTGTTGCTATTACTGTCGCTTGCTACTGCTGTCACTACTGTTGTTCCTTGCCGCTGCTATTGCTCGTTACACTACCATTACTCGCTACTTTGTTGTTACTACTATGCTTGCAGATACTAATCTTTCAGGTGTGGTTGAATCTGACAAATTCAGCTGCTAATACTTGAGAGTATTCTCTCACCTCCCGTCGTGCGAATCAACAAATTTGGGTTGAATACTCTACCCTCGAAAACTGCTGCGAACCCACGCGCTGGTGGGACATCAACAACATTCTTCTAGTTCCGTTGCCGGGGAGTGCTAGGAGCATTCTTCTGGTGCCGTTGCAGGGGAAGGTTTGTTGTCATCAGCATTCATCTAGCCATCGCCACAGATTGCAATCAGCATTTTTCTGGCGCCGTTGCCGGGGAGGTATTGCTATATTCTCCGAGTCACTTGGGATTTATATCTGCTGATCACTATGAAGAATCTGAAGGATCCGAAGACCAAAGTCTTGCCCTCAACTGCGAGGGGAGGTAAGGAATTGCCATCTAGCTCTGCACTTGATTCACCTTGAGTTATGAGTAAGTTTGCGACATCACCTCCTGCTAGAAATCTTGATATGTCGCCTGTGCTTGATGATGCTTGTGATACTACTGCTAGAGATGCTATGCTTGATACTATGCCTAATGCTGCTAGAGATGCCATGCTCGATACTATGCCTGATGATACTATGCTTCATACTGCTAGAGATGCTATGCTTGATACTGCTTTGCCTGATGATGCTAGAGATGCTATGCTTGATACCGCTTTGCCTGATGATGCTAGAGATGCTATTTTGCCTGATGTTCCACTAGGAGTGTTCCTTGATGCTCATATTGCTAGAGTTACTGCAAATGCTCGTGATGCTTCTGAAACTACCGATACTATTGAGATAGAACCTGCTTTTGCTCCTGCTAGATCTAGCTCTCCTAGATATGAATTGCCTGATATACCTGAGGGTTACGTTATGGAGGGAGAGATAGCTGAGGATTTTCTTGCGTGTAAGGATGCCTATGACGCTGAGAAATTACTTCTCAAGTGGAAGGAAAAATCTCGGGAAGCTAGGATGAAAAATGACCCGAAGTTTGCCACTTCGCCTATCTTTGTCACCGATAAGGATTATGAATTCTCTGTCGACCCTGAGATAATCTCTCTAGTCGAATCTAAGATGGTCATGGCCCATCTTGCCAAACTATCCGAAATAGACAACCTTTTCACTAATGAGGAGAAGATCCGCCACTACTATATCCTTAAGCTGTTTCCTTTCTCTCTAAAGGATGACGCTAAAGTCTGGTTCACCTCTCTTGCTCCTGGATGTGTGCGTAGTCCCCAGGAGATGGTCTATTACTTCTATGAGAAATATTTCCCTGCCCATAAGTAGCAAGCTGCCTTGCAGGAAATATACAACTTTGCTCAACTCCAAGAAGAGAGTCTTCCACAAGCTTGGGGGAGGCTCGTCCAGCTACAGAATGCTTCGCCTGATCACCCTCTTAATAAGAACGAGATACTTGATATCCTCTATAGCGGACTTACCAATGCCTCTAGAGCCCACCTAGATAGTTGTGCCGGTTGTGTTTTTAGGGAACAAACTGTAGAACAAGCTGAGACTCTACTGAATAACCTCTTGATCAACGATAATGCTTGGACTATTCCCGAACCACGTCCTAAGCCAACTCCGAAGAAAAGAGGTATTCTATTCCTCAGTCCCGAAGATATGCAAGAAGCCAAGAAATCTATGCAAGAGAAAGGCATTAGATGTGAAGATGTCAAAAACCTACCACCTATCGAAGAGATCCATGGTCTCGATAACCCGATACAGGTAGTAGAAGTGAATTCTCTGCGTAGGTTTGATGAGAGTGATATTCCTTTTGATAAACCCGCCAGTCTATGCTTTGATGATTTAACAACTTTGTTGCCAAACAACAGAGTTTCAATGATTATGTTAGCAGACATTTGGAACAAAGTGCTCGTATGCTTAGCCATTTAAGTGCTTGTGTAGACAGAAATGTCAATGATCTGAAGCTTCTGAGTAAACATGCCTCTATGATTACTACTCAGGTAGAACAAGTACTTAAAGCTCAGAATGACCTGCTCAATGAATTAAATGACACCCCTGTCAGAGTCATTACTAGAGGAGGCAAAATGACTCAGGAACCTTTGTATCCTGAAGGTCATCCTAAGAGAATTGATCAAGATTCTCAAGGAATCAATGCTGATACACCCAGTCGTCCTAAGGAGAAGAAGAAGGATGATAGAAGCCTGCACGCCCGTTCACCAAATACTGTCACACCTGAAGAACCTAATGATATTTCTGCGTCTGATGCAGAAACACAATCAGGTGATGAACATGAACCTGGTGACAATATGGACAGTGATGTTCATAATAATGCTCAACCTAGCCATGACGAGGATGTGGAGATTGAACCTACGGTTAATCCTGATAATCCACAACCTAAGAGATACGACAAGAATGACTTCACTGCTAGGAAGCATGGTAAAGAAAGAGAGCCATGGGTTCAGAGACCTATGACCTTTCCTCCTAAGCCTTCCAAGAAAAAGGATGATGAGGATTTTGAGCGCTTCGTTGAGATGATAAGACCCGTCTTTCTGCAGATGCAGTTAACTGATATGCTCAAGATGTCTCCATATGCCAAGTACATGAAAGATATCGTGACTAATAAACGGAAGATACCAGATCTTGAGATCTCCACCATGCTTGCCAACTACACTTTCTAAGGTGGAACTCCTAAGAAATTTGGTGATCCCGGAGTGCCCACTATACCTTGCTCTATTAAAGGAAACTACGTAAGAACTGCCTTATGTGACCTTGGAGCCGGTGTTAGTGTTATGCCGCTCTCTCTTTATCGTAGACTTGAGTTGGATAAGTTGACACCCCACTGAAATTTCTCTGCAAATGGCCGACAAATCAACTGCTTTCCCTATGGGCGTTTGCGAGGATGTGCCTCTTGTGGTTGCTAACACCACTATCTTAACATACTTTGTTATCTTGGATATTCCTGAGGACGATGCCATGGCTGTCATCCTCGGAAGACCCTTTTTAAACACTGCAGGGGCTGTTATAGATTGCAACAAAGGCAATGTCACTTTCCATGTCAACGGTAATGAGCACACAGTGCACTTTCCGAAGAAACGATATCTAGTACATTGCATCAATGCTATCGAAAAGACTTCATCGATTCTCATTGGGAGCTTTGAATGCCCTATTCCTCGTGTCACGATGAAGTATGATTTGCTTGTTGGGGAGATACATATCCCCATTGAGGTGACTTAGTGACTATTCAAAAATTCTCCGTTCTCTCTTGTGATTCGAGAAGGTTTTGTCATAAGGACTTGATCAATCCCATTGACGGATTTCTTTCGATGACCATGAAACGGATGAATCAAAGAGTCACATACCTCTGTTTTGAGTTTTCCTTTTTTGTTGCTTAGAATAAAAATGATAAAATTATTTTAGTTTTTCCTGTTTTCTGTTTTAGCGTCCCGGGGAAAAATACCTCGAAAATAAAAGTTCTCCAATGGTCCTGAAAATTTAGTATGATTTTTTGTGGAATTTTTGAAAATTTCTGGCCCTGAGAGCTGGCCTGGGGGCCTGACCAGTGGGCCACAAGCCCTGCCATCGCCACCTACCCCCTGGTGGCGGAGTGCAAGCTTGTGGGGCCCACAGGCACCCCCTCCACTCATTCCAGCTCCCAGCCTCTTCTTCCACCTCCAGAAAAAATTGTTTCGCAGCTCAAACCCGTGTTCTTGCTCATTTGGCTCTGATTTTCGATCTCCTTGCTCAGAGCACCATTCTCCGAACCGTTTTGGGGAAATTACTCCTTGGTAAGTGACTCGTCCTTTGGTCCAATTAGTTTTTGCTCTAGTGCTTTATCCTTCGCGAATTCTTGCTACCTTGGTGACCCTGTTCTTGAGCTAGAAATGTCAATTTCAGCTGGTCCCAAGTAGTCTTAGCGCCTGATACGATCTCTAGGCACTAGTAGGAGTAGTTGCTACAAGTTGGGTTAATCTTCATTCACTTTTCTTTCGAAGTCTCTAAAAATTTCAGAATTTTTCAGAGCTAGAAAAGGAAAATACGAGGAGGTTCTTGAGAGGCTCTTCAAGCCGTAACCCCAAGGAGGATGAGAAGAACCACCCCAAGTACGTAGTCCCTCGAGTCACAGAAGTTCGAGCGTGCGAGTGGCCAAGTGATGAATTTTTGCGCGCCTCCGGACTTTATGAAGACTTTTATTACTTGGTGGAGAATGCAGGTCTTACTGCATTCGTTGAAGATAAGTGCCCACAATATCTCCTCCTCACCAATATTTTCGTTCAAACTTCAACTTTTATCCGAGGAAGAATCCTCCCATGGTTGAGTTCATGATTTACGATGTCCCCCAGTGCATGACGCTGCAGGACTTTTGCAATGTATGCAAATTACCTTATGTTGGGGATATCCGTGACCCTCGTCCACGGGACTTGGAGGATTTCATTGGTTCTATTGCTGTTGGAGAGGAGAGAGGAGTGTCTCGCGCTAGAATTGCTAGCATACATTTTCCTGTGCTTCGGTACTTCTCACTATTTGTGGGAAAATGTTTGATTGGCCGTGGGGAGGCTGGATCACTTAGTTCTCCTGACCTTGCGGTTTTGCGCGAAGGCCTTTATAACGATAAGACTTATAGCCTGGGCGCTATAGTAGCTCAACGGTTGAACCTGAACCGTTCCGAAGGTGTCGTCTATGGAGGTATCTACGCTACCCGTCTTGCCACACACTTTGAGATACCCATTAGACTGGGAGAGGAAGGAGAGATGCTTCTCCTTGAGAGATATCTAGATTATGACAGCATGGTTCGCCATGATTTTCTGGATAGAGATGCTAGTAGACGGATGATTTATAACCTGGTGTTTAGTCAGGGTACTCGAGAGACTATTACTTTGCCTGCTCCTTCTTTGTTTGATCTTCATGCAGGCAGGTACACTATTATGCCCGCGGACATCTACGCACATTGGGGCTTGGCCCAACCACAGGCGCCCATGCCCGAGCCGCCAGTCGAGTACGAGACGCCAGTTTATCAGTGGGAGCCAGAGGAGCTCACACAGCAGTGGCATCCACAGTCTGCTCCGGAGTATACTGCAGTTGGTTATTTCCCACCTTGGGAGTAGACCAAGCTAGGCCAAAAGCCTAAGCTTGGGGGAGTACGTGTTCTCACCGACTTTACATTAATGCTTATGCTTTCACTTTGTTAGCCGGTGTTTACACTTTGCCACTATATTATCCATGCTAGTTTATTTTCGTTTTCTTGTTTTCTTGTTTTGTGTCTTTTTGAGAAAACCCAAAAATATTTTTCTTTCTTCTTTTGCTTGTTGGGAGCTTTCCCGTGTAAATAGTTTTCTTCTTCTTTGTGTCAAGGTAGAAGATATTGGTTACAATGTTTAGTGGTTCTTACATGCTTACCTGTTTAGCTTTCAAAGAGCCATATTACTTTGTCTTCTCCTTTGTGTTTTCCTGCAGATTTAGTTTAGTCCAATGCGCTTATTATTGTTTTCATCGTTCGATCGTGCAAATGAAAGGCAACAATGATGATATATGATGAAGTGACTAAGACTGAAAAGCTGGTATGAACTCTATCTATTTTGTTTTTGTAAATATGACTAGCTTGTCGACCCAGATTTAGCTTTGTTGTGAGAGAACCATGTTTGCAATGATAACTTAGAGATCATAGTTTCTGATGCCGTGCTTATTTAGCTGAGAGCTTATAACGGTTTGTCTTGAATGCCAACATAGATTTTGAGATGACTATGATGTAGTATGATAGGATGGTATTCTCCTTTGAATGTTTCAAGTGGCTTGACTTGGCGCATGTTCATGCATGTAGTTGAAACAAAATCAACATAGCCTCTATGATGTTCGTGTTCATGGTGATTTATATCCTGTTCATGCTTGCATTCAATGTTAGTCAAACTCATTGCATCTTGATGACTGTTGTCGCTCTCTAGTTGGTCGCTTCCCAGTCTTTTGCTAGCCTTCACTTGTACTAAGCGGAATACTGCTTGTGCATCCACTTCCATAAACCCAAAAGTTTTTCCATGAGAGTCCGCCATACCTACCTATTTGCGGTATCTACCTGCCGTTCCAAGTAAATTTGCATGTGCCATTCTCTAAACCTTCAAGAAATAATCTGTTTTGCATGCCCGAACCGCTCATGTGGTGCATAGGGCTATTGGTATCTTCCATGCTAGGAGTGTTATACTCGACATGTGTTTATTCACAGTCATTCACGAGAAAGGGGCCGGTATTTGGAATGCCTAGTTCCACGCTTAAATCGAAAACATAACTGTAAAACAAGACTCCCCTCGGATTGATGTTAGTATGGACGGTACCCGAGGATTCGGCTAGCCGTGGAGTGTGATTGATTGGTGGTGGGGGAGTTAAAACTTTACTTTTCTGTTTGGGAACCACCTATAGCATGAGTAGCATGGAAGATATTGAGAACTCTTGGTCATTGCGTTGACAATGAAAGCATGCCACCCAAAATTATTATCTCTGTTTTCAAAGCTTGAGCTCTGGCACCTCCGCAAATCAATGCTTCCCTCTGCGATGGGCCTTTCTATTTATTTTCCTGCCGAGTCATCCTCCTCTTATATAAACACCAATTAGAGAGCACCTCTGTCATTTTTATGCTTTGCTTTTGATTGATATTGAGTATGACTATGACTGGATCTTCTTTGCTATGAATTACAATGTTTAGTCAGCCCTTGATCTTTGAAAGTGCTCTGCATTTATGTTTTGCGGTCTCAGAAAGAGCTAGCGAGATACCACATATTCATATTGCTTCATGCTTGTTTTGATTGAAGTGTTGGTATTTGAAACTCATTATTATTTGCTCGTTAGCTGATTATGCCATTGATATTAGTTTACCGTGAGACCTTTCTGTCATTTGCTTATGTGGTTAACTTGTGATGTTGCTGAAATTCTGGTTATGAGTTAGACATAGTTGCAACAACAAGATCAAACAGGGTTTGTCAAAGCTTTTCTTTCTCTCTCAGTTTGTCAACTGAGTTGCTTGAGGACAAGCAAGGTTTTAAGCTTGGGGGAGTTGATACGTCTCCATCGTATCTACTTTTCCAAACTCTTTTGCCCTTGTTTTGGACTGTAATTTGCATGATTTGAATGGAACTAACCTGGACTGACGCTGTTTTCAGCACAATTGCCTTGGTGTTATTTTTGTGCAGAAATCAAAGTTCTCCAAACGTCCTGAAAATTTACGGGGAGCACTTTTCGAAAATAAGAAAAATATCTCCGCCAAGTTCCACCTCAGGGGGTGGGCCAGTGGGCCACAAGCCCTGGCTCCGTCGCCACCCCCTGGTGGCGGTGGGCAGGCTTGTGGGGCCCACACGGCTCTGCTGCCCCCTAATCTCAGGTCTATAAGATCCCTTTCATCCGAGAAAAAATAAAAAAGAGAAGTTTCCGTCGCGTTTTCGATACGGAGGCGCCGCCACCACTTGTTCTTCATATGGAGGGCAGATCTGGAGTCCGTCTTGGGCTCCGGAGAGGGGAAATCGTCGCCATCATCATCATCAACCTTCTTCCCTCCTCATTTCCATGAAGCTCTTCGTCGTTCGTGAGTAATCTATTCATAGGCTCGCTGGGCGGTGATGAGTAGGATGAGATCTATCATGTAATCGAGTTAGTTTTGATGGGGATTGATCCCTAGTATCCTCTATGTTCTGAGATTGATGTTGCTACTACTTTGCCATGCTTAATGCTTGTCACTAGGGCCCGAGTGCCATGATTTCAGATCTGAAATTATTATGTTGTCACCAATATATGTGTGTTTTAGATCCGATCTTGCAAGTTGTAGTTACCTACTATGTGTTATGATCCGGCAACCCCGGAGTGATAATAACCGGAACCACTCCCGGTGATGACCATAGTTTGAGGAGTTCATGTGTTCACCAAGTGCTAATGCGTTGGTCTGGTTCTTTATTAAAAGGAGAACCTTAATATCCCGTAGTTTCCTTTTGGACCCCGCTGCCACGGGAGGGATGGACAATAGATGTTATGCAAGTTCTTTTCCCTAAGCACATATGATGACACACGGAATGCATGCCTACGTCACATTGACGAACGGGAGCTAGCCACATATCTCTCCGTGTTATAGCTGTTGCATGATGAATATCATCCAAACAAATCACCGACCCATTGCCTACAAGTTTGTCCTACTACTGCTGTTACTTGTGTTGCTCTGCTGCTGATATTACTGTTGCTATTACTGTCGCTTGCTACTGTTGCTACTTGCTACTGCTGTCACTACTGCTGTTCCTTGCCGCTGCTATTGCTCGTTACACTACCGTTACTCGCTACTTTGTTGTTACTACTGTGCTTGCAGATACTAATCTTTCAGGTGTGGTTGAATCTGACAAATTCAGCTGCTAATACTTGAGAGTATTCTCTCACCTCCCGTCGTGCGAATCAACAAATTTGGGTTGAATACTCTACCCTCAAAAACTCCTGCGAACCCACGCTCTGGTGGGCCATCAACAACATTCTTCTAGTTGTGTTGCCAGGGAGTGCTAGCAGCATTCTTCTGGTGCCGTTGCAGTGGAAGGTTTGTTGTCATCATCATTCGTCTAGCCATCGCCAGAGATTGCAATCACTTATTTGTCTTCCTTCGATGGTGATGGTGGTGGAGTTGTTGCAACATGGGTTTGATCCTCCATCTTCTAAGGCATTGGTGCTCCGTCATGGAAAGATGACCGAGTCTCCGGAATCCTCAAATCTGCAGCCAACCATATTGATTTAAATCTATACTCATACTCACAGTTTTGGTTCTGCAGGTCATAGATCTGGGCTTGGAGGTGATCAATTCTGTCATAGAGCCTCGAGAGGTGCTTCCCAATGTCATTGGCATCGATCTTGTGCTTGTTGGTGAACTCCGAGATCATCATGTGGTTGACGTTGAGTCTACGCTCCACCATCCCTTGGCACCTGAAGACTTTTTGCTCCATTGCTTCGAGCCTCGCCTCCATGCTTCCGGTATTCTTGGGCCCCTCAACATCACGGATGTGCAGCATCCCCTCACGCATCTCGATAGATTGAGGGTGTTGCAGCACTCCCGCGAGGTAGGGATTGATGACCTTCTCGAAGATCTTGTCCTTCGGAGCTTTTGCGGACGCCATAGCGATCTAGATCTACAGCAGAAACAAGCTCGAAACGAAAATAGAGGAAATTTGCGTGATACGAGGGTCAGACCTTTCGGGAGAATATATAATGATTTTTTCCAACCAGAAGGAGTACTCCGCAAGAAAATGGAGTCCGGGAGGCACACGAGGTGGTCACAAGCCCCCTAGGCGCGGCCAGGGGGGTGGCCCGCGCCTCGCAGGCTTGTCGCCTCCTCGTGCGCTTTCCGGACTATTTTAATTTTTTCTATTTTTCTAAAAATTCTAAAATGGAGAAAAATTCCTACTGGAAAAGTTTTGGAGTCGGTTTACTTACCGAATCACATACCTCTTCATTTTCGGAGTCTCAAACAGGCTGATAAATATCCCTTATGTACTCCTCCGGAGTTATGGTATTGATAATATTGCTTTCAACATTTATGGGAGTACTTGAGATATAATGCTTGATTCTTTGCCCATTTACCACTCTCAGAAAATTACCTTCCGTGTTGTTGATCTTGATGGCACCGGAACGATATACTTCCTCAACAATGTAAGGACCTTCCCATTTAGAGAGAAGCTTGCCTGCAAAAAATCTTAAACGAGAATTATATAGCAAGACATAATCACCTACATTGAACTCATGTTTTTGTATCCTTTTATCATGCCGCCTCTTAACCTTTTCTTTGAACAACTTGGCATTTTCATATGCCTGAGTTCTCCACTCATCAAGTGAGCTAATATCAAATAATCTCTTCTCACCAGCAAGTTTGAAATGAAAGTTGAGCTCTTTGATTGCCCAATAAGCCTTATGCTCTAGCTCAAGAGGTAAATGACATGCTTTACCGTAAACCATTTCGTGCGGGGACATGCCCATGGGATTCTTATAGGCAGTGCATCATCGAGCTTCTCAGACCAATTCTTTCTAGACCTATTGACAGTCTTTTGCAGAATTAGTTTAATCTCTCTATTACTTAGCTCTACTTGACCACTGGACTGAGGGTGATAGGGAGATGCAATTATATGATTGACATCGTACTTAGCAAGCGTTTTACGAAAAGCACCATGAATGAAATATGAACCACCATCAGTCATTAGATATCTAGGGACTCCAAATCTAGGGAAAATAACTTCTTTAAGCATCCTGATAGAGGTGTTGTGATCATCACTACTAGTTGGGATAGCTTCTACCCATTTAGTAACGTAATCAACAACAACTAGGATATGAGTATACCCGTTGGATTTTGGAAAAGGTCCCATATAATCAAAGCCCCAGACATCAAATGGTTCAATGACAAGTGAATAATTCATAGGCATTTCTTGACGTTTACTGGTATTACCTATTCTTTGACATTCGTCACAAGACAAGACAAACTTACGGGCATCCTTGAAGAGAGTGGGCCAATAGAAACCTGATTGCAATACCTTGTGTGCAGTTCTATCTCCCGCATGGTGTCCTCTGTAGGCCTCAGAGTGACACTTCTGTAGGATCTGTCCCTGTTCATGTTCAGGTACGCAACGTCTAATAACACCATCTACTCCTTCCTTATAAATGTGAGGATCATCCAAAATTAATGTCTCAAATCAAAGAAGAATTTCTTGTTTTGCTGGTATGTGAAACTAGGTGGTATATATTTGGCAACGATATAATCTGCATAATCAGCATACCACGGTGCACTACGGGAAAGCTATCATCTGATGAACTTCAATTGCTCATCAGGAAAGCTATCATCAATAGGTTGTGGGTCATCGAGAACATTCTCCAACCTAGACAAGTTATCTGCTACGGGGTTCTCAGCACCGTTCCTGTCGACAACATGCAAAACAAATTCTTGTAGCAAGAGAACCCATCTGATAAGTCTAGGTTTAGCGTCTTTCTTTTCCATGATGTACTTAATAGCAGCATGATCAGTGTGAATAGTGACTTTGGAATCAACTATGTTAGATCTGAACTTTTCACATGCAAACACGACTGCTAAAAATTCCTTTTCAGTAGTAGCATAGTTCCTTTGGGCACTGTCTAGAGTTTTACTAGCATAGTGAATAACATTCAACTTCTTTTTAACTCTTTGTCCTAGAACAGCGCCAACAACATAATCACTAGCATCACACATGATTTCAAAAGGTAAGTTCCAATCAGGTGGTTGAACAATAGGTGCAGTTATCAAGGCCTTCTTAAGTATTTCGAAGGCTTCCTCACAATCATCGTCAAAAACAAAAGGAATATCCTTTTGCAAGAGATTTGTAAGAGGCCTAGAAATCTTAGAGAAGTCTTTAATGAACCTTCTATAGAAACCAGCATGACCAAGGAAACTTCTTATACCTCTGATATCTGTGGGGCATGGCATTTTCTCGATCGCATCAACCTTAGCTTTATCGACTTCAATACCTCTTTCAGAAATTTTATGTCCTAAGACGATACCTTCATGAACCATAAAGTGGCACTTCTCCCAATTCAAGACAAGATTGGTATCTTTACATCTCTGCAAAACTCGATCAAGGTTGCTGAGGCAATCATCAAAAGAAGACCCGTAAACGGAGAAGTCATCCATGAAAACCTCAACAATCTTTCACAAAAGTCAGAGAATATAGCCATCATACATCTTTGAAAGGTGGCAGGTGCATTACATAAGCCAAAATGCATACGCCTGTAAGCAAAGGTATTGAAAGGGCAGGTGAAAGTGGTTTTCTCCTGATCATATTGTGCAACAGGTATTTGGGAGAAACCAGAATAACCATCTAGAAAGCAGAAGTGTGTGTGTTTAGACAATCTTTCTACAATTTGGTCGATAAAAGGCAAAGGGTAATGATCTTTCCTAGTGGCTTTATTCAATTTCCTAAAACAATCACAATCCTATAGCCAGTAATAATCCTTTGTTGGATCAATTCATCGTTATCATTAGGGACAACGGTAATACCTCCCTTCTTAGGGACGCAATGCACCGGACTCACCCAATCACTATGAGCAACATGATAGATAATACCTGCTTCCAGGAGCTTTAGTATTTCTTTTCTTACTACCTCTTTCATCTTAGGATTTAATCTCCGTTGATGATCGACAACTGGTTTGGAATCAGGGTCGGTTTTAATTTTATGCTGGCATAGAGTGGGACTAATGCCCTTAAGATCATCAAGAGTATATCCATAGAAGCACGGTGCTTCCTCAGAGTTTTCAATAACTTCTTTTCTTCATGCTTTGAAAGGATAGCACTAATAATAACATGACATCTCTCTTTTTCATCAAGATAAGCATACTTAACAGTATCAGGTAACTGTTTAAGCTCTAACACAGGATCACCCTTTGGTGGGGGTGGATCTCCAAGTAGTTCAACATGCAAATTATTCTTAAGGATAGGATGTTGTTCAAAGATAACTCTATCTATCTCATTCCTTTCATGCAAGTATTGCTCTAAAGGATCAGTAGGAGGCACAACAATAGAAGCTAGGGCAATAATTTCATCCTTACTAGACAATTCTTTTTCATGAGGTTGTCTACCAAACTTGGAGAAATTGAATTCATGTGACACACCTTCAAAGCCAACAGTGACAGTTTTGTTCTCATAGTCAATGTGAGCATTGACAATATTGAGGAAGCGTCTGCCAAATATGATGGGACAAAAGCTATCTTGTGTGGTAGCAAGAACGAGAAAATTAGCAGGATACTTGGTTTTACCACACAAGACTTCAACATCTCTAACAAATCCCAAAGGGCAGATAGTATCTCTATTGGCAAGTTGAATAGTAACATCAATAGATTCCATCTCGACAAGTGCAATCTCGTCTTTAATTTCATCATATAAAGATTGAGGTATTGCACTAACACTAGCACCCACTACGTATCACCATGATAACAATGATCTCCTATCTTAACAGAAACAACATACGTGCCAACAACAGGCCTATGTTTGTCTCTAGCATGAGGTTTAGCAATTCTAGCAGCATCTTCACATAAGTGAATATCATGCCCATCAACATTGTCGGACAGGAGATCTTTGATAATAGCAATGCTAGGTTCAACTTTAATTCGCTCAGGGGGTGTAGGTGTTCTAATGTAGCCCCTACATATCATAGTTGAAGCTTTAGCATGATCCTTTATTCTAACAGGGAAAGGTGGTTTCTCAATGTAAGCACTAGGAACAATAGGATCATTATAAGCAATGACTTTCTCTTCAGCTGGATTGGGTTTAACTACATTGAATTCTATGGGAGGATGATATTTAAACCACTTATCTTTAGGGAGATTAATATGAGCAGCAAATGATTCACATAATGAAGCAACTATCTCAGAGTCAAGTCCATGTTTAGCGCTAAAATCATAAAAAGTATTTGTTCCAACGAAGGATTTAACGCAATTGAACTTAAGATTCATACCAGACTCTTTACCTTCATCAAACTCCCAATCTTCAGAGTTGCGTTTAATTCTTTCCAATAAATTCCATTTGAAGTCAATATCTCTCTTCATAAAAGAACCGATACAAGAAGTGTCAAGCATGGTCCGATTATCATGAGAAAGCCGAGCATATAAGTTCTGAATAATATTTTCTCCCGAAAGCTCATGGTTGGGGCATGAATATAACATTGACTTAAGCCTACCCCAAGCTTGAGCGATACTTTCTCTATCACAAGGCCAAAAATTATAAATATAATTCCGATCACGATGTACCAAATGCATAAGATAAAACTTTTGATGAAATTCCAATTTCAATCGGTTGTAGTTCCATGATCCAGTGTCATCACATAGCCTATACCATATCAATTCTTTATCCCTCAAAGATAAGGGAAATACCTTCTTCTTGACCTCATCCTCGAGCAAACTTGCAAGCTTAAATAAACTACAAACTTCATCTACATAGATTAGATGCAAGTCGGGATGTGATGTTCCATCTCGTGTAAAAGGATTAGCCAACAGTTTCTCTAGCATACCCGAAGGAATTTCATAATGAATATTTTCAGTAGGTGCAGTAGGTTGAGAATCAACTCCTTGTGCTTCCGTTCGAGGTGAAGATACCCCGAACAAGCTCCTCAAAGGATTAGTTTCCATAGTGACAAGTGACAATAAATTTCAGCACACTATATAAATGTTTCCTTACCAAATTCCACTTACCAAAGGCGCTTCACTCCCCGTCAATGGCGCAAGAAAAGAGTCTTGATGACCCACAAGTGTAGGGGATCTATCGTAGTCCTTTCGATAAGTAAGAGTGTCGAACCCAACAGGGAGCAGAAGGAACTGACAAGTGGTTTCCAGCAAGGTATTCTCTACACGCATTGAAATTATCGATAACAGATAGTTGTGTGGTAAGATAATTCGTAGCGACTAGCAAGTAACAATATTAACAAAGGTGCAGCAAGATGGCCCAATCCATTTTGTAGCAAGGGACAAGCCTGGACGAACTCTTATATGAGGTGAAGCGCTCCCGAGGACACATAGGAATTTCTATAAGGCTAGTTTTCATCATGTTCATATGATTCACGTTCGCTACTTTGATATTTTGATATGTGGGTGGACCGGTGCTTGGGTGCTTCCCTTACTTGGACAAACATCCCACTTATGATTAACCCCTCTCGCAAGCATCCGCAACTATGAAAGAAGAATTAAGACAAAGTCTAACCATAGCATTAAACTAGTGGATCCAAATCAGCCCCTTACGAAGCAACGCATAAACTAGGGTTTAAGATTCTGTCACTCTAGCAACCCATCATCTACTTATTACTTCCCAATGCCTTCCTCTAGGCCCAAATAATGGTGAAGTGTCAAGTAGTCTACGTTCACATAACACCACTAGAGGAAAAGATAACATACATCGCATCAAAATATCGAACGAATACCAAATTCACATGACTACTTATAGCAATACTTATCCCATGTCCTCAGGAACAAAAGTGACTACTCACAAAGCATAATTATGTTCATGACCAGAGAGGTATTGAAGAGCATTAAGGATCTGAACATATGATCTTCCACCGAGTAATCCAACTAGCATCAACTACAAAGAGTAATTAACACTACTAGCTACCTTACAAGTACCAATCGGAGTCGCGAGACGGAGATTGGTTACAAGAGATGAACTAGGGTTTGGAGATGAGATGGTGCTCATGAAGATGTTGATGGTGATGAGTCCCCTCCAATGAAAGGAGTGTTGGTGATGACGATGGCGACGATTTCCCCCTCTGGGAGGGAAGTTTCCCCGGAGGACGGCCCTGCCGGAGCTCTAGATTGGTTCTGCTCAAGTTCCGCCTCTGTGGCGGTGGCGATTCCTCCCGAAAGCCTCTTCCTGATTTTTTGTGGGACGAACCCCTCCTTATAGCAGAAGATGGGAGCTGGAGGGGCAACAGCGGGCCCACAAGCCACCTAGGCGCGGCCAGGGGGTAGGACGCACCTGGCAGGCTTGTGGCGTCCTGGTGGCTCACCGCCGGTACTTCTTCCGTCCAGTATTTTTTTATAAAATCCAAAATAATTCCTCGTTGATTTTCAAACTTGCTTCTTTTTCAGACCAGAATTCCAGCTGCCGGCATTCTCCCTCTTCATGTAAACCTTATAAAATAAAAGAGAAAAGACATAAGTATTGTACCGTAAAGTGTAATAACAGCCCATAAAGAAATAAATATCAACATAAAAGCATGATGCAAAATGGACGTATCATGGTCAAATTGGTCATAAATCTATGACCAAAATTCACAAAATGGCTAGGGAGAGTTTTTCTAGGTTGAAACCCTGTAATATAATGACCATCTATGTCAAAAAGGACAATACTCAATCACCTGAAATGGTCATTAAAATAAGTACCATTGTGTATACCTTTATTTGAAGTTCACATGACCAATTGATATGTTCATATACATGAATGGAGCTGACTGGAACTACGTGAATAACGGACCGACATATTGACTTGATGATCCAAGTGGATACACTAACAAATTTGAAATGTGTGATTGTCTAACCTATTGACCTGCTAACCCACCTTTTATGTGAGACTCGCTAAAAGGTCCCAACGACTCGATGGTAATTTAGATCTGAACGAGCCATATGACATTGATTCAATCTAATATTTCATATTTTTATAAATTTTGGTAAAATGTATATCAATATATATTTTTTTACATTTTCGACAATGTATAATAAGATGAATTACATATTTTAGATTGGAAAAACTTTTTTGTGGAGGACTTAGTTGCGAAACTTGTTAATAATGTTCAAACTTTTGATGCAGATTTTTTGGAATATGGGTGTAGGCGTACTCGATTAAACATAACTGGTCAAAAATAAATAAAAGAATGATTTTTTTGGCGACAAACATAGCTATCATAGTACTCACGTATAAAGTTTCCCGATGAAATGAGCTATGTCTTATTTTGTGAAAAAACTAAACAAAAGTGCAACTATATGACAGTGGATAGTGGAATTTGTATAATATTGATTATTTTGTTTTTTGCTCGGAATACGGCATAAGTGCTTTTATCTTGCCAAACGTTTCAAAAATATTTGATGAGTTTTTGATTTATCCTTTCAATTTGAATGCGTATAAATCCATAATTCGTTGTTCGCCAAAAATTTAACTAAAAAGAGTTTAAAATTTTCATAGCACTAACACCCCCCGAGCTAGCCCGCGAAAGCACACCAATTTTGGGTGCTCACACAGTTTTGAGTGGCATTGTCTCATTTGTCCTCGTCGCACAAAAGGACACCTCCCCACATTAAGGGTATTTTGGTAAAAAAATCCCAGTGGACAAGATTAGTAATCCTATCCATTCACGTAGCGCCGCCAATTCTTCCAATTCAGCCCCAAATTGCCCCAAACCCTAGGCCCTCCGTCCCAAGCACCGCTCCAACACCCACCATCTCCTAGAGGAGGAATCACCCGCTAGTTGTGCTGTCGAGGAGAAGCCGCCGCCTGAGATACCTCCGGTGCTCGCATCGTTAAGGACGCCGCCACATGCGCCTCCAAAAGATGGCGTTGGTACTTGTGCCGTTGGGACAATGCTAGATCTGGCTGGTCTCGTCCCCAACGTATTCAACATCTCTTCCTAACCAAATTCTCTTACAAGACCTCCCAGTCGATGCAACATGTCGCCGATGTCGCCGCCGCCTTTAGCACCTCCAAGATCAAGATAGACTCAGTGTCGTCTCGGCCCGGGACCGCCAGATCTGGCGCTCTCTCCTAGTGATTTCTCCCTCTCTTCTCCATTGTCGGCCAGGCCAAGATCCGTTCCTGCATGCTAGTAGTGTCATGCCTGTTAACCCCGCCCCGAGTGCTGCGTCTTCCCCAGAATGCTACGTCAACAAGCCGGTAATTTCCATGTGCCCTCTCCCTGTCCTCTGTCTCCATTAGGCCACTCAAAATCTCATTGAATTTTTGATTACTCCTTCCTTTTATATTGACTGTTGTCCAGGCTAGATCGATGTTGTGCATGGATTTAATTGTTTTGTTTTTTGTTAGCCACTATAGAATAATGGGATTGTAGCCGTGTTTGAAGTGATAACGTTAGTATGGAATATCTGAATCAGATCAGCGACATGCATCTCATACCATAGTTCGCTACCATACAATATAAGTTCATTAGACTTTAACTTTTTTGAACTAATGTACCTAGTTTCGTAGATGTGTGATTAATTATTTGTTTACCTACAAACTGTACATAATACACAATAGCGCCACAACTGAACCTTCTGCCTCATCTTGAGAAGCCTATAGGTTGTACGTAATACACAACAACCAAGTTTCTTAACTATATGTAAAGAAGTGTTCAATTTCAGCAAAACTGAACCAAGGTATAGAATGTCTAAAATATATAAAAAATCAAATTATATGTTTGTAAACCATGCTTTATCAAAAAAGCACATGTTATCTCTAATATGTAACCTCTCCGGTTTGTGCATTAAGATGATGCTCTTGCCCCCTAGTACTGCAACGCTTGAGAGTCACTTTTGGGCTAGGTATATGACTTCTGGACCTTGTTAGTTTTGCATGGAAACAATGTCCAATTTTCCTTTGTTATGATGCCTATTATAACAAGAGCATTTCAGTTTGCATTAGTTTATATGTTCAGTATAATGTGTATGCTCTCAACTTCTTATACCTGTAACAACATCATGCTTATTTGTAGAATCAACATTTTATCATGTGCATCATGTCTTGTGTAGAACTGGACCGTTAACTTATATCTCTATATAAATTTTGATGTTTTCTATTCTTATTGTATCATCTTATAGGCTTATATGGAAGAAATCATGGAGAACCCTTCGGAGGAAATCAAATACAAGTGTTCTAAAACAGACGTTCATGGGGCCGGCGAGGTCAGCGCTCACATGGACGCCGGAGGTGTCGTGACCGAGTAGACTGAGCTCACCGCGCTGCTCCTTTTCCGACAACAAGGGGAAGGACGACAAGGAGAATAAGGTCCCTCCACCAATATGTTAGGTTTCCCTGGCTGCTCTTTAGTTCTCGGATTGTTCCCTAATTTTCCCCGATCTCGTAGCAAACTGGCAGAACCGATGTACCTAGAGAAACTGGACTGGAGGAAGGACCATGAGGAAAGAAACTATGCTCTGTTGTGGATGAATAGGATGATGGTAAGTAATTCTTGAATATGGCAACATGTCATCTAGCTCAACCATGTTGGCTTTGAATAAATCTTGAGCTATCTGAGTTTATTCATACCTTGTAAGACATTTGGTGAGTATATTTGAGAAAGCATACATGTCTTCTGTCATGTACACTATGCATTCTATATAGTCATGTGCTCCATACTATTTTGGAGTAATTTTTGCCTATAGTTCAATCTACTATCTATATGTTACTATCCTCACAATACATGAGTCCTATACATAGTCACCTTCTATCATGCTTGAGTGGCATGTCGAATTCTTCATGTGATAAGGCATATATGTTGGCCATATATGTTGCTTATGAACATTTACTGTTATGCATGGCTTGGCAATTAGCTATCTAGTTCTAGTATTGAGATGTATTTAGTTTTTTTATCCCTATGAATTTACTTTTGTATAGAAGTGCTAGTGAATGCAAGAGAATTCCACTAAATGATACAGTGATATCAAGTGTTCATTCTTTTTTATTATTGTTTTGAACCTATCTAGGACACTTAGATGCAAAGATAAATCATGCTTGGGGTAATAGAATGGTGTTGCTGAGTACTCGTTAAAGAAGGGGATGAGTAGGTTTGATCATAAATTACTTCACTTGCATTACTCCGTCACACTATGATCATGTTTAGATGCATGTAAACCACGAAATATTTATTTACCATGTGTTGCTTGTCATCGAAGTAATCATCTAGATGGTGTGTGTAGGGAGGGTGGAGCAGATCTGTGGGCACATTGATTATGATGTTTGTTGTATTCTGCAATCAAAATTGCTAATACCTCCTTGGGTCTTTAACATTTTCCTTATCTTGTGGACACATTTAACTCTTAACTTGTTGTGTTTTTCATATTTCCTGTTATGCATAATTTGCTACTCGTGTGTTTTCCCTTCCAATGCCAGGACGCTTATCAGAATTCTAGAAGACGAAGACAATGGAGCCATGTTGTTGTATGATGTGACTAATTGTTTTAGTGATGAATATACTGATTTTTGTAATACATTTTTCTGGACTGTAACACCATTTGTTTATGTTGTGTAATCTTAGTTTGTGTGTGTTGGGTTATAGGAGAAGTTATTTGTATAATTTTACATTTCTGTGATGGGTAGAAAATATGAAGAATACTTCTGTAATAGCTCAAGTTATCATGTATTGAATAATACTTCAGTAATTCAAATTACTCATCCAAAAATATGAAACGGTTTAAAAAATAGAAGGCAAAAAATAAAGTTAATATTTTCTTCTTGAGGATTATCTAGTAAATAATGGATCGGATTTAGGCTATGGAAATAATGGATTGGATATAAGCAGTGGTCCAACACAACTCAAAAAAGTTATATGTGCCAGACTTTTTTGCCTCGGCCCATTGGGCTTGCATAAATATATGGTGATATCAATTCAAGTTTGTTCGTTCTTGACAGCAAACTGTTGACCTTCTTATTTTAGTCATAAGAAGGTCATAAATTTAAAATAATGACGATTCAGTGACCAAAATAGAGCGTCATTGTCGACCATATTTCTTGTAGTGGTTGTTGCATGTTTTACATGGCTGCTATGGGTATCTAGCAAGAACGATTCATACCTACGCAAAACCACAACGGTGATATACAAGTTGCTATTTAATCTTCTCCAAGGACCGCCTTTGTCGAATTCGATTCAACTAAAGTAGGAGAAATAGACACCCGCCAGCCATTTTTATGCAACAAGTTGCATGTCAGTCGATGGAACCGGTCATAAGTGTACGAGTAAGGTTGGTCTGGGCCGCTTCATCCAAAAATACCGTTGAAACAAGAAAAGACAAAGGAGGTCAGCAATCTGAATATCAACGCCCACAAACTCCTTTGTGTTCTACTCGAGATGTCAGCTACACCTAGACCTAGCTCATGATGCCACCAGTGGGGAATGTTGCATGGGAAACAAAATTTTCCTACGCACACTCAAGATCTATCCATGGAGATGAGCATCCACGAGAGGAAAGATCGGATCCACATACCCTTGTAGATCATTAAGTGGAAGTGTATATAACACGTTTGATGTAGTTGAACATCTTCGCAATCCAAATCGCAGTCCGTCCGACGATCTCATGATGGTCCGTCCCGTGATCCCATCATGGTCCATCCAATCTAGTGTGGAATGGACGACACCTCCACGTTCAGCACACGTACAACTCGATGATGATCTCCACCTTCTTGATCCAACAAGAGGCGGAAAGGTAGCTGAGTACTCTGACAGCCTAACGGCATAGCGGTGATGGTGGCGGAACCGATCCGACAGGGCTTCGCCGTGCACTGCCGAACCTAATCTAGAGGAAGAACGAACTAGATGGAGGAAGAGGGGCTGCGCCTTGGATTGAGGTGTGGCTGCCCTCTCTCCTCTCCACTATATATTGGAGGGAGGGGGAAGGGGTGGCGCCCTAGGGTTTCCCCTAGGGTTGGTCGGCCGTGCCCAAGAGGAGGAGGAGTCCCAGCCCACTAGGGGCTGGTGTGCCACCTCTTAGGCCTATGTATCCCCCAAGGGTGGTTGGCCCCTCCCGGAGAACCCCCGAAACCCATTCTTCACTTCGTGTACACTACCGGAAATGACCGAAACTTTCCGGAGCCCAAATACCCTTTTCCTATATATCAATCTTCACCTCTGGACCATTCTAGAACTCCTCGTGACATCCGGGATCTCATCCGGGACTCTGAACAACCTTTAGTCACCAACATACATAACTCAACAATACTGAAACGTCATCGAACCTTAAGTGTGCAGACCCTGCGGGTTCGAGAACTATGCAATCATGACCAAGACACTCTCCGGTCGATAACCAATAATGGGATCTGAATGCCCATATTGGCTCCTACATATTCTACAAAGATCTTTATCGGTCGAACCTCTGTGTCAAGGATTCAGTTAATCCCATATAATATTCCCTTTGTCCTTCGGTATGTTACTTGCCCGAGATTCGATCGGTTGTATCGCAGTACCTAGTTCAATCTCGTTACTAGAAAGTCTCTTTACTCGTTCTGTAATACAAAATATTGTGACTAATTATTTAGCCACATTGCTTGCAAGGCTGGTTGTGATGTTGTATTACCGAGTGGGCCCCGAGATACCTCTCGTCACACGGACTAACAAATCCCAGTCTTAATCCATGCCAACCCAACTGACACCTTGAGACATACCTGTAGAGCACCTTTATAGTCACCCAGTTACGTTGTGACATTTGATACAGACAAGGCATTCTTCTAGTGCCCGGGAGTTGCATGATCTCATGGTCATAAATTTGATACTTGACATGCAAAAAATAGTAGCAATAAATTGACACGATCACATGTTACGTTCATAGTTTGGGTCTTGTCCATCACATCATTCTCCTAATGACGTGATCCCATTATCAAACGACATCTCATGTCTATGGTTAAGTAACCTTGACCATCTTTGATCAACGAGCTAGTCCATTAGAGGCTCACTAGGGACAGAGTGTTCTATGTATCCACACATGTATTTGAGTTTCCAATCAATACAATTCTAGCATGGATAATAAACGTTATCGTGAATAAGGAAATATAATAATTCCTAATTTATTATTGCCTCTAGGGCATATTTCCAACATAAACATACTCGTGTCTTTTGAAAATATTAGCAAGTGGAGGAGGATCCATTCATCTTCAAAATTTGCTTTACTTTCTGTTTTGGTGTGTCAAAGATAAGGATAACGTACTAGGAAAGTGGAAAGTAGAACAAGTGGATGGCATTGTGTGTGATGGTACTGATAAGAATTTGATGATGTCTCCCCAGCAAAGGTGCCAGAAAATCTTCCTCCTACTTGTAAACTGTGTTGGGTTTAGAGGAGAGGAGATGCAGCATAGTAGAGATAAGTCTTCCCCTCAGTGAGAACCAAAGTTATTGAACCAATAGGAGAACCATGCAAACTCTCGTCGTCACCACCTACACACACAAAACCAAACACTTGCACCTAGCGCGGGCAATAGGGTTGTCAAGCCCCTTGAACTCGTTACTTGCAAGGATTAAGTACTAATAGATAGATAAATAAATAAATATGAAATAAAATAACATAAAATAAATGGTAGAAATATTTTTAGGGTTTTGGTAATATATTTTTAGTACATTCGAGGGGGGGCATAGTTTTCGCTAGAGGCTTCTCTCTTGAAGATATCACATGGTCGGTAGACAAAATACTGTTGCGCAATTGATAGAATTGTGCATAGTTACAAAATATTTATTCACGACAATGATCATATATATATAGGCATCATGTCCATAAGGAAGTAGATCGACTCCTGCCTGCATCTATTGCTATTACTCTACTCATCGACCGCTATCCAGCATGCTTCCAGAGTATTAAGTATGAAACAAAGAAAGAGGACATGATGTAGACGAAGTAAACTCAAGCAATATGAATAAACACCATCTTTTTATCCTTAATGGCAGCAATAAAAATACATGTTATGTCCCTTTCTGTCACTGGGATTGAGCACCGCAAGATTGAACACATCACAACGCACCACTCCCACTGAAGATAAATCAATCTAGCTAGCCAAACCAAATTGATAGATCGAAGAGAAATACAAAGCTATAATAATCATGCATAAAAGAACTCCGAAAAGACTCACTTAATATTTATGAGTAATCTAATCATAAACCCACAATTCATCAGATCCCAACAAACACACCGCAAACAAGATTACATCAAATAGATGACTGCAGGGATCGCGGTGGACTTTGTATTGAAGAACATAGAGAGAGAGGTAGATAGATAGATAGAGAGAGAGACAGAAAAATGGCCATCAATGTACTAGCTATGGACCCGTAGGTCTCTGATATGTCTCCGTCGTATCTACTTTTTCGAACTCTTTTGCCGTTGTTTTGGACTCGAATTTGCATGATTTGAATGGAACTAACCCGGACTGATGCTGTTTTCAGCAGAATTGCCATGGTGTTGTTTTTGTGCAGAAATGAAAGTTCTCGAAACGTCCTGAAAATTTCCGGAGATTTTTTCTGGAATAAAAGAAAAATACCCGCGCAAAGATCCACGTGAGGGGGTGTGCCAGTGGGCCAAAAGCCCACACGGCGCGGCCACCCCCCTAGGCCGCGCCAAGCAGGCTTGTGGGGCCCACGTGGCACCACCGCCCCCAATCTCAGTCCTATATCTTCCGTTTCGCCTGGAAAAAAACAGAGAGAAGGTTTCATCGCGTTTTGCGATACGGAGGCACTGCCACATCCTGTTCTTCATCTGGAGGGCAGATCTGGAGTCCGTTCGGGGCTCCGGAGAGGGGAAATCGTCGCCATCGTCATCATCAAGCTTTCTCCATCGACAATTCCTTGATGCTCTTCATCATTCGTGAGTAATCTCATCGTAGGCTTGCTGGACGGTGATGAGTTGTATGAGATCTATCATGTAATTGAGTTAGTTCTTGACGGGGATTGATACCTAGTATCCACTATGTTCTAGATTGATGTTGCTACTACTTGGCTATGCTTAATGCTTGTCACTAGGGACCGAGTGCCATGATTTCAGATCTGAACCTATTATGTTGTCGCCAATATATGTGTGTTTTAGATCCTATCTTGCAAGTTGTAGTCACCTACTATGTGTTATGACCCGACAACCCCGGAGTGACAATAGCCGGAACCACTCCCGGAGATGACCATAGTATGAGGAGTTCATGTATTCACCGCGTGTTAGTGCGTTGGTCCGGTTCTTTATTAAAAGGAGAACCTTAATATCCCGTAGTTTCCATTAGGACCCCGCTGCCACGGGAGGGATGTACAATAGATGTCATGCAAGTTCTTTTCCCTAAGCACGTATGACTACATACTGAATACATGCCTACATTAGATTGATGAACGGGAGCTAGTTACACATCTCTCCGTGTTATAGCTGTTACATGATGAATCACATCCGTCACACTCATCCATCACCGATCCACTGCCTACGAGTCTTTTACTATTGGTCCTCGCTATGTTACTTTGCCTAGGCTTGTCCCTTGCTACAAGAGGAATTGGGCCACTTTGCTGTTGTTGCTACTGCTGTTACTTGTTACTTTGCTACTGCTGCTACTACTGTTTCTTGCTACTCCGCTGTTACTTGTTGCAAGACTTTGTTGGTGCTAACATCCCGTTAACAAGGCTCTTCCTGGCGCCGTTGCCAGGGAAGTATAGAAATAGTCTCAAGAATTGTCTCTCGTTAACGTGCCTTTTCTGGCGCTATTGCTGGGGATTGTCAAAGCTTTTACACGCGCCATTGATACAACAGTTAGGAATAGTCTGCCTTGTCACCAGATCATTTCTAGCTCCATTGTTATCATACTACTTTGCTACTGATACTTTGCTTGCAGACACTAATCTTTCAGGTGTGGTTGAATCTGACACGTTCAACTGCTAATACTCGAGAATATCCTTTAGTTTCCCCTTGTGAGCGAATCAATAAATTTGGGTTGAATACTCTACCCTCGAAACTGCTGCGATCCCATACGCTTGTGGGACATCAAGGCTTTTTCTGGCGCCGTTGCCGGGGAAGCACAACTATATTCTCTGAGTCACTTGGGATTTACGTCTGCTGGTCACTATGAGGAATCCGAAAGATCCAAGAACTGAAATCCTACCTTCCACTACGAGGAGAGGTAAGGAACTGCCATCTAGCTCTGCACTTGATTCACCTTCAGTTTTGAGTAAGTTTGCGACTTCGCCTCCTGCTAGAAATCTTGATATGTCGCCTGTGCTTGATGATGCTACTTCTGCTGCTTCTGATGCTTTGCTAGATACTATGCCTGATGATGCTATGCTTGATACTATGCCTGATGATGCTATGATTGATACTATGGCTGATGATGTTATGCTTGATGCTATGCCTGATACTGCTTTGCCACTTGGTGCATTCCTTGATGCACAAATTGCTAGAGTTGCTGCTAGATGTGATGATACTTCTGAAACTGCTGATACTATTGAAGTAGAACCTGCTACTATGCCTGTTATGTCTCATACGCGCTATGTTATGGAGGGAGAGATAGCTGAGGATTTTCTTGCGTGTAAGGATAGCTATGATGTTGAGAAACTTCTGCGCAAGTCGAAAGACAAATCTGTGAATGCTAGGATGAAATACGACCCGAAGTTTGCTACTTCGCCTATCTTTGTGACCGATAAGGATTATGGATTCTCTGTCGACCCTGAGTTAATCACTCTGGTCGAATCTGATCCTTTTCACGGTTATGAGTCTAAAATGGTTGTAGCCCATCTTACCAAATTGCACGATATAGCCACCCTATTCACTAGTGAGGAAAAGATCCGCCACTACTATATGCTCAAGCTGTTTCCTTTCTCGCTAAAGGATGATGCTAAGACCTGGTCCACTTCTCTTGCTCCTGGTTGTGTGCATAGTCCCCAGGATATGGTCTACTACTTCAAGCTGAAGAAGAGAGTCTCCCACAAGCTTGGGGGAGGCTTATCCAGCTGCTGAATGCTTTGCCTGATCACCCTCTTGAGAAGAATGAGATACTTGATATCTTCTATAATGGACTTACCGATGCTTCCAAAGACCATCTAGATAGTTGTGCTGGTAGTGTTTTTAGGGAACGAACCGTAGAACAAGCTGAGATTCTGCTGAATAACATCTTGTGTAATGAGAATGCTTGGACTATTACCGAACCACCTCCTAAGCCAACTCCGGAGAAAAGAGGTATTCTATTCCTCAGTTCTGAAGATATGCAAGAAGCCAAGAAATCTATGCGAGAGAAAGGCATCAAACCTGAAGATGTCAAAAATCTACCACCTATCAAAGAGATCCATGGTCTCGATAACCCGATACAGGTAGTAGAAGTAAATTCTCTGCGTAGGTTTGATGAGAGTGATATTCCTTTTGAGAAACCTGCTAGCTTATGCCTGGATGAATTTGATAACTTCGTTGCCAAGCAACAAAGTTTCAATGATTATGTTAGCAGACAATTGGAAAAGAATGCTCGTATGCTTAGTCATTTAAGTGCTTGTGTGGACAAAAATGTCAATGATCTTAAACTTCTGAGTAAACATGCCTCTATGGTTACTACTCAGGTAGAACAAGTACTTAAAGCTCAGAATGACTTGCTCAATGAGTTGAATGACAATGCCGTCAGAGTCGTTACTACAGGACGTAGAATGACCCAGGAACCTCTGTATCCTGAGGGTCATCCGAAGAGAGTTGAACAAGAGTCTCAAGGAGTTAGCACAGATGCACCTAGTCATCCTAGAAAGAAGAAGAAAGATGATAGGAACCTGCACGCTAGGAACCCTGTTGCTGCTGCACCTGAGAGACCAAACGATGCCTCTGTCTCTGATGCTGAAACACAATCTGGTGATGAACATGAGCCTAATGATAAATCAATAGTGATGTTCATGAAGATGCTCAACCTAGCAATGATAAGGATGTGGAGATTGAACCTGTTGATCTTGATAACCCACAACCTAAGAATAGAAGATACGATAAGAATGACTTCGCTGCTAGGAAGCACGGTAAAGGAAGGGAACCATGGGTTCAGAAACCTATGCCCATTTCCTCCCAAACCATCCAAGAAAAAGGATGATGAGGATTTTGAGCGCTTTGTTGAAATGATCAGACCTGTTTTTGTGCAGATGCGTCTGACGGATATGCTCAAGATGTCTCCGTATGCTAAGTACATGAAAGATATTGTGACTAATAAGAGGAGGATACCTGATCTTGAGATCTCCGCCATGCTTGCCAATTACACTTTCAAGGGTGGAACTCCGAAGAAACTAGGTGATCCCGGTGTGCCCACTATACCTTGCTCCATTAAAGGCAACTACGTTAGAACTACGTTGTGCAACCTTGGAGCCGGTGTTAGTGTTATGCCTCTCTCTCTTTATCGTAGACTTGAACTGGATAAGTTGACACCCACTAAAATCTCTCTGCAAATAACCGACAAATCAACTGCTTTCTCTATCGGCATTTGCGAGCACGTGCCTATTCTGGTTGCTAACACCACTATCTTAACAGACTTTGTTATCTTGGATATTCCTCAGGATGATGCCATGCACTACAAGGAATATGCTAGTACACGACGCTATTTTTTCGTCGCTACATCGTCACAGTTTTTCATTTACGATATTTTGATCAATGGAGCGTCGGAAATGGAGCGTCAGAAATGAACAGCAACGACGTTTTGATCAAATCGTCGTAACTTTACGACGATTCCTGGATTGTCGTAACCTTTACGACGATCCTAAATGATCGCTGACAATCAAACCCAGTCCTACGTGGCAAAATTACGATGAAATCAAAACGTCATGGCTGAAATCAACCCAACCCATTTCAATTGATCACATGGGCTCGTTTTATTTTTTTTGGGCTTTTCTTATTGGGCTTCTTTTGGGCCTTGGCCTATTTTCAGCCACTTTGTTTTTTTTTCGAATTTTTTTTATCATTCTAATTTGGGCTTCTTTTGGGCCTTGGCCTTTTCATGCCCAAATACATTTGATCCATTTTCAGTTTTGGCCTTTTTTCATTTTTGAATTCAGCAACTTTTTTTTCTTTTATGTCTAAATAAATCTAAGCCCATACAGATTCGAAGCTCATACACATAAATCTGAGCCCATGGAACTTTGAAGCCCATACACAGATTCTAAAACATCTCAGTCCACATCACAAAGTCAGCCCACATCACAAAGTATGAAGCACAACCAAAATCTGATATTATATAGCCCACATCACAAAGTATGTAGCACAACCAAAAATTTCAGCCCACACCAAAAATAGCATAGCACATACAGATCCTAAATCTGAGCCCATACAGATCCTAAATCTGTAGCACAAGAACTGCTACCAAAATCTGAGCACAACCAAAATAAATTTCAGCCCACACCATAGTTATCAAGTGCATAAGAACTGCTATGAAAATCTAGTTCTAAAACCAACTAGTTTCCTGTTTTGGCTCCAAGCAACACTATCAGCTGAGCATACTTCGCATCATTTTCTTCCGCCTTCTTGAGCAGCAGCTCATAGGACTTGTCACGTTCAGCTTGTGCAGCTTCAGCTTCTGCTGCCTTCCTCTTCATAGCATCCATCTCTTCACGCATAACTTCACTTCTTTGACGCGACATCTCGAGCTGCTCTTGTAGATCCAGCACACGAGCATTGACAACAGCATTTGACTTGCTGGACTTGCCAGTAGAGTTTGGCTGCAGACCAACATTCTTCAAGAATTTGCTTGATGGGCGATGCTTCGTCAGAACTTCCGCAACAACTGAAACAGAAGACTTCCGCTCTTCGCCTTCTTGTACAGGAGCAGTCATCTTCTCTTCCATCTCAGACTGAAAGATAATGAATGCATTGAGAAACAGTTTAAATCCATGAGAAAGAAAGCAAAATAAGCGCCCAATAATGAGGAAAGCAGACATAATGAAACCAGATTTCTGTTTCATGTTAATAGAACCAGTAGAGTTTGGCAATACCATCTCCCAATAAGATAGGAATAAGTTTCTGGTTTCATGTTAATAGAACCAGGGAGAGGAAACTACTTATCCAGAAATTACATACAGAAACTAATGAAACCAGAAACTACATAAAACCAGAAACTAATGAAATAATTAAACTACATACAGAAACTACATACAGAAACTACTTATACAGAAATTAATGAAAAATAATGAAGAATACAGAAACTACTTATACAGAAACTACATACAGAAACTACTTATACAGAAATTAATACAGAAACTACTTATAGAGAAACTACATACATAAACTACTATTTTACTGGTTGTTATTTTAGACTCAGCAAACTACATGTATAAGCATGTATCAGCACATAGCAGGATAATAATACAAAGTCAAACAGGCATTTTACTGGTTGTTACAATAAAATGCTGGACACAAAAGGAGCTGATGCAAATACTACTTATAGTGGCTCATCCAGAAACAAATCCATGTTTTTCACTCCTAGAGTATACAACGGTATAGCACATGACGCCAGAAACAAATCCAAGGAAGATTACTTACTATAGCAACTTGAACATCCTCTGAGAATCCATGTTTGGTGCTGTTGTGTGTCGCCTTGAAAATGTCCAATGCAGATAACACTTCACCCTTTCTTTGCTCTTGCTGAAATGTTTTTCAACAACAACCCAACCATTAGCTTTTGCAACAAATTGATGCTTATGTCTAAAGGAAAACAACTAAAGGAACAACAATGTTGGATCTTACAGTTGCATGCACATGAGCAACATAGCATCTTGAACCAGTTTTCTGCGCAAACTTGACTTTTGTTCGATTAACCTTGTTATTGGCACATGTCTCCTACATATGTGCACATCAGATCATCACTTACATACAATTATGCAAATCACACAGTTTGCATGGGCAAGGTAAAGCAACCGTCACGCATTTACATACCTTGTGTCTTGGAGTTGACCACAGCTCGACCAGCCTTTGCCATTCAGTATCCGTTATGTCAGAAACAGGGGACTTGATGCTAACCTTGCTTGCTTCGACATTGTCAAAGTATAGCTTCTTGACATAATGGCGTATGTTCCTCAACGAATTCTTCAAGATATCAGTGCATGCATACTCAATGACACTTGATTCCGTGTCCATCTCAAAATTTGCCTACAGAGGCAGCAAACAAGATGAGTACCAAGATTAACCATCATATGAGATGTATAATAACAGGGAATAAAGACCACATTCAGCAACAAGATAGTTAGCTTACAGATACTTTTCCTATATAATTCTGCACAAGACTTGGGTTCTTTTTATACTCCTTGAAGTGAGGAAGAAGCGGCATATGAGCTCTCGCAATGAGGCCACCCTCAGATGCTAGCTTTGCAGC
Organism: Hordeum vulgare subsp. vulgare; assembly: GCF_904849725.1. Lineage (NCBI taxonomy): Eukaryota > Viridiplantae > Streptophyta > Magnoliopsida > Poales > Poaceae > Hordeum > Hordeum vulgare. The sequence continues at coordinate 60,328,145 of NC_058524.1, forward strand.
CTGCACGGGCTTCTCCGGACGCCTCATCCCTTCAGCGATTTCAATTCTCACCTTTGCTCCCATCAAACGTGTCAACTTTTCTAGCCCTTTGCCATTCCTAGAACTCTTGACCACATCAACAGCGCCTGAAAAGGATACATTCAAACATTAGTGAAGACTAGTAGTCACCCATACATGCATTGCTTACATTTAGAAAATGAACTAGTAAGAAAAGAAAACTAGATGAACATACCTTCATCACCCATTGGTTGCTCAGGTTCTGTAGAAAGGACTGTCAAGTTCAACTCATGGCCATGATTGCTGACCACAGAAGGTGCAACATGGCTGAGGTCCATGCACATCCTGCTTCCTTCTTCCATGGAGGCCAACTCATCATCAGTTCGCAGTGGTCCTTGACCCTTGTGCAGCAGGCTCTTGTCAACATCCTCCCTTACATTCTGCCTAATGAGTCTAGCCACAACTGGTTCATCATCAGGTGTCAGAAGCCTCTTTGATCCTTCTGTGAGTCTAGCCGCATCTGGTTCATCATCAAGTGTCAGAAGCCTCTTTGATCCTTCTCGAGATAGAGCTAACACCCTTCCTGGAGCCATTAGAGTAGATGTTTCTGAAACTTTCGTCCTATTTCTGTTAGCACACTTCTTCTTCCTAGAAACCTGCAGGGTGTCGTATAAAAGGCAAGGACGGCAGAATTAGATCACAAGAAAATTCTGCAATGTACGAAAAAAGAAAGCACACAACATACAACTCCCACCCCAAACAAGATAGAGTTTGCACCTTTCCTTTCTTCTTCACTAATTTATCATCAACTTCCTCTCCATCAATAACTTCATCACCTTTAGGGTTGTAGTCTGAGCTTCCATCTTGTGTTATGGCAGATGCCGATTCATTACAAGTAGTTGCACTACCGTCTTCACGTGCATTTGACTTCCTAATCATTGATACTATCGCACCAAGACCTAGCGATTGGAACATGCGGTTGTTCCTCATCATAGTTCTAGCCCTAATCTTCTCGATCTCAGTCACGGGTTCTTCTTTACATGAATAAGAAAACATAGCCATTGGATGAATGGTTGAAATGCATAGGGAAGCAAGACAACTCAAACAACTAAGGTATCCTATAAGATCTTAGTTTTATTTAATCCTAGTACATTAATGGCACAAGCAAAATATAAACCAATTGTTTGGACTAAAACAATATATTTCAATTACCATATTACAAGCATGAGCTAGGCACATTTCTATAGTTAGCACATAGACACACCCAGGCGCCACATAATATATTTTGTGTGAAACTTACAAACAAACAGTATTGCACCCAATGTCCCATGCATCCTGGTAGCTTAACATGGCTGATAAAACTAGCGGTACAATAAGTAGCAAGTTGTATACCAGGCGACGACTGCTTCGTCCTTGTCATGGCTGATCTCGAGGGGCTGTAGGCTGATCTCAAGGGGCTGTATATGTGCTGATTGTGCTGATGGTATCAAGTTGCCCTAATAGCTTGCAAAACAGAATGAACACGAATGACATACAATGGGGATAAAGTAGAATGATCCTCCAATGAACTAATATTTTATCAATCAATTTCAGGAACAAAACCACCATAAACAGGGCCAAGAACTCAATAGATTCAATTAATATCTAAGAAGAAGCACTTGTATAACAAGCTTATACAACAGGGCCAATCAAGCTTGATGTAATAACAGGCTAGTGATGCCGTACAAAATATAGATTAAATTAAAAGATGAGTTACTAACAATAGACTATTTACATTAATAGTTAATAACAAACCAACAACAATATACACTTTCTTTAGATTAACTAAAACTACCAGCCTACCAGCCACATGACCACTTGCTTCAGATCCACAATTGTGTTCAGATCGACAAGAATTAGTAGATGCACGAATCAAAACCTTCAACAAACAAATTACTCCCAGGATTTTATTTACAAGGAGATGAGCACTGGCAATGAGCACTACCGTATACAGCATAGACTACCATATAAGTTCACAACTTTACATAAGTGTTCCACACCATAAATTTTACAGAATCACAACTAACAGAAATTAGGGAAGCGAGATAACCACAAAATCACACGGTCACGGCAGCTTGACTCCAGAACTTGGCACCTGCAATGGAATAAGAAATATTACTTAGCATATACAATGAGCTACCTGACAAAAGCATGTGAAAGAAGATCGCGCTATATGTTTAATGATCGCGTTCTTGTGTTAAGATACATCGAATTGCACTCTGTTTCCACATGACCTGATCACCACCTTGATCCTACAACATCTACGCACATTTTCTGATGGCAAGAGCCAACAAGTACCATTAAACTAGTACATAAGCATACCAGGATTATAGTACTGTAGAAAATTAAAAAAGAAACAAGTCTGGTCCATAGCTTACATGCTACTCCTTCCGTCCCATAATATAAGAGCATTTTGCAAGCCAACATAACTTGGGAAAATGCTCTTATATTGTGGGACAGAGGGAGTAAAAATTAGTGTGCCCATATTTTGCTCTCATAGACTTAGAGTAAAAATATGATAAACATCCAGATAAGATGAATGACTGCATTCATGTTGTATATATGGAAACAGAGGAATGATTATGGTTTACCTGAAAGTATAGCAACCACTGAAATTACTGTATCAGAGAGCTGTGTCTACCATTTGTAAGTATCAATAAGTAATGCTGTGGAGTTACCGAAAACTAATACTGTTGACCTTTTAATCTAATTTATCAAAGTGTTTTACGCATAAACATGCAGAATGGATGGTGCATTACTTTTGGCAAAGTTAAATGCGTCCCATAATTACAACATCTTTCCAGCAAATGAACATCCATATTGACGACACAAAACAATCGAAATTCTGCAAGAACACGATATGTATGATGTCACGTCAGGTAAGCATAATTACAACAGCTTTCCAGCAAACTACTAAAGGGCCTGAAGGTAGCACTGGGCAGGACACTAACAAGGTCAACTTACTACTCCTGGTAACACTATTCTCACATTCAGCAGTAGTACCCCTTATATGCTATAGCTAATAGCTAACTAAACACATACATACACACACACACACCAACATGCCTACTAGCATGAGCACTCTCATGGCTCTCATGTGCTTGTGCAATTGCACAAGCATGTGTGAGTGATTCACACACATTGCACACACTCTCACACACACTCACACATGGTGATCTACCTCTACTCAAGCCTTGGTGGTGTTTGCACCACACAAGCACACATGCACCTAGTGGCTTGTTCACACAAACACTAGCATCACCTACATCAACTAACATAGCAATAAAATACAAACAACAAAGGAATTAGGCAAAAATAATAAAAGGCTTGGGGGTGTTTGCACCACACAAGCACACATGCACCTAGTGGCTTTCTCACACAAACACTAGCATCACCTACATCAACTAACATAGCAATAAAATACAAACAGCAAAGGAATTAGGCAAAAAAATAAAAGGCTTGGGGGGATCGATCCCAAGAACCCCTGGAAACTACACACAACAGCATGCCACCGTGCTACTGCTCGAGCACTTGACTGAATAGGGACTGCTATCAGGGTAACTCCTCTACTAATCAAAATTAAAGACGAAAAAAGACATGCATCCGCGCATATATGAACCTACGGCTAGATCTACTCGCAGATTTACCGCTACTAAGCAGAGGCTCAGCCCGCCGGTGTTGCCGATCTCCGGGTTTGGGTTCGGCCCGTCGCATTGCGCCAACGGCGCCAGGTGAGCAGCCGCCGCCAGTGCTATTACCAGCAACAGCGCCGGGGAGGACCTCATCCTCGTGTCCGCCCGAGCACGGAGGATGCTGGATGCACGAGGAGGGAGGGAGGAATGATGGGGACATGAGCCTTGCTTCCCGGGATTTATAGAGCTGAGCTGAGCTCTCCTAGGCTCCTGCTGAGGTTGTCTTCGCTGCACTGCACTGCACTGCATCTAACCTTTCGTGCAGCGCAGGTGGAAGCAAGGTTGTCACGATCGCTATCCTTATCCTACCATCTTGTGATCTTGGCTACGATGCGACGTGGCCTTGATGCTAACACGTTCGAGGTGTTGCTATCAGTAGTACGTAATGCCATCCTCCAAGCCACTGAGCGGTGACGGTGACAGGTTGCAAGGTGCAAGCATGAAGCATATACGGTAGGGCAACGGAGCAAGTGTGTAGGGCCGCAACGCAGATCCTTCAAACCGCGGACGGAATCGACATGCATCACCGCAAAAAGAGCCTAAAACTCAATCTACTAGCAGAGCATGGGTACTACACGCAAGCAAGCACACAGATCTGAAGGTATTCGAGACCACGGACAACGAATCGAAGCAGGGAAGGTGGAACAGATCGGGATGCTGACCACCGAGGAAGGAGAAGGACAGTCCCAGACGAGAGCCTCTCCGCACGTCGTCGCCGTCGACGAGAGCCACTCCGCGCGTTGTCACCGTCGTCAGTAGCCGCCCCGCGTCGTCTCCCCGCAAAGTCGTGAGCCATCGCCGTCGTCAGTAGCCGCTCCGCGCATGGTCGCCGTCGTCGGGCGTCGTTGCGAGCCATTTGGGAAAGGGTTTGGCTGCGGGTGGAGAGGGGAATGGGGTTTGGCCACGGGTTTGGCCGCGGTGATGGGGTCGGTTGGCCGGTTGCCGTGGTGGTGGAGGGGAGAGGGCGAGCGGTTGATACGGCGGGCGATGGGGGAGGGCTTGGAGGGAGGGCGAGGAGGCGGCCGGCGGCGGTGAGGGCCTCGTTGGCGGGGGAAACCCTAGGCTTTCGATTTGGGGGAGACGGGGGTGGGAGGGGGAGACGGGGGTGGGGTGGGGCAGACAGCCGACCTATCTCGACAACAACAGACGGGTGCGGGGTTTCGATTTGGTGTTTTTTTTGGGTGCGGGGTTTGGCGCGTGGAATTGGTGGGAAGAATTGGGGTTTGGCCGGGAGGGAAGAATTGGTGGGAAGGGAAATTTTCCCTTTTTTGACAAGAATTGGAGGGAATTTTTCCGTGTTATTTTTTAGATAGTTTTTATGTAAAATATTACAATCTTAAATAATGTGAAAAAAGGTTTAGTGCTAGTTTGGCAATGTAGTATTTTCAAATCCATAGTAATTTAAAACTTTAGTAATTTAAATCCATAGTAATTTTAGACGTGGTATTTTTAAAATTGTGGTATTTATTCAAAGAAACCATTGTATTTAGAAATTCATAGTTTGCTATGAATGAGATTTCCGACCTATCTCATTATGCAATGTTTGTGTGATCTGCTGGGGCCAGACACCAAACTCACTGGCATTTGGTCGCTTACCAAGATCAAATATCATGGTGCCTGGCATCTGGCCCTTTGCCACATCAGCAGGTCACGCGGGCCACATGCTAGACGCCAGAGACCATGGCATTCAGCGTACGACTCATTGCCCGTCGGTGCTAATAAACGTCCTGATTCACGAGCAAGTTGCTCGCGGGGTTCGTTGCCTACTCGACACCACAGTTGAAGATTTATCTCTGGTAATTCCATTATCGCCTTCGAGTGCATACATTATATTGAAACAGGGGCCAGAAGCAATGATTTTTGTGTCTACAAGTTGTTGTTGTTGTTGTTGTTGTCGTCGGTGGTGTTGTTGTTGTTGTTGTCGTTGTCATTTTTGCTGGTTGTCGTTGTCGTTGTCGTTGTCATTGTCGTTGTCGTTGTCGTTGTCATTGTCGTGGTCGTTGTCGTTGTCGTGGTCGTGGTCGTGGTGGTTGTTGTTGTTGTGGTGGTGGTGGTGGTGGTGGTTCTGGTTGTTGTGGTTGTTGTTGTTGTGGTGGTGGTGGTGGTTATTGTTGTGGTCGTGGTCGTTGTCGTGGTCGTGGTCGTGGTCGTGTGGTTGTGGTTGTGGTCGTGGTCGTGATCTTGGTCGTGGTTGTGGTTGTGGTTGTGGTTGTTGTTGTTGTTCTTGTTATTGTTGTTGTTGTTGTTGTTGTTGTTGTTGTGGTTGTGGTTGTTGTGGTTTTTGTTATTGCCATTGTCGTGGTCATGGTTGTGGTTGTGGTTGTTGTTGTGGTGGTGGTTGTTGTTGTTGTTGTTGTGGTTGTGGTTGTTGTGGTTTTTGTTGTCGTTGTTGATGTTGTGGTGGTGGTTGTTGTTGTCATTGTCGTTGTCGTTGTCGTTGTCGTTGTCGTGATCGTGGTTGTGGTTGTGGTTGTGGTGGTGGTCGTGGTCGTGGTCGTGGTTGTGGTCGTGGTTGTTGTTGTTATTATGGTTGTTGTTGTTGTGGTGGTGGTGGTGGTTGTTGTTGTTGTTGTGGTTGTGGTTGTTGTGGTTGTTGTTGTCGTTGTTGTTGTTGTTGTTGTTGTTGTTGTTGTTGTTGTGGTTGTTGTTGTTGTTGTCGTTGTCATTGTCGTTGTCGTGGTCGTGGTTGTGGTTGTGGTTGTGGTGGTGGTGGTGGTTGTGGTCGTGGTTGTGGTCGTGGTTGTTGTTGTTATTATTGTTGTTGTTGTTGTGGTGGTGGTGGTTGTGTGTGGTTGTTGTTGTCGTTGTTGTTGTGGTTGTCGTTGTCGTTGTCGTTGTCGTTGTCGTTGTCGTTGTCGTTGTCGTTGTCGTTGTCGTGGTCATGGTCGTGGTTGCGGTTGTGGTTGTGGTGGTGGTGGTGGTCGTGGTCGTGGTTGTTGTCGTGGTTGTGGTTGTTATTATTGTTGTTGTTGTTGTGGTGGTGGTGGTTGTTGTGGTTGTTGTTGTTGTTGTCGTTGTCGTTGTCTTTGTCGTTGTCGTTGTCGTTGTCGTTGTCGTTGTCGTTGTCGTTGTAGTTGTCGTGGTCGTGGTTGTGGTTGTGGTTGTGGTGGTGCTCGTGGTCGTGGTCGTGGTTGTGGTCGTGGTCGTTGTTGTTATTATGTTTGTTGTTGTTGTGGTGGTGGTGGTGGTGGTTGTTGTTGTTGTTGTTGTTGTTGTTGTTGTCGTTGTCGTTGTCGTTGTCATTGTCGTTGTCGTTCTCGTTGTCCAATTTAGTGTACTGAACAAATAGATAACATAGCAGGCTTTGTTTGCATTCGTAGGCTGACGGAGGTCATTGTACCTAGCTATGATGATGAGGCTGCTGTCAAGATGACAACACGAGGTCCCAACAAAACAGGGAATGCTTATTTTGATAAGCATTGCGTGTATGCTAACAAAGTCGCCTTTAAGCCCTCACAGGTTGAAAAATTAAAGCGCCGAATTCATGATCGAAAGCCAACCATACCTTATTACATATGCAGCATTCAAGAAGCTCACGTGATACCCAAGAAGGCAAAAATGGTAAGAAGTTGTAAGTGCATCTAGTGCCCCTTAGCGATTTTGGTGGTTTGAAGACTTATAGGTTAAGTATCTAATGTGTTTATAAGTGTACACAGGATCTATAAGTCATTGAGGAGTTTCAGATATTTGAAGAATATCGACCCCTAAAAATGTATATCTTCAGTTGAAGAAATTGGTCTGAAGTTGAAGAAATGAATCACGAGGAATCTGCGATGAAATTGATATTCCTCATGAAGATATTGATATTGAGAAGATCGGTGGTTCCTGAAGAAAATCATTTTGAAGAAATTGAAGCGTGAAGATTTACGTTTTCTGTTTTACTTTCTTCGCATTTGATGAATAGGAACACCGGACTGTAAAAGGGGGTCAAAGTAACACTATGGAATAAATTTCCTCATGATGCTCAACCCAAGCCAAATCCTACCAAAAGCCTCAAGTGAGGAATATGAGTGACATGAGGACTCTCACAGTTGAGGGTCCCGACCGTTTCGATAAGCCACGCCAAGTCACTGGTCTTATCCACTCCAACGGTCATATTATTTAAGGGCATTAATGTCAAATCATGTCGGGATGCTCCCAGGCTATAAATAGCCGCCCCCCACAACCACTAGCTGGCTGGCTGCTCCGTTAGAAACTGACACTTTTCATAAGAGCAACCCAAATTCCGCAGAGCCTTCGAGAGTAAATCATCAGTGAGGAAATACACCACCCACCGAAACCACAAACCAAACCTAGTGATTGAGCATCACTGAAGAAGTTGTTCCTGTGTGGGACTGACGCCTTTTACCTTTGAGGACTGTGCATCCTCCAGACGGTTAGGAGTCATGGTCTAGAGCAATCCAGCAGTCAATTGTGGATCGCCGGGTGACCGAGTTTGTGAGGGTTTGGAAGTCTGCCCTGAAGACTTACCACGAGTGTTGGGCGAGGACTGTGTGTCCTTAGCTCAAGGAGAATACGGTAGGGACTGTGTGTCCCGGGACTGGGTGTCCTTTGGTTTCAATACCAAGCCGCTCCAAACCAGATGTACAACTGTCACAGCAGTTGGAACTGGGTCATCAACAACAGTCTTCATCAAGAATCGGGTTCTAATTCCTCAACTCTTTACATTCTCTGTATTATGTGTTGATGACATTCACTGTGACTGTTTGAAGAATTTGCTGAAGACTTTCTCTGAATTTCCTCAACCCCAAATTCTTCACTTGAGTTAATCATCATCTGTATTCTGCGTGTCTGCTTACTGTGCAATCTGTTTTCATAATCTTCACTCTGGAATACTGCTGGTGTGAACGATTGCACGACTGATCCTTAACTGTTTCCGCTGTAAGTTAGTCATCAGTGAGGAATTTCCTCAAAAGGAATTTCCTCAGTGATGAAATTCTAAAAATCTCCTATTCACCCCCCCTCTAGTCGATATAATGCACTTTCAATTGGTATCAGAGCAAGGTACTTCCTTGTTCTGTGTGATTTTGGTTTAACCACCTGGAGTTTTAGTTATGTCGACTGCAGGCATGTTTAAGGTGACTGCAGCATGTCCTACCTACGAGGGAAAGAACTTTCCCTTCTGGAAGAACAAAATGCAAATGCATCTACAAGCTATAGACAATGATCTCTGGTATATTGTGGAAAATGGTGTCCCCATCATTTCTGCTAGTGTCACTGCAGTTGATGTGAAGAAATTCAAGCAACTTGATTCTCAAGCAAAGAACATCATCTGTGGTCATCTGAGCCTTGGCCAGTTTGGAAGAGTAAGTGCCTTAGGCTCTGCAACACTGATCTGGGAGAGATTGTGCAAGGTAAATGAAGGAGTATCAACCCAACGTGACTCTCGTGTTGATATTCTTCGCAATCTCTTCAATCGCTTCAAGAGACATGACAATGAAAGCTGCCAAGACACCTTTGATCGCCTCACTGACATATCAAATGAACTGCAAGCACTGGGAGCTCGAGACATCACTGATCACGAAGTTGTGAAGAAACTGCTGAGATCTTTGGATTCTTCATTTGACACTTTAGTTCTGATGATTCAAGAAAGACCAGACTACAAGATGTTAGATCCTGCTGATATCCTCGAAAGGCTAAATACTCATGAATTCCAGCTAGAAGAAAAGAGAGATCTATATGGACAAAGCTATTCCAGACCACGTGCACCGAAGGCAAGAGCAATTTCCTCATCTGAAGACGAAGACACAGATGACAGCAGCTGTGACCCTGAAGAATTTGGTCAGGAACTTGCAATGCTTGTGAGGAAATTCCAGAGATTTACACGACGAGGCCAGTTCGGTAAATCATCAAGAAGAGACATGAGGAAATCAGAATCTGCATCTGAGGACTACAAGAAACGGTCCTGTCACAAGTGCAAGAAATCAGGTCATTACATTGCTGATTGTCCTCGCTGGGGAAAGGAATCAAAGAAGAAGAAATACAAGGATGACAGTTCTGATGACTCAAAGAAGAAGAAGAAATCTTCAAAATCCTCATCTTCAAAGTCCTCCTCACACAAGAAGACTAGCTTCAGAAAGGCTCGGGCACTTATTGGCAAGGAAATGGATTCCGAGGCAGAATCAGAAGAATGTGATGATGAAGAAGGCTCTGGAGAAGATTCATAATCCGGACAGGCTAGTCTTGCACTAGTAACCAATTTCGTCAGCAAGTCCATCTTCAATCTTGAAGAAAATGAGTGCACCATCCATACTGATGACTATGCTGATGACTTCGCTCCAACCTATTGCTTCATGGCAAAAGGTTCAAAGGTATCACATAATGCCTCCTCCTCTGGTTCAAGTGACTGTGAACATGATGATTACAAAAAACCCAGTTACAGTAAACTTGCCATCATTGCCACTAAACGACAAACTGCTCTGGAAAAGCTTCAAAAACTGCTAGACAAAAGTGATGATCTGTTGAATGATGAAATGAATCTTAATCAAATCCTCGCTGATGACATGAAAAATCTTCAGTCTAGATTTGATATTCTTCAGGATCATTATGATACACTCCTCACTGATCATGAGAAGCTTTCCTATGAATTTCTTCAAAGGAAGCTTGATCTTGAGAAGCTGAGGATGTCTTATGATGATCTTCGTATGGAAAATGATTCATTACTAGCTCAACAGATCAGTGCTAGTCAAGTTGAATTTATTACTCCATGTCTTAAATGCATTGATCGTGAAACTGCTAATTCTTCACCAAAATCTTCAAATGCTACCACTGCTACAAATTCTTCAACTGCACCTGTTGTGTCTATTTCCTCACTTGAGGAAAACACAAATGTCACTGATGAAAATGCAGGGTTGAAGGAATTGTACTTGTCAGGCATGTACAAAAGCCTCAATGGACACCAAACCCTTTGTGATGTGCTCAAAACGCAGATCTTGAACAAGAACCCGAGGAAAGAAGGAATTGCCTTTGAGAGGAAATTGAATGCTGATGGATCTTATTGGAAACCTGACCAGTATCCCAAAACCTCATGGGTTGCTGCTACTGGGCCTCCTTTTGATCCATCTAATCTAACTGGCTTCTCATGTGAATTATCCTATTCCTCGGATGAGTCATTTGATTCCAACTATAAACTGTTCAAAAATCAATCTGGTGAAGTATTTGCTCGATATGTTGGAACTAACTGCAGGAATGGCCCTCCTCTGAGGAAAATCTGGGTTCCCAAAAGTTGTCTTGAAAATCTTCAAGTGAATGTCCTCATAACATCACCTCTGAAGAATCTGAACCCAGATCAAATTCCTCAGGAGGACCAAAGTCTTCAAGAGGATCAAAATCCTCAACTGGTCAAAACTATGCTCATACCCGTGCTTATGCGTCTAACATGCAGGGAAACTACAAGGAATATGATTATGAGCGCTATTCTTCAAATCATTATGTTCATAAATCCTCAAACCAGTTCTCTGCATACTCATATGAGTACTTTAAACCCCCTACTGTTAAGAGAAGTGCATTAGCTTCAATGCCACCTTTCTCATATGGTGCTCGCAGGATGATGAACGCTTTGCCACCCCTTCAGATGTGGGTGGTGAAGAAATCAAACTAATCACTTCTGCAGGTCAGGTCTCCAGATGAAAATCGTCATCTGAAGAATTTGCTGGAGACCTGAGGAAATGCTTGATAGGACGCAAGCTAATGATTGATGAAATAGAAATATTTCACACGTCCTTACATTTCTGTTATGATGAAATCACTGAACTGATGAAATTAGTATCATATTCTTCAAACTTGAAGCATATGAGATGGTAAGCTGTACTAATTCATCTGCAGGATGACAAACCCAAAAATACTGAGTGGGTTCTCGATAGTGGCTGCACACATCACATGACTGGTGATAAAAGCCTACTGATGAATATGCCACTAACTCCATCACCTCTGAAGCAAATCACATATGCTGATAAAGGTAAAAGCAAGGTATTGGGACTTGGCAAAGTAGCTATTTCCAAGGATAGGCATATGGACAAAGTGATGCTTGTTGAATCCCTTGGTTTTAACCTCATGTCAGTCGCAATGCTTTGTGATCTTGATATGATTGTTATCTTTGGTAGATATAGATGTGTAGTCATCATGGAATCTGACAGATCCAAAGTCTTCGAAGGTGTAAGAAGAGGGGATTTGTACATTGTTGACTTCTCTACAGGTCCTCAACCAGCCACTTGCTTACTAGCAAAAACCTCAGAAGGATGGCTGTGGCACCGAAGACTAGGTCATGCAGGCATGAGGAATTTACACACACTTGCAAAGAAGAAGCATGTCATTGGCATCGAATCAGTCAAATTCCTCAAGGATCATCTCTGTGGTGCTTGTGAATCTGGGAAAATGACCAGATCCAAGCATCCCTCCAAAACCATCATGACCACTACACGTCCATTTGAATTGCTTCATATGGATTTGTTTGGACCTACTCACTATGCAACACTAACCAATGCAACATCTCTATATGGCTTTGTCATAGTTGATGATTATTCCAGATACACTTGGGTGCATATTATAGTGTATAAAACTGAAGTGCAGGAAATCTTCAAACGATTTTCTTCAAGGGCATCAACGAACTTCGGCATCAAGATCAAACATATCAGGAGTGATAATGGAACCGAGTTCAGAAACACTGGTCTTGATGATTATCTTGATGAACTTGGTATTACTCACGAATTGTCTGCTCCTTATACTCCTCTGCAGAATGGTGTCCTCGAAAGAAAGAACAGGACTCTGGTTGAAATGGCAAGAACTATGCTTGAAGAATATCAGACTCCTCGTCGCTTCTGGCCTGAAGCAATCAAGACTGCATGTCATATCATAAACAGGGTATATCTTCACAAATTCCTCAAGAAAACCTCATATGAACTCCTCACTGACAAGAAACCCAATGTAAGTTATTTCAAAGTCTTCGGTGCAAAATGCTGGATTAGAGATCCTCATCATAGCTCAAAATTTGCACCTAAGGCACATGAAGGTTTTATGCTCGGTTATGGAAAGGACTCGCACACCTACAGAGTCTTCAACAACTATCACAACAAAGTTGTTGAGACTGTAGATGTGCGGTTCGATGAAACTAATGGCTCGCAAAGAGAGCAATTGCCTTCCGATCCAGATAAGCTGTCTCCTGAGGAAGCAATAAAGCTTAAGCCTACTGAAGACATTGTCCCCACTGAGGAAATTGGTGAAGAAACAATCCCCATCGCTGATGAAAGTCAAGAAGATGCTCCTGAGGAAATTGCAACAGCACCACTTCCTCAGCCCAGACAAAATCCTCAACCAGCTCATCCGAGGATTGCAAATGAAGTTGAACTTGACAAAATCCTCAACGACATCAACACGCTAGGTCCTCTCACTCGCTCAAAAGCTTCACACTTAGTTAACTTTTGTGGGCATTTTTCTTTTGTATCTATCACAGAACCCTCAAAAGTAGCTGAGGCTTTTCTGGAACCGGAGTGGATCCAAGCCATGCAAGACGAACTTCTTCAATTCAAGCTGAATGACGTATGGGAGCTCATCAAACGACCAGATCCTCGCAAGCATAACATCATAGGCACCAAGTGGATTTTCCGAAACAAGCAAGATGAGGACGGTCAAGTGGTGAGGAACAAGGCACGACTTGTAGCCCAAGGCTACACCCAGGTTGAAGGAATAGATTTCGATGAAACTTTTGCACCTGTTGCTAGACTTGAAGCTATTCGAATTCTACTTGCTTATGCTAATCATCATAACATCATCTTATATCAAATGGATGTGAAAAGTGCATTCCTCAATGGTAAGATTGAGGAAGAAGTATATGTTGCTCAGCCCCCAGGTTTTGAGGATCCAAAGAATCCAGACAAAGTCTTCAGACTCAAAAAGGCTCTGTATGGCCTCAAGCAAGCCCCTCGGGCATGGTACGATACATTGAAGATATTCCTCATGAAGAAAGGCTTCAAACCTGGTTCACTCGATCCAACTCTTTTCACAAAATCTTACGATAATGAACTGTTTGTATGTCAAATATATGTTGATGATATCATATTTGGCTGTACTGACAAAAGATACAGTGATGAATTTGCCTATATGATGAGTGAAGAATATCAGATGTCTATGATGGGGGAGCTGAAATTCTTCTTAGCTCTTCAAATTCGTCAACAAAGCAATGGAATCTTCATATCACAGGAGAAATACCTCAAGGATGTTCTGAGGAAATTCGACATGCATGAATGCAAAGGTGCCAAGACTCCAATGCCTACCAACGGTCACCTCGGCACAGATGAAAATGGTAAAGATTTCGATCAGCAGGTATACCGTTCTATGATTGGCTCTTTATTGTATCTATGTGCATCTAGGCCAGACATAATGCTTAGTGTTTGCATGTGTGCACGTTTTCAAGCAAAACCGAAGGAATCACACCATAAGGCTGTGAAACATATTCTTCGATACTTAGCTCACACACCAACACTAGGATTATGGTATCCCAAGGGCTCCAATCTTCATCTGGTAGGGTATTCTGATTCAGACTATGCTGGTGACCGTGTGGATCGCAAGTCAACATCTGGCACATGCCATTTCCTCGGAAGATCACTAGTTTGCTGGTCCTCAAAGAAGCAGAACTGCGTATCACTCTCCACTTCCGAAGCTGAGTACATTGCTGCTGGTTCTTGCTGTGCTCAATTACTATGGATGAAGCAAACCCTCAAGGACTACGGCATCAACATGAAGAATGTGCCTCTCTACTGTGACAATGAGAGTGCTATCAAGATTGCCTACAACCCAGTGCAGCACTCGAAGACCAAGCACATCCAGATTCGTCATCATTTTCTTCGGGACCATGTCCTCAAGGGCAATATCCTCATCGACCATGTGAAGACTGATGATCAACTGGCTGATATCTTCACTAAGCCCTTGGATGAGAAAAGGTTTTGCAAGTTGCGGTGTGAGCTAAATATCTTAGAGTCTTCAAATGTTTTGTAAAAACATGCACACATCCTAACGCTTATGCAAAGTTGATGACTTAGATGTGCAACACATGATGAAGCGATTTTCTTCAACCAATGAAGAAAGTCACTCTGAATGTGAAGAAATTAACAAAGAAATTGATTCTCAGGGCCCTACGACAATTGTACGCGGCGTCTGTAATCAACATTCTTATATGGTGGGTAACGCCACCACCCAATGTGAAATTCCTCAAGTTGATTTTTCTTCCAATGATCAATTTCCTCACAAAGCATTTTTTCTTCAAAACAGTTGTTCTCCATTGTGATGATATATTGCAAAATCTTCAAAAATACTTGATGACTTTCATTTGCCTAGGAAGACTGTGATTTCTAGTCCTCAACAGCATTCACTTATTGGTATTTCTTCAAGTTGATGTTTCTGCTAAGTGAATGTGATCGGACCCTACTTTCCCTCTATGCTATACTTATCCAGTCTATTCAATTCTTCATATGCGTTCTACTTGAAACTTTGTTCAAAATCCTCACTACGATTTTGTAACAAAAATCCTCAAATCCTCAAAAATTGTTTTCATCAAAGGAACAGTAACTGAACCCCCACTTCCCACGATCGGATAACCACGATCTCCACTATCTCCACCGGATCGTACGGGAGCTACACGTGTCCTGCGGAGACATAGAGGCAAGGGCTATTCTGTCCGAAACTTTCGCGCCAAACAGTAACTTTCGGGCTATAAATATGTCCTTAACCCCTTCAGTATCTTCTTCTTCGCCTCATCGCTCTCCTGCCACAGCACACCGAACCCTAGCGCCACCGCTGGTTGTCCTGTCGCCGGCAAGGAAGAGCTTCACTGCCTCAACCTTCTCGCCGCCGGGATCACGACGGAGTCGGAGCATCTACGCACGCCGCCGCCGTAGACGTCCTCTGCTGCCAAGTTAGGGTGCATTGGACACTTGACCGAAGAGCCTCTCCAACACCCTTTTTTTGTGTTCTTCGTTCGCACCTTCCAGGGTAAATATATCCCATTTTTACAGCAGATTAGATCTGAAATTTTACCTCTCCCATGTGAAATCTGTTTTTCCTCAAGATACGATGCGCACATGATTCCTCAAACACTATCCATCACCACAATCATTGATGAACTAGCTAAGCATCTAAGATTTTCACGAGATTCCTCAATTGTGCAAATTTTCGGATCTGTACAACTCTGGAACCCAGGAACAGTATGCTTATGCAAATTCCTCAACCACTGGTTATATTCCTCAAACTGTCAAACCTTTTTTTCATTTTTCTTCAAATCTGAGAACGCATATGACCTCTCCAAATTCCTCGCAACTATACTCTGTTCACAGGTACACACATGTCAGCTGATGAATCTCTCGGTTCTCATCACATTAACTCATTTGCAGCGTTTCTGGAAGAAACTCTTCAAGGCTCATCAGAATCCTCAAGAGTTCAAAATCATCAGCAAATTCCTCGTCTGAAGAAAATGGAGGAAGAAAGGAAACAAAAGGGAGGAAAGAAACTGGAGCAGAACACAGCTGTGGATATTCCTGATGACATATACATGGACTATTGCACGCGTGATGATGAACCTGAGACTATGCCTAAAAGAAAGATTAGGCTGCAGAAAATTGAACGCAGATGGGCAAAGGAGTGGAAGGAGTACATGTTTGTGACTCCAAAATATGCGAAGAAATTCTCTTTGAAGCCTCCTGGCAGAAGGGCCCCACTTGAGGATCATCAAGTAGCTCATCCCTCAAGTCTTATGACACTTGATGACTACCCAGATGAAAAAGAAAGGCATCTGGCCAAGCTCAAGAAGCAAGCCGAAACAACAGTGAAGAAATTTCATGAATCCTCAGCTGCTGCCTCCGGTGCTGCTCATTCCTCAGCAGCAGAAACCTCAGGCTCAGAGATTCCTCAAAAGCAGTCTGCGCCATCAAAACCAAAGGCTCCAAAGTCTCAAGAGAAGTCTAGACAGGGTTCTGTCACAAAACCCTCAGCTACAAAACCCTCAGCTCCAAAACCCTCAGCTCCAAAACCCTCAGCTCCAAAACCTTCGGTTCCAAAACCTTCGGTTCCAAAACCGTCAACACCAAAACCATCAGCGCCAAAACCTTCAGAACCCATCTCATCTACACCAAAGTCCTCAGCTCCACCTCCAAAGGCAGTACAGAAGAAAGTCGTGAAGACTACGACTGCCAGCTCCAGCTCCTCACTCCCAGCTGCAACTAGCTCGGAGACAAAGTCTTCAACACCCCATGTGAAGACTTTGGCAACTACTGAACCTGCACCTCTGCCCAGCCCCATCAAAATCATCACAGTCCCGTCTGCATCAGAGGGAAGTGATGAATATGACGATGAAACTCTGGAAGCCATCATCAGGAACAAGCAAGAAAGGGTAGCACAAGCATCAGGCAGTGCTATTCCTCTGGCGATGGACCCCAAGGTCCTCCTCGACTTCATCAATGTGTGGTATGAAGACCCAAACACACCCATTGATGATTTGAAACTTCCTCCTGGTGTCAGCCACATGGTGGCTACCTTCATAAATGAAGCCAAGTGGAAGGAACAGAAGGCCAAGCAGGCAAAGATTGCAAAGGCCAGAAAGGAGAAATTCCTCAGGCAAAATGTCCTCAAGCTGACGCCTGAAGCATTGGTGTCAACCCAGGCAGAGCTGCAAGTCTAGACTGACAAGTGTGAGAAACTGTCAGACCGCACAAGCATCAAACACAATTTCATCAAGCTAGCCACTAGTGCTGTGGATGACTACAACAAACGTCACCCCCACCAGCACCGACTCCTCAGCCCCTGGTTGAACAGCCAGAAGATGCATCTCCTGACGAGGAGGAAATTCCTCAAGCTGAGGAACAACACCAAGAGCGCCGTGCTGATGAGCCGGCTATTGAACAAATCATCACCGAGACCGCTCCTGATGAAAGTGCAACCCCTGATGCAACTGCTCCTGATCCAGCTGCTTCATCAAAGCAGGCTGATGACTCTGTTCCAGCTGGTTCCTCACTACCAGCTGAAGAATCTGTAGAGAAAACACCTTCACCAAAAGCTTCAAAGGTGAAGAAGTTAATCCCGTCTGCATCAGACGCGAAAAAGACAAGAGCTGCTGAGAAGGAAGCAAAGAAAAGAAAAGCTTCCTCAGCAGAAGAAAAGATTGAGGCAAAACGCCTCAAGGAAACTGAAGAATCTGCCCCTCTGGACCCGGTGCCTCTAAATGTTGCACCTTCATATGAAATGGTCGTCATTGGTGACCAAACTACAAGGGCAGATGAGGAAATGAAGGATGCTGCCTCTGAGGAGCATACTCATGAGGAAATACAGATTGATGACAGTCCTCAACCTCATATTCCTCAGAAAGAGACTACTCAAGCTTCAGCTGCAGCAGCTGATGAATCTGCTTCTGCCACAAAGTCAGCTGATGAAAAACAAGCTGAAGAATATGTCCAGTCTGAGCAGGCTCCTCCCACTGAACAGGCTGACCAAACTCCTCAAGCTGAGAAGGAAGAAGAAATTCCTCAGCCTGAAGCTCAGCCAGAGCAAGAAATACCAGCTGATGAAATTCCTCATCATGAGGAAACTGCTGAAGAAAATGTTCCCGCCCCTGACAATGAATTCATTGTGCTCAACCCAGAGACTGCCATGGTTGTCTCCCCTCCCATTCCTCAGCACAATCTCAAGCCAGTTCAGCGCCTGCCATTCTCGAAGCAGCCCAAGTTTCAGAAAGAAAATTTCTTTGAGGAACGCATGTATTTCATCGGAGAGAATCCTTATGACAAGCCTCAAATGAGGCATCTGAAGTTTTGGACAAGGACTCAGATGAACTACTATGCTTCTGTGCTCTGTGGATGCAACAAGATATTCCAGCACAGGCACATTCCTCATGATGAACTTGAAGAAATTCCCTGCATGGAACCAGTCCTTAGTGTACTCCATGATGCAGGTTTGCTCCCTATGTGCTCTGACATATCAGATTGGAATAGTGAGCTTATTCTTCAGTTCTATGCAACTCTGCACATCTCGGGCAATGCTGATGACATCAACACTTGGGTGTTCGACTGGATGACCCAAAACACTCACTACAAGGCTCCAGCGTCTGAACTCCTCAGAGAACTGCCCGTACCAATTCCTTTAGAAGGGGCAGTGAAGCTTTATGGTGAGCGTGAGCTACCAAATGGAATGATGGAAGTCCTCATGAAGCCTTTGGCTGCAGGAAAGCCCTCAAGAACCACATTCCTCGTCCATGAGCTCAAGTACACACCCCGGTTTGTCTACCGCATTCTCTGCAGTGTGCTCGCGCCCATCAAAGGCCATGACGATGAAGAAGATGTCGTCGGCCTCATGAAGAGTATCCTCTTCAACATAATTCACGGTATCCCGATGAATATCCATAATTTCTTCTTGAGGACTTTGGCTGACAATGCAATGTGCCCATATGATCACACAATTTATGCACCATGGATCATGAGATTCCTCAGGACAAGGACAGGCATCAACTTCCACGCAGATTTCCAGAATCATGTTGGTTATATGCCTCCTATCCGGGTCAACAAGAAGACTTTCGAGCCCATTGAGGGAAAAGGAAAGTCTGTGATTGATGAAGGCAGCAGGCCTCTTAATGGTCAATTTAAAGAGCCAGATGCATATTCCTCATGGGACGATACTGAGACTCGTCCACCAAGCCCTGTTCCTCCTCGCGTGCTAAACACCAGAGAGTTTCTCCTCAGTCTTCATCAGAAGGTGGATCACAACCACAAATGGGTCAAACGCCAGTTTGGTGCCATTGTGAAAACCCTCACTGAGACACAGAACTCTGTGAAACTTAATCATCACTATCTGCATGAGGTTTTTGATCGCACCTGGGCTACCCTTGCACATCTGAAGACCCAGACTGAGCTTGAAGAATTGAACTTTGAGCAGGACTTTGACTGGTCGTGGCCTCCCAAGAAGAAGTTCAGGCCCATTCCAGTGCCAGATCTTGAAGACAGCTCCTTCTCGTCATTCCGCACTGCCGAATCTGACGAGGAACAACTCGACACCGCAACAGGCCCAAGGAAGAAGACTACACCCAAGAAGCGCCAAGGATCTTCCTCAACCGCAAAGAAATGAAGTCTTCACGAGCGTTAGTTCTCAGTTTGTCCCTTTTTGTCACTTGATGACAAAGGGGGAGAAACTTGAGAGTTAGTCTTCAAACGGGATTTATTTTTGGGGCTTATGAACTATATTTAAGTTACAAACTCTTGGCTCTTCTGAAGCTTTTATGTAATGAGTTGTAACTTAAGCCCGATGGTACTCTGACGTTTTTTTTTACCGTTTTTCTTCGCATGCTTATTCCTCAAGTTTTAATGCACACACGCTGAAATTCGTCAGATACCATTTGCCATCATGCATCTTCAGTTTCTTCATATGATATGTTATATGTATGCATGATTTACAAGATTCAGGGGGAGATCTCCATGATATAAATCATCAATGTGCATATGCTATAAAAGGAAAATCCTCAAGGTATGCACATCTTCAGGGGGAGTCTGTGTGAATCTTGTCTTCAAATTCCTCAATTGAGTATTTACACTTCACATTTTTATTCCCTGTTGAAGACTTAACCTAATTGTCATCAACCACCAAAAAGGGGGAGATTGTAAGTGCATCTAGTGCCCCTTAGTGATTTTGGTGGTTTGAAGACTTATAGGTTAAGTATCTAATGTGTTTATAAGTGTACACAGGATCTATAAGTCACTGAGGAGTTTGAGATATTTGAAGAATATCGACCCCTAAAAATGTATATCTTCAGTTGAAGAAATTGGTCTGAAGTTGAAGAAATGAATCACGAGGAATCTGCGATGAAATTGATATTCCTCATGAAGATATTGATATTGAGAAGATCAGTGGTTCCTGAAGAAAATCATTTTGAAGAAATTGAATCGTGAAGATTTACGTTTTCTGTTTTACTTTCTTCGCATTTGATGAATAGGAACGCCGTACTATTAAAGGGGGTCAAAGTAACACTATGGAATAAATTTCCTCATGATGCTCAACCCAAGCCAAATCCTACCAAAAGCCTCAAGTGAGGAATATGAGTGACATGAGGACTCTCACAGTTGAGGGTCCCGACCGTTTCGATAAGCCACGCCAAGTCACTGGTCTTATCCACTCCAACGGTCATATTATTTATGGGCATTAATGTCAAATCATGTCGGGATGCTCCCAAGCTATAAATAGCCGCCCCCCACAACCACTAGCTGGTTGGCTGCTCTGTTAGAAACTGACACTTGTCATAAGAGCAACCCAAATTCCTCAGAGCCTTCGAGAGTAAATCATTAGTGAGGAAATACACCACCCACCGAAACCACAAACCAAACCTAGTGATTGAGCATCACTGAAGAAGTTGTTCCTGTGTGGGACTGAAGCCTTTTACCTTTGAGGACTGTGCATCCTCCAGACGGTTAGACGTCATGGTCTAGAGCAATCCAGCAGTCAATTGTGGATCGCCGGGTGACCGAGTTTGTGAGGGTTTGGAAGTCTGCCCTGAAGACTTACCACGAGTGTTGGGCGAGGACTGTGTGTCCTTAGCTCAAGGAGAATACGGTAGGGACTGTGTGTCCCGGGACTGGGTGTCCTTTGGTTTCAATACCAAGCCGCTCCAAACCAGATGTACAACTGTCACATCAGTTGGAACTGGGTCATCAACAACAGTCTTCATCAAGAATTGGGTTCTAATTCCTCAACTCTTTACATTCTGTGTATTATGTGTTGATGACATTCACTGTGACTGTTTGAAGAATTTGCTGAAGACTTTCTCTGAATTTCCTCAACCCCAAATTCTTCACTTGAGTTAATCATCATCTGTATTCTGCGTGCCTGCTTACTGTGCAATCTATTTTCATAATCTTCACTCTGTAATACTGCTGGTGTGAACGATTGCACGACTGATCCTTAACTGTTTCCGCTGTAAGTTAGTCATCAGTGAGGAATTTCCTCAAAAGGAATTTCCTCAGTGATGAAATTCTAAAAATCTCCTATTCACCCCCCCTCTAGTCGATATAACGCACTTTCAGAAGTTGCCCATCATTTTAATAAGGTGTCCATGTTGCCCATGTTTTTTACAAGTTGGCCATGTTTTTTTATGTGTAGTACTTCAACAAGCCCTACACCACTCAACACAGCAAAAAGCGTCTTGCCTTGGAAGAAGAACATTCCCTCGAGGTCTATTACAAGGCAAAGTACATTGCTCAAGTTAGGCTGATCTTCAGCAAGGCAAAGAAGAAGGGTGCTAGCATAACAACCAACTGGAAGGATGTCGTGGACAAGACCAAGATGAAGAGGGGAGATATCTTCGTGTTTTGGTTCCGCCTTCACTTTGGTGGACTCAAATTAATAGTTACTAAACTAGTGTAGGACTATCTAGGTGTTATGGCTATGTAAACTGATGGTACCCTGGTTATGTAGGTGTTATGGCTATGTAAACTGATGGCACTTGTTATGTTATGGTACCCAGTTTGATCAGAATCAAGTTTGACAAGTACCCTGTTCTTAAATCAGTTTCTGGTTATTAAATCAGTACCCTGTTATTTTGTGCTGCTGCTATTCTAGATCCTAAATCAGTTTCTGGTTATTTTGTGTTGCTGCTGTTTCAGTTTCTCGTTATTTTGTGCTGCTGCTATTCTAGTAATTAAATCAGTTTGTGGCAGTTGCACTTGCCGCTAAATGCATGAATATTTTGGCTATTCTGGTTATTAAATCAGTACCCTTTTATTTCTCTAAATGCATGAATACTTTGTGAAAATATTCTGGTTATTAAATCAGTACACTGTTATTTTGTACCCTCTTATTAAAACAGTTTCTGGCAGTTGCACTTGTTGCTGCTATCTTGTCATTTGTGCTGCTATTAAATTCTTTCTACCCACCTGAGAAGGTTCCTGGGAACTAGAGCAAGATTTACATGTTTTCCTTGATAACAACTGGAAAACAATTTACACACCATCAACACCCAGGAGAAGGTGCCTACTGGATCAAGATTTACATGTTGTTCTTGATAACCCCCGGAAAATAATTTTAACATGACAGGGAAGCCAGGCACCAAACAATATAAGATACGATTAATGCGCAGAGAAACATTGCTTCATTGCTCCTGAATTTACAGACCATCCATTCCATGAGGAGACAGTATGCCATATGTCAGATTTGTCTGATTCAGCATATAGGCACATTACATGACGAAACAAAAGCGAAACAGACAGACTACAATCTCTCTAGAGAATTCAATATATGCATAATACTAGCAAGAGAGTCACTACATGTCTAAGGAACTGAACTGATTGTGGCAAAAGATGCATGAGCGGAACTGCTACTCGTCATCGTCCATATCATTCTCGCCGTCGCTACAATATTGGAGGATTGTATCGTCAGTCCCAATCTCTTCATCATCCTCGCTTTCATGACCATCCACTACCTCCTTCCTCCTTTTCTTCATTCTTTCTACCACTGCAGCCTCAACAAACACGCCTTCCCTGTCCCTTCGCAATCTGGTTTGCACATTGGCTTCTTGAGCTTGCACTGGAACTTTTGGGGTGTCATCATCTTGGTATGATAGCCCGATACCACCGGGACCATCTCCTATTTCATTTTCAGTCACACTCCACAAATGCCTATGCTGGAACTTTTGCACAACTCGCCAATTTCCATGCAAACGAGTGTCTGGCACATAGAATACAATTGTTGCTTGTGTTGTTAGAATAAAAGGATCATTCTTGTACCAACACTTACCAGTGTTAATGCTTATGAAGTGTCCATCATCATTGAATCCTGTGTAGGTTTTCTTGCAACTAAGATCAAACCAGTCACAACTGAATAAGACGACCGAACGACGGACACCTCTGATAGTGTTGTACTGCAGCTTTATGATGCTTTTGAGCTGACCATAGAAGTCGATGTCAGCGCCTTCATGTTCTCCCTCGGTAAAAATTCCACTATTCTGTGACTTTCGATCTTTCTCGCGGTCAACAGTGTGGTACCGGACACCATCAACAATACACGCAGAATACAATCTCACTCGCTTATCCGGTTCACATGCCAAGGCAAAGAGATCATCACTAACATTGTTCTTCTCATGTAATTTTCCAATCTGCACAAATAAAACTAGGGTGAATAACACACATGGAAAATTACGTGTCAATTGATCAAATGCTAAATATCTCACATGAGTCTTAAACCATTGAGAAAATCCCTTCGCAAGCCATTTATCAACATTGATGATACCTTGCTGGTTCAGCTCTTCCTTGCACAAGCTGTAATGCCAACAAAATAATAAATTAAAGCATCAGGCCTAAATAATAAATTAAAGCATCAGGCCAACAAAATGATACAATTAAGTGCACAAGAGATGCCATACTCGATATAGGGTTGAACCTCAGGGCAACTTCTGAGGACATACCAAACCATCTTGTCATAGTCATCACCAGCAGGAACGTAATCTGAAGCTCCAAGAAAGCTCACACCATGCTTGAAAACCGAGAGATCACCACCTTGCGAATCATCCCACTCTCTGTTTCTACCCGGTCGATTAAATCTCGTTTCCACATCGTCAAAGTACCTCGAGCAAAATGTCAAGCACTCATCGACAATATATGCTTCGGCAATGGATCCCTCCGGTCTGGCCGTGTTTCGCACATACCGCTTCAGTGTAAGCAGCCTTCTTTCGATCGGGTACATCCAGCCGTATTGTACAGGTCCTCTAAGCATTGCCTCTTCAGGTAAATGGATGGCCAAATGAACCATAACAGTGAAGAAAGATGGAGGGAAAATCTTCTCTAGCTTGCAAAGGATAATTGGGATTTCTTTTTCAAGTCTTTTCAGAACATCTAGCTTTAGTGTTTTGCAGCACAACTCTTTAAAGAAATTCCCTAGCTCAGCAACCGCTTCATATATTTCCTTATCCATCAAACCTCGGAGTCCCGCCGATAAAATCCTTTGGAGCAGGATGTGACAATCATGTGTTTTCAGGCCTTGAAGCTTGCATTCATCAGGAGAAACACATTTTGCTAGGTTCGCGGCGTACCCATCTGGAAATCTCACATTCATTATATATTCACAGAATGCAAGCTTTTCTTCTTTAGTCCTCGTATATCATGCTTCTGGCATTTCGAATGACGTTGGACTGATCCATACATGCCCATGGCGGAAGGTTGTATGGAATCACAAATACAGGCCACATACTATAGGATGTGCTCATCTTTCCAAATGGATTAAAACCATCACCGGCAATGCCGATTCTAAAGTTCCTTGGATCAGCGGCAAATTCTTTATCTAATTTGTCCAACTCTTTCCAGGCCTCCCCGTCAGCTGCATGGCTGAGTTCACCCTCCACGGCTTTCCGATTTAGCTTGTGCCATTGTACCTCCTCCGATTGTTTCTTCGAAATAAACATCCTCTGCAGCCTTGGAATCAAAGGAAAGTGCCTCAATAACTTCACCGGTATCCGCTTCTTCCCATCAGCATTTTTCCACCTGAAGGCATTACATTTTGGACACTCGTCGTAGTCGGCAAACTGCTTCCGAAACAAGACACAGTTATTCGGGCAGACATGGATTGAAACATAGCCAAGTCCCAATGTGCTGATTATACTCAATGCTTCATCATAAGATTTGGGAATTTCGCTATCTGGATATTGCAAGGTCATGACACGAAGAAATCCGTTGAATTGAACATTGGTCATCCGGTAGAAAGACTTGGCGTGAAGTAACTTCACGGTGAAGGAAAATTTGGACAATTTACCACCATCACTAGCTGGGCGCTTCGCCTCCTCTAACAGCTCGACAAAGATTATCTTCTGTCGATCACCTTGCGGTTCTGAATTGTAGAAATCCTTTAACAAATCAGGAATTTTGTCATCTTCATTTCCACCCTCCTCAAAACCGGCACCCGCTGGCTGATCATCTTGTACAAAATCATTGCCTTCATCAACATGGTGTGGGTCTGCATCAGGTTCAGGTTCAAGTTCAGCATGTAAAGGTTCTCCATGATAGACCCACCGATCGTATGTGCTTGCCATCCCATAAATCAATAGATGAGCCTCTACAGTTCCTAGAGGTTGTTGTGCATGGTTGAGACAGCTCCGACATGGGCAAAGAACATGAGCATCCTTGGCAGCACTTCTGCGAACAAATTGCATAAATTCTTCGACTCCTTTTGTATGTTCAGCGGAAAGCCTTCTAACTCCTTTAATCCAGCTCCTGTCCATCTGCCAAAGACCAAGAAATGTTGCAACTTAGCATCAATCAAAGCTCAGAGACCAACAGTAGCTAGCAAAAAGAAAACCAAACATAGAGAACAATTCTTGCCACTACCTCTACTTTCACCAAGTATAAATATAAATATAAAACATGTAGATGCAGGCACTGCTAAGACCCTGTCCCTACTTTCACCACGGCATATTCATCTAAGATCTGCACATGCCACTGCTAGTGCCATGCCACTGCAGACATTTTTGCTCATGCTGCAGGGACAGAAGCTCTATTCGCTGACCTATCATATTTTCCTGTGCAAGCTATTCAGGTACCATTTGTTGGTTGTGATAGTCCTTCACTATGCATATTTTAATCTTCATTTTAGTAGGAATGCATTCATTATTATATTTGTGCAGGTAGTAGATTTACATTTCTATAATATAACTTTCACATGAGTACATACATCAGTCTATTTGCTTGTTGGTGCTTGCTAACATCGTTTATCATTTCGAAACGCAGATTGCTTTCACGAGGTTGTGTTCCCATGTCTTCTTTTACAATATACTGGTCAAGCTGCCTATATAGCCACGCACAAAGACAAAGTCTCCCACTCCTTCTATTTTTCTCTTCCATATAAAATTCAGACATATTGAATTCCCCGATTATGTGATTATACTGTATTTATTAGAATACATCGTGACATGATTATTTGGCGCAGAGCGTATACTTTGGCCAGCATTTGTTGTTGCAACGGCTGCCGCAATAGATCTAAGATGCTAGTAACATGCAACTGCACTGCTAAGCCACTGCCAAGACAACATACAAAATAGTAGTAGCAACATGATTTAATTCATTTACAAGGCTTCAGCCATGACTAGACAGACAACAACTCCAAGGAGTTGATTGAGTACCAGATATTGTGCACATAATTTCCAAGACAACTTCACAGCAGAGGGTAAACTGCAGCAACTTCCAAGACAACAAACAGACAGACAGAGCAGGTGAAGAAGTAACCATACCTCTACCGCTCGGAGCAGGGGAAGAAGTGCACGCCGTCGCCGCCGAACCAGCTCCCTCCGCCGCTCAGAACACGCCCCTGCACCAGCTCCCTCCACCGCTCAGCGCCCCCGCACAAGCCCCCTCCGTTGGGCACGGCCGCACCAGCCCCCTCCGTTGGGCACGGCCGCACCAGCCACCGCCGCCGGTCACCTTCGCATCATCCGCCGTCGCCGGCCACCTCCGACCACTTTCGCATCAGCCCCCGTCGTCGGCCACCTCCGGTCACCAAATCCGCCGCCGCAACATATCTGAAAACTGCATCCCTCTGCGCTCTTGTATCTATCTGAATTAGGGATATCTTTCTAAACTTACTATATATTGGTTGAGTTGTATCCAACTAACAGAAGTTAGTGGCTAGCGCAGTGGCTAGCGTAGTGGCGGTTGGCGCAGAGCTCTCGGGTTCGAGTCCCAGCAGCGCCGAATTTTTGCCAGCAGGGTTTGTAAATGGCGCAGTGGTGCACGCGATGTGGACAAGCCCATTAGCAAGCCCAATATAAAAGTAAGATGAAAAAAATAGCCAACAGAAAAGTAAGATGAAACAAAATTCAATACATTTTACGATGTTTTTAAAATCGTCGTAAACATTATGTTACATCGTGTTATGATGTTTTTATAATTGTCGTAAAAGTTATGACGATCTCATCTTATGCGGTTACGACGTTTTTGACTCACATCGTCGTAATTTATGTGTATATTTGATCCCCTCAAACGGTTTACGATGATCTCGGATGAAATCGTCGTAGATTTATGACGAATTCATCAACGACATTTTAAAAAACGTCAAGTATGAGCATATTTCTTGTAGTGATGGTTGTCATCCTCGGAAGACCCTTTTTAAACACTGCAGGGGTTGTTATAGATTGCAACAAAGGCATTGTCACTTTCCATGTCAACGGTAATGAGCATAAGGTGCACTTTCCGAAGAAAATATATCGAGTACATTGCATCAATGCTATCGAAAAAACTTCATAGATCCTTATCGGGAGCTTTGAATGCCCTATTCCTCGTGTCAAGATGAAGTATGATTTGCTTGTTGGGGAGATACACATCCCCATTGAGGTGACCTAGTGACTATTCAAAAATTCTCCATCTTCTTTTGTGATTCGAGAAAGTTTTGTCGAGGGGATTTGATCAACCCCATTGACGAATTTCTTTCGATGACCATGAGATGGATGAATCGAGGAGTCACAAACCTATATTCCAAGCTTTCACTTTAGGTTGCTTAGAAGAAAAATGATAGGTTTAGTTTAGTTTTCCCTGTTTTCTGTTTTAGCGTCCGGTGGAAAAATACCTCGAAAATCAAAGTTCTCCGAACACTGTGAAAATATAGTATGATTTCTGCTAGAATATTTGAAAAATATTGGGACAAAGAGTCTGTCTGGGGGTCACACTAGTGGGCCACAATCTCTAGGGGCGCGGGCACCCCCTGGCCGCGCCACCCAGGCTTGTGGGGCCCACAGGCACCCCCTCCACTCATTCTTTCTCTCATCCCCTTCTCCTACCTCCAGAAAAAATTGTTTCGCAGCTCAAACCCGTGTTCTTGCTCCTCTTGCTGGGATTTTCGATCTCTTTGCTCACATCACCGTTCTCCGAACTGTTTTGGGGGAAATTACTCCTTGGTAAGTGACTCCTCCATTGGTCCAATTAGATTTTGCTTTAGTGCCTTATGCTCCGCATATTTTTGTTGCCTTGGTGACCATGTCCTTGAACTTTGTATGCTGATTCTAGCTGGTCCCAAGTAGTTTTGATGTGTAATACGGTCTCTAGGCACTTGTTGGAGTAGTTGCTACGAGTTTCATTGAGCCTTATTCACTTTTCCTTAGAATTACTAAAAATTTCAGAAATTTTCAGAGATAGAAAAGGGGAAAGATGAGGAGTTTCTTAAGAGGCTCGTCAAGCCGTGACCCCCAAGGATGATGGGAGTGAGAAGAAGCCCAAGTATTTGGTCCCTCGAGTTGCAGAAGTTCGAGCGTGCGAGTGACCAAGCGACGTGTTCTTACGCGCCGCTGGAATTTATGAGGACTTTTACCACTTGGTGGAGAACGCAGGCCTTACCGCCTTTGTTGAAGATAAGTGTCCGCAATACCTCCTCCTCACTAATATCTTCATACAAAGCTTTAACTTCTATCCGAGGAAGAACCCTCCTATGGTTGAGTTCAAACTTTATGATATCCCCCAGCGCATGTCACTCCAAGATTTTTGCAATGTTTGCAAATTGCCTTACGTTTGGGATATTCATGAACCTCGTCCAGGCACTTGGAAGCTTTCATCGGTACAATTGCTGTAGGAGAGGAGAGAGGAGTGTCTTGCGCTAGAGCTGCTAGCATACATTTTCCCGTGCTTCGGTACTTCTCACTATTTGTGGGAAAATGTTTGATTGGCCGTGGGAAATCTGGGTCACTTAGTTCCCTAGATCTTGCGATCTTGCGCGAAGCCCTTTATAACGATAAAACTTATAGCTTGGGCACTATAGTAGCTCAACGGTTGAACCTAAACCGTTTTAAGGTGTTGTCTATGGAGGTATCTACGCTACTCATCTTGCTAGACACTTTGAGATACCTATTAGACTGGAGGAGGAAGAAGAGATTCTTCTTCCCGAGAGATATCTAGATTACGATAGCATGGTTCGCCATGACTTCCTTGATAGAGATATAAATAGACGGATGATTTATAACCTGGTATTTAGTCAGGGTACTCATGAGACTATTACTTTGCCTGCTCCTTCTTTGTTCAATCTTCATGTAGGAAGGTACACTATTATGCCCTCAAACATCTATGCATATTAGGGCTTGGCCCAACCACAGGTGCCCGTCCCGAGCCGCTAGTCGAGTACAGATGCCAGTTTATCAGTGGGAGCCAGAGGAGCTCACACAGCAGTGGCATCCTCAGTCCACTCCGGAGTACCCCGGAGCTTGTTATTTCCCTCCTTGGGAGTAGACCAAGTTAGACCAAAAGCCTAAGCTTGGGGGAGTACGTGTTCTCACCGACTTTACATTCTTGCTTATGCTTTCACTTTGTTAGCCGGTGTTCACACTTTGCCACTGTATCATCCATACTAGTTTATTTTCTTTTTCTCATTTTCTTTTCGTGTGTCTGTCTAGTTTGAGAAAAACCAAAAAGATTTTCTTTTTCTTCTTTTGCTTGTTGGGAGCTTTCCCGTGTAGATAGTTTCCTTTTTCTTTGGGTCAAGGTAGAAGATATTGGTTACAATGTTTAGTGGCTCTTGCATGCATACCTGTTTAGCTTTCAAAGAGCCATATTACTTTGTCTTCTCCTTTGTGTTTGCCTGCAGATTCCAACTTTAGTCCAATGCACGAGCACGCTTATTATTGTTCACATCATTCGGTCGTGCAAGTGAAAGGCAATAATGACAATATATGATGAAGTGACTGAGCCTGGAAATGCTGGTATGAACTCGATCTATTTTATTTTTGTAAATATGACTAGCTCATCATGGCTGATTCAGCTTTGTTGTGAGAGAAACATGTTTGCAATGACAACTTAGAGATCATAGTTGCTTATGCCATGCTTACTTAGCTAGGGGCTTATAATGGTTTGTCGTGGATGCCCACATGAATGTTGAGATGACTATGATGTAGTATGATAGGATGGTCTCCTCCTTTGAATGTTTCAAGTGGCTTGACTTGGCGCATGTTCACGCATGTAGTTGAAAAAATCAACATAGCCTCTATGATGTTCATGTTCATGGTGATTTATGTCCTACTCATGCTTGCATACAATGTTAGTTAATCTCAATGCATTTTGATGACTGTTGTCGCTCTCTAGTTGGTCGCTTCCCAGTATTTTGCTAGCCTTCACTTGTACTAAGCGGGAATACTGCTTGTGCATCCACCTCCATAAACACAAAGTTGTGTCATATGAGTCCACCATACCTACCTATGTGCGGTATCTACCTGTCGTTCCAAGTAAATTTGCATGTGCCACTCTCTAAATCTTCAAGAAATTATCTGTTTTGCATGCCCGAACCGCTCATGTGGTGACAGGGGGCTATTGGTATCTACCATGCTAGGCGTGTTATCCTCGATATGTGTTTATTCACTATCATTCACGAGAAAGGGGCCGGTAATTGGAATTACCAGTTCCATTCTCAAATCGAAAAGATAATTGCAAACAAAACTCCCCCAGGATTGTTGTTGGTATGGACGGTACCCGAGGATTCGGCTAGCCGTGGAGTGTGATTGATTGGTGATGGGGGAGTCAAAACTTTACTTTTCTGTTTGGGAACCACCTATAACATGTGTTGCGTGGAAGATATTGAGAACTCTTAGTCATTGCGTTGACAATGAAAGCATGCCACCAAAAATTATTATCTCTGTTTTCAAAGCTTGAGCTCTGGCACCTCTGCAAATCAATGCTTCCCTCTGCGAAGGGCCTGTCTATTTATGTTCCTGTTGAGTCATCCTCCTCTTACAAAAGCACCAATTAGAGAGCACCTCTATCATTTTTATGCTTTGCTTTTAACTGTGTTGAGTTTGACTATGACTGGATCTTCATTGCCATGAATTACAATGTTTAGTCAGCCCTTGGTCTTTTAAGGTGCTCTGCATTTATGGTTTGCGGTCTCAGAAAGAGCTAGCGAGATACCATCTATTCGTACTGCTTCATGTTGTTTTGATTGAAGTGTTGACACTTGAGGCTTATTATTATTTGCTCGCTAGTTGATTATGCCATTGATATGAGTTTACCGTGAGACCTAGATGTCATTTGCTTATGTGATTTGCTTGTGATGTTGCTGAAATTCTAGTTGAGAGTTAGACATAGTTGCAAAAGAAAGATCAAATAGAGTTCGTCAAAGTTTTTCTTTTGTCTTTCACAGTTTATCAACTGAGTTGCTTGAGGACAAGCAAGGCTTTAAGCTTGGGGGAGTTGATACGTCTCTGTCGTATCTACTTCTCCGAACTCTGTTGCCCTTGTTTTGGACTCTAATTTGCATGATTTGAATGGAACTAACCCGGACTGATGCTGTTTTTAGCAGAATTGCCATGGTGTTGTTTTTGTGCAGAAATGGAAGTTCTCGGAACGTCCTGAAAATTTACGGAGATTTTTTCTGGTATAAAATAAAAATACCCGTGCAAAGATCTACGTGAGGGGGTATGCCAGTGGGCCACAAGCCCACACGGCGCGGCCACCCCCTAGGCCGCGCCATGCAGGTTTGTGGGGCCCACGTGGCACCACCGCCCCCAATCTCAGTCCTATATCTTCCGTTTTGCTTGGAAAAAAATCAGAGAGAAGGTTTCATCACGTTTTGCGATACGGAGGTGCCGCTACATCCTGTTCTTCATCTAGAGGGCAGATCTGGAGTCCGTTCGGGGCTCCGGAGAGGGGAAATCGTCGCCATCGACATCATCAACCTTTCTCCATCAACAATTCTTTGATCGTCTTCATCGTTCGTGAGTAATCTCATCGTAGGCTTGTTGGACGGTGATGAGTTGGATGAGATCTATCATGTAATCGAGTTAGTTCTTGACGGGGATTGATCCCTAGTACCCACTATGTTCTAGATTGATGTTGCTACTACTTGGCTATGCTTAATGCTTGTCACTAGGGCCCGAGTGCCATGATTTCAGGTATGAACCTATTATGTTGTCGCCAATATATGTGTGTTTTAGATCCTATCTTGCAAGTTGTAGTCACCTACTATGTGTTATGACCCGGCAACCCCAGAGTGACAATAGCCGGAACCACTCCCGGAGATGACCATAGTATGAGGAGTTCATGTATTCACCGCGTGTTAATGCGTTGGTCCGGTTCTTTATTAAAAGGAGATCCTTAATATCCTGTAGTTTCCATTAGGACCCCGCTGCCACGGGAGGGATGGACAATAGATGTCATGCAAGTTCTTTTCCCTAAGCACGTATGACTACATACGGAATACATGCCTACATTAGATTGATGAACGGGAGCTAGTTACATATCTCTCTGTGTTATAGTTGTTACATGATGAATCACATCCGTCACACTTATCCATCACTGATCCGCTGCCTACGAGTCTTTTACTACTGGTCCTCGCTACGTTACTTTGCCTAGGCTTGTCCCTTGCTACAAGAGGGATTGGGCCGCTTTGCTGTTGTCACTTTGCTGTTGTTGCTACTGCTGTTACTTGTTACTTTGCTCCTGCTGCTACTATTGTTCCGTGCTACTCCGATGTTACTTGTTGCAAGACTTTCTTGGCGCTAACATCCCGTGAACAAGGCTCTTCCTGGCGCCGTTGCCAGGGAAGTACAGCAATAGTCTCAAGAATTGTCTCCCGTCAACGTGCCTTTTCTGGCGCTATTGCTGGGGATTGTCAAAGCTTTTACTGGCGTCATTGATACAAGAGTTATGAACAGTCTCCCTTGTCACCAGATCGTTTCTAGCTCCGTTGTTATCATACTACTTTGCTTGCAGACACTAATCTTTCAGGTGTGGTTGAATCTGACACGTTCAACTGCTAATACTCGAGAATATCGTTTAGCTTCCCCTTGTGAGCGAATCAATAAATTTGGGTTGAATACTCTACCCTCGAAACTGCTGCGATCCCATACGCTTGTGGGACATCAGTCTCTGGTAGACTACTCATACAACATCATGGGAGCAGCAAGGTTGATGTAGAGGTCGTCCATGATTGATCCCCCCTCCGGCATGGCAGCGGAACAGGGTTCCAGATGGGATCACGGCCCAACCGAATCTTGCAGCGACGGAAAAAGTATTTTGGGTGGCTCTCTTGTCTTTTCCCGATTTTAAATAATTTATAGAGGCGGAGTTAGGTCACGAGGAGCCCCGAGGTGGACCCAAGGCATCAAGGCATGCCATGTTGCCTTGGCACCGCCTCGTGTAGCCTCCAGCCTCCCTTCGAAGCTTCCAAGTCTTATTTTTGTCTAGAAAAATTCATGAAAAAGTTTCATGGCATTTGTACTTCGTTTGGTACTGATTTCCTGAAAATCCAAAAACACGCACAAAACAACAACTGACACTAGGGACTGGGTTAATACGTTAGTTCTCAAAAATGATATAAAACAACATATAAATGCATATAAAGTATCCAAGAATGATAATATATTAGAATGGAACAATAAAAAATAGATACGTTAGAGACGTATCACACACCTCCTATGCATAGGCATTTCGTAGGTAAACAAATTATCAACACAAGTAATATCTAGCATATGCAAGTAGGAAGAGTGAATCATTAATAATTTCAACACAAAGAGAGGTAATAGTGATATGAAGATTTTGATAACCATATTTGCCTCTCTCAAAGTAATTACATGTAGGTTCATAAGAAATTTCAACAATATAGCCATCACATAAAATATTATATCCATGATCCCCATGCATGCAAGTTCCATAATCTTCCAAGATAGCAGGATTAACATAAATTAAAATCATGACCTCTCCAAACCCACTTTTATGAAAAATTTCATAAGGTTGATCATTCTCCAAAGCAGCGAGGTCATTACTACCTAAAGTTTTCGCTCTTCAAAACTCACTTTCAGTAGTATTACAAATACCATAATCAATAATAGATTCATCATCAAGCATAGAATTGTCAAGATCACAAGAAACTGTTGGGCAACATTGCACGGGAAACAAAAAAATTCCTACGCACATGAAGACCTATCATGGTGATGATCATATACGAGAGGGGAGATCGGATCCACATACCCTTGTATATCGCTAAGTGGGAAGCGTTAAGAAACACGGTTGATGTAGTCAAATGTCTTCGCGATCCGATCAGGATCCATCCCACGAACTCCATCCTGATCTAGTACCGTACGGACGACACCTCCTCGTTCAGCACACGTACAGCTTGGTGAAGATCTCCGCCTTCTTGATCCAGCAAGAGGGCAAAGAGGTAGCTGAATTCTCCGACAGCACGACGACGTGATGGTGATGGTGGTGGAGTTTACTCCGGCAGGGCTTCGCCATGCTAGACGTATCTAGCTATGGGGTGTCAACGTTGTGGGGGGGGGAGGAGGGCTGCACTTTGGCTTGAGTGCCAAAAGCCCCTCTCCCCTCCACTATATATAGGAGGTAGGGAGGGGGCGTGTCGTGGTTTTGTCACGGCAGATGTCCTCGTGAAAGGACTTAGTACTGGATCCATCGCACCTTGGTGGCGACTCAAAGGGGTTAAACGGGAGGAACACGGCGATTTACCCAGGTTCGGCCCCTCGAGAGGAGGTAATAGCCTACGTCCTTCTTTGTGTGTATTGATGTGGATTCGATTACAAGGGAGGCGTAACTCGCCTAACCTAGCACTCGATGATTTTCTAACCCCCCCTCCTCCTTAAGGCTCGCCTTTATATATAGGTCGAGGCCTTAGGGTTTACAAGAGTCCCTTCCTCCTTACAAATCGTGACCATCGTAATCTCTAAGTCGCCGTCCTTCAAAGCCCGGAGACCTTCCAGAAATCATAACCATCCCGCGGCCTTGAACCGCCCAGGCTGAAGCCCAAGTAACCCAAAGGATGAATCGCCTTACTGGTAACCCGGCCCATCTTGGGCGGGTCACTTAATAAGTAATATCCCCAACATTAGGCCCCAAATTGACTTGAACTTTCATGCCAATGCTTCCGCTTAGTTGAAGGTGATTCACTCCTTCGTCTTTCTCCATACGTCAGAAATTGTAACTCGCCATCTGGCACCGAAAAAATCTTTGAGTCGCCAAACCATTTCCTGTTGGCATCTTCTTATCCCTCGATTCTCGGGAAAATTAACATAATCCCAACGGATCATTAGTGCATCATTATCCCAAAATCTTCGGACGTCATCATGGCGAATCTTTTTATTCCCCAACGGTTCCCGCTCACGGCGCCTCGATTCCAGCGCCCGTCCTGATAAATAGACGGAAGGGACAGGGCTGGCGCTCCCCACCTACCTGTCTCGTCAGTCCCCCCCCATTATCACAGCAAAAAGGCCTCATCGCTTCCCGAGGGCTCCGCCGCCGGTCGCAACTTCCGCTCCCGTCCGAGAAGTTTCATCGCCGCCCACAAGCCGTTGCCGTCGTCAAGCTTCGCACCTCGGACGACCCGTCCGCCGCCATTGTCCATCGCATCATCACCGACCACCTCGTTGCTTGCCTCGAGCTCCGCCGCCGCCGAAGATCTCTTCGTTCGTCGGGACCTCCGCGCTTCTCCAACGGTCTCCGTCACCGCCGGCCTTCTTTGATCGAGAGCATCAGGTTAGGCCTTCGTTCACCTTCTTAGGAGTAGGTTCATTCCTTGCTTGTGTTTTCGCCATTGCCATAGCTTCGAAGCTTTTTGCTCACAGTTATTCATCTCCCTCAAATCGATTAGTCCGAGCACCGATAGGGTAGCCAGTGCCCTGAATAATTTTAATTATCCACTGTACTCGCGAATTTTTGAACACAATGTCTTCTTCAAACGAGGGGCGTCACTTGATAATAAATTGTTCGTGCTCAGTTATATTCGTAGGTTTTCACATATGTTTGGCAGATCCATTCCTCATTTACTGTTTGCGAAAAACTGTTTGTAGCCTTCATCCCCCCTTAGTGCTTTGGAACGAATAGATTTTACCATCCGCAGAAATATAGCCTTTGGGAATAACCCTACTTCCATAAGTCGCCATAGCAACCCAACCCGGCCTCTTGGTCTGGCGGGTTAACATGAACTGATTCCGATTCATATAGTAGATGTCTAAGACATGTAATATCATACTTTTACCTACTTGTAGCATGGGTGCCGTCTTCAAGAGCGATTGGCTTCCTACCAAGGTTGATGACGCTGTCTTAGCTAGTTACGTGAAAGCGGGCTGTTTGGATCCTCAAGATATCATTGGATGGCGCACCGGGTTGGGAGAAGATCTCCCTAACCCCAAAGAAGGGGAAATGGTAGTTTTTATTGAACATTTGGAACGGGGATTTAAGCCGCCCGGATCGAAATTCCTTAGGGACGCTTTGACCTTCATGAACGTCCGACTCCAGGATTTGGGACCCAATTCAATAAGCAATTTGAGCCAGTTCCAAGTTCTTTGTGAAGCGTATCTGCGAATCGAGCCTTCTGTCCCTCTATTCTGGCATTTTTTTTCATCTGAATCGCCAGACGGAATTCCACAATGGCCCCAGTTTGGAACTCGGCGGCGTCAACGTCCAGTGGCGTAGGGATAGTCCGTTCCCTTCACTCATCATGCCTAGCCATCCCAAGGGCTGGGGCGAATCTTGGTTTTATTGTCAAGAGACGTCCCCTGCTCGCGAGAATAAGCTTCTGGGTTACAGGCCAACCCGCCTTCCGGTCAACTTCAAGCTCCCAGACAAACTCACCGAGGAAGAAGAGTCGGAGTTCATCCCAATATTATCTGAACTGAGATCCCTGACGAACAATGGTCTTACCGGGGTTGACCTGATCCGCTGCTGGGTCGAATGGCGGATTCTTCCTCTGAGCCGCCGAGATGGTCTGATGTGTGAGTTTGACGGCACTCTAGACCATCCTCAATGCTACTTTCACACAGCATTAACAGAAAAAGACATTGTTGCCATCATCAAAAAGCTGACTGGCGAGCCTGCAGGAAAGTGCGGCCAAATCGGCCTTAAGCCCTTTTGCAAGATTAACCCGGCGCCCAAGGTAACCAAAACTGACCCGCCCTTGGTTTTTATCCCTTCTGTTTTATTGCCATCATGATTTCATATTATATACCTTTCCAGAAAGGCGATAAGTTCTGGTCCAGGAGACCTAAAAAGCAAGCCATGAAAACTGCTAAGCCGCCCTCTAAGAAAGCCAAGGGCAAAGGTAAATCTGCTGCGGCCGAGCCATCTGAAGTCGACGAATCTCAAGTCGGCGATGCACTTTCAGAGGTACAAATCCGTCCTCTTTTCACTCGCCACCTATCACTTTTGACCTCATATTTATATCTTTCTTTCTCCTTGTAATAGAATGAAGATAACGAAAGCCAAGAAGACTCTGTTGAGGTAATTTCTGTTTCCTCCGATTCATCTCCTTATCCACCTAAGCCGGCCCGACGAATATGTGGGAAAGTCCCCTTCTCACATCCAAATGCTCATTTGGACCCAAATTTCTTACTGAAGAAAACACAACACGCCTCAAACCGGAAGACACGAAGTCACTCTGGCGATCTGATATCCGGTTTACCAGCAACGACCAAAAGAAAGCCAAGCGAGGTACTTTTATGAGTAACCATTATTCGTGCTTCTTTGGATCACATTTGTAACCCGCCTGTATTATTAATATATAATTCTTGCAGAATTCTCCTCCCACTTCCGGCGACTCAGTGATGTCAACACTTCCACCGATGATTCGAGTTCCGGGGTAAGTCTCTTGCCTTGACTTTTGAGAATAACGATCTTTTCAATTCCTTAACGTGCTTATTCCCTTTGGTTAGGGCACAAGCCAAGAAAAGGAAAACCAGTGGATCAATTCCTGATGCAGCTTCAGAACCTCCCAAGAAATCAACTCCGACTCAAGACGATCCGGATCATGCTGAGCCTGCGATTCATGTGGATCTTCCTGAGTCGCCGAAGGAAACAATGGATGCCTCTAAATCGCCGAACCCATTGATGACAACAGAAGACCCAGATGCTGTAGTCATTACTGGCTCTGGCTTTTCCAAGCCGGCAGCGACAATTTTGTCCAAACATGTAGCATCCTCGTCTCAGGCCATTCCCGAGTCTGGGCTCTCTAAGGCGAAACTTTCCGACTATGCAAATCTGGAATTTAAGGAACTCTGTTCTGGCTTTGCAAGTCGCCTGGAGGCGAGCTATGAGATGGAGAGAAATCTGATAAAGATGTTAAACAACAAACATGAGGTAAACTTTGTTATACTTATACTATTCCCAGTAACCCCCAAGGGCCGAGTCATCAGTAAAAAGATGAGCCGGGTCTTGAAAATTTAGAAAAAGCTTCGCGACCAGTAACCCCCAAGGGCCGGGTCATCAATAAAAAAGATGAGCCGGGTCTTGAAAATTTAGAAAAAGCTTCGCGACCAGTAACCCCCAAGGGCCGGGTCATCAATAAAAAAGATGAGCCGGGTCTTGATTTCTGTATAATTTCTCCTGAAAAAATTATACATTAGCCCCCAAGTGCCAGGGATATTGCTTTGCAGTAATTCTGAGACTTGTCTTTATTTTAAACTTTCAATAGGAAAACCTTGCTCAAACCGAATTGGTGCTGGGCGATTTAAGGAAAAACTTAGCTGAACAACAAGACGCCCGAACTCAGTCGGAAGAGAACTATAAATTGGCTCTGGCCGAACTGGAAAAACTCAAAGCCGAGTTAGAAAAAACTCAAGCTGACCAAAACGCCGCTTTGAAGAGAGCAGAGAAAGCTGAAGCGAAGCTGGCGACTGTTCAACAGGAGTTATCCGACTTAAAACGTCATATCTCTAACATGACGCAAGCCATCTTTGGTAAGCCTTACCTAAATCTTCAACCTTATCCCCTCCTTTTATTTGTACTCAAATTTCTGATGTTAAGTTACTAATTATGAAATTCCAGGTCCAAGAGTCGCCAACCTGCAAGAAGACTGTGTGTTGATGCTGAAGGCGATTTATACGCTGACAGAGCAACTGTACAGAGGCAGTGTGTTAACCGTCAAAGCTGTAATGGGTGCCAAAGAGCCTATTACTTCCATCAAGAAGGTACTTGGATGTCTGTCCACACTTCCTCCCCAGATTGGCGAGTTAACTCGGTCAGCCGCCCGGAAAGGTGTCCTGACTGCCCTGAGTCGCTGCTTAGCGTATGCCCCGGAGATCAATTTAGAAGAAGTAGCCGCTGGCTTCCCTCAGCTTAAAGACGATGGATCGGAGTTTGTTGAAGAGGATTACCAGAAAGTTGTCAAGGATTCTCGGCTGGCTGCAACTCGACTCGCCGCAAGCCTTGATTTAACGAAGTATCAGGCGGCTTATGACAGTAAGAATAAGAAAGTCAGCCCGCCAACCTTCGTGGTGACCAACCTAATTCCTCGGCGACCCAAGAATCCTTTCGACTGGGAAGCAGACTTGGCATCAATTTTGACCGACGAAGACGACTTTGCTGCTTTGGCCAGGTGCAATTGGGTACTGGGCGATTTGCAAATCGAAGTTGGTCAGAGCTCACGCCAGGATTTAGCGAAGTAGACTTTCCTGAATTTGGCCCGCGAGCCATGTAATAGTCAGTACTATTTTTTGATGATATCTTCTGCGAAAAAACCCTTATATCGCTTTTTAAGGCGATTTGAAATATTTGGTCCGCCTTTATAAGAATCTTCTATAATGCTTAATCCGCCAAGGATGAAACAAATCTTAGCACCCTCCTGTCTTAAACTTTGAACACATCATCTGTGAAAACAAATGAACTACGAGTAGTTTCAACAAGTATGCAAAAAGGGTAAAAACCTTCAAGATTAAATCATAATAAGAGTAATTTCGTCGGCTCATACGGTCGCGACAGGGGGAGACGAGTCAGAAAGCTCGTGCACCCACCCTAAATGCAGGTTTCGTCGGCTCATACGGTTGCGACAGGGGGAGGCGAGTCAGAAAGCTCGTGCACCCACCCTAAATGCAGGTTTCGTCGGCTCATACGGTCACGACAGGGGGAGGCGAGTCAGAAAGCTTGTGCACCCACCCTAAATGCAGGTTTCGTCGGCTCATACGGCCGCGACAGGGGGAGGCGAGTCAGAAAGCTCGTGCACCCACCCTAAATGCAGGTTTCGTCGGCTCATACAGTCGCGACAGGGGGAGGCGAGTCAGAAGGCTCGTGCACCCACAATAAATGCAGGTTTCGTCGGCTCATACGGTCGCGACAGGGGGAGGTGAGTCA
Source organism: Hordeum vulgare subsp. vulgare (assembly GCF_904849725.1). NCBI lineage: Eukaryota > Viridiplantae > Streptophyta > Magnoliopsida > Poales > Poaceae > Hordeum > Hordeum vulgare. Next base: position 60,368,907 of record NC_058524.1, read on the forward strand.
GAAAGCTCGTGCACCCACCCTAAATGCAGGTTTCGTCGGCTCATACGGTCGCGACAGGGGGAGGTGAGTCAGAAAGCTCGTGCACCCACCCTAAATGCAGGTTTCGTCGGCTCATACGGTCGCGACAGGGGGAGGCAAGTTGCACTTTTTAATGAAGAAGCCCCCAAGTCGGAGAGTATTTTATTACTTCATAATGAAACTGAAAAACTTACAAAACATGGAGCTTTAAGAGCTCAAGTGTAGTAAGGCCGCAAATGGGCAATATTCGAGGGGCGAGTTGACTCAGCCTCTGTAGTCGGTCGATTAAGCCGAAGATCCATCAAATAGTAAGAGCCATTGCGGAGGTTCTTGCTGACGACGAACGGCCCTTCCCAAGGGGGTGACAGCTTGTGCATGCCTGCCCGATCTTGTATCAGACGAAGTACCAAGTCGCCCTCCTGAAAAGTCCGACTCTTAACCCGGCGACTATGATAACGCCGCAAATCTTGCTGGTAAATAGCCGAACGAGCCGCAGCCAAGTCACGCGCCTCTTCCAAGGCATCCAAGGAATCCTGACGCGCCAGCTCATTATCTTGCTCCACATATGCGGCGACTCTAAGAGAATCATGTCTTATGTCAGTAGGTAGGACAGCTTCTGCTCCATAGACCAAAAAGAAAGGAGTGAACCCCGTGGATCGATTCGGGGTGGTTCGAATGCTCCACAATACCGAAGGTAATTCTTCAACCCAACACCCTGGAGTCCTTTCCAGGGGAACCATGAGCCAAGGCTTAATCCCTCGCAAGACTTCCTGATTCGTCCGCTCTGCTTGCCCGTTGGACTGTGGGTGAGCAACTGTAGAAACATCAAGCCGGATATGTTCTCGACGACAAAAATCCAGCATTGCTCCTTGGGACAAGTTAGTACCATTGTCCGTGATGATACTGTGCGGATATCCAAAACGGAAAATTAGCTTTTTCAGAAATTTGACCACTGTCTCTGCATCGCAAGCTCCAACAGGTTCCGCCTCAACCAATTTAGTGAACTTATCAACTGCCACCAATAAGTGAGTTTTCTTGTTAGACGACATTTTAAAGGGACCGGCCATGTCCAGCCCCCAGACCGCGAAGGGCCAAGTAATGGGAATCATCCTCAATTCTTGAGCCGGCACATGAGCCTGTCTCCCATATCGTTGGCACCCCTCGCACCGCCGTACTATGTCTTCTGCATCTGCATGAGCCGTCAGCCAAAAGAAACCATGTCGAAAGGCCTTTGATACCAAGGAACGTGACCCGGCGTGATGCCCGCAGTCTCCAGAATGAATGTCATTTAAGATTACGCATCCTTCCTCGGAGGAAACACACCGCTGAAAGACCCCAGAAGCACTCCGTTTATATAACTCGCCATTAATGATGACCATGGATTTGCTACGTCGAACGATCTGGCGAGCCAAAACTTCGTCGGTGGGTAACTCGCCGCGAGTGAGATAAGCCAGATAAGGAAGAACCCAGTCCGGAGTGACATCGAGAGCCGTCACAAGCTGAGACTCGGGATCTGGTATCGCCAACTCCTCCTCCGTGGGTACAGTCACAGACGGTTTTTGCAAGATATCCAAAAAAACATTAGGGGGGACCGGTTTTCTCTGTGAGCCGAGTCGCGAGAGGGCATCGGCTGATTCGTTGAGTCGCCGATCAACTTGATCCACCTGATATCCATGAAAATAGCCCGCCACATCAGATACAGCTCGTCTGTAAGCCTCCATCATAGGATCCCGAGAGTCCCAGGTACCCGAAACCTGTTGCGCCACCAAATCTGAATCCCCAAAACATCTGACTCGGGTTAGGTTCATCTCTTTTGCCAATCGCAAACCGTGAAGCAGAGCTTCATATTCCACCGCATTATTTGTGCAGGGAAACATGAGTCGGAGAACATAGCAGAACTTATCTCCTTGAGGGGATATCAGCACCACACCCGCCCCCGAGCCCTCCAACTGCCTGGATCCATCAAAGTAAATAGTCCAATAGGTAAGGTCAGGCCAATCTTCCGGAACCTCAAGTTCCGTCCAATCGTTAACGAAATCGACTAGTGCCTCGGATTTGATGGCTGTGCGGGGGGTATATTGTATGTGATGAGACCCAAGCTCTATTGCCCATTTGGCGATTCGCCCTGTTGCCTCCCGATTTTGGATGACGTCACCGAGGGGGGCGGAACTGACCACAGTGATCGGGTGCTCCTGGAAATAATGTTTAAGCTTTCGACTCGCCATGAACACCCCATAGACCAGTTTTTGCCAATGTGGGTATCGCTGTTTGGAAAGAGTTAACACCTCACTGATAAAGTATACCGGACGTTGCACCGGGTATTCCTTTCCTTCCTCCTTTCTTTCGACGACCACAGCCACGCTGACCGCCTTGGAATTTGCCGCGATATACAGGAGCATAGGCTCCTTTTCAGTTGGGGCTGCCAGGACCGGCGGGTTAACCAATTGATGTTTCAAGGCCTGAAGCGCCTCGTCTGCCTCCTCTGTCCATACGAATCGGTCGGATTTCCTCAACAATTGATAAAGAGGAATCACCTTTTCCCCAAGGCGGCTCACGAAACGACTTAGAGCCGCAATGCGGCCCGCAAGTCGCTGAACTTGATTAACATTCGTCGGCTTCCCGAGAGAGGTAACCGCTTCAATTTTGTCCGGGTTAGCCTCGATGCCGCGCTCTGATACCAAGAAACCCGGTAGTTTTCCTGCAGGTACACCAAAAACGCACTTGGTAGGATTTAGCTTCATCTGATATACTCGTAAATTATCAAAGGTTTCCTTAAGGTCTTCCAAAAGTGTCTCCCCCCGGCGGGTCTTGATCACAATGTCGTCAACATAAGCATGGATGTTGCGGCCAATTTGGTTATGAAGACAATTCTGGATGCAGCGTTGATAAGTCGCCCCTACGCTCTTGAGTCCGAACGGCATGGACACATACCAAAAGGCCCCGAAGGGGGTTATGAAGGTCGTCTTCTCCTGATCTTCCACGGCCATCTTGATCTGATGATAACCTGAATAGGCGTCCAAAAAGCACAATCGTTCGCATCCCGCCACCGAGTCAATGATTTGGTCGATGCGGGGAAGAGCGAAAGGATCTTTGGGACAAGCTCTGTTGAGGTCCGTATAGTCAATACACATACGGAAAGTGCCATTCTTCTTGAGTACTAACACCGGGTTAGCCAGCCATTTGGGGTAAAAGACTTCCACGATGAACCCGGCGGCTAAAAGACGGGCGACTTCTTCTCCAATCGCCTTGCGTCGCTCCTCGTTAAATCTGCGAAGGTACTGCTGGACAGGTTTGCATTTTGGGTCAATATTAAGATGGTGCTCAGCGAATTCTCTTGGTACACCCGGCATGTCAGAGGGCTTCCATGCGAAGATGTCCCGATTCTCACGGATGAATTCGATGAGCGCGCTTTCCTATTTGGGGTCCAGACCCGTCCCAATGGTGAACTGCTTGGATGAATCGCCAGGAACGAAATTGATTGTCTTAGTATCATCCGTCGGTTTGAACTTGAGGGGCGACTCAGAATCTGTAGTCGGCTTCTTGAGTGCTCACATGTCTGCCGAGTCAACATTGGCCCGATGATGTTTGAGCTCTTCCGCCGCACAAGCGACCTCCGCATAAGCCGCGTCCCCTTCCTCACACTCCATTGCGATTCTTCTATCTCCATCAATCGTGATGGGTCCTTTAGGACCAGGCATTTTGAGCTTGAGGTAGACATAGCACGGGCGGGCCATGAAGCGGGCGTAAGCCGGTCGCCCGAACAACGCATGGTACGGGCTTTTCAGCTTGACCACCTCGAAGATTAGAGACTCCGACCTGTAATTCTGCGCAGTTCCAAACGCTACTGAGAGCCTGACCCGGCCTATGGGATAAGGCGACTTGCCCGGGACAATGCCGTGGAAAACCGTGGTTGAAGGCATCAAGTCTTTCTCCAATAGATTCATCCTCCGGAAGGTGTCGAAGTATAGGATATTAATGCTGCTGCCACCATCCATTAATACCTCTGACAGGGTGTAACCCCCCACTTGGGGAGCCACGACTAATGCCAGATCGCCCGGGTTATCTATTCTTGGCGGGTGATCCTCTCTACTCCATGTTATGGTCTGCTCGGACCAGTGGAGATATCTGGGAATCGTCGGCTCAGTTACGCTGTACGCCCGGTGATTTACCTTTTTATCACGCCTGCAAGCATTAGTGGTGAAAACGTGGTACTGCCCATTACTTAGCTGTTTGGGATTGTTGCGGAAGCCCCCATTGTCATCCTGGTCCTGTGGAGCCCCCTGTGGGGGCGGCTGCTGGAAAACTCCCGGCGGGTTGTACCGCCGCTGGTGGTGCACCGGGTACTGGCCGCCGCCTGGCTGCGGGCCTCCCTGAGCCCCCTGTTCGGGAAAGCCGCCGAAGGGGTTCTGCCTTTGGTTGGGCGCGGCGAGTTGGTCCTGGCGCCGGTTCGGATCTTCGTTTTGGCTCTTCTTGATTGCCTCCGCCCGAAATTCTCGCATCACGAAACAGTTCTCCGAAGAGTGGCCCGCCGGGCCGTCGGCCGTGGCGTGGTGCGGGCAAGGGCCTTTGAGTAGCTCTTCGTAATTACGCGGCCTTTTCCCACTTAAACCTTGATTCTTCTTTTTGCCGTCATTGGCATTGGTGTTGGCAACCAAATCCAAGGGCTCCTCCTGTGGCCTACGCTTGCCGTTGGTCCCCTGATTGTGATGGTTGCGGCCCTGGAAACGGGTGTGATTTTTTGTCGAATCGCCCTTTTTGGGCGAGTTACCCTTACCATCCTCGCCGGGATCCTTGGTGTCATCGGCCTCGGCATACCTAGTGAGGGTGTCCATCAGTTCGCCCATGTCCTGAACTTTCCGTTTGAGTCGCCCCAATTTCTGGACCAACGGTTCATAGTGGCAGTTGTGCTCGAGGATAAGCACAGCTTGTGCTGCCGTGATACCATCTGATGAATGGATAATTTCTGCGACCCGCCGTGACCAATGGTGTGCCGACTCATCCGGGCGTTGTACGCAGTGTTGTAAGTCGACGATCGTCATCGGTCGTTTACAGGTTCCCCGGAAGTTTTTGATGAAACGCTCTTTCAGCTCGGCCCAGGACTGGATAGAATTGGGAGGTAAGTTTTTCAGCCAAGTGCGCGCCGATCCCTCGAGCATCATGGTGAAATATCTGGCGCAAACCGCCTCATTTACGTCGAGCATGTCCATGGCAATCTCATAGCCCTCGATCCATGATGTTGGTTCGAGATCTGGTGTGTAATTAGACACCTTTCTTGGTCCTTTGAAATCCTTGGGCAATCTTTCGTTCCGAAGGGCTAGGGACAAGCACGGTACCCCAACTCGCCCTCCGGTCCCTGCGAGGGGGGCCTGGTCATCTTGAATGTTGGGGAGATCTCTGCCCGGCGGGTTCCGCTCGGGCGGGTTGTCCTGCGGGAAGTGTCGCGGGCCACTGTTTACGGCTGGCTGATCCTCCGGCCTACTCCTGGTGTAGCTCGCCTGAGGGGTGGAGTGCAATCTCTCAAGGCTGTGTGAGAACTGTGCGTTTTGAACCACCGCCGTTTTCAACATCTCGATGGCGTTCCTTGCTTCAATCTCCGCTGGGGTGTTGCCGTGAATCGGAAGAGACTCCAAATGGCGAGTTGCGGCAAGCACGTTATCCACCGGGTTGGAGAATTGGCCTTGAGGGGTCCGGAAACGAGGAATTTGACCCTCAGTCGGCTGAACCGGCGGGTTGGGTGGGCGGCCCGGCCCTCCTGCTGGGGCGGCTCCCATCCCGGGGGTTCGAGGAGTGTCGAACAGGCGGGTCGGGTTGAGGTCATGGGGTAGGCGACCCTGGTGTCTCCGCTGATGGACGGCGTCGGACACGCGCTGCTGTCTTTCGAGCCGCCAGTTGTCAGTGTTCAATCGCATCCTTTCGGCCGTGATTTGGGCTTGTCGAGTCTCGATCCTGGCGGACTCCATCTCAGCATCCTGATGGGCCTTTGCCACCGCCTCTCTCAGCTTTGCTAACTCTGCGTTTATCTCCTCTTGGTTCTCTGGCGTGAGGGGAGTTGACATTAGTCTCGTGATTTCCGCCGCTAAATCCACCAGGACTGCGGACGCACTTCTGGGTGTCCCGCCGGTCCCATCGCCTCCGGTGGGGTTTTGTGCGGGTTGAGTTGCCCCAGCCATGTAGATGGCGATCTGGCGGCGGGTTCGATCAAGAATTTCCGGATCCATGGCCAGTGACAAGCCTCCGAGACCGTCTCCATGGAGAGACCGGATGGAATCTGAATCGCCCATGGATGACTCATCATCAGAGTTGACCAGGGTAACCTCCTGAGCCGCCACGTGTTTTGGCTCCTCCGATCCCTGCGTGAACCCCACAAAGACCGGGCGAGTTAGATTCTGTGTTATGACTGGGCGGACGTACCTCGCCGGCTCGACGATGTCGGTGGAGATGTCCGGCTCAGGAACGGATGATCCGATCATGCCGATGAAGACGTTGATCTTGCCGAAGGGGACCCTGTAGCCTGTTTCGAGAGAATTCGCTTCAGGTCCCCATCGTTGGTTGTCGATGTAGGTTATCCCGCGGCGGCTCCGAGTCATGAGCGCCGTCGCATAACTCCCAAACCCTGGTAGGGCTCCCTTTGAGAACTCAACTCCACCGTGCGTAGGCCCCACGGTGGGCGCCACCTGTCGTGGTTTTGTCACGGCACATGTCCTCGTGAAAGGACTTAGTACTGGAGCCATCGCACCTTGGTGGCGACTCAAAGGGGTTAAACGGGAGGAACACGGCGATTTAGCCAGGTTCGGCCCCTCGAGAGGAGGTAATAGCCTACGTCCTGCTTTGTGTGTATTGATGTGGATTCGATTACAAGGGAGGCGTAACTCTCCTAACCTAGCACTCGATGATTTTCTAACCCCCCCCCTCCTCCTTAAGGCTCGCCTTTATATATAGGTCGAGGCCTTAGGGTTTACAAGAGTCCCTTCCTCCTTACAAATCGTGACCATCGTAATCTCTAAGTCACCGTCCTTCAAAGCCCGGAGACCTTCCAGAAATCATAACCATCCCGCGGCCTTGAACCGCCCAGGCTGAAGCCCAAGTAACCCAAAGGATGAGTCGCCTTACTGGTAACCCGGCCCATCTTGGGCGAGTCACTTAATAAGTAATATCCCCAACAGGGCGGCACCCTAAGGAAACCCTAGGGTTTCGGCCGGTGCAAGAGAGAGGAGGGAGGAGTCCTCCTACAATTCCACTTGGAAGGAGAAGTCCTCCTTCCCCTATTCGGATTGGGCACCTCTCCCTGCCTTTTCTCCTATTTCGGCTGACCTAGGTCTTCTTGGGCTGGCCACTAGCCCACAAGCGGCTAGTGCGCCACCCTTGGGCCCCTTTTGGTCTTCTCCCGGGTGACTGGCCCCTCCCGGTAGAACTTCGGAACCCATTCGTCATTCTCGGTACTTTACTCGTAATGCCTGAAAAACTTCCGGAAGCCAAATGGATACTTCCTATATATCAATCTTCGTCTCCCGGCCATTCCCGAAACCCTCGTGAAGTCAGGAATCTCATCCGGGACTCCGAACAACCTTCGGTTACCACATCAATAATTCAGCTATACCGAAACATCACAGAACCTTAAGTGTGCATACCCTGCGGGTTCGAGAACTATGTAGACATGACCGAGATACTCTCCGGTCAATAACCAATAGCAGGACCTCGACGTTCATATTGGATCCTACATATTCTACAAAGATCTTATCAGTTGAACCTCTATGTCAAGGATTAACATAATCACGTATAACATTCCCTTTGTCCTTTAGTATGTTACTTGCCCGAGATTCGATCGTCGGTATAGCCATACCTATTTCAATCTCGTTAACGGCAAGTCTCTTTACTCGTTCCGTAATAGAAGATCCGGTGGGTAACTATTTAGTCACATTGCTTGCAAGGCTTGTTTGTGATGTTGTATTACCGAGTGCGCCGTGAGATACCTCTCCGTCACACGAAGTTACAAATCCCAGTCTTGATCCATGCCAACTCAACGGACACCTTCTGAGATACCTGTAGAGCACCTTTATAGTCACCCAGTTACGTTGCGACGTTTGATACACACAAGGCATTCCTCCGGCATGAGTGAGTTACATGGTCTGATGGTCATAGGAATGTATATTTTACATGCACAATACAATAGCGACAAAATAACACGATCACATGCTACGTTTATAGTTTGGGTCTCGTCCATCACATCATTCTCCTAATGATGTGATCCCGTTATCAAGTGACAACACTTGTCTATGGCTAGGAAACCTTACCATCCTTGATCAACGAGCCAGTCAACTAGAGGCTTAGCAGGGACAGTATTTTTTCTATGTATCCACGCATGTATTTATGTTTCCATTCAATACAATTATAGCACGGATAATAAACAATTATCTTTAAACAGGAAATATAATAATAACTATTTTATTATTTCCTCTAGGGCATATTTCCAACTGTCTCCCACTTGCACTAGAGTCAGTAATCTAGTATCACATCTGTATGTGATTTACAATGTAGCAAATTTAACACCCATACAGTTATGGTGTTGGTCATGTTTAGCTCGTGGAAGAGGCTTAGTTAGCGGGTCTGCCACATTCAGATCCATGTGCACTTTGCAAGTATTTATGTCTTCCTCCCTGATGTAATCGCGGATGGCATTGAAGCGTCGTTTTATATATCTGGTCCTCTTGTGAAACCTTGGTTCCTTGGCGAGCAATGGCACCAATGTTGTCACATAACCGATTTATTGGATCAAGTGCGCTTGTCACAACTCCAAGATCTGTCATGAACTGCTTCATCCAGACACCCTCCTTAGCCACCTCTGAGGTAGCTATGTACTCCGCTTCACATGTAGAATCAGCTACAACGCGCTGCTTGGAACTACGCCAGCTTACTGCACCCCTGATAACCCACAAGTATAGGGGATCGCAACAGTTTTTGAGGGTAGAGTATTCAACCCAAATTTGTTGATTCGACTCAAGGGGAACCCAAAGAATATTCTCAAGTATTAGCAGTTGAGTTGTCAATTCAACCACACCTGAAAGATTTAGTATCTACAGCAAAGTATCACTTGCAAAGTAGGGTGATAGCAGCAGTAGCAACAATAACCAGGAGCACCAGAGTAACATCAGTAGCAACAGAGTAACAGTAGCAGTAGTGACAACAGTAGCGGCAAAGTAACGTACCAAGGACCAGTAGGAAAAACTCGTAGGCATTGGATCGGTGATGTATGATTATGCCGGATGTGATTCATCATGTAACACTTATAACACGGAGAGATAAGTAACTAGCTCTTGTTCGTCAATCTAATGTAGGCATGTATTCCGTATGTAGTCATACGTGCTTAGGGAAAAGAACTTGCATGACATCTAATGCCAATCCCTCCCGTGGCAGCGGCTAATGGAAACTACGGGATATTAAGGTTCTCCTTTTAATAAAGAACCGGACCAACGCATTAACACTTGGTGAATACATGAACTCCTCATACTATGGTCATCTCTGGGAGTGGTTCCGGCTATTGTGACTCCGGGGTTGCTGGTCATTCCGATGAGATTACTCACGAACGGTAAAGAGCATCATGGAATTGGCGATGAAGGAAGTTGATGATGACGATGGCGACGATTTCCCCTCTCCGGAGCCCAAAACGGACTCCAGATCTGCCCTTCAGAGGAAGAACAGGAGGTGGCGGCACCTCCGTATCGTAAAACGTGATGAACTCTTCTCCTTGATTTTTTTCCGGGCGAGACGGACTAAATAGAGCTGAGATTGGAGGCGGTGGAGCAACGTGGGCTCCACAAGCCTGCCAGGCGCGGCCAGGGGGCGCTAGGTGGGCTTGTGGGCTCCACGTCCACGTCATCCGCTGATTCTTGCGCCAGTATTTTTCATAAATTCCAGAAAAATTCTCTGTAAATTTTCTGGTCATTCCGAGAACTTTTATTACTGTGCAAAAACAACACCATGGCAATTATGCTGAAAACAGCGTTAGTCCGGGTTAGTTCCATTCAAATCATGCAAATTAGAGTCCAAAACAAGGGCAAAAGAGTTCGGAAAAGTAGATACGACGGAGATGTATCAACTCCCCCAAGCTTAAAGACTTTCTTGTCCTCAAGCAATTCAGTTGACAAACTGAAAGAGACAAAAGAAAAACTTTGACGAACTTTGTTTGATCTTGTTGTTGCAACTATGTATAACTCATATCTAGAGTTTCAGCAAGATCACAAGCAAACCACATAAGAAAATGACATCTAGGTCTCACGGTAAACTCATATCAATGGCATAATCAACTAGCGAGCAAATAATAATAAGTCTCAAACGTCGACATGTCAATCAAAACAATCATGAAGCAGTATGAATAGATGGTATCTCGCTAGCTCTTTCTGAGACCGCAAAACGTAAATGCAGAGCACCTTTGGAGACCAAGGGCCGATTAAACATTGTAATTCATGGCAAAGAAGATCCAGTCACAGCCATACTCAACACAGTTAAAAGCAAAGCATAAAAATGACAGAGGTGCTCTCTAATTGGTGCTTTTATAAGAGGAGGATGACTCAACAGGAACATAAATAGACACCCCCTTCGCAGAGGGAAGCATTGATTTGCAGAGGTGCCAGAGCTCAAGATTTGAGAACGAAGATAATAATTTTGGGTGACATGCTTTCATTGTCTATGCAATGACTAAGAGTTCTCAACATCTTCCACGCTACACATGCTATAGGCGGTTCCCAAACAGAAAAGTAAAGTTTTGACTACCCCTACCAACAATGAATCACACTCCACGGCTAGCCGAATCCTCGGGTACCGTCCATACCAACATCAATCCACGGGAATTTTGTTTGCAATTATCTTGTCGATTTGAGCATGGAACTGGGAATTCCAACTACCGGCCCCTTTGTCGTGAATGATAGTGAATAAACACATATCGAGGATAACATGCCTAGCATGGAAGATACTGATAGCCCTCTGTCACCACATGAGCGGTCCGGGCATGCAAATCAGATTATTTCTTGAAGGTTTAGAGAGTGGCACATGCAAATTTACTTGGAACGGCAGGTAGATACCACATATAGGTAGGTATGGTGGACTCATATGGAACGACTTTGGGTTTATGGAAGTGGATGCACAAGCAGTATTCCTGCTTGGTACAAGTGAAGGCTAACAAAAGACCGGGAAGCGACCAACTAGAGAGCAACAACAGTCATCAAAATGAATTGAGATTAACCAACAATGAGTGCAAGCATGAGTAGGACATAAATCACGATGAACATGAATATCATAGAGGCTATGTTGATTTTGTTTCAACTACATGCGTGAACATGCGCCAAGTCAAGCCACTTGAATCATTCAAAGGAGGATACCATCCTATCATACTACATTATAGTCATCTCAAAATTCATGTTGACATCCAAGGCAAACCATTATAAGCTCCTAGCTAATTAAGCATGGCATCAGAAACTATGATCTCTAAGTTGTCATTGCAAACATGTTTCGCTCAGAACAAAGCTGAACTAGGAACAATAAACTTGTCATATTTACAAAAACAAAATAGATCGAGATCATACCAGCTTTTCCAGGCTCAGTCACTTCATCATATATCGTCATTATTGCTTTTCACTTGCACGACCGAACGATGTGAACAATAATAAGAGTGCTCATGCATTGGACTAAAGCCGGAATCTGTAGGCAAACACAAAGCAGACGACAAAGTAATATGGCTCTTTGACAGCTAAACATGTATGCATGCGAGAGCCACTAAACATTGTAACCATTATCTTCTACCTTGACCCAGAGAAAAATAAAACTATCTACACGGGAAAGCTGCCAACAAGCAAAAGAAGAAAAAGGAAATATTTTTGGCTTTTCTCCAACTAGACAGACACACGAAAAGAAAATGAGAAAAAGAAATAAACTAGCATGGATGATACAGTGGCATAGTGTGAACACCGACGATCAAAGTGAAAGCATAAGCAAGAATGTAAAGTCGGTGAGAAAGATGTACTCCCCCAAGCTTAGGCTTTTGGCCTAAGTTGGTCTATTCCCAAGGATGGTCTCGGCGGTACCCAAAATCATAATGAGGGTTATACGGGAGCGCTACAGCCACTGCCTGAATAGCTGCCTCACGGAGACGAGCAGCCTTTGCCTCCCTCTCATACTCCTCTGCCTCTCCTCTGGTTATGTAATATCTCCGTTTTACGTGAAAGTCAAAGAAGGCAGGAGAAGGAAGGGTAATATGGAAAACACACTGTCGGTTAAATATCAAACGGTATAGGAGGGATTCATCATCCCTCTCAAGGAACTGATAGCGTGTCAAAGCGGTGCGATCAAGGAAAGCTGTATGAAGCGGGGGATCTCCTTCGCGGATGGGTACTCCAAGAAAATTTTCTATGCGAGTGGCATAGATCCCACCGAATAAATCCCCTTCATTAGCATTATTATTCAGCCTCCTTGCTATAATAGCTCCCATGTTGAAACTTTTATCACCCGTTACTGCGCTCTGAAGAATACTAAGGTCGGGTGCGCAAAGGTGACAATGCTCAATCTTGCCATTAATGCATCTGCCTATGAGGAGGGCAAAATAATGCAAGGCATGAAAATGAATGCTCCCCATGGTTGCCTGTGTAATATCTCTAGTTTCTCCAACAGTTATACCAGAGAAAAAATCTCTAACTGAAGATTTAGGAGGATCATTGAGACTACCCCAAATAGGTATCTTGCAAATTCTATTGAAATCCTCTAAATCCATGGTATACGATTTGTCATAGAGATCAAACAGTACAGATGTATCACGACCAACTGAAAATTTGAATCTACGAACAAAAGAGGCAATGAGAGCAACATACTGTTCACATTTATCGGATATGAATTCTTCGAGTCCGACATTGTGAACAAGTGTACCAAACTCGTCTTTGAAACCTACCCCAATCATGAATTCATCAGAAGGCCATTCACATGGTCGTACCTGTGCGTTCCTCGGTTGGTAAGGATCATGTTCCGAGTCGCAAGACGGGGACCTCTTTTGCTTGAGGAACCACCATGATAGTTTCTCCTGAACATCTTCCTTTTCTGAAATTTTCAGTGACCCAAAGGAAAAGTGAACAAGGCTCAACCAAAATCATAGCAACTACTCCCACAAGTGCCTAGAGGCCATATTACGCATCAAAACTACTTGGGACCAACTAAAATTAGCATGCAAAGCTCAAGAACAGGGTCACCAAGGTAGCAAAAATATGCGAAGTATAAGGCACTAGAGCAAAAACTAATTGGACCAATGGAGGAGTCACTTACCAAGGAGTAATTTCCCCAAAACAGTTCGGAGAATGGTGCTTTGAGCAAAGAGATCGAAAATCCCAGCAAGAGGAGCAAGAACACGGGTTTGAGCTGCGAAACGATTTTTTCTGGAGGTAGGAGAAGCACATGGGAGCTAGAATGAGTGGAGGGGGTGCACGTGGGCCCCACAAGCTAGGTAGGCGCAGCCAGGGGGGTGCCCGTGCCTCCAGGGCTTGTGGCCCACTGGTGCAGCCCCCAGACTAGCTCTTCGTCCTAGTATTTTTCAAAAATTCCAAGAAAAATCATACTTGATTTTCAGGACATTCGGAGAACTTTTATTTTCGGGGTATTTTTCCACGGGACGCTAAAACAGAAAACAAGGAAAACTAAACTAAATCTATCAATTTTCTTCTAAGCAACCGAAGGTGAAAGCTTGGAACAGAGGTTTGTGACTCCTCGGTTCATCCGTCTCATGGTCATCGAAAGAAATCCGCCAATGAGGTTGATCAAGTCTCCTTGACAAACTTTTCGAATCGCAAAAGAGAACGGAGAATTTTCGAATAGTCACTAGGTTACCTCAATGGGGATGTGTATCTCCCCAACAAGCAAATCATACTTCATCTTAACAGGAGGAATAGGGCATTCAAAGCTCCCAATAAGAATCGATGAAGTTTTTTTGATAGCATTGATGCAATGTACTTGATATTTTTTCTTCGGAAAGTGCACCGTATGCTCATTACCGTTGACATGGAAAGTGACATTGCCTTTGTTGTAATCTATAACAGCCCCTGCAGTGTTTAAAAAGGGTCTTCCGAGGATGACCGCCATGGCATCGTCCTCGGGGATATCCAGAATAACAAAGTCCGTTAAGATAGTAACGTTAGCAACCACAACAGGCACATCCTCGCAAATGACGATAGGGAAAGTAGTTGATTTGTCGGCCATTTGCAGATAAATTTCAGTGGGTGTCAACTTATCCAGTTCAAGTCTACGATAAAGAGAGAGAGGCATAACACTAACACCGGCTCCAAGATCGCATAACGCAGTTCTAACGTAGTTGCTTTAAATGAAGCAAGGTATAATGGGCACACCGGGATCACCTAGTTTCTTAGGAGTTCCACCCTTGAAGGTATAATTAGCAAGCATGGTGGAAATCTCAACCTCACGTATCCTCCTCTTATTAGTCACAATATCTTTCATGTACTCAGGGCCGGCCCTGTGTTTCGGGATGCCCTAGGCGAACTCCACAACATGGGCCCCTATGTTCTAAGATCATATATTTTTACTTAAAATTTAACTATAATAATTGACTGATTCCATTGACAATAATAATAACAAAATTTCAACTTACTTAATTGACTGATTCTATTTGCGTCATCTTCATTGACCTCAATATGTGAATCGACATGCTCGGGATTACTTATTTGCCCCTGTTGTACACTCGCATCAACATTGCTAGAGGATGTAAAGTACCTATTCAAAGAACCGTTCAATGGTTGAATTTTTAGATCACTTTCTTTCTTTCTTTTTCTTTTTTCAGCACCCGATAATTGCTTCTTAGGCAACATGACAGACCCTAAAATTATGAAGAAAAGAGGAATAGAGAATATAAAGAATTAGAAATTTATACATCAAATTATTGAAAACCTAGACATACATGAAAAAGTACTTGAATTACTATTTACTAAATAAAGTTGATTGTAGCACCTGATTCTTAACTGATCAAAGAAGCCTTGATAGTCAATAAGTCAAAGAAGTTGTGATAGTCAAAGAAGCCGTGATGAGCTGATGCTTTGATCTATTGGCTGTAGATCGATCCGTGGGACGTAGACAGGTACAGGGCCCTGGACAGGTATTGGAAGATTGTCAAGCTCCTGGTGATGTAGATCGATCCAGCCATCCAGGCGACATAGTACAAAAAGTCAAAAAGAGATCTGTGTGTTGTAGATCGATCCACGCAACATAGTACCTCCTGACTGCCGGGCCGCAGGGCCAGCCCTGTGTTTCGGGATGCCCTAGGAGAACTCCACAACATGGGCCCCTATGTTCTAAGATCATATATTTTTATTTAAAATTTAACTATAATAATTGACTGATTCCATCGACAATAATAATAACAAAATTTCAACTTACTTAATTGACCGATTCTATTTGTGTCATCTTCATTGACCTCAATATCTTAATCGACATGCTCGGGATTACTTATTTACTCTTGTTGTACACTCGCATCAATATTGCTACAGGATGTAAACTACCTATTCAAAGAACCCTTCAATGGTTGAATTTTTAGATCACTTTCTTTCTTTATTTTCCTATTTTCAGCACCCGATAATTGCTTCTTAGGCAATGATGTTTGTTGTGTATCCCTTGCAACGGCGCCAGAAATAGTTGTGTCGACGGCACCAGGAATCCTTCAGCTGCGGCTACGCCTTAAGGGACTTCCTAGGCAAGTATGCAAAGGATTTCCCCCGTGGCCTTGGAGCCTTGCGTTGGTGTTCCCTCGAAGCGGAAAGGCTGATGTAGCACAGCGACGGTAAGTATTTCCCTCAGTTTGAGAACCAAGGTATCAATCCGGCGGAGGAGTATCTCAAGATCCTGCACAAACACAAAAGCTTGCACCCAACGCTATGAAGGGGTTTTCAATCCCTTATAGATTGTTTGCCAAGTGAGAACTGAAAGCAACAAAGTAACAAAGCAAAGTAAAAGCGGAGGTGTAAACGATGGATGTGAATAGACCCGGGGGGCGTAGTGTTTACTAGTGGCTTCTCTCATGAAAGCAAGTAAACAGTGGGTGAACAAATTAGTATCGAGCAATTGATAGAACCGTGCAAAGTCGTGACGATATCTATGCAATGATTATATCTATAGGCATCACATCTGAAACAAGTTGACCGATACTTTCTGCATCTACTACTATTACTCCACACGTCGACCGCTATCCAGCATGCATCTAGTGTATTAAGTCCATAAGAACAGAGTAACGCCTTAAGCAAGATGACATGATGTAGAGGGATAATCTCAAACCAATGATAAAAACCCTATATTTTTACCCTTGATGGCAACTACTTGATGTGTGCCTTGCTTCCCCTACTATCACTGGGAAAGGTCACCAAATGGCAGAACCCAAAACCAAGCACTTCTCCCATTGCAAGAATCATAGATCTAGTTGGCCAAACAAAACCCAAGACTCGGAGAGACTTACAAGGATATCAAATCATGCATATAAGAAATCAGCAAAGACTCAAATATATATCATAGATAATCTGATCACAAATCCACAATTCATCGGATCTCGACAAACACACCGCCAAAGAAGATTACATCGGATAGATCTCCATGAAGATCATGGAGAACTTTGTATTGAAGATACAAGAGAGAGAAGAAGCCATCTAGCTACTAACTACGGACCTGTAGGTCTGAAGTGAACTACTCACGAGTCATTGGAGGGGCGATGATGATGATGAAGAAGCCCTCCAACTCCAAAGTCCCCTCTGGCAGGGCGCCGAGAAGGGTCGCTAGATGAGATCTCGCGGAAACGGAAGCTTGCGGCGGCGGAAAAGTATTTTCGAGGCTCCCCTGATTTTTTGCGGAATATTTGGGAATTTATATGCCAAAGACCTAGGTCAGGGGGCGGCCAGGGAGGCCACAAGCCTGCCCACTGCCGCTTCCCCCTAGTTGCGGAGTGGGGGCTTGTGGGCTCCCTGGAGCCCACCTGGCTTGGTCCAAAAGCCCCTTGGTCTTCTTCCGTTCGGGAAAAAATCATTTCGTGGTTTTTCTTCCGGTTGGACTTCGTTCCAAAATCAGATCTGAAAAGAGTCAAAAACACGGAAAAAACAGGAATTGGCACTTGGCACTGAATTAATAAGTTAGTCCCAAAAAAGATATAAAAGGTACATAAAACAACCAAAGAAGACAAGATAAAAGCGTGAAACCATCAAAAATTATGGATACGTTTGAGACGTATTAGGCAACATGATAGACCCTAAAATTATGAAGAAAATAGGAATAGAGAATATAAAGAATTAGAAATTTATAGATCAAATTATTGAAACCCTAGACATACATTAAAAAGTACTTGAATTACTATTTAGTAAATAAAGTTGATTGTAGCACCTGATTCTCAACTGATCAAAGAGGCCTTGATAGTCAATAAGTCAAAGAAGTTGTGATAGTCAAAGAAATCGTGATGAGCTGATGCTTTGATCTATTGGTTGTAGATCGATCCAGGCGTCGTAGACAGGTACAGGGCCCTGGACAGGTATTGGAAGATTGTCAAGCTCCTGGTGCTGTAGATCGATCCAGGCATCCAGGCGAGGTAGTACAAAAAGTCAAAAAGAGATCTGCGTGTTGTAGATCCATCCAGTAGACGTAGTACCTCCTGACTGTCGGGCCGGGCGACGTCGACCGAGGCAGCGAGGCGCCATATGACAGAGGCGGCGAGTTAGCGGAGACGAGGCGTCATCGCGTTGAGCTGAGCACGTTTTTCTGTTTCTGACGTGAAGTTTTTGGCTGGGCCTAGCATCTCATGATCTAAGTATCTATTTTTAATGAGCTATATTGTATATACATACTATACTATGGGCCCCCCTCCTGTATGGGCCCTAGGCCGTCGCCCCGCCGGCCATACGCCAGGGCCGGCCCTGCATGTACTTAGCATACGGAGACATTTTGAGCATATCTGTCAAACGCATTTGCAGAAAGACAGGTCTAATCATTCCAACAAATCGCTCAAAATCCTCATCAACCTTTTTCTTGGAAGGTTTGGGAGGGCTGTGGGTTCTCAAGATCAACAGGTTCAATCTCCACGTCCTTATCATTGCTAGGTTGAGCATCATCATGAACATCACTATTGATATTATCATTAGGCTCATGTTCATCACCAGATTGTGTTTCAGCATCAGAGACAGAGGCATCGTTTGGACTCTCAGGTGTAGCAGCAACAGGGTTGCTAGCGTGCAGGTTCCTATCATCTTTCTTATTCTTCCTAGGATGACTAGGTGCATCAGTGCTAACTCCTTGAGAATCTTGTTCAGCTCTCTTCGGATGACCCTCGGGATACAAAGGTTCCTGGGTCATTCTACCTCCTCTAGTGACGACTCTGACGGAATTGTCATTCAACTCATTGAGAAAGTCATTTTGAGCTTTAAGTACTTGTTCTACCTGAGTAGTAACCATAGAGGCATGTTTACTCGGAAGTTTAAGATCATTGACATTTGTGTCCACACAAGCGCTTAAATGACTAAGCATACGAGCATTCTGTTCCAATTGTCTGCTAACATAATCATTGAAAGTCTTTTGTTTGGCAACAAAGTTATCAAATTCATCCAGGCATAAGCTAGCAGGTTTATCAAAAGGAATATCACTCTCATCAAACCTACGCAGAAAATTTACTTCTACTACCTATATCGGGTTATCAAGACCATGGATCTCTTCGATAGGTGGTAGATTTTTGACATCTTCAGATTTAATGCCTTTCTCTTTCATAGATTTCTTAGCTTCTTCCATATCTTCAGGACTGAGGAATAGAATACCTCTTTTCTTCGGAGTTGGCTTAGGAGGTGGTTCGGGAATAGTCCAAGCATTCTCATTGCACAAGATGTTATTCAGTAGAATCTCAGCTTGTTCTACGGTTCGTTCCCTAAAAACACAACCAACACAACTATCTAGGTGGTCTTTAGAAGCGTCGGTAAGTCCATTATAGAAAATATCAAGTATTTCGTTCTTCTCAAGAGGGTGATCAGGCAAAGCATTCAGCAGCTGGACGAGCCTCCCCCAAGCTTGTGGGAGACTCTCTTCTTCAGCTTGAGCAAAGTTGTATATTTCCTGCAAGGCAACTTGCTTCTTATGAGCAGGGAAATATTTTTCAGAGAAGTAGTAGACCATATCCTGGGGGCTACGCACACAACTAGGAGCAAGAGAAGTGAACCCGGTCTTAGCATCATCCTTTAGCGAGAAAGAAATAGTTTGACGATATAGTAGTGGCGGATCTTTTCCTCACTCGTGAATAGGGTGGCTATATCGTGCAGTTTGGTAAGATGGGCTACAACCGTTTCAGACTCATAACCGTGAAAAGGATCAGATTCGACCAGAGTGATTAACTCAGGGTCGACAGAGAATTCATAACCCTTATCGGTCACAAAGATAGGCCAAGTGGCACACTTCGGGTCGTATTTCATCCTAGCGTTCAGAGATTTTTCTTTCCACTTGAGTAGTAATTTCTCAACATCATAGCTATCCTTACACGCAAGAAAATCCTCAACTATCTCTCCCTCCATAACATAACGCTCAGGCATATCAGGCCATTCAGGCATAATAGCAGGTTCTACTTCAATAGTATCAGCAGTTTCAGAAGTATCATCACGTCTAGCAGCAACTCTAGCAATTTGTGCATCAAGGAATGCACCTAGTGACAAGGTAGTATCAAGCATAGTATCATCACGCAAAGCAGTATCAAGCATAGTATCATCAGGCAAAGAAGTATCAAGCATAGCATCATCATAAGCATCATGGGTAGCAGAAGTAGCATCATCAAGCACATGCGACATATCAAGATTTCTAGCAGGAGGTGATGTCGCAAACTTACTCATAACTGAAGGTGAATCAAGTGCAGAGCTAGATGGCAGGTCCTTACCTGTCCTCGTAGTTGAGGGCAAGACTTTAGTTCTTGGATCTATCAGATTCCTCATAGTGACCAGCACACGTAAATCCCAAGTGACTCAAAGAATATAGATGTGCTTCCCCGGCAACGGCGCCAGAAAATAGTCTTGATAACCCACAAGTACAGGGGATTGCAATAGTTTTTTAGGGTAGAGTATTCAACCCAAATTTATTGATTCGACTCAAGGGGAAGCCAAAGAATATTCTCAAGTATTAGCAGTTGAGTTGTCAATTCAACCACACCTGAAAGATTTAGTATCTGCTGCAAAGTATCAGTAGCAAAGTAGGTTGATAGCAGCAGTAGCAACAGTAACCAGTAGCAGCAGAGTAATAGTAGTAGCAACAGAGTAACAGTAGCAGCAGTGACAACAGTAGCGGCAAAGTAACGTAGCAAGGACCGGTAGGAAAAACTCGTAGGCATTGGATCGGTGATGGATGATTATGCTGGGTGTGATTCATCATGTAACAGTTATAACACGGAGAGATAAGTAACTAGCTCCCGTTCGTCAATCTAATGTACGCATGTATTCCGTATGTAATCATACGTGCTTAGGGAAAATAACTTGCATGACATCTATTGGTCATCCCTCCGGTGGCAGCGGGGTCCTAATGGAAACTACGGGATATTAAGGTTCTCCTTTTAATAAAGAACCGGACCAATGCATTAACACTTGGTGAATACATGAACTCCTCATACTATGGTCATCTCCGGGAGTGGTTTCGGCTATTGTCACTCCGAGGTTGCCGGGTCATAACGCATAGTAGGTGACTACAGCTTGCAAGATAGGATCTAAAACACACATATATTGGTGACAACATAATAGGTTCAGATCTGAAATTATGGCACTCGGGCCCTAGTGACAAGCATTCAGAATGGCAAAGTAGTAGCAACATTAATCTCAGAACATAGCGGATACTAGGGATCAATCCCCGTCAAAACTAACTCGATTACATGATAGATCTCATCCAACCCATCACCGTCCAGCAAGCTTACGATGAGATTGCTCACGAACGGTGAAGAGGATCATGGAATTGGCGATGAAGGAAGGTTGATGATGACGATGGCGACGATTTCCCCTCTCCGGAGCCCAAAACGGACTCCAGATCTGCCCTCTAGAGGAAGAACAGGAGGTGGCGGCGCCTCTGTATCGTAAAACGCGATGAACTCTTCTCCTTGATTTTTTTCCGGGCGAGACGAACTAAATAGAGCTGATATTGGAGGCGGTGGAGCAACGTTGTCACGCCCAAGATGCGACCCTATCCTCAATTTGGCACGGGGGCCTCGTCAGGGATAGAAGCGCATCTCGTCGTGTCGCAAGAATGGATATCGTTCAAGTACATGTACTGAAGAGAAGATATATATATATATATATAGAATTGGCTTACACTCGCCACGAGCTACATCAAAGTCACAGCAGTACATTACATAATCATCATGAAGAAGAGCAGGGTCCGACTACGGACGAAAACAAACGAGAAAAGAGAACGACGTCCATCCTTGCTATCCCAGGCTGCCGGCCTGGAACCCATCCTAGATCGATGAAGAAGAAGAAGAAGAAGAAGCAACTCCAAATGAACAATCAACGCGCTCCCGTCGAGTAACCTTTACATGTACCTGCAACTGGTGTTGTAGTACTCTTTGAACCACAGGGGACTCAGCAATCTCATTTCCAAAGGTATCAAGACTAGCAAAGCTTAATGGGTGAGGCATGGTTAAGTGGTGAGGTTGCAGCAGCGGCTAAGCATATATTTGGTGGCTAAACTTACGAGTACAAGAAATAAGAGGGGGAAGATCTACGCATTACGGATGTGTCTACTGATGATCAAATGAATGATCCTGAACACCTACCTACGTCAGACATAACCCCACCGTGTCCTCGGTCGGAGAAGGAACTCATGAAAGATACAGCCACGGTTACGCACACAGTTGGCAAGTTTTAATTAAGTTAACTTCAAGTTATCTAGAACCAGTGTTAAACAAAGCTTCCACGTTGCCACATAACCGCAGGCACGGCTTTCCGAAAAGATTTAACCCTGCAGGGGTGCTCCAGCTAGTCCATCAAAAATTACCACAAGCCGCATAGAAATCCTCAATCACGAAGCTCGCGATCTCGTCGGATTCCCTAGTGGAAAACCTCAACTCTGAGATTACCCAAAGCATCACCGGAATCCCGATGCACAAGATATGTCGTCAAAGGTAAAACTAATCCAGCAAGGCCGCCCGACGTGTCGACGATCCCGATAGGAGTTGCGTACCTCGTTCATAGGACACGACGGATGAGCTAGACATCGGGATCGCTAAACCTCCGGGTGACCAGAGGGGCGCCGGACATCGCTCAGGTGGGGCCAACACTCATGAGGAGCACTGGCCCGGGGGTTGATTAAATTTCCTCGGGTTAGTTACTCCCTATGCAGTTCATTAGTTATTAGGTAAATGTAGTACCAAAGTTGGGCCTTGCCAGACCAGCTTTAATCTAAAACGAATTATCAAGGGGGTCCCCATAACAACCCCGATCGTGTTAGGAGCGCTCATTTATGGAACATAATACCGGTAGCCAAAAACTAAGGGGGCAAAGGTGGAACAAAACACCAGGCTAGAAAGGCCGAGCCTTCCACCTTTTACCAAGTATGTAGGTGCATTAAATTAAATAGCATTTAAGTATGGTGATATGACAACGAACCCATGTTATCACATGGAAGCAACTACACCTGCAACTAGCAACGCTAACAACATGGATAAGCAAGCGGTAACATAGCCAATCAGTGGTTTGCTAGGTCGAACAGGTTGATGGTTAACATGGCATTGTTGTGAGGCTGATACTTAACAGGTGGTAGGCAACGAGACATAACGATAGAAGCAAAAAACTAGCATGGCAATGATAGTAATGGTATCTGGAGAAATGATCATCTTGCCTGAGATCCCGCTGAGAAGAAAAACGACTTCGTGAAGCAGACGAACCGATTTAGTCGAACGGTCCTCACATCCGACACGCTTGCGGAACTCTATCGAGACGGAGGAAACCGGAAACAAGCATTAACACACGATATACACCACACAATGCAAGACACACATGATGCATGAACATTCTAATGCAAGGCATGACAATCACAACAATCAAACACTACACATTAAGTGAAGCTCGATATGCAGCGGGTTGCATATCCACGAAACTCCACATTTAATTGTTTAGTTCACTCCCGTTAATTTACACGGCAATATTTAAAATGTTGTTAACATGGCAAGGGGTGAAGCACAAATTAAACTACCTAGCTAGGCATTTTAAATGAGACCGGAAACGAAATATAGCATCTCCGAAATGACCCCACGTCAAATCTCAACCCTATCAGAGGTAGTTTTACGCACACTTTTGAAAACAAGGTATGACGATGCCGCGGGCGCGTGCATGTCTGAACGGGCTCAGAACGAACAACGACGAGAACCGACAACTAACAACGGATGCAACTTTTGAAAACTGGTGGCAACGGGGTGCCGATGCAATGCTGATGATGTTCATGATGCGATGATGATGCGACAAAAGAAAATACCCACACGACGAAAATGGAAAGAAAGGGGAATCTTATGGAACATCGGCATCGGGCTGTCACAACTCTCCTACACTACAAGAGGATCTCGCCCCGAGATCCAGGAATGAAAGGGGGAGAATATGAGAAGAACAAGAGGTAAAAACTTGGTCGCTTCTTGACAAGGAAGTGAAACCAACGATCCTTGAAGGTAGAAAAGCGATGAGGAATGATATGAGAAGAAGCAAGAATTCACGGAAAATTTCGGCAACACTTCGATAGGAAAATGGGACAAAAAGTTCGATAATATGGAAGAAATAGACAATATTCATAACAAACGACTAAATAGAACAAGGGAACACCACAATCTTGATAGAACAACAAGATTGACCCAAAAGAGCAATATCACAAAGCCTCCGGAACAATAGAATAGGAACTAGCTCATACGGAAGAAGAGAATGAAGAGAGAATGACAACTACTACCTCAAATGAACTTGGCAAGCATCCTTGCAAGAAGAATTAAACGAAGTTGTTGGAAAAACAACAACGAAAAGAACAAGATAGAAGTGGACTTATGGAAACCTTTTCAAACTAATGAAGTGACAACCAGCCACTAACAAAACAAGGATTGTTTGGGAGAAACAAGATATGAACAATTCTTACACCAAGAGGATACATTGAGAACTTGGATTAATGACAAGCACCATAATAGCAACAATCCATAGGAAAAGCTTTAGGTGAAATCCAAACCAAGATAGCTCAATGAAGAAATCATGGGTTGCAAATATCTCATGATCATATAATTGGTGGGTTTAATTATCTCATTCTTGAAAGGAAAACTCTTCGAGACTCCTACACTAATTAGAATGCTATAATACCACCTCAAAGGATAAAGGAAGAACAAATGCACTTGAGAATGCAAGAGAACGGATAATTCAGGTTCTCTAACAAGAATCTTGAAGAACACTTTGAGAATGAATTGATATGATGATGAATCGCCATGAAGGACCTCCGTAAGAATGATGCAACGATATGAAGGTAGAAAAGAATAAGATTATGACCTTGCCAAAATTAAGATGAAGCCTCACAAAGAGATACTTGAGAAAACTTGGAACTTCAGAAAAGAAAGATAAGCACTTGAGAAAAGAATTGATATCATGAGCCGCTCCGGAAGAAGAATCGAAATCACTATGAACAAGAATAAGAATTACGTTATGCTTATCCTTCATCAAGTTTAATTGATGACAAACAACGGATTTAGCATACCACTTATTATTCTTGAAAGAATCTTGAAGAGACAGAGAGATAATCACCACTTGAAGCATGATTGAAGAAAGCACCGGTAAGAATTCACAACTGAATGGGAACACCACGAATTAATGGAGAAACATGAGAATGAAGAGCTCATGAGCCACCTGAGAGAAAACTTGAACAAGGCACCGGATAATCGAGAGACGAACGAAGAGAAAACAATGGAGAAGAATTGAGGGTGAAAGTTGAAAGCTGAGAACGAAGAATCTTCTGAGATGATGGCCTTCGGAGGAACGAGAAATAAAAAACAACTCAGAACTGCACCGGATAGCAAGAAAGGGATACACATGATCGAAAACAACTAAGAAGACAACACGAAGCTGAAATGATATCTTCAAGAGAATGGACCAAGATTTGAGAGAAACACTTCGTTGGATTGGCAAGCTGAGAATGAAGACGAGAAACAACACCAAGAATAGCTGAGACACTCCGGACTAAAGAAGAATGAAAGGTTGAGCCAAATATGAGAATTAATTCGAATCGACCTTGAAGAAGGAATATGACTGATGAAATCCATACTTACGTCAAAGCTGAAAAGAAATAAATGATCTCCGGGAAAAGATTAAAAGAGCCAGGAAAGATCCTGGGAAAGAACATGTGGGTTATGGGCCCACTCAAAGAAACCATCGTTAGAAAAGATTGCTTAGAAGAGAGATAATGCACCGGTATGAAGAGAACTAGATGAGGTTGAGAACCTCGAAATAATTGAAAAGACTGGAAAGAAGAACTACAGAGATAACTTCAATGCTCCGGATCGAAAAGAGAGTACTAAATGAACAACATAGGTTGAAAAGAATTTCCAACGTCGAAAAGAATTTAATGGTTGAAAAGGATATGATGACCATGGATAACTGAACTGAATTCACCGGTAAGGATGACAAGAATGAACAAATATGACACGAATCTCCTGAGAATCTTCACAATGAATCACCGGGTAAGAGAGAAAAGAACAGACAGCGGAAGCACAATGAAAAGAAAAACTCTTGGATGAAAATTGAATCACTAAATAAAAGGGTGGGAGGGCGGGGAAAAACAAAGACAACTTGGGCTAGATGAGACAACCCCGGAAAGAATTCAGAGAATGATCTTGCAAAATAGGAGAGGATGGAATTCACTTGAAGAGAAACACACCGGTTGAAACGAATTAACATGACGACTCCGGTTGACAGAATTGATAAGACAACTGATTGAGCAAAAGAATTAGCATTCACATAAAAATATGAGAAACGCTCTTGGAAAGATATGAAATCACCATCTGACATCGAAGCAACTCGAATTACCACATTCAACAAAACAAAGGGTGCGGCTTGCAATTAGCCAGATCAAACTCATGAGAAAGATTTTGTCCAATATTTTCGTGGACAGGATCGCACGGGCTCGATTTTACAGTAGCCATCAAGTGCAAGGCAGTGCACTCGACATACGAAGCGTCCCCGAGTCGTAGCAAGCTACAAGGACTCTTTAAGACACAAGGTGTACCGTTGTAAGTCGACCGTGAACAAACGAATCCACTTGATGTCGAACCCCAACCTAACATCATGCATTTGTTGGAAGATTGTCCTATAAGCAACTACTTGAATTCCCACCTAAGAATTCCCGAAATTTCTGGTCATGCAATCTGGTACACGGATACAAGGAGTAATATCACACAACTCCTATACTAACCCGTCACTTGTATCACATCCGTCAACACACAACCAGAATCTCGGAACTTCATCTACAACAGACCCTCGTGATCACAACGATACAAAGTATGGCAGTACTCCCGAACAATCTGCACTAGTACTGGGGACATCGGGGTTATCTCGCCACTACTAGTATTGAAGCAATTACGAACATCCTTCGTACTGAGATACTAAGAAATCTGAATGATAACGATGTGCTCGAGAATCCCCTGGAGCTCTACTCCCCTGAAACTCAAAGCAAACAGGAGGCACCAGGACAAAACTCCGTCACATCGGCATCATATAGATTCCAAAAGTATCCGCATGATCCTAAAAAAAATTTGAGTGAGAAGATGAGTAGAATTAAATTATTACGTCAAGATTCCTCACCAGAGCATAGAAGAGGATAAAAAAGAATCCTACTCTCCGATATATAACTAGACTCAAAGCAGTTTTTCACTAGACTCGACTCGGCCAAGTTCGATCAATCAAGGGGCTCCTAGGTTGGTACTGGTCTGATACCATCTTGTCACGCCCAAGATGCGACCCTATCCTCAATTTGGCACGGGGGCCTCGTCAGGGATAGAAGCGCCTCTCGTCGTGTCGCAAGAATGGATATCGTTCAAGTAGATGTACAGAAGAGAAGAGATATATATATAGAATTGGCTTACACTCGCCACGAGCTACATCAGAGTCACAACAGTACATTACATAATCATCATGAAGAAGAGCAGGGTCCGACTATGGACAAAAACAAACGAGAAAAGAGAACGACGTCCATCCTTGCTATCCCAGGCTACCGGCCTGGAACCCATCCTAGATCGATGAAGAAGAAGAAGAAGAAGCAACTCCAAATGAACAATCAACGCGCTCCCGTCGAGTAACCTTTACCTGTACCTGCAACTGGTGTTGTAGTAATCTGTGAGCCACAGGGGACTCAGCAATCTCATTTCCAAAGGTATCAATACTAGCAAAGCTTAATGGGTGAGGCATGGTTAAGTGGTGAGGTTGCAGCAGCGGCTAAGCATATATTTGGTGGCTAAACTTACAAGTACAAGAAATAAGAGGGGGAAGATCTATGCATTACGGACGTGTCTACTGATGATCAAATGAATGATCCTGAACACCTACCTACGTCAGACATAACCCCACCGTGTCCTCGATCGGAGAAGGAACTCACGAAAGAGACAGCCACGGTTACGCACACAGTTGGCAAGTTTTAATTAAGTTAACTTCAAGTTATCTAGAACCAGTGTTAAACAAAGCTTCCACGTTGCCACATAATCGCGGGCATGACTTTCCGAAAAGATTTAACCCTGCACGGGTGCTCCAACTAGTCCATCACAAATTACCACAAGCCGCATAGAAATCCTCAATCACGAAGCTCGCGATCTCGTCGGATTCCCTTGTGGAAAACCTCAACTCTGAGATTACCCAAAGCATCACCGGAATCCCGATGCACAAGATATTTCGTCAAAGGTAAAACTAATCCACCAAGGCCGCCCGACGTGTCGATGATCCCGATAGGAGTCACGTACCTCGTTCTCAGGACACGACGGATGAGCTAGACGTCGGGATCGCTAAACCTCCGGGTGACCAGAGGGGTGTCGGACATCGCTCAGGTGGGGCCAACACTCATGAGGAGCACTGGCCCGGGGGTTGATTAAATTTCCTCGGGTTAATTACTCCCTATGCAGTTCATTAGTTATTAGGCAAATGTAATACCAAAGTTGGGCCTTGCCAGACCAGCTTTAATCTAAAACGAATTATCAAGGGGGTCCCCATAACAACCCCGATCGTGTTAGGAGCGCTCATTTATGGAACATAACACCGGTAGCCGAAAACTAAGGGGGCAAAGGTGGAACAAAACACCAGGCTAGAAAGGCCGAGCCTTCCACCTTTTACCAAGTATATAGGTGCATTAAATTAAATAGCATTTAAGTATAGTGATATGACAAGGAACCCATGTTATCACATGGAAACAACTACACCTACAACTAGCAACGCTAACAACATGGATAAGCAAGCGGTAACATAGCCAATCAGTGGTTTGCTAGGTCGAACAGGTTGATGGTTAACATGGCATTGTTGTGAGGCTGATATTTAACAGGTGGTAGGCAACGAGACATAACGATAGAAGCGAAAAACTAGCATGGCAATGATAGTAATGGTATCTGGGAAATGATCATCTTGCCTGAGATCCTGCTGAGAAAAAAAAACGTCTCCGTGAAGCAGACGAACCGCTGTAGTCGAACGGTCCTCACATCTGACACGCTTGCGGAACTCTATCAAGACGAAGGAAACCGGAAACAAGCATCAACACACGATATACACCACACAATGCAAGACACACATGATGCATGAACGGTCTAATGCATGGCATGACAATCACAACAATCAAACACTACACATTAAGTGAAGCTCGATATGCAACGGGTTGCATATCGACGAAACTCCACATTTAATTGTTTACTTCACTCCCGTTAATTTACACGGCAATATTTAAAATGTTGTTAACATGGCAAGGGGTGAAGCACAAATTAAACTACCTAGCTAGGTATTTTAAATGAGACCGGAAACGAAATATAGCATCTCCGAAATGACCCCACGTCAAATCTCAACCCGATCAGAGAAAGTTTTACCTACACTTTTGAAAACAAGGTTTGACGATGCCGCGTGCGCGTGCGTGTGTGAACGGGCTAAGAATGAACAACGACGAGTGACGGGGAAATTCCTACTGGATCGTGACAACATCTAATCCACTCGGTACGGATCCACTCAGACAAGTACATTCCATCCACTCGGATGACAGTCATTCACTCGGCCGTATGACTCACTCGGTCATGCAAATACCAACAGTCGGCAAGACATCTGTAGTGGGTTGACATTATGGCATCAATGCCCCATCTTGTAACATAAGAGGTGAGGAGGTGGCGCACTCTATATAAGCCACCCCCCTCCACATAGCTAGGGGCGAACTTCTCCTCCTTCGGGCGCATTCTTTCCCTCGAGCTCTGGCTCTCTCTTTATACCATGTAAATCATGTCCATGACAGATAACACGAAGCCTCTCCGTTGCACGAGACGTAGGGTTGTTATCTCCACTGTGAGAGGCCCGAACTCTCTAAAACCACCGTGTCACCCATGTGCATCTTGATAGATCATGCTCCGTTATCCTACCCCCTTTCTATTGTCGGAATCGATACCACGACAGTTGGCGCCCACCGTGGGGCATAGCGTCTATTGAGCCATGATGCACATGGTTATTTCTTCAACCACCAGCGGAAGATCGATTTCCGCTAGTGCCCTCTATTCGATTAGATCTTCACACTTTCACACATTTTTCATACTGTTCATCTCACCACAAACAAAGAGTCTCAAACAAAAAGGAAGCACACATCCATCCGATCACATACAAGGAAAATTATCAACCTTTAGCTTCGTCCCTGCCGCTTCGTCGTCGCCACGCGCGGCCTCTGGCGCTGCCCGCTTCGTCGTCGCCACGCGTAGCCTCCGACGCCACCCGCTTCATCGTCGCCACACACGGCTCCGGCGCCTCCCGCTTTGTCGTTGCCACGCGCAGCCTCCAGCGCCGCCTGCTTCATCATTGCCACGCGCGGCCTGCGGCACCGGCTGCTTCATCGTTGCCACGTAAACGGCCACCGACGCGTCGATGCATCATACTCATTTGCGACATCATCGTCGAGCCCCTACAAACGGCCACGACGCGATCCATCCCGTCGTTTTCGGCCTCTAGGACACCACCGTCGAGCTTCCACACATGGCAGCCCCGTTTTGTGGCATCGGCTCTACCTGCAACCCATGGAGCGGTATCTCAGTGATCAATTTTGTGCATTCGACACAATATTTTCTGCCTTGTATGCATACAGTAATTATCTATGCCAGACTTCATGCATGGACTGAATGCGATCAGTTTCGCATGCATGGATTAAACGTTTTCAGTTTCGCATGCATAGAGTAACTAGCTTTACCTCAGTCATGCATGGAGTAAATATCTTCAGTTTCACATGCATGGATTAAATAACATTACCTCACGTCATGCATGCTGGACAAAACGTCACGTTGAGAGTAACTAGCCGGTCGTTCAATGCCGATGGTAAGTGCATGCGTTACATGACCACTTGGTCGATCAATTAACTACATGTAGGAAAAACGAAAACGGAAGGACGTGGTGGCCTTCAACGCCGGGTTAATTGGCTGGAGGATCAACTCCATGCAGTAAACGTGGGCTAACCGTTTTGGCTGAGGTAATTGCCTTGTTAAACTCCTTATCAGGTGAGTGTTTCCCCCACGAGTTAATCTTGCATGCATGCATGTGTAACTATCCGTGATCTTTATTCCTTACAAATTAGCATATGTACATGACACTTAACCAGCAAAAAATATATTCGTAGCTATACTTGCTACTAACTGGCAGGGTCACTCGTTCGTCATCGTCCCCGAACAACGGTTTATTCGAACGGACTATCTATTCGAGTCATACGCGTCATCATCACTCGGTCGCCTTGCATGCCTTCGCTCAGTCGAAAGCATCGTCATCACTCGGCCGCTCTGCGCGTCGTCACTCGGTCGGACGCGCGTCGTTGCTCGGTCGGACGCGCGTCGTCATCACTCGGCCGCCCTGCACATCGTCGCTGAGTTAGACGTGCGCCGTCATCACTCGGCAGCTCCGCACATCGCCACTCGTCCGGACGCTCCATCGTCACTCGACCACTCCGCGGGCCGTAACTCTACTGGACACGTCGTCATCACTCGGCAGCTCCGCGCATCGCCTCTCAGCCAGACGCTCCATCGTCACTCGGCCACTCCGCGCGCCATCACTCTACTAGACGCGTCGTCATCACTCGGCAGCTCCGCGCATCGCCACTCAGTCGGACGCTCCATCCTCACTCGGCCGCTCCGCGCACCGTCACTCTACTGGACGCGCCGTCATCACTCGACCGCTCTGCGCGTCGGCACTCGGTCGAACACGCGTCATCATCACTCGGCCGCCCTGCATGCTGTCACTCAGTCGGACGCGTCATCAGCGCTCGGCCGCCCTGCGCGTCGTCCCTCACTCGGATCCGTCGTCAGCACTCGGTAGCTTCGCGCATCGCCAGTCAGCAAGACAAGCCATCCTCACTCGGCTGGAGACTCCTTCGTCACTCGGCAGCTTCGCGTGTCGTCACTCGGTTGGAGGCTCCTTCGTCACCTGGTTTCTCTGCGCGTCGTCACTCGGCCGCCCCGCGTGTCGCCACTCAGCTAGACGCGTCTTCATCGCTTGACCGCCCAACACGTCGCCACTCAGCCGGACGTGTCTACTTCGCTCGACCGCCCCGCACGTCGTCAGGCAGCTAAGTCATTTTTTCACAGATTGCATTCTATTAAATAATCGTTTCTACATTACCGAGTGTCGAGGAAGTAGCACATGACGTTCACTCGGAGGCCACGCCACTGAGTGTACCTCTGCACTCGGTTGTTTATTTTTATGGAGGAACACTTCACTTCCCCTTCGTTTGGGTCCAGTACTCAAACGAGTTCAGCTGGATCCTTCACTCTTTTAGACTCTTGCTGGTTCCGAACCAGCAATCACGTGGCACACCCAGTGGGTGTCTATCGGTGCAATTTACACGAACTATTTCAGAAAAGATCATATTACTTTGATAATTTTTTATGCTGGCTTGTGCTATTTTTCATACAGAGGTTACTCGACGCATCCGTGCGCCATCCTCGTTGCTGCTCAGGCTCAGTCGCCGCAACGATCATTCATGCGTTTTCACGTGTTCGGAAGCCCCCGCAATGACGTAGTGGACACGGCCGCCCCACGTGCCGTCAGTGGGTCGTACGCCTCTTCGACATACATCACTTGGCCGCCCCGCGCGTTGCCACTCAGCCAGAAATGTCTACCTCACTCGGATGCCATGCGCATCGCCACTCCGTTTGGCACGTCTTCATCATTCGGCTGCCCCGCGCGCCACCGCTCAGCTTAGCTGCGACTCTGTATCGCCTAAGTTAAAAACAACTCTGAGTGCGGACATGCTCCACACTCGGGGGCTTAGCTGCGACTCTGTATCGCCTAAGTTAGAAACAACTCTGAGTGTGGACATGTTCCACACTCGGGGGCTTAGCTGCGACTCCGTATCGCCTAAGTTCAAAAATACTCTGAGTGCGGACATGCTCCACACTCGGGGACTTAGCTGTGACTCCGTGTCGCCTAAGTTAAAACTACTTCGAGTACGGACACGCTCCACACTCGGGAACTTAGCTGCGACTCTGTATCGCCTAAGTTAAAAACAACTCTGAGTGCGGACATGCTCCACACTCGGGGGCTTAGTTGCGACTCTGTATCGCCTAAGTTCAAAACTACTCCGAGTGCGGACATGCTCCACACTCGAGGACTTAGCTGCGACTCCGTGTCGCCTAAGTTAAAACTACTTCGAGTACGGACACGCTACACACTCGGGAACTTAGCTGTGACTCTGTATCGCCTAAGTTAAAAACAACTTTGAGTGCGGACATGCTCCGCACTCGGGGGCTTCACTACGACTCCGTATCGCCTAAGTTAAAAACAACTCTGAGTGCGGACATGCTCCGCACTCGGGGGCTTCACTACGACTCTGTATCGCCTAAGTTAAAAACTACTCCGAGTACAGACATGCTCCACACTCGGAAACTTAGCTGCAACCCCGTATCGCCTAAGTTAAAAAATACACTCGGAGACTTGACTTTGATCCAGAAATCATATGATGCACATTCTACAAACATTCAACATAAGAAGCACTCGAAGTCTTAAACCCTCTGCCAGACTCATCTAGTCCGATAGAGGCTCGGGGACTACACCCAGAGGGTGCACTTAGCGTGCCCCCACTAGAAGAGAAATACAAAAAAGAAACATTCTGCTTGGTCAGGTCCACCAACAACATCCAAGTTCAACAGATTCAACAGATTCCAACCGACTACCAGCAGTCAGTCAGAGTCTCAAGATCCTATTGGTCACTCAGATCTACTTCAATTCTTAAGTTCACTCGGACGTACTACTCAGCGGAATCAATCAGGGCGAATGATGAAGACTTCAATCAACGCATAATTTTGCAAGGCCCTGAAGCACGTTCAAGTTCGGTCTGCTGCTACAAGATTTACATCGACACCTTCACCACTCGGAACCTGATCCATTCGGGGGCTAATGACGGGGATATAGCCCTAGGGTAGGGTCATAGGTCTGACCAATACGTCCTACCCAAGGGCACCTCATTATTAGTTTAAAGGACTACAAGGGAAATTCCTACTGGATCGTGACAACATCTAATCCACTCGGTACAGATCCACTCAGACAAGTACATTCCATCCACTCGGATGACAGTCATCCACTCGGCCGTATGACTCACTCGGTCATGCAAATACCAACAGTCGCCAAGACATCTGTAGTGGGTTGACATTATGGCATCAATGCCCCATCTTGTAACATAAGAGGTGAGGAGGTGGCGCACTCTATATAAGCCACCCCCTCCACATAGCTAGGGGCGAACTTCTCCTCCTTCGGGCTCATTCTTTCCCTCGAGCTCTGGCTCTCTCTCTATACCATGTAACTCATGTCCATGACAGATAACACGAAGCCTCTCCGGAGCACGAGACGTAGGGTTGTTATCTCCACTGTGATAGCCCCGAACTCGCTAAAACCACCATGTCACCCATGTGCATCTTGATAGATCATGCTCCGTTATCCTACCCCCTTTCTATTGTCGGAATCGATACCATGACAACGAGAACCGGCAACTAACAACGGATGCAACTTTTGAAAACTGGTGGCAACGGGGTGTCGATGCAATGCTGATGATGCGCGTGACGATGCGACAAAAGAAAATACCCACACGACGAAAATGGAAAGAAAGGGGAATCTTCTGGAACGTCGGCATCGGGCTGTCACAAATGTGGGCTCCACAAGCCTGCCAGGCGCGGCCAGTGGGGGCGCCTGGTGGGGTTGTGGGCTCCACGCTCCACGTCCTCTGCTGATTCTTGCGCCAGTATTTTTCATAAATTCCAGAAAAAATCTCCGTAAATTTTCAGGTCATTCCGAGAACTTTTATTTCTGCGCAAAAACAACACCATGGCAATTCTGCTGAAAACAGCGTTAGTCCGGGTTAGTTCCATTCAAATCATGCAAATTAGAGTCCAAAACAAGAGCAAAAGAGTTCGGAAAAGTAGATACGACGGAGACGTATCAACCCCCACTAAGAATAAACACGTATCCGGTTTGTGACTTAGAGTCATCTAGATCAGTGTCGAAGCTTGCATCAACGTAACCCTTTACGACGAGCTTTTCGGCACCTCCATAAACGAGAAACATTTCCATAGTCCTTTTCAGGTACTTCAGAATATTCTTGACCGTTGCCCAGTTCTCCACTCCTGGATCACTGTGAACCATGCCTGCCATACTTATGGCAAGGCTGACATTAGGTCTTGTGCATAGCATTGCATACATGATAGACCCTATGGCTGAAGCATAGGGGACGACACTCATCTTTTCTCTATCTTCTGCAGTTACTCGGCATTGAGTCTTACTCAACTTTATACCTTGTAACACACGCAAGAACCCCTTCTTGGATTGTTCCATTTTAAACTTCTTCAAAACTTTGTCAAGCTATGTGCTTTGTGAAAGTCCTATTAAGCGCCTTGATCTATCTCTATAGATCTTTATGCCTAATAGGTAAGCAGCTTCTCCCAGGTCCTTCATCCAAAACTTTTATTCAAGTAATCCCTCGTGGTCCCCAAAAATTATATATTGTTTCCAATCAACAATATGTCATCCACATATAATATTAGAAATTCTATAGAGCCCCCACTCACATTCTTGTAAATACAAGCTTCTCCAAAACCTTTTATAAACCCGAACTCTTTGATCACTTATACGTCCCAAATGTATCTATAATTTCTGCCTGTTCCATAATCTTTTGGGTGACATTGTTATATGTTTTGCTACACTTTCATACCATTTTACACATATTTGGACTAACCTACTAACTCAGTGCACCCAGTGCCAGTTTCTGTCTACTGATGTTTATTTTGCACGGGCTTTTACCCAATTTTCCGAAGCCCGAAAAATTCCAGGAAAAATATATAAAAAATCAGCATAACGGAAACTTCAAGATCACCGAAGATGGGCCAGAGGGGGGCCAGGGGCCGCCCAGGCGACCTGCTGGCGCGGCCTACCCCCTGGCCGTGCCAGGAGGCCGCCTGGGTGGGCCCCACCTCCTCCGGTGCCCTCCTTTGGCCTATATGTAGTGCCCCAAGTGTAAGACTTTCCCTTTTTGTAACCTTCCATGTGGGACCACCTTGAGCTTGTCATGAGAGTTTCTATGCATGTATGATTTCATGTGTCACCTTGTGTTCTTCTTTTGCATGCATGCATCCATGTCATACCATCCTTACCATGCCTTGTGTTGCTTGCATCTACACCTTGCCATGTCTTAGAGTGGGTCTTGTAGTTTCATTGTGATCTTGGTGTGTAGTGTGAAGTAGTGAGTGCTAGGTATTTTTTTTTCAAAGCTCATTGCAATTTCAAACCCTTTCCCTTTCCTATTATCTCTGGTTCAAAATTCCTTCTTCCCAACAGCAACTTTAAAATGTCTTATGCTTAAAGGTTATTGTGGAGATGATGATGTGATGATTTGGAATTTTATTCTTGGTCCTGGGGGTGAATATAAATCACAAAATAGATTAAATAAATGTTGTTTTGGATTTATGAAAGTAGCCCCATCAATGCTGGAAGTATTTTATTTAAATAGCTGGTGCATTTTCGGGTCCAGGGCACTTTTCTTTTTATTGTATCCCTTTTATTTTGTCCTATGCCTATGTTTTCTTTCTCTGTTTTAATTTTTAAAAGGAAATAGACAGAGGGGTCTATTTCCCTATCTGGCGCGCTAAGTGGGCTCCCTCCTACCTAGCGGCCCACTTCTCCTTCCTCCCTCGCAGCCCGTCACGCGTCCGTCGTTGTCCACCTCCTTTCCAGCGAGGCAGTGGGTCCCCTCTGTCATTCTCTCTCTCCCATTCCCCTCTGTTCCACCGGAGAGAGCATGCACACATGGCCACCGCGCGCCCTCGCTTCCCCTCTCGCCCTATAAAGAACCTTGGCGTCCGTGCCTCGGCTAGGGTTCCCCCTTCCGCCGCCGCTCCACCCAAATCTCATCTCCCCCCTCTCTGCATCGTCGTAGCAAGGTAAGCGAGGCGGATCCACCATGGCCGACGGTTGAAGGAGGTCGCCGTCGTCGCTATGGTACCTCTTCCTCCACGGCGAGAGGACCACGAGCTCGCGGGCCTCTCCACGGGCTCGTTCCCGCCGCTAGATCGGCTTCCCTGACCCTGCTTCGTCTTCTTCCCGGAGGCCCTCCTTCTTCGACGAGCTCCGCCGCTACGCGCCCTTCTTCCTGCTACTTCCTCTACGGGCGTTTCTTCCTCGACCCGTACGTGAGGTAGTACGCCTCCCCCCTCCTCCCTGTGCAAGATTGAACACCGTAGCCATAGATTCGTTGCGCGCGTTGCCTCTGTCGCCGGAGCCACTGGTCACCGTCGACACGCCATTGTAGCGCCCCTCGGTAGTAGTTAGGACTTGGAATGGGTTCATGTGGGTGTGGGCCTCCTCCCCTCCATGAGCCGGAGCTGTATTTGGCTCGCATCACCGGCGAGACCCCTCCCCTGTTTCGGTCAGTCGCCGGTAGCAGATGAGCAGGGGGGTAACCTCTTCTGTATCGCAGCGCGTAGTGGTTCAGACGCCGTTTTGTAGCCCAGTGGTAACTAGCGTTGCGTGCATGTTGGAGGGCGCGGGTTCGATCCCCCCTCGGCCCTATTTTTGTTTTCTGTTTTTCCTGCACAGTAGCATCAGGGACATGTTAGCCTGATTGCCTCCCCTACCTTGTCGACGAAGTGGCAGTGGTGTAGTGGTAGGCTCTGTTGCTGTGTACCAGGAGGTACTGGGTTCGATTCCCAGGAGCCCGATGCATATTTCTGTTTTCTTTTTGCTTTCCTTTATTTTGTGTTACTTCCTTTTTCTTATGCATAGACAGCAAGGTGTCCTATGTAATATTTTTTTCCTGCTGGTGTAGATGGGTGCAGATTTTATTGTGTGTGTGTTTTGCACACACTAGTATAGTGATGGATGGTGTTGGTGGCTTAAGTGATAGATGTGTGCATGTGGTCTTGTTAGATTATGTTGTTGCTGTGATTGCAAATAGGCATGTGTGCATAGAGGTTGTGAGTGAAGTTGATGGGGTAGGTATGGAGATGTGTTGTAGTGAGTGCACACCACTTGTGGTACCTACTAAAAGTGTTGAGAGGTGATGCTTCCAAGTTACTTGCTTAGTATATTCCCCCCTCATGTTGTTCTTGGGTTAAGGGCATGATGTTGTTGTGAATGATGTGGAGTAAATGTGTGTGTGTGGAACTTCCCCACCTTTGCAAAACTATGCACCTTCACATGTCTATATGTGAGAGGGCATGGTGTTTGTGTGTGGGGATAGTTTGGTAGATGTGCTTGTGATGTTGATGTGCATGACACAAACATGGGGTTCAAACCCCCATGTCACTTTGTAATTGTGCACATGAACCCAACCTTTGTAGTTGTTGTCTTAGTAGGGTACTTTATGGAGTTGTATATTCAGATTTGTTGCAAGTTTGAGCCTTGATTCCATGGAATAGGTGGAGCCCAAGGGCATGAGTTTTTGTGTGTTAGTAGTAGGGGTTTTGCTCTACACTGTAGTGGTGTCAATTATCACTTGGTGTAATGTGTGTGCATACTATGCCTAGACCAAGTGGGCATGTGGCTGAAAAATTCCAGATTGGTGAACTCTGAAATTTCACAAAGTCTGGGATTCTGGAAACATTTTCTTCTCTTATAGATGAGGATGTGCTGGTCATTCTGTTGAGAACTAACATTAGTTCAGTGCTAGGATTTTGCACCTGGTATGTTTGTGAAGCTTCCTGTCAATTTTCAAATCATTTGGAGCCAGTAGGTTGTGTTTTGATTGCTGTCAAAAAGCTTCAGAACAAAGACAGAAACTCAGGTGCAGGAATTTTCACAAAGTCCCTGAGATCTGATGGTTTTGGGAAAGTTTGTGGCCTTGTATCTTCTAGAGTTTAGTTCCTTTTGCTGTGATTCCTGCTGGTGCTTGTAGTGTTCTTGGTGGGAAATAGCCACATATATTATTTGTCATGTTTGGAGACCTGTAGCTATGTTGCATGTAGCTCACAATGTGCTAAGATGCAGATTATGGCAGATTATGTAGTATAGTCATTTTGCTCATTGTGTGAGCTTAGTTGATGTTGTGGTGTTCTTCCTGGATCCAATCCATTCATGTTGGGTTGCTACATGTCTTGGCAACCTGGGAATACTAGATTTGTGCCAATTGTGAGTGTGGTGTTGATTCTTCCACGTAGAGCTTCATATCTTGTTTCGTTGATTCCCGTTGATCCGTAGCTCCGTTTGCAATGTTCTTTACATGGTTTTGCACCGTTTTCACGAGCCGCATCTGTTCATGTCATTCTCATGCATGTCAAAATAGCTTAGTGTTCAGTTCTGTCCAGAAACTTGCTGTAGTTTATTTTGCTTGTGCTAGTGATAGAAGTAGTGGTGCATGCTCATTTTTCATCTCATGCATCATGTGATTGTTGCATCTTGTGGTGCTGCTGTTCATTGGCTGTTATCCTTATGTTGGGTAGCACCGGGATCGGAGAACGAATACGTGGAGTCAGGAGAGTACGTGCAGGACGAACCAGAACCATTCCAAGCTGAGGATATCACAGGCAAGATGATATGACCTTGATTCCATCTCTAGACTTGTTATGTTAGTTTCGTTTCCATGTCATATTGCTCGCTGCCTACCACTGAATTAAATTGCCTCTTGAAATGCCATGAGCCAAAACACCGTACTCCTTCCTAGCAAACTTGTGTGGCTAAGTAGGCTTGCTCAGCTACTAATGTTAGCATGCATTGTTAGTTGGAGGTGCTTTGCCTCATGTGATAACATGAGCTTGATATCATTATCTTAAATTCTGTTATTTATTTAATGCACCTATATACTTGGTCAATAACGGGAGGCCTAGCCTTTTGCCGGGTGCTTTGTTCCATTATTGCCGCCTTAGTTACCGGTTACCGGTGTTTGATTCCATAATGATCGCTCCTAACACGTTCGGGGTTGTTACGGGGACCCCCTCGATAAATCGCTTAGTGTTAAGGCTTGTCCGGCAGGACCTAACATTGGTGTTAATTTGCTAATAACTTAATAATAATCTGCATAGGGAGTAGCTACCTTGAGGACTTTAATGAACAACCCGGGCCAGTGCTCCTCATGAGTGTTGGTCCAAACTAGAGTCGTGTGCGGGGCCAACCCAGGGCAACTCGGGAGATGTCTATCAGGCCACTGTACGCTGTGCTCATCCGGCGTGTCCTGAGACTGAGATACGCGGCTCTTATCAGGGTCGTCGACACGTCGGGAGGTCCTGCTAGTCTTGTCTTACCTTTGCGGTGTATCTTGCGTATAGGAATCCCAGTGAAGCTTTGGTTTCCCCCGGAGTTGAGGTTTTCCTCTAAGGAATCCGACGAGATCACGAGATTCGTGATAGAGGATGCCTTTGCGGCCTGTGTTCGTTTGTGATGGACTAGTTGGAGCACCCCTACAGGGTTTAATCTTTCGGAAAGCCGTGCCCACGGTTATGTGGCAACTTGGAATATTTTGTTAACATCCGGTATTAGAGAACTTAAACATAAGCTAATAAAACTGCCAACTATGTGCATAACCGTGACTGTCCCTTCGAAGATCTCTCTTCGATCGGGAACACGGTGGGGTTATGAATGCCGTATGTAGGTGTTCAGGATCACTTACTGATCAAGTAGTCCCGACCGTTAGCATAGACCACCTTCACTTCTACTTTGCGTAAGTTAGCCACCTAATCAAGCATAGGATGTTGCAGCCTGATACACTTCTCCCTTACCCTTCCCAATAACATGACTAGTTCTGGCACCAAGGTCTTAGATTGCTGAGTCCCCGTGGCTCACGAATTCCTCCAAAACTCCCAGCAGGTACAGGTACCCCAGAGACAGATGATCCCGATGGCACCCAGCTGGCGTGGCAGTACGACGAGGAGACAGACCGCCTCTACGTGAACTATCCAGAGGACTGAGGCGTGCTCGTGATCATGGGCCTGCAGCAGGGTAGCATAGCATTTTCCATGTTTTGTAGTCCGTAGCGGAACTACCTTGTTTGTATCTGTGTTGTACTCTGAGTTATTAATAAGAAGACGGTTGAATCCCTAATTGTCTACTTGTATTATTATTTGTGCTATGTTACTTGCTTGCGAAACGTTTAGATGCGCTTCTTTCCTATTCGGGGGCCTCGACCCCCAGATCGGAAAGGACCGCATCTTGGTCGTTACAAGTTGGTAATCAGAGCCTTGCGACCATAGGAGCCTTTGTGTGATCGTATTTGGCCGAGTCGAGTCTAAAAAATGTTTTGAGTCTTAGTTATATCGGAGAGTAGGATTCCTTTTCTCCTCTTCTATGCTCTGGTGAGGTTCTCGTCTTAGGAAATCTTTAACTCTACTCCTTTTCTCGCTCAAAATTTTTTTAGGATCACGCGGGTATTTGTGAAATCTATATGATTTCGATGTGACGGAGTCATGTCCTGGTGCCTCCTATCTGCTCTATGTATCAGGGGAGTTGAGCTCCAGGGATTATCGCGCACATCGCCATCATTCAGATTTCTGAGTATCTAAGAACGGAGGGTGTTCGTTATTGCTTCATACGGGTAGTGGTGAGATAACCCCGATGTCCCAAGTACTGGTGTAGATTGTTCGGGGGTATTTCCACACTTTGTATCGTTGTGATCACGAGGATCCGTTGTAGATGAAGGTCCGAGATGCTCGTTGTGTGTTGAAGGATGTGATACAGGTGATGGGTTAGTTTAGGAGTTGTGTGAAATACGCCTTGTATCCGTGTACCTGATTGCATGACCAGTTATTTCGGGAATTCATAGGTGGGATATCTAGTAGTATCTTATAGGACTATCTTCCTATAGACGCTTGACTGAGGTTTGGGAAATCTCGGTCTTCTGTTTGTTCCGAGCAGTTCTAGCTCACACTTGTTTGCAGTGGTCCTTATCGGAATTTTGTCGTGTGTTACTTTGAGGATGCACTCTTGCTATGTTGTTCGAGTGCAATGCTAAATTCTATTCAGATATCCTGTCTTTTGATTCAGCAATATCTTCAATTATTCTGTGGACTAATATGATGTCCGTCTTCAGGATGGCTCCACCGACTCGTCAGACCCCAGGGCGTGAGGATGTGCCGCCTCCACCTCCTCCTCCTCCGCCGCTGCCTCCTCCTGCAGAGGCCTGGCAGGCGATGATGGCAGCTACTAATGCAAACACTCAGATGCTGTTGCAGTTGATCTAGGAGAGAGCCAATCATCAGCAGGGAAATTTCCAGCAGGGTGGCAATCACTTCGCCAGTCTGAGTCAGTTCCTGTCAAACCAGCCTAAGACGTTCACTTCTTGCGACCAGCCATTTGATGCGGAAGATTGGATCCGTGATATGAACAAGCATTTCGAGTGTAGCAATGTGCGTCCGGAGGACTATGTCAAGTTTGCAACGTTTCAGTTGAAGGGGCAGCTTCTATTTGGTGGCAGCAGCTTAAGGACTCCAGGGGTGGCAGGATGATGTCTTGGGACGAGTTTTGTCGTGACTTCAGGTCCCACTACATCCCTTCCAGTTTTCTTGAGGAGATGCGTGAGAAGTTCAGGCGTTTGAAGCAGGGCAGCAATTCTGTGTACAAGTACAATGTCGAGTTCCATGAGCTGGCCCGTTACGCGCTGCAGGATGTCCCAGATCAGAAGAGCAAGATCTATCAGTTCAGGGGTGGCTTGAAGGAGGATTTGCAGTTAGCACTTGCTTTGCACGATCCTAAGGAGTTTGACAAGTTCTACAACTTAGCTCTCAGAGCAGAGGCAGCCTTGCTCAGGGTGGAGAACTCCAAGAAGCGCTTCAGAGATTCCAGCTCTTCCTCGACTCAGGTGGTTCAGAAGCAACAGAGATTTTGGGTTTCTCCTCCTCCTCCTCGGCACTCACAGCAGCCGAAGCACTCAGGTGGACGTGGCTCTTCCCACCCACCCAACCCTGGCTTCCAGTAGAGATACTAGCATCAGAAGCAAGGGCCTCCTCAGATTCAGTTCCGGCAGCCAGCAGATGTCATTTGTCACAGATGTGGGCAGAAGGGTCACTATGCCAACAAATGTACTTCTCAGCTCCGTCTGCCGCCTCCTCCTCCAGGCAAACCTCCAAGCAACGCTCTTGTCAAGTTCAACCCCAGATCAGTTCGAGTCAACATGGTGAATGCAGCTGAAGCAGACAACTCCTCTGATGTGATCATGGCTAACCTCCTCGTCAATGATTTTCCTCCTAAAGTCCTGTTCGATTCTGGTGCATCACACTGCTTCATGTCCCGTCCTTTCTTTGCTAAGCATGAGTTTGTTTGTCAAGATTTGTTTAAGCCTATGTCCATAGTGTCTCCTGGGAAATTGATGAATTCCAATTGTCTGGTTCCGGATGTTTCTATCAAGATGGGCAGTTATTCTTTTCTGGCCTCTCCGTATGTCTTGGGCAAGTCCGACATTGATTTGATCCTTGGTATGGACTGGTTGGCCATGAACAAGGCATCAATTGATTGTGAAGCTAAAGAAGTCAAACTTACCCACTCTTCGGAGGATGTGATTATATTCGCGGCGTGCGATGACACAATCCGTTTGTTCTCATTGAATGAAAAGGGTGAGATCAATCCTATTGAGCAAGTTCCAATAGTCTGCGAATATCAAGATGTGTTTCCTGAAGAGCTGCCACGCATGCCTCCGCACTGTGAAGTTGAGTTTGTCATTGAGCTTGAGCCAGGCACAGAGCCAGTGTGCAAACGTCCGTACAAGCTGGGTCCAGAAGAGTTGAAGGAACTCAAGAGGCAACTCGATGAGCAGGAGCGTTTGGGTTTGATCAGACCAAGCTCGTCTCCGTGGGGATGTGGGGTTCTATTTGTCAAGAAGAAGGATGGTTCGGACCGGCTGTGTGTCGATTACCGCCCATTGAACAAGAAGACAATCAAGAACAAATATCTACTTCCGAACATAAATGAGTTGTTCGAACAGCTGAAAGGTGCTAAAGTATTCTCCAAGCTTGATCTCAGAATGGGCTATCATCAGATTCGCATTCGCGAGGAAGACATTCCGAAGACGGCATTCAGGACTAGTTTTGGCTCGTATGAGTATACGGTCATGTCTTTTGGTCTGGCTAATGCTCCTCCGACTTTTTGCCGTTTGATGAACTATATTTGCTCACCATTTAAGAATGAATTTGTCTTGCTCTATCTCGACGACATTCTGGTCTTTTCTGAGGATGAGGAAGAACATGAGAAACATTTCAGGTTGGTGCTTGATAAACTGAGAGAATACAAGCTGTATGCCAAGTTTTCCAAGTGCGAGTTCTGGCCGAAAGAAGTGGTTTATCTTGGGCATATTATCTCTGTCGAGGGCATTAAGGTTGACCCATCCAAGGTTCAAGCCATTGTTGAATGGGAACCTCCGCAGAATGTGAAGCAGCTTCGAAGCTTTCTCGGTCTTGCCAGATATTGCGGAAGATTCGTTGAGAACTTCTCCAAAATCGCCAAGCCGCTCTCTAGTCTTCTTC
The DNA here is from genome assembly GCF_904849725.1 of Hordeum vulgare subsp. vulgare. Classification (NCBI taxonomy): domain Eukaryota; kingdom Viridiplantae; phylum Streptophyta; class Magnoliopsida; order Poales; family Poaceae; genus Hordeum; species Hordeum vulgare. Next base: position 60,413,071 of record NC_058524.1, read on the forward strand.
AGAAGGGTGTCAAGTATGTTTGGTCTCCAGAGTGTCAACTGGCTTTCGATACACTCAAAGAGAAGCTTATCTCCACTCCGGTATTGGCCCCTCCGGATGATTCCAAGCCGTACCAAGTCTTTTGCGATGCTTCTCTCCAGGGTTTCGGTGCAGTCTTGATGCAAGATAGGAAGGTGGTTGCTTATACCTCCAGGCAGCTGAAGCCTGCGGAGAAGAACTATCATGTGCACGATCTCGAGCTAGCAGCTGTTGTGCACGCCTTGATGACTTGGAGACATCTCTTGTTGGAACGCAAGGTTGAAGTTTTCACCGATCACAAGAGCCTCAAGTATATCTTCACTCAGCCTAACTTGAATTTTGGGCAAACACGTTGGGTGGAAATGCTCCAGGATTTTAATCCGAGTGTTGAGTACACTCCAGGCAAGGCAAATGTTGTGGCAGATGCATTGAGCAGGAAGGCATATTGCAACAGTCTGATTCTGCAACCTCTCCAGCCGGGTCTTTCTGAGTCTTTCAGGAAGCTCAATCTTCAGTTGGTTCCTCAGGGTTTTCTTGCGAACCTTCAGATCTCTCCTACCTTGGAATATCAGGTCAGAGCAGCTCAGCTACTTGACGCTATGGTGAAGAAGGTCAAGATTGGTGTGGGAAAGAGTCTTCCAAAGTATAAGTGTTTCACTGTTGATGCCAGGGACACATTGTTTTTCGAGGACCGCCTTGTCGTCCCGAAAGGTGATCTCAGGAAGGTGATCATGGAATAAGCTCATAACTCTCTGCTCTCTATTCATCATGGAAGTTCCAAAATGTACCATGACTTGAAGCAGACTTTCTGGTGGACTCGTATGAAACGTGAAATTGCACATTTCGTAAACGAGTGTGATGTATGTCGAAGGGTGAAAGGAGAACATCAAAGACCAGCGGGCCTCTTGCAGCCTTTGCCGATTCCCGAGTGGAAGTTCAATCACATTGAGATGGACTTCGTCACCGGGTTTCCGAAGTCCAAGAAGGGCAATGATGCTATCTTTGTCGTCATCGACAAATTGAGTAAAGTAGCGCATTTCCTTCCAGTCAAGGAGTCCATTTCAGCAGCTCAGCTGGCAGAGTTGTACACCTCCAGGATTGTCTCGTTGCACGGCGTACCTATGATGATCTCGTCAGATTGCGGAAGTATCTTCACTTCCAAGTTCTGGGACTCCTTTCAGTCTGCTATGGGCACAAAGATCCGCTTCAGCACAGTGTTCCATCCTCAGACTAGTGGTCAAGTGGAGAGAGTGAATCAAGTTCTTGAGGATATGCTGAGAGCCTGTGTTATCTCTTTTGGCATGAAGTGGGAGGATTGCCTGCCTTTCGCGGAGTTCTCGTATAACAACAGTTATCAAGCTAGTTCTGGCAAGGCTCCGTTTGAAATTCTCTATGGCAGGAAGTGTCGTACTCCGCTCAACTGGTCCCAGACAGGCGAGCGTCAGATCCTTGGCAATGATATGATAGAAGAAGCTGAGGAGATGTGTCGGATCATTCGCGACAACTTCAGAGCAGCGCAGTCCCGGCAGAAGAGCTATTACGATAGCAAGCACCGTGACATGTCATATGAGCTTGATGATTTTGTCTATCTCAAGGTGTCGCCTATGAAGGGTATGCAGCGCTTTGGCATCAAAGGCAAGCTTGCGCCTCGTTTCGTTGGGCCGTTCAGAGTGGTTGGCAAGAGGGGCGACCTTGCATACCAGCTCGAGCTTCCGTCAACCTTTGCAAATGTCCATGATGTGTTCCATGTTTCTCAGCTCCGGAGGTGTTTCAAGACCCCCGAGCGCACTGTGCATCTTCAAGATATCGACCTTCAGCCTGACCTTTCTTATCGTGAGCATCCAGTTGCGGTTCTTGAGGCGACTGAGCGCAAGACCCGTAACAAGACTGTCAAGTTTCTCAAAGTGCAGTGGTCACACCATTCCGATCAAGAGGCTACGTGGGAACGCGAGGATCACCTCCGTTCTGAATTTCCCGATTTATTTCAGTCTTAGATCTCGAGGTCGAGATCTTCTTTGTAGTGTGGGAGAATTTGTAGTGCCCCAAGTGTAAGACTTTCCCTTTTTGTAACCTTCCATGTGGGACCACCTTGACCTTGTCATGAGAGTTTCTATGCATGTATGATTTCATGTGTCACCTTGTGTTCTTCTTTTGCATGCATGCATCCATGTCATACCATCCTTATCATGCCTTGTGTTGCTTGCATCTACACCTTGCCATGTCTTAGACTGGGTCTTGTAGTTTCATTGTGATCTTGGTGTGTAGTGTGAAGTAGTGAGTGCTAGGTATTTTTTTTTCAAAGCTCATTGCAATTTCAAACCCTTTCCCTTTCCTATTATCTCTGGTTCAAAATTCCTTCTTCCCAACAGCAACTTTCAAATTCCTTCTTCCCAACAGCAACTTTAAAGGTTATTTTGGAGATGATGATGTGATGATTTGGAATTTTATTCTTGGTCCTGGGGGTGAATATAAATCACAAAACAGATTAAATAAATGCTGTTTTGGATTTATGAAAGTAGCCCCATAAATGCTGGAAGTATTTTATTTAAATAGCTGGTGCATTTTCGGGTCCAGGGCATTTTTCTTTTTATTTTATCCCTTTTATTTTGTCCTATGCCTATTTTTTGTTTCTCTGTTTTAATTTTTAAAAGGAAATAGACACAGGGGTCTATTTCCCTATCTGGCGCGCTAAGTGGGCTCCCTCCTACCTAGCGGCCCACTTCTCCTTCCTCCCTCGCAGCCCGTCGCGCGTCCGTCGTCGTCCACCTCCTTTCCAGCGAGGCAGTGGGTCCCCTCTGTCATTCTCTCTCTCCCATTCCCCTCTGTTCCACCGGAGAGAGCACGCGCACATGGCCACCGCGCGCCCCTCGCTTCCCCTCTCACCCTATAAAGAGCCTTGGCGTCCGTGCCTCGGCTAGGGTTCCCCCTTCCGCCGCCGCTCCACCCAAATCCCATCTCCCCCCTCTCTGCATCGTTGCAGCAAGGTAAGCGAAGCGGATCCACCATGGCCGACGGTTGAAGGAGGTCGCTGTCGTCGCTGTGGTACCTCTTCCTCCACGGCGAGAGGACCAGGAGCTCGCGGGCCTCTCCATGGGCTCGTTCCCGCCGCTAGATCGGCTTCCCCGACCCTGCTTCGTCTTCTTCCCGGAGGCCCTCCTTCTCCGACGAGCTCCGCCGCTACGCGCCCTTCTTCCTGCTACTTCCTCTACGGGCGCTTCTTCCTCGACCCGTACGTGAGGTAGTACGCCTCCCCCCTCCTCCCTATGCAAGATCGAACACCGTAGCCGTAGATTCGTTGCGCGCGTTGCCTCTGTCGCCGGAGCCGCTGGTCACCGTCGACACGCCGTTGTAGCGCCCCTCGGGAGTAGTTAGGACTTGGAATGGGTTCATGTGGGTGTGGGCCTCCTCCCCTCCACGAGCCGGAGCTGTATTTGGCTCGCATCGCCGGCGAGACCCCTCCCTTGTTCCGGTCAGTCGCCGGTAGTAGATGAGCAGGGGGTTAACCTCTTCTGTATCGCAGCGCGTAGTGGTTCAGACGCCGTTTCGTAGCCCAGTGGTAACTAGCGTTGGGTGCCTGTTTGAGGGTGCGGGTTCGATCCCCCCTCGGCGCTATTTTTGTTTTCTGTTTTTCCTGCACAGTAGCATCAGGGAGATGTTAGCCTGATTGCCTCCCCTACCTTGTCGACGAAGTGGTAGTGGTGTAGTGGTAGGCTCTGTTGCTGTGTACCAGGAGGTACTGGGTTCGATTCCCAGGAGCCTGATGCATATTTCTGTTTTCTTTTTGCTTTCCTTTATTTTGTGTTACTTCCTTTTTCTTATGCATAGACAGCAAGGTGTCCTATGTAATATTTTTTCCTGCTGGTGTAGATTGGTGCAGATTGTATTGTGTGTGTGTGTTTTGCACACACTAGTATAGTGATGGATGGTGTTGGTGGCTTAAGTGATAGATGTGTGCATGTGGTCTTGTTAGATTATGTTGTTGCTGTGATTGCAAATAGGCATGTGTGCATAGAGGTTGTGAGTGAATTTGATGGGGTAGGTATGGAGATGTGTTGTAGTGAGTGCACACCACTTGTGGTACCTACTAAAAGTGTTGAGAGGTGATGCTTCCAAGTTACTTGCTTAGTATGTTTCCCCCTCATGTTGTTCTTGGGTTGAAAGCATGATGTTGTTGTGAATGATGTGGAGTAAATGTGTGTGTGTGGAACTTCCCCACCTTTGCAAAACTATGCACCTTCACATGTCTATATGTGAGAGGGCATGGTGTTTGTGTGTGGGTATAGTTTGGTAGATGTGCTTGTGATGTTGATGTGCATGACACAAACATGGGGTTCAAACCCCCATGTCACTTTGTCATTGTGCACATGAACCCAACCTTTGTAGTTTTTGTCTTAGTAGGGTACTTTATGGAGTTGTATATTCATAATTGTTGCAAGTTTGAGCCTTGATTCCATGGAATAGGTGGAGCCCAAGGGCATGAGTTTTTGTGTGTTAGTAGTAGGGGTTTTGATCTACACTATAGTGGTGTCAATTATCACTTGGTGTAATGTGTGTGCATACTACTCCTAGACCAAGTGGGCATGTGGCTGAAAAATTCCAGATTGGTGAACTCTGAAATTTCACTAAGTCTGGGATTCTGGAAACATTTTCTTCTCTTATAGATGAGGATGTGCTGGTCATTCTGTTGAGAACTAGCCTTAGTTCAATGCTAGGATTTTGAACCTAGTATGTTTGTGAAGCTTCCTGTCAACTTTCAAATTATTTGGAGTCCAGTAGGTTGTGTTTTGATTGCTGTCAAAAAGCTTCAGAACAGAGACAGAAACTCAAGTGCAGGAATTTTCACTAAGTCCCTGAGATCTGATGGTTTTGGGAAAGTTTGTGGCCTTGTATCTTCTAGAGTTTAATTCATTTTGCTGTGATTCTTGCTGGTGCTTGTAGTGTTCTTGGTGGGAAACAGCCACATATATTATTTGTCATGTTTGGAGACCTGTATCTATGTTGCATGTAGCTCACAATGTGCTAAGATGCAGATTATGGCAGATTATGTAGTATAGTCATTTTGCTCATTGTGTGAGCTTAGTTGATGTTTCGGTGTTCTTCCTTTCTCCAATACATTCATGTTGGGTTGCTACATGTCTTGGCAACCTGGGAATACCAGATTTGTGCCAATTGTGAGTGTGGTGTTGATTCTTCCACGTAGAGCTTCATATCTTGTTTCGTTGATTCCCGTTGATCCGTAGCTCCGTTTGCAATGTTCTTTACATGGTTTTGCACCGTTTTCACGAGCCGCATCTGTTCATGTCATTCTCATGCATGTCAAAATAGCTTAGTGTTCAGTTCTGTCCAGAAACTTGCAGTAGTTTATTTTGCTTGTCCTGGTGATAGAAGTAGTGGTGCATGCTCATTTTTCATCTCATGCATCATGTGATTGTTGCATCTTGTGGTGCTGCTGTTCATTGGCTGTTATTATTATGTTGGGTAGCACCGCGATCGGAGAACGAATACGTGGAGTCAGGAGAGTACGTGCAGGACGAACCAGAACCATTCCAAGCTGAGGATATCACATGCAAGATGATATGACCTTGATTCCATCTCTAGACTTGTTATGTTAGTTTCGTTTCCATGTCATATTGCTCGCTGCCTACCAATGAATTAAATTGCCTCTTGAAATGCCATGAGCCCAAACACCGTACTCCTTCCTAGCAAACTTGTGTGGCTAAGTAGGCTTGCTCAGCTACTAATGTTAGCATGCATTGTTAGTTGGAGGTGCTTTGCCTCATGTGATAACATGAGCTTGATATCATTATCTTAAATTCTGTTATTTATTTAATGCACCTATATACTTGGTAAATAACGGGAGGCCTAGCCTTTTTCCGGGTGCTTTGTTCCGTTATTGCCTCCTTAGTTACCGGTTACCGGTGTTTGATTCCATAATGATCGCTCCTAACACGTTCGGGGTTGTTATGGGGACCCCCTGATAAATCGCGTAGTGTTAAGGCTTGTCCGGCAGGACCTAACATTGGTGTTAATTTGCTAATAACTTAATAATAATCTGCATAGGGAGTAGCTACCCCAAGGACTTTAATCAACAACCCGGGCCAGTGCTCCTCATGAGTGTTGGTCCAAACTAGAGTCGTGTGCGGGGCCAACCCGGGGCAACTCGGGAGATGTCTATCAGGCCACTGTACTCTGTGCTCATCCGGCGTGTCCTGAGACTGAGATACGCGGCTCTTATCAGGGTCATCGACACGTCAGGAGGTCCTGCTAGTCTTGTCTTACCTTAGCGGTGTATCTTGCGTATAGGAATCCCACTGAAGCTTTGGTTTCCCCCGGAGTTGAGGTTTTCCTCTAAGGAATCCGACGAGATCATGAGATTCGTGATAGAGGATGCCTTTGCGGGCTGTGTTCGTTTGTGATGGACTAGTTGGAGCACCCCCGCAGGGTTTAATCTTTCGGAAAGCCGTGCCCGCGGTTATGTGGCAACTTGGAATATTTTGTTAACATCCGGTATTAGAGAACTTAAACATAAGCCAATAAAACTGCCAACTGTGTGCGTAACCGTGACTGTCCCTTTGAAGATCTCTCTTCGATCAGGAACACGGTGGGGTTATGAATGCCGTAGGTAGGTGTTCAGGATCACTTACTGATCAAGTAGTCCCGACCGTTAGCATAGACCACCTTCACTTCTACTTTGTGTAAGTTAGCCACCTAATCAACCATAGGATGCTGCAGCCTGATACACTTCTCCCTTACCCTTCCCAATAACATGACTAGTTCTGGCACCAAGGTCTTAGATTGCTCAGTCCCCGTGGCTCACGGATTCCTCCGAAACTCCCAGCAGGTACAGGTACCCCAGAGACAGATGATCCCGACGGCACCTAGCTGGCATGGCAGTACGACGAGGAGACAGACCGCCTCTACGTGAACTATCCAGAGGACTGAGGCGTGGTCGTGATCGTGGGCCTGCAGCAGGGTAGCATAGCATTTTCCATGTTTTGTAGTCCGTAGCAGAACTACCTTGTTTGTATCTGTGTTGTACTCTGAGTTATTAATAAGAAGACAGTTGAATCCCTAATTGTCTACTTGTATTATTATTTGTGCTATGTTACTTGCTTGCGAAACGTTTAGATGCGCTTCTTTCCTATTCGGGGGTCTCGACCCCGAGATCGGAAAGGACCGCATCTTGGTCGTTATACTATATCTACGTATCCAACATACCTATAATATTTGATCATTCCATGCTATTATATTATCAACTTTGGATGTTTTATATGCATGAATATGCTATTTTATATTATTTTTGGGACTAACCTATTGACCTAGGGCCTAGTGCCAGTTCCTGTTTTTTCCTTGTTTTTTACCTTTTTCAGATAGGAATATCTAACGGAGTCCAAATGGAATAAAACTTTCGCGATGATTTTTTTGGACCAAAAGAGACCCCCGAAGCTTTGGAAGAAGGCCAGAAGAGCCACGAGGGAGTCACGAGCCCGGTAGGCGCGCCCTACCCCCCGGGAGGACCTAGCAGGCTCGTGACCTCCTCGTGGGCCCAACTGACGTAATTCCACCGCCATAAATTCCTATAAATACAGAAACCCCCCAAAAGAAACCTAGATCGGGAGTTCCGCCGCCGCAAGCCTCTGTAGCCACCAAAAACCAATCGGGAGCCCGTTTCGGCACCCTGCCGGAGGGGGAATCCATCTCCGGTGGCCATCTTCATCATCCTGGCGATCTCCATGACAAGGAGGGAGTAGTTCTCCCTTGGGGTTGAGGGTATGTACCAGTAGCTATGTGTTTGATCTCTCTCTCTCTCTCGTGTTCTTGAGATGTCATGATCTCGATGTACCGCGGGCTTTGCTACTATAGTTGGATCTTATGATGTTCTTCCCCCTCTCCCTTCTTGTAATGAATTGAGTTTCCCCTTTGAAGTTATCTTATCGGATTGAGTCTTTAAGAACACTTGATGTATGTCTTGTTGGAAATATGCCCTAGAGGCAATAATAAATTAGTTATTATTATATTTATTTGTTCATGATAATCGTTTATTATCCATGCTATAATTGTGTTGATTGGAAACAAAGTAAATGTGTGGATACATAGACAAAACATTGTCCCTAGTAAGCCTCTAGTTGACTAGCTCGTTGATCAAAGATGGTCAAGGTTTCCTGACCATAGGCAAGTGTTGTCACTTGATAACGGGATCACATCATTAGGAGAATCATGTGATGGACTAGACCCAAACTAATAGACGTAGCATGTTGATCGTGTCATTTTGTTGCTACAGTTTTCTGCGTGTCAAGTATTTGTTCCTTTGACCATGAGATCATATAACTCACTGACACCGGAGGAATGCTTTGTGTGTATCAAACTTCGCAACGTAACTGGGTGACTATAAAGATGCTCTACAGGTATCTCCGAAGGTGTTCGTTGAGTTAGTATGGATCGAGACTGGGATTTGTCACTCCGTGTGACAGAGAGGTATCTCGGGGCCCACTCGTTAATACAACATCACACACAAGCCTTGCAAGCATTGTGACTTAGTGTAAGTTGCGGGATCTTGTATTACGGAACGAGTAAAGAGACTTGCCGGTAAACGAGATTGAAATAGGTATGCGGATACTGACGATCGAATCTCGGGCAAGTAACATACCGAAAGACAAAGGGAATGACATACGGGATTATATGAATCCTTGGCACTGAGGTTCAAACGATAAGATCTTCGTAGAATATGTAGGATCCAATATGGGCATCCAGGTCCCGCTATTGGATATTGACCGAGGAGTCACTCGGGTCATGTCTACATAGTTCTCGAGCCCGCAGGGTCTGCACACTTAAGGTTCGACGTTGTTTTATGCGTATTTGAGTTATATGGTTGGTTACCGAATGTTGTTCGGAGTCCCGGATGAGATCACGGACGTCACGAGGGTTTCCGGAATGGTCCGGAAACGAAGATTGATATATAGGATGACCTCATTTGGTTACCGGAAGGTTTTCGTGCATTACCGAAAAAGTTTCGGGCTCATCGGTAGTGTACTGGGAGTGCCGGGAGGGGTGCCGGGGACCATCAGGAGGGTTGTCACGCCCCAAGGGGTCTCATGGGCTATGTGAAGAGATAAACCAGCCCCTAGTGGGCTGGAATAAGTTCCCACTAAGGCCCATAAGGTTTGAGAAGAAAAAAACACAAGGTGGAAAGAGTTTCCAAGTGGGAAGGTGGAATCCTACTCCAAGTAGGATTGGAGTAGGACTCCTCCACCTCCAATTTCGGCCAAGCCTTTAGGTTTTGAGGCTGCCTCCTCCCCTCCCTCCCTGCTATATATAGTGGGGTTTTAGGGCTGATTTGAGACAAGTTTTGCCACGGCAGCCCGACCACATACCTCCACGGTTTTACCTCTAGATCGCGTTTCTGCGGAGCTCGGGCGGAGCCCTGCTGAGATTAGATCACCACCAACCTCCGGAGCGCCGTCACGCTGCCGGAGAACTCATCTACCTCTCCGTCTCTCTTGCTGGATCAAGAAGGCCGAGATCATCATCGAGCTGTACGTGTGCTGAACGCGGAGGTGCCGTCCGTTCGGCACTAGATCGGAGCGGATCGTGGGACGGATCGCGGGACGGTTCGTGGGACGATTCGCGGGGCGGATCGAGGGACGTGAGGACGTTCCACTACATCAACCGCGTTTCTTAACGCTTCTGCTGTGCGATCTACAAGGGTACATAGATCGGAAATCCCCTCTCGTAGATGGACATCACCATGATAGGTCTTCGTGCGCGTAGGAAATTTTTTGTTTCCCATGCGACGTTCCCCATCATGTCTTGCACGTGTCTATCTGTGGTGACAATGGGATATTCATGTGAGTACTTGATGTATGTTTTGGTGATCAACTTGCGGGTTTCGTGACATCGGTAACCTATGCATATGGGATGGCACACGTTTTGACTCTCTGGTAGAAACTTTGGGGCACTCTTTGAAGTTCTATGTGTTGGTTGAATAGATGATTCTCAGATTGTGTGATGCATATCGTATAATCATGCCCACGGATACTTGAGGTGACAATGGAATATCTAGGTGACATTAGGGTCTTGGTTGATGTGTGTATTAAGGTGTTATTCTAGTACGAACTCTAGGATAGATTGAACGGAAAGAATAGCTTCGTGTTATTTTACTACGGACTCTTGAATAGATCGATCAGAAAGAATAACTTTGTGGTGGTTTCGTACCCGACAATAATCTCTTCGTTTGTTCTCCGCTATTAGTGACTTTGGAGTGAATCTTTGTTGCAGGTCGAGGGCTAGTTATATGATACAATTATGTTATCATTGTTGAGAGAACTTCACTAGTGAAAGTATGAACCCTAAGCCTTGTTTCCACGCATTGCAATACCGTTCGTGCTCACTTTTACTATTAGTTACCTTGCTGTTTTTATAATTTCAGATTACAAAAACCTATATCTACCATCCATATTGCACTTGTATCACCATCTCTTCGCCGAACTAGTGCACCTATACAACTTACCATTGTATTGGGTGTGTTGGGGACACAAGAGACTCTTTGTTATTTGGTTGCAGGGTTGCTTGAGAGAGACCATCTTCATCCTACGCCTCCTGCGGATTGATAAAGCTTAGGTCACCCACTTGAGGGAAAATTGCTACTGTCCTACAAACCTCTGCACTTGGAGGCCCAACAACGTCTACAAGGAGAAGGTTGCGTAGTAGACATCTTCCTCCAAGAGGAAACCCTTCCACAACTTCCAGAATCACGAATTTCTCCATCGTTCCGCTTCCGCAGCGCTTCCGAGATTGGGAGCATCACGAGACCTCTTCCTGGCACCCTGCCGGAGGGAGGATTGACCTACGGGAGCTTCTCCACCATCATGGACGCTTCCGAACGTGTCGTGAGTAGTCCTCCTTGGACCATGAGTCCATGACCAGTAGCTATGTGATGTATTCTCTCCAATCTTGTGCTTCGATGGTTAGTCCTTGTGATCTGCCCTACATGATCAAGGCATCTATGTAATTCTCTTGCTATTGCTATGTTCGGTTTGTTGGGATCCGATGTATTATGAGATTATGTTCAGATTGTTATGAGTTATATATTTGATTATCCTTTTATATTATGTTCCTTAGTGATTCATGCATGTTCTCTGTTGTTATTTATTGCTTTGGCCGAGTAGTAGATTGTAACTCCAAGAGGGAGCGTTATGCATGATTGTGGGTTCATGCCCCTCGGTGTCTAGCTTGAGTGATAAAAATATGAGACTAGGGGATGTGCTGTTGCCACCAGGGAGAAAACAACGGTGCTTGTGACCATGGTTGCAAGGATCGTTTACCTTACGCATAGTTCGTTAATGAAGTTGTCCGTTGCTTTGAGTTTACACTTTGGGCGGGGCTCGCAACTTAATACCAGCGAGATGTTCTGTATAGATATCTTAAGGTGGATGATTAGTAAGTAGATGCTGATGAATAAACAGTCTACTTGTCTTGGCACACTGCCCATTACTATTGAACCTCTAACTATCAAGTAGCATAATTAGCATTGCGGTGTGTTCATAATTCTGTCAATTTCCCAACTGTGATTTGTTTACCCAAGCATAGTTGTTTATCGTCTTTTGGGAGAGAGACATCACTAGTGAACATTATGTGACTCAAGTTCATATCACCATCATTGTTTACACCTCCATCATTTACTGTTTTCATTTACTTTTCCGTTGCAATCACTATTACCTTCCCGCTTGTGTTTTGATCCTTTGCAAACTACAAGGCTGGAGAGATTGACAACCTCTTTGTACTCGTTGGGAGCAAAGTTATTTGTGTGTGTGCAGGTCCACGTCTTCTGCTAGCGCCAGGGTGGAACACACCTACTTGTTGATCCTAGGAGTCCTACTGGTTCGATAAACCTTACATTCTTTGTGTGAGGGAAAACTTGCTGCCGACTACATCTCAATCTTCCACTTGGGGTAACCAAGAAGGTGCGAGAAGTATATACAGCATCTCGTCATCAAGCAAAGTTTTCTGGTGCCGTTGTCGGGGACTCCAGTCTTCAAGATAGGGGAGTGGCACACTATCCTTTACCTTTGTTTTCCAGTCTTGTTAGTTTGCTTTCTAGTTTTTGCTTTAGATTCTTATACCAAAAACCACAAAAAAATTAGTTGCTTTGTTCTTGCTTGTTGCCGTTGCTATGGGTTCCACTGAGAACACCATGTTGGGTGACTTCACTAGTCACAACAACAATGATTATACCTTCTCTTTTATTGCTCCAGTTACCACTAAGGGTCTCTTTACAAGTAAACCTTGTGACTATACTAGTCATTATGGAGAATTATGCCCTTGGCATGGTTGCGTCAGGAAGCCACATGATCTTTGGTTTGAATTTGCTCCTAAACGTCCCCAAACTTGCGAAGACGTCCAAACTCTTATAATAGAGAGCAAATCAAACGTAGAGGATGACACTACAATTTTACGTAATGGCAATGATATTGATTTTGACAATTATAGTTTCTCCGAAGTTATCACCTTTTTGCAAAGAATGGCTAAAGACCCCCACACTAGTACACTTAATATTGCCTTCACCGAGCATATTACCAATGCTCTTATCAAAGCTAGGGAGGAGAAGCTCAAGCTAGAGACTTCTATTCCTACAAAACTAGAAGATGGTTGGGATCCTATGGTCAAGATCAAAATGAATAATATGTCTTGCTTTGCATTGTGTGATGTTGGAGCTAGTGTCTTTGTTATGCCCAAAAGAATGTATGATATGCTTGATTGGAAACCTTATGATCCATGTTCTTTTGGTGTTCGTCTTGTTGATTCTTCCATAAAGAAACCTTTAGGGAGAATTGATGATGTTCTTATTATAGTCAATTATAATTATGTGCTTGTTGATTTTCTTATTATGGACATTGAATGTGATCCTTCATGTCCAATTATTTTGGGATGTCCTTTTCTCCGCACCGTTCGTGCTATCATTGACATGAAAGTGGGAATCATTAAAGTCCAATTTCCCCTTAAAAGGGAATGGAACACTTCCCCAGAAAGAAGATTAAGTTACCTTATGAGTCCGTTACTCAGGCAAGTTATTATTTTGGAGTTGATAACACTTGATCTTCTTGCATTATGCCTAGCTCAAAGGCATAAAAGAAAGAGTTTGTTGGTGTTGGGGAACGTTGCATGGGAAACAAAAAAATTCCTACGCACACGAAGACCTATCATGGTGATGTTCATCTACGAGAGGAGATTAGATCCACATACCCTTGTAGATCGCTCAGCGGGAAGCGTTAAGAAACGCAGTTGATGTAGTGGTACATATTCACGATCCGTCCCTCGAACCATCCCACGATCCGTCCCATGAACCGTCTCGCGATCCGTCCCACGATCCGTCCCGATCTAGCGCCGAACGGACGACACCTCCGCGTTCAGCACACGTACAACTCGATGACGATCTCAGCCTTCTTGATCCAGCAAGAGAGACAGAGAATTAGATGAGTTCTCCGACAGCGTGACGACACGCCAGTGTTGGTGATGATCTATTCTGCAGGGCTCCGCCCGAGCTTCGAGAAATCTAATCTAGAGGAAGAACTATGAGGTGTAGGTTTGAGTTGCACGTGGCAACGTTGTGTCTCAAAACAGCCCTAAACCTCTAGTATATATAGGAGTAGCCAAGGGGTGGGGCAAATCCCTAGGGTGCCGTCCAAGGAGGCCTCCTTGGGTCGGCCGACTTGGGGAAGGGAGGAGTCCTTCTCCAATCCCACTTGGATTAGGACTCCTTCCTTATTTTCCCACATCTTTTGGATTTTCCACCTTTTCCTCATGGGCTTTCCTTGGATGACTTGGTTAGCCCATAATACCTTATTGTCCATCCAATAAACCCACGTGGACCCCTTGGGCCGTGGTGGGCCCACCCAGTGGGCCCCCAAAACCCATTCGTCACTCCCAGTACACTCCGGCAATTCCCGAAAACCTTCCGGAATCCAAACACCGACTTCCTATATATGAATCTTAGTTTCCGGACCATTAAGAAACCCTCGTGACATCCGTGATCTCATCCGGGAATCCGAACAACCTTAGGTCACCAACACATATAACTCAACTATACTAAAACATCATCGAACCTTAAGTGTGCAGACCGTGCGGGTTCAAGAACTATGTAGACATGACCTGAGACACTCCTCGGTTAATATCCAATAGCGGTACGTGGATGCCCACATTGGATCCTACATATTCTACGAAGATCTTATCGGTTGAACCTCTGTGCCAAGGATTCATATAATCCCGTATAACATTCCCTTTGTCCTTCGGTATGTTGCTTGCCCGAGATTTGATCGACGATATACATATACCTATTTTAATCTCGTTACCAGCAAGTCACTTTACTTGTTCCGTAATACACGATCTCATGACTCACACTTGAGTCACATTTCTTGCAAGGCTTGTGTGTGATGTCGTATTACCGAGTGGGCCCCGAGATACCTCTCCATCACACGGAGTGACAAATCCCAGTCTTGATCCATGCTAACTCAACGGACACCTTCGGAGATACCTGTAGAGCACCTTTATAGTCACCCAGTTACGTTGTGACGTTTGATACACATAAGGTATTCCTCCGGTGTCACTGAGTTACATGATCTCATGGTCATAGGAATGAATATTTGACACGCAGAAAACAATAGCAATAAAATGACACGATCACATGCTACGTTCATAGTTTGGGTCTTGTCCATCACATGATTCTCCTAATGATGTGATCCCGTTATCAAGTGACAACACTTGTCTATGGTCAGGAAACCTTGACCATCTTTGATCAACGAGCTAGTCAACTAGAGGCTTACTATGGACAATGTTTTGTCTATGTATCCACACATGTATTTGTGTTTCCAATCAATACAATTATAGCATGGATAATAAACGATTATCATGAACAAAGAAATATAATAATAACTAATTTATTATTGCCTCTAGGGCATATTTCCAACAGTCTCCCACTTGCACTAGAGTCGATAATCTAGTTCACATCACCATGTGATTTTAACGAATCCAACACCCATACAGTTCTGGGGTTTGATCACGTCTTGCTCGTGAGAGAGGTTTTAGTCAACGGTTCTGAATCATTCAGATTCGTGTGTGCTTTACAAATCTTTATGTCATCTTATAGATGCTGCTACTACGTGCTATTCGGAAATACTCCAAATATCTACTCTACTATACGAATCCGTTTTACTACTCAGAGTTATTTGGATTAGTGTCAAAGTTTGCATCGACGTAACCCTTTACGAAGAACTCTTTAATCACCTCCATAATCGAGAAAAATTCCTTAGTCCACTAGTTACTAAGGATAACTTTGACCGTTGTTTCAGTGATTCAATCCTGGATCACCTTTTGTACCCCTTGACAGACTCATGGCAAGGCACACATCAGGTGCGGTACAAAGCTTGGCATACTTTAGAGCCTACGGCTAAGGCATAGGGGACGACCTTCGTCCTTTCTCTTTCTTCTGCCGTGGTCGGGCTTTGAGTCTTACTCAAATTCACAACTTACAACACAGCCAAGAACTCCTTCTTTGCTGATCTATTTTGAACTCCTTCAAAAACTTGTCAAGGCATGCATTTCATTGAAAGTTCTATTCAGCGTTTTGATCTATCTCTATAGATCTTGATGCTCAATGTTCAAGTAGCTCTATCTAGGTTTTCCTTTGAAAAACTCCTTTCAAACAACCCTTTATGCTTCACAGAAATTCTACATTACTTCCGATCTACAATATGTCAACCACATATAATTATCAGAAATTCTATAGTGCTCCCACTCACTTCCTTGGATATACAAGTTTCTCATAAACCTTGTACAAACCCAAAAGCTTTGATCATCTCATCAAAGCGTATATTCCAACTCTGAGATGCTTGAACCAGTCCATAGAAGGATCGGTGGAGCTTGCATACTTGTTAGCATCCTTAGGATTGACAAAACCTTCTGGTTGTATCACATACAACCTTTCCTCAAGGAAATCGTCAAGGAAACTATGTTTTGACATCCTATGTGCAATATTTCACAAACAATGTAGCAATTGCTAACATAATTCCAACAGATTTTTAGCATCGCTACGAGTGATAAAGTCTCATCATAGTCAACTCTTTGAACTTGTCGGAAACATCTTTGCGATAAATCAAGCTTTTCTTAATGGTGACTTTTCACCATCATCGTCTGTCTTCCCTTTAAAGATCCATATTTACTTAAGAGTCCTACGACCATCAAGTAGTTCTTCCAAAGTCTACACTTTGTTTTCATACATGGATCCTCTCTCGGATTTGCCTCCAACCATTTGTCGGAATTCGGGCCCACCATCGCTTCTCCAGAGCTCGTAGGTTCATTGTTGTTCAACAACATGACCTCCAAGACAAGGTTACCGTACCATTCTGTAGTAGTACACGACCTTGTCGACCTACGAGGTTTGTAGTAACTTGATCCGAAGCTCAATGATCACCATCATCAGTTTCCACTTCAATTGGTGTAGTCTCCACAGGAACAACTTCCTGCGCCCTGCTACACACTGGTTGAAGTGACGGTTCACTAACCTCATCAAGTTCCACCACCCTCCCACTCAATTCTTTCGAGAGAAACCTTTCCTCGAGAAAGGACCTGTTTTTAGAAACAAACACTTCGCTTCTGGATCTGAGATAGGAGATGTACCCAACCGATTTGGATATCCTATGAAGATGCATTTATCCGCTTTTGGTTCGAGCTTATCAGACTGAAACTTTTTCACATAAGCATCGCAGCCCCAAACTTTTAAGAAATGATAGCTTAGGTTTCTCCAAACCATAATCTATACTGTGTCATCTCAATGGAAATACGCGGTGCCCTATTTAAAGTGAATGTGGTTGTCTCTAATGCATAACCCATAAACGATAGTGGTAATTCGATAAGAGACATCATAGTATGCACCATATCAAATAGGGCACGGCTATGACGTTCGGACACACCATCACACTATGGTGTTCTAGGTGGCATGAACTGCAAAACAATTTCCACATTGTCTTAACTGTGTACCAAAACTCGCAACTCAGATATTCATCTCTATGATCATATCGTAGACAGTTTATCCTCTTGTCACGATGATCTATACTCTGAAATAGCTTTGAACTTTTCAACATTTCAGACTTGTGATTCACCAAGTAAATACTCATGTATCTACTCAAATCATCAATGAAGTAATAACATAATGATATCCACTGCGTGCCTGAGCACTCATTGGACTGCATACATCAAAAATGTATTGCATCCAACAAGTTACTTTCTTGTTCCACGTGGTATGATTTTGCATGTCTCAAGTGATTCAAAATCAAGTGAGTCCAAACGATCCATCTGCATGGAGTTTCTTCATGCATTTATACCAACAGGTATGGTTTGCATGTCTCAAAAGTTTCAAAAATGAGTGAGTACAAAGATCCATCGGCATGGAGCTTCTTCATGCATTTTACACCAACATGACTCAAGCGGAAGTGCCACGAGTAACTGGTACTTTCATTATTACTTTGTATCTTTTGGCACCAATATTATGAACATGTGTAACACTACGAACGAGATTCAATAAACCATTGAAGGTAATTATTCAAGCAAATAGAATAACTATTATTCTCTTTAAATGAATAATCGTATTGCAATAAAAAGGATCCAATCATGTTCATGCTCAACGCAAACACCAAATAACAATTATTTAAGTTTAACACCAATCCCGATGGTAGAGGGAGCATGCGATGTTTGATCACATCAACCTTGGAAACACTTCCAACACTTATGGTCACCTCGCCTTTAGCTAGTCTCCGTTTATTTCGTAGCTTTTATTTCGAGTTACTAATAACTTAGAAATCGAACCGGTATCTAATACCCTCGTGCTACTAGGAGTACTAGTAAAGTACACATCAATATCATTTATATCAAATATACTTCTGTTGACTTCGCCAGCCTTCTCATATACCAAGTATCTATGGTAGCTCCGCCCCAGTGACCGTTCCCCTCATAACAGAAGCACTTAGTCTCGGGTTTGGGTTCAATCTTGGGCTTCTTCATTAAAGCAGCAACTGGTTTGCCGTTTCATGAAGTATCCCTTCTAGCCCTTGCCCTTCTTGAAACTAGTGGTTTTACTAACCATCTACAATTGATGCTCCTTGTTGATTTCTACTTTCCAGTGTCAAACATTGCAAATGGCTCAAGGATCATCATATCTATCCTTGATATGTTATAGTTCATCATGAAGCTCTAGCAGCTTAGTGGCAGTGACTTTGGAGAACCATCAGTATCTCATGTGGAAGATTAACTCCCACTTGATTCAAGCGATTGTTGTACTCAGACAATCTGAGAACATGCTCAATGATTGAGCTTTTCTCCTTTACTTTGTAGACAAAGAATCTTGTCGGAGGTCTCATACCTCTCAACAAGGGCACGAGCATGAAATCTCAATTTCATCTCTTAGAACATCTCTTATGTTCCGTGACATTTCAAAATGTCTTCGGTGCCTTGCTTCTAAGCCATTAAGTATTACGCACTGAACTATCACGTAGTCATCAAAAACATGTATGTCAGATGTTCACAACATCCACAGACGACGCTCGAGGTGCAGCACACCGAGTGGTGCATTGAGGAGATATGCCTTCTGCGCAGCAATGAGGACAATGCTCAGTTTTACAGACTCGGTCCGCACAGTTGCTACTATCATCTTTCAACTAAATTTTCTCTAGGAACATATAAAAACAGTAGAGCTATAGCGCAAGCTATATCATAATTCGCAAAGACCTTTTCACTATGTTCATGATAATTAGAGTTTAACTAATCAAATTACTTAATAAACTCCCACTCAAAAAGTACATCCCTCTAGTCATTTGAGTGGTACATGATCCAAATCCACTAACTCAAGTCCGATCATCACGTGAGTTGAGTATAGCTTCAGTGGTAAGCATCTCTATGCTAATCATATCATCTATATGATTCATGCTCGACCTTTCGGTCTCTTGTGTTCCGAGGCCATGTCTACACATGCTAGGCTCGTCAAGTTTAACCCGACTGTTCCGCGTGTGCAATTGGTTTGCACCTGTTGTATGTGAACGTTGAGTCTATCACACCTGATCATCACGTGGTGTCTCGAAACGACGAACTGTCGCAACGGTGCACCGTCGGGGAGAACACAATTTCATCTTGAAATTTTAGTGAGAGATCACCTTATAATGCTACCGTCGTTCTAAGCAAAATAAGGTGCATAAAAGGATTAACATCCCATGCAATTCATAAGTGACATGATATGTCCATCATCTTGTGCTTATTGATCTCCATCACCAAAGCACCAACATGATCTTCTTGTCACCGGTGCCACACCATGATCTCCATCATCGTACCGCCATCGAGGTTGTGCTATCTATGCTATTACTACTAAAGCTACGACCTAGAAATATAGCAAACGCATCTGCAAACACAAACGCTAGTTTAAAGACAACCATATGGCTCCTGCCGGTTGCCGTAGCATCGACGTGCAAGTCAATATTAACTATTACAACATGATAGTCTCATACATCCAATATATCACATCACGTCATTGGCCATATCATATCACAAGCATACCCTTCAAAAACAAGTTAGACATCCTCTAATTTGTTGTTGCATGTTTTACGTGGCTGCTATGGGTATCTAGTATGATCGCATCTTACTTACGCAAAAACCACAAGGAGATGTGCAAATTGCTATTTAACCTCTCTCCAAGGACCGCCTCGGTCAAAACCAATTCAACGAAAGTTGAAGAAACAGGCACCCGCCAGTCATCTTTATGCAAAGAGTTGCAGGTTAGTCAATGAAACCAGTCTCTCATAAGCGTACGAGTAATGTCGGTCCGGGCCGTTTCAATCCAACAATACCGCTGAATCGAGAAAAGACTAAGGAGGGCAGCAAATAGAACATCAACGCCCACAAAACCTTTTGTGTTCTACTCGAGATAACATCTACGCATGAACCTAGCTCATGATGCCACTGTTGGGGAACATTGCATGGGAAACAAAAAAATTCCTATGCACACGAAGACCTATCATGGTGATGTTCATCTACGAGAGGAGATTAGATCCACATACCCTTGTAGATCGCTCAGCGGGAAGCGTTAAGAAACGGGGTTGATGTAGTGGTACGTATTTACGATCCGTCCCTCGAACCGTCCCACGATCCGTCCCACGATCTGTCCCGATCTAGCGCCAAACGGACGACACCTCCGCGTTCAGCACACGTACAACTCGATGACGATCTCGGCCTTCTTGATCCAGCAAGAGAGACAGAGAAGTAGATGAGTTCTCCGGCAGAGTGACGGTGCATCGGTATTGGTGATGATCTATTCCTGCAGGGCTCCGCCCGAGCTCTGCAAAAATCTAATCTAGAGGAAGAATTACGAGGTGTAGGTTTGAGTTGCACGTGGCAAAGTTGTGTCTCAAAACAGCCCTAAACCTCTAGTATATATAGGAGGATCCAAGGGGTGGGGCAAAGACCTAGGGCGCCGGCCAAGGAGGCCTCCTTGGGTCGGCCGACTTGGGGAAGGGAGGAGTCCTTCTCCAATACCACTTGGATTAGGACTCCTTCCTTTTTTTCCCACCTCTTTTGGATTTTCCACTTTTTCCTCATGGCCTTTCCTTGATGACTTTGTCAGCCCATTATACCTTATTGTGCGTCCCATAAACCCACGTGGACCCCTTGGGGCGTGGTGGGCCCACCCAGTGGGCCCCCGGAACCCATTCGTCACTCCCGGTACACTGCCGGCAATGCCCGAAAACCTTCCGGAATCCAAACACCAACTTCCTATATATCAATCTTCGTTTCTGGACCATTACGGAAACCCTCGTGACGTCCGTGATCTCATCCGGGACTCCAAACAAACTTCGGTCACCAACACATATAACTCAACTATACTAAAACATCATCGAACCTTAAGTGTGCAGACCCTGCGGGTTCGAGAACTATGTAGACATGACCCGGGACACTCCTCGGTCAATATCCAATAGCGGGACCTGGATGCCCATATTGGATCCTACATATTCTACGAAGATCTTATCGGTTGAACCTTTGTGCCAAGGATTCATATAATCCCGTATAACATTCCATTTGTCCTTCGGTATGTTACTTGCCCGAGATTTGATCGTTGGTATCCCTATACCTATTTTAATCTCGTTACCAGCAAGCCTCTTTACTCGTTCCGTAATACAAGATCCCGTGACTCACACTTGAGTCACATTGCTTGCAAGGCTTGTGTGTGATGTTGTATTACCGAGTGGGCCCCGAGATACCTCTCCATCACATGGAGTGACAAATCCTAGTCTTGATCCATGCTAACTCAACGGACACCTTCGGAGATACCTGTAGAGCACCTTTATAGTCACCCAGTTACATTGTGACGTTTGATACACACAAGGTATTCCTCCGGTGTTAGTGAGTTACATGATCTCATGGTCATAGGAATGAATACTCGACACGCAGAAAATAATAGCAATAAAATGACACGATCACATGCTACGTTCATAGTTTGGGTCTTGTCCATCACATGATTCTCCTAATGATGTGATCCCGTTATCAAGTGACAACACTTGTCTATGGTCAAGAAACCTTGACCATCTTTGATCAACGAGCTAGTCAACTAGAGGCTTACTAGGGACAATGTTTTGTCTATGTATCCACACATGTATTTGTGTTTCCAATCCAGACAATTATAGCATGGATGATAAACGATTATCATAAACAAAGAAATATAATAATAACTAATTTATTATTGCCTCTAGGGCATATTTCCAACAGTTGGGAGGCAACCCAATTTGTTTTTACTTTCAGTTTCAGTGGTCTTGATGCTTGTTACTACTGTAGCAACATCATTGTATCTGTATTTTTAAGCTTTGTGCCAAGTTATAGCCTCCGATTGCAAGAAAGTTCAAAAATTGTGACATGCTGTCCAGAAACAAATTATGTCTGCCTGACGGAAAAAAAATTACCAAAAATCATTAGACCATCTTTTTTATCTTAATTTTTTTTGACAGCATGCTCTATATAATTTCCTTTCTGGAATCTGTTCCGAGTTTTTTGATTTGAGTTGCAGAAGTGCCCCGACTAAATTATTTACTACTTGTTGTTCTGTTTTTCACAGATTCTGTCATGTTTTGCGTTTCCATTGTTTTGCAAATCCTAAGCTTACTTTTTATTTGCAAAAAACTTTTGGCAATCATGAGAAGCAGTAGATTTTCATGAAAATCTTTATTTCCAGCAGGTAATGAATTATTTTATTAATGGTACTAACCACTCTAATCATCTTATGATGAGTTTCGTATGAAGGGAGTTTTCAAGTATGCGATGGGAGATGATGAAAGAAGATACAGGAGTGTCAAGTGCTCAAGCTTGGCGACGCCCCCACGCACCCCAAGAAATATTCAAGGAGACTCAAGCGTCTAAGCTTGGGGATGCCCCGTGCATCCCCTTCTCTATCAACAATCATCAGTTCGCCCATCTCCATGCTATATTTTTATCACTTCATATGTTATGTGCTATGCTTGGAGCTTCACGCTATTTACTTTTTAGTTTGTTTTAGTTTTTCTTGTTGTTCATAAAAAGTCGGAACCTATCCTACCTTGTTTGGGAGAGAGACACGCTCCATTCCACTCTAGAACACAACATAGGTTTTCATGCTTATCTTTTTTGTGTGTTCTTCATCTTTCCATAGCTACTGTCATGCTTAGCTCTTAGTTTTCATGCTCATCTTTTTAAGAGCTTTTATTTAGGTTGATTTTGGAACTCTCTTGAGTTATCATGCTTATCTTGTTTAGAGAGTTGGATTGTTGCACTGAGTTGTGTGTCTTGCATGAGTAGGTAATTAAGATTGCTATTTAAGTATATAGTAGTAACCTGCAATAGTTTTGAGGTATTGGTTTGAGTAATGTTTGGAATATTGGTGCCAAGAGCTTGAGCCTATTAGTGATAGGTGTCATATTTTGGGAAATCCTTGTGTTTTTCAAAAACTAAAAATTAGTTGAGAACTCTAGCTACTAAATTGATCGCTAACCTCTAGAGGGGTTGGAATATATAAAGTACCCTCACGTTACCATGAGTCGAGGATGCGCAAGGATAACCAAACCCCCAAACACTCCTCCTCGAGGTACTTGTCTCTTTGTGAATTTCCTAACTAGATAGAGAGTTACCGATAATAAGTGTATGAGTTCTTCGGACTAATGTGAGTATTTGATTGTTGGCACTTCCACCATCCATATTTTGCTAGCCTCTTCGGTACCGTGCATTGCCCTTTCTCACATTGACAGTTGGTGCAAACTCCGCCGGTGCATCCAAACCCATGACATGATACGCTCTGTCATACATAAGCCTCATTATATCTTTCCTCAAAACAACCACCATACCTACCTATTAAGGCATTTCCATAGCCTTTCTGAGATACATTGCCATGCAACATCCACCATCTCATGACTTGATCTTCATGTCATACATGCTTTTGCTTGATCGTAGAGCCGCATGATAGTTGGGCCTTTCCCCAATTATTGCTACATGACGCGCTAGTATCATTGCATATCCTGCTACATTGGGAGAGGCATATATTTGCATACATCATAATAGTTTTCACTTGTCTTTATGTTGAGTATTTCTTATAAAGTGTGATGATCTTGTTTTTATTCATGTAAAACATAGAGTGTTGCCCTTAAGTGAGGAAAAGATCCCAAAGAGGACAAACAAAAGATCCCAAAGAGGACAAATGAGAGATAAAAAGGAAGAGCCAAAGAGGCCACAAAGAAATTAAAAAAAAAGAGAAAAAAATAAAAAAAGAGAGAAGGGGGCAACACTACTATTCCTTTGGAAGATCCACACTCGTACTCCATTGCTATATTTGTACTACATAAGAGATTATCATTCATGCATAACTATGTGGGGACCCTTACACTATAGAACTTGGTTTGCATATTCCAATGATGAGCCTCCTCAAATGAGCTCTAGGTCTTCATGAGCAAACAAGTTGGATGCACCCCCACTAGTTCCATTGGAGAGCTTACCTTAGCTCATATGTGCATCCGTTACATGGCAATCCCTACTCCTCACATCATATTTATCATTTGGCTTTATCTCGCCTATGGTTTTCCTCATTGATGTGAGCCTTTCACACCTTTTTGTCTTCCTTCCCCATCATTATTCTATTTGCCATCCTAAGTGCCAACATATCTTGCTTACGCTCATACATTGCATGAGTGCTCAAAGTCGAAAGGGAGAGGATGATTTTGACTTGTGCGTGACTAGTTGTCTCCCACTCCCACTTCTGGCACGCAAACACCATTTGGAGACATTCGAGTCACGGACAACGAGAGCTCTTGCAGCTTTATGTTGTTACTTTGCTAAACTCAATGCTAGATATGAACTCTTTCTTGTTAGTGTCTTGACTTGAATTGCATATCTTACTTGCTTTACTTTGAAGTTCTTATATCTGTGTTAGCATGTCACCACAGAAATTATTGTGTTATCATTTATCTACTCACGGACGAGCAGAAATTAAGCTTGGGGATGTTGATATGTCCCAAACGTATCTATAATTTCTGCTTATTCCATGATATTTTGGGTGACATTGTTATATGTTTTGCTACACTTTTATATCATTTTACACATATTTGGACTAACCTACTAACTCAGTGCACCCAGTGCCAGTTTCTGTCTGCTAATGTCTATTTTGCAGGGGCTTTTACCCAATTTTCCGAAGCCCGAAAAATTCCAGGAAATATATATATATATATATATATATATATATAATTGATGACGCACAAGTATAGGGGATCTATCGTAGTCCTTTTTATAAGTAAGAGTGTCGAACCCAACGAGGAGCAGAAGGATCTGACAAGTGGTTTTCAGCAAGGTAATATATGTAGGCAATGAAATTATCGGTAACAAGTGGTTGTGTGGTGAGATGATTCGTAGCAAGCAACAAGTAATAAAAGTAGCAACGGTGCAGCAAAGTGGACCAATCCCTTTTGTAGCAAGAGACAAGCCTGGACAAAGTCTTATAGGAGGAAAAACGCTCCCGAGGACACACGGGAATTTCTGTCCTGCTAGTTTTCATCATGTTCATATGATTCACGTTCGTTACTTTGATAGTTTGATATGTGGGTGGACCAGCACTTGGGTACTGCCCTTACTTGGACAAGCATCCCACTTATGATTAACCCCTCTCGCTAGCATCCGCAACTACAAAAGAAGAATTAAGACAAAGTCTAACCATAGCATTAAACTAGTGGATCCAAATGAGCCCCTTACGAAGCAACGCATAAACTAGGGTTGTCGTAGGTTAAAGACAACCAACGCAGCTAGGATTAACCTTCTCCAAGGTCCGCCTCGGTACAATCCGATTCAACTAAAGTTGGAGACATAGGCACCTGCCAGTCATCTTTATGCAACAAGTTGCATGTTAGTTGATGGAACCGGTCTCTCGTAAGCGTACGAGTAATGTTTGTCCGGGCCGCTTCAATGAAACAATGCCATCGAATCAATAAAATACTAAGGAGGGTAGCAAATTTAACATCAAAACCCACAAACTCTTTTGTGTTCTACTCGAGATATCATCTATGCATGAACCTAGCTCATGATGCCACTTTTGGGGAACGTTGCATGGGAAACAAAAAAAATCCTACGCACACAAAGACCTATCATGGTGATGATCATCTATGAGAGGGGAGATCAGATCCACATACCCTCGTAGATACCTAAGCGGGAACCATTAAGAAACGCGCTTGATGTAGTCGAAAGTCTTCATGATCCGATCACGATCCGTCCCACGAACTCTGTCCCGATCTAGTACCGAACAGCTGACACCTCCGCGTTCAGCACACGTACAGCTTGGTGAAGATCTCCGCCTTCTAGATCTAGCAAGAGGGGCGAAGAGGTAGCTGAATTCTCCAGCAGCGCGACGGCGTGACGGTGATGGTGGTGGAGTTTACTACGACAGGGATTCGTTGTGCCGGACGTATCTAGCTACGGGGTGTCGAAGTTGTGGAGGGGAGGAGGGCTGCACTTTGGCTTGAGTGCCGAAAGCCTCTCTCACTAATGGAATCAGAGAATTTGCCATCAGCCTCTTCTTTGACGTCTGCTCGCTGATGGCAAAGACCCTCTTTGCCATCAGCTATCAAAAACCAGACGGCAAAGAGAAGACTGATGGCAAAGATACTCTTTTCCATCAGTTTGTTTTTTTCCGTGAGCCAGCTGACGGCAAAGAGTCTAATGGCACACGGCAAAGAGCTGACAGCTCTTTGCCGTTTGCCAGCTGACGACAAAGAACATGCAGGCAGACGGCAAAGAGCACGGGGCGGCCCACCCCACACCCCCTCTCTCCCCATAACGGTCCCTCTATTTGTTGTTTGCCTTATACCTATTTTCCGTCGGGGGGCAGACGGCAAAGAGACAAATAGCCCTAACGTCGTCAACCCCCACCCGGCAGGGCTTCGCCATTCTGTACATATCTAGCTACGGGGTGTCGAAGTTGTGGTGGGGAGGAGGGCTGCACTTTGGCTTGAGTGCCAAAAGCATCTCTCCCCTCCACTATATATAGGAGGGAGGGAGGGGGCGGCGCCCTAGGGAAACCCTAGGGTTTTGGTTGGCGCAAGACAGAGGAGGGAAGAGTCCTCCTCCAACTCCACTTGGAAGGAGGAGTCCTCCTTCCTCAATTCGGATTGGGCACCTCTCCCTGCCTTTTCTCCTATTTCGGCCAACCTAGGTCCTCTTGGGCTGGCCACCAGCCCACTAGGGGCTAGTGCGCCACCCTTGGGCCCCTTTTGGTCTTATCCCGGGTGAGTGGCCCCTCCTGGTCGAACTCCGGAACCCATTCGTCATTCTCGGTACTTTACCGGTAATGCACAAACAACTTCCGGAAGCCAAATGGATACTTCCTATATATCAATCTTCGTCTCCGGACCATTCCGGAAACCCTTGAGACGCCTAGGATCTCATCCAGGACTCTAAACAACCTTCAATTACCAACATCAATAATTCAGCTATACCGCAACATCACCGAACCTTAAGTGTGCAGACCCTGCGGGTTCGAAAACTATGTAGACATGACCGATACACTCTCCGGTCAATATCCAATAGCGGGACCTGGACGTCCATATTGGATCCTACATATTCTATGAAGATCTTATCGGTTGAACCTCTATGTCAAGGATTCACACAATCCCGTATATCATTCCCTTTGTTCTTCAGTATGTTACTTGCCCGAGATTGGATCGTCGATATCGGCATACCTATTTCAATCTCGTTACCGGCAAGTCTCTTTACTCGTTCTGTAATACAAGATCACGTGGCTAACTCTTTAGTCACATTGCTTGCAAGACTTGTTTGTGATGTTGTATTTACGAGTGGGTTCTGAGATACCTCCCCGTCACACGGAGTGACAAATCCTAGTCACGATACATGTCAACTCAACGGACACCTTCGGAGATACCTATAGAGCACCTTTATAGTCACCTAGTAATGTTGGGACGTTTGATACACACAAGGCATTCCTCTGGTGTCAGTGAGTTACATGATCTCATGGTCATAGGAATGTATACTTGACATGCAGAAAACAATAGCAACAAAATAACAGATCACATGCTACATTTATAGTTTGGGTCTCGTCCATCACGTCATTCTTCTAATGATGTGATCACGTTATCAAGTTACAACACTTTTCTATGGATCGGAAACCTTAACCATCTTTGATCAACGAGACAGTCAACTAGAGGCTTACTAGGGACAGTATTTTGTCTATGTATCCACACATGTATTTATGTTTTCATTCAATACAATTATAGCACGGATAATAAACGATTATCTTGAAATAGGAGATATAATAATAACTATTTTATTATTGCCTCTAGGGCATATTTCCAACATAAACATCATGATTGTCACCCCAATCATGATCATTAGCACAACTGATATTCATAGAATTTATACTAACAACATTGCAATCATGCTTTTTATCCAATAAATTTATCCCAATAGCATTTTCATTTATCACTTCATTATTAGCTATCGGTTTACAATAAGCAACAAGTTTAAAAAGATTAGCAAGCGGATGAAGATCCATTTAGATAAAGATAAATATAACTTAATTAGGCAAGTGAAAAGTGGAACAAGTGGATGACAATGTGTGGGTAGGTACATGCTGAGAATTTGATGATGTATTCCCGACAACGGCGCCAAAAATTCTTCGTGCTACTTGTAAATTGCGTTGGGTTTTTCCATGAAGAGGATGGTTGAAGCAGTATAGTAGAGATAAGTATTTCCCTCGCTGAGAACCGACGTTATCAAACTAATAGGAGAACCAAGCAAACTCTCGTTCTCAGCACCTACACACACAAAGCCAAACACTTCCATCGACCGGGAGCAAGAGGGTTGTCAACCCCCTTGAACTCGTTACTTGCAAGGATTAATTCTGATAGATAGATATATAAATAGAAAAGGTAAATATATAAGGGTAAAAGTGCAGAAAGGTGATTTGAGTTTTTTACAATAGGATTAAATAGAGAAGGGGGCATAGTTTTTACTAGAGGCTTATCTCTAGAACACAACACACGGTGGGTAAACAAATTACTGTTGGGAAATTGACAGAATAGCGCATAGTTATGATATGTTATTCACGATAATGATTATGTGTATATAGGCATCACGTCCATAAACAACTAGACCGAAATGATCTTGTATCTACTACTATTACTCCATTTCGAGAGTGCTTCTATGCTTGGCTCTCTAAGTATTACGTTCATGACAAACAGAGTAATGCTTGGAGCAAGATGACATGTTATAGACAAAGTTAGACAAGCAATATGTTCACACCCAGTCACTTTATCCTTAGTGGCAACAATACAAATACGTGTCTTGTCCCCTTTAGTCGCTCGGTTATAGAGCACCGCAAGATTGAACCCACTACAACGCACCACTCCCACTGAAGATAAATTAATCTAGTTGTCCAAACCAAACAGATAGATCGCTGCATAATAGAATTCGGAGGAGACTCAATTACTTTCCATGAATAATCTGATCATAAACCCACAATTTATCGGATCCCGAAAAACACACGACAAAAGAGGATTACATTGAAAAGGTCACCACGTGAATCATGGCAAACATTGTGTTGAAGATCATAGCGAGAGAACAAGTCATCTAGGTACTAGCTATGGACCCATAGGTCTATGGTAGACTACTCACACATCGTCATAGAGGCAATAAGGTTGATGTAGACGGCCTCCATCATCAATTGCCCCTCCGGTACGGAACCAAAAAAGGTGTCCACATGGGATCACGATGGAACAAAGACTTGAGACGGCGGAAAAAGTGTTTCCGGTGGCTCTTGAATGTTTTCAGAATATTCAGGATTTATAGAAGTGGGATGAGGTCTGAAGGCCAACGAGGGGCGCACAAGCCTATAGGGCGCATCCTCCGGGCTTGTGGCCACCTCGTGCAGCATTTGTCCTCCTCCCGAAGCTTTGTGGGTCCAAAATTTTCGAGAAAAAATCACCAAAAATTTCCATCGTGTTTGGAATGTGTTTGATATTTATTTTCTGCAAAAGTCAAAAACACGCAAAAAATAGGAACTGTCACTGGCAGTGGTTCAATAGGCTAGTTCCCAAAAAAATGATATAAAATAGCATATTATTGCATATAAAGTATGCATGATTGATAATATAATAGCATGGAACAATAGAAAACTATTGATGCGTTGGAGACATATCACTTCTCCACGTCGGGGTATTCCGTGTATGCTTGCAATCGTAACGTGTAACATGTAACATGTAGGCCATCTCCATGATATTTACATTAACTTGGCAATCCCATGGCTCGAGCCATCATGTTGTGATGTGCATGCCACTGAACATTACAATATATAACCGTATCATACATAAACTCATTAGCATGACGAAGGCTATACCACATCATATGCATACCCTGCAAAACCAAGTTAGACAACCTCTAACCAGTTTTAGGAAATTTTAGTTACGTGGTTGCCAGTTTTTGAAAAATAATACTAGCTACCTACATCCACAATTAAGGTGATAATTCTTGTTGCAAGATTAACTTTTGGGGCATGTGAGGGAGAGGCTTATTTAAAAATCTCTAGCCCCACACTAAACTTTGTCAGATATGTGTGACCCCCTAGAAGATCGTTCATCTTCCTCACCCTTTTGTGTACCTAATGGTTCACTATTCTTGACTATGATGAGGCCCAAAGAACGGTTAGCAGATTGTTGACAGCTAGAGCCGAGCAATTGTCAGAACTTTGTAGAAAGCCACATCATGTCGAAAATGAACTGAACCAAATTAACACTCGTGGGAAGCATAGCAAGAACATCAAGCCCTCACATCCACATGTGATCTGGATCACAACATGTATCTACACATAGTACCTCTCATGATGCCACTGTTGGGAAATGCAGTAGAAAACCAAAAAAAATGCCATGCGATCAACCAGGAACACTATGAAGATATAATAACAGTTGTGATCCCGATCATTACCATCATCGAGTTGCGGCGGAAGAAGAACATGACAATGTAGATCATACTTGGAATCCAACGAACAATAGATGCACGATCCCTCGAACTGAAGACTGAAAGCACGACCCGTGTACTTGGTTGCAAGCGTGCAATCTTCATGATACAGCAGCGCTTCGCTGTCTAGAGCTAATCATCCCAGAGAATTCGAGGAAGAGATTAGAACCACACTTGGCCTCTAATTATGAGGATTGGAGGAACTAGACCTAGCTCTAATTAGACAACTACGACCAGCAAGAACTAGAACTAGAAGAACTAGAGGAGGCTCCAAACTTGTGTATTCAATAGGTGTCAATACCTCAAGTATATATAGGTTGGAGGGGAGAGGGAGGGCCCCAAGGAGGGAAAGTTTCCCCTCCTTGGACGTCCCAGGGACGAGGGGTTGGACTCCTCCCCCTCCCAAATTTGGACTCCTTCCTTAGGGAAGGGAGGCTCCTTCCACTTGGGCTCTTGTGGCCCAAGTTGCCTTCCACCTCTTCTCCTTTTTACGCCAGTTGATATTCAATTAAATATGAAAATGTTCCAAATAATTTGAGACCATTTTCTATATAACTTAACATCTTCGAAAACATTTTTCTCTGAAACCCTTCCGGTGACCCCAAAACGCTTTTGGATCCTCTCAAAACTATTTCTTATATTAATGAACAATTTCACAAATTTGTTCTCACTACTCCCATCCTAGTAACACTCAACAGATCATGATTACCTTAAACTTCTGATCTCGTAGATTCGGTAACTCATTTACATTGAAACCCCTTCGTTCAATGACCGATAGAGGAACCGTGGACATCCATATCAATCCCTACGAGCACATGAATGATATTCGAGTGAACCTTTGGTTACCATGTGATATTCCCTTTGTTTTGTGATACTTTAAAAAACCAGGGATGCATCGGTATCCTCCTAAGTCATCACATGCTCACTATAATGTTATCCTCATTATCGGTTTTGTTCTTCTTTCTCGTTTTCGTGTTCTGGCATCCTCGTGACTTAGTCATCTGTGTATGTCTATACGATGATTTATGGCATCACACCCATATGGACCTAAGAATATATCTCCATCGTCGTAGGATAAATCCCACTCTCGAACAGTCTAGTCTCTTGTCATACTTTCCGACGAACATGTAAGTTATCGTTATGATCACCTAGTAACATATGACGTTTGAGCAATCCCAAATATAATCATATGGTAAGAAGTTACTACGATACTCCCATGGTGGAAGGAATATAAGAGACATGCTAACATTCTATGTTATAACAATTGATTTGAGACGGTATTATCTCAAAGTATAACAACACATGTATTTGGGTCGACTCAATATGATCGTTCATCTAACATCAAAATCTCAATGTTGTTTCAGGAGTACTGTTACACTTAACAGTATCCTAAGATCCAGAAAGCATGATCACGAAAAAAAAGTTGAGCCAATCTTAGAGGCAAGATTGGTAATATCTATTTAATTATTTATCATCCCACACATGCATATGAGTTTTTCACAAAATTGCATATTCCAAAATCATAGAAGTTTTAGCATAGAATATAAACTCTTAATTATGAATATGGAAATATATTAATAAAATAGTATTACCTCTAGGGAATATTTTCAATAGATTCTAATTAGGTGATGAAAAAGTGGAACCATCAATGTTCTATTTTTCACGACATCACTTCACCGACAAGCTGCGTAACGGTCAAAAATAGTCAAGACTCCATTTCTGCTAGAGGAAGTCGCTGCCTGACACAAACGAAACACCAAAAAAAAATACTGGTTTGTAGTGTCCTCCTGAAACGTTTGGGTGATAGTCTCGAAACCGCCTGAACACAAAAACGTCGCCCAACCGCCCCCCCCCCCCCCTAAAGTTGGCTCATACGTTCTAGTTGTCCATTGATACGTCTCCAATATATCTATATTTTTGATTGTTTCATACTGTTATATTATCAATCTCGTATGCTTTATATACTATTTAACATTGTTTTGGGAGACGAACCTATTAACTCAATGCCAATGACAACTCCTATTTTCTCCATGTTTTTGGTTTTTTAAGAAATCCATACAAAACAAAGTCCAAACGCAATGAAACTTTTTTCGCTTCCGAAACTCCGAAGTATGATGTTGTAAACTCCTTCGTAGTGAGGTCGTCCTTAGTCGTTTCATCGTGCTCGATCCAAGGTTGCTCATAAACACGTGTAGATAGAAGAAAAGAAAAATAATACTAAGTAGAATACTAAATGTGCAATGCTCACAAGGAAAAAATGCAAACTCATGGTCGTTTTCAGATACGTCCTATATTTTTCATTTACATGATTAATAATTTTGTATACATATTTAACATTTGTCAAATGCATGATTAATGTTTTTTAAAACATTACAAAATTTATATTGCGTAATATGTAGGTTTAGAATTTTGGAAGTGTAAACAGAAGTGAGAAAACGAATAAAAAATAAAACAAAAGGTAAAAAAAAGAGATCGTGACCTCGTGCGAGTTGGGCCTACCACTTAGGCCGGCGCCTTTAACAAATGTTGACTTTGTCTCCCTTGCAGCGAGCATAGTGTCGCAGCCTGGCGTTACGGCTAGCCCTATTTAGCGCCACAAGCACTCGTTATGATGCAAATTCGGAAACGGCCGCCTGCAACGCCGTGTGCTGGGCCGGCCCGTCTAAATTTGCTTTCCCTGTTTCTAAAAACGAAAAACATTGCGGTTGTGTATGCAATGGCAACTCGAACCGACAATCTCAGATTGTCCTGCTTCGATCTACGTTACCCTAACTACCACGGCACAAATTATCATGTGTTTAATCCCATCTTCTTCCCCTTATTTTCCATTTTCATTTTTCATTTTTTTACTTTTACTTGTTCTTTTCACTTTTTTCTTTTTACCCCTTCCTGGTTTGTTGATTTATTTTCAAATACGCGAATTTCTTTCCTCAAAGTTCATGAACACTTTTAAAAACTTAATGAATTACTTTTTAAATTTGGTGAAATTCATTTCTAATTCGATGAACTTTTTTCAAAATTGATGTATTTTTGTTCAAATTTTATGATTTTTTTAATGTGGTTTCTTCATATTCAATGGACTTTGTTTCAAATACAATTAACTTTTTTCACATTTCACGAACTTTTTCTAAATTTGATGATTTTTTTATCTACGAACTTATTTCGAAATTTCGTGAAATCTTTTCAAATGTGATGACCTTTTCTCAAAATTGTTAAAAAAAATTCAAATTCGATGGAATTTTTGTAAATTTGATTAAGAATTTTCATATTTGATGTACTATTTTTGAATTGTGATGAACTTTTTTGAAAAGTAGATGAATTTTTCTGAAAAGTTGATGAACTTTTTTAAAATTTGATGAAGTTTTCCAAATTCATTGCATATTTTTTAAATTCAATGCACTTCTTCAAATTCGTGAACCTATTTCAAACTCATGGTCGTTTTCAGATACGTCCTATATTTTTCATTTACATGATTAATAATTTTGTATACATATTTAACATTTGTCAAATGCATGATTAATGTTTTTTAAAACATTACAAAATTTATATTGTGTAATATGTAGGTTCAGAATTTTGGAAGTGTAAACAGAAGTGAGAAAACGAATAAAAAATAAAACAAAAGGTAAAAAAAAGAGACCGTGACCTCGTGCGAGCTGGGCCTACCACTTAGGTCGGCGCCTTTAACAAATGCTGACTTTGTCTCCCTTGCAGCGAGCATAGTGTCGCAGCCTGGCGTTACGGCTAGCCCTATTTAGCGCCACATGCACTCGTTATGATGCAAATTCGGAAACGGCCGCCTGCAACGCCGTGTGCTGGGCCGGCCCGTCTAAATTTACTTTCCCTGTTTCTAAAAACGAAAAACATTACGGTTGTGTATGCAATGGCAACTCGAACCGACAATCTCAGATTGTCCTGCTTCGATCTACGTTACCCTAACTACCACGGCACAAATCATCATGTGTTTAATCCCATCTTCTTCCCCTTATTTTCCCCTTTCATTTTTCATTTTTTTACTTTTACTTGTTCTTTTCACTTTTTTCTTTTTACCCCTTCCTGGTTTGTTGATTTGTTTTCAAATACGCGAATTTCTTTCCTCAAAGTTCATGAACACTTTTAAAAACTTAATGAATTACTTTTTAAATTTGGTGAAATTCATTTCTAATTCGATGAACTTTTTTCAAAATTGATGTATTTTTGTTCAAATTTTATGATTTTTTTAATGTGGTTTCTTCATATTCAATGGACTTTGTTTCAAATACAATTAACTTTTTTCACATTTCACGAACTTTTTCTAAATTTGATGATTTTTTTATCTACGAACTTATTTCGAAATTTCGTGAAATCTTTTCAAATTTGATGACCTTTTCTCAAAATTGTTAAAAAAAATCAAATTCGATGGAATTTTTGTAAATTCGATTAAGAATTTTCATATTTGATGTACTATTTTTGAATTGTGATGAACTTTTTTGAAAAGTAGATGAATTTTTCTGAAAAGTTGATGAACTTTTTTAAAATTTGATGAAGTTTTCCAAATTCATTGCATATTTTTTAAATTCAATGCACTTCTTCAAATTCGTGAACCTATTTCAAACTCATGGTCGTTTTCAGATACGTCCTATATTTTTCATTTACATGATTAATAATTTTGTATACATATTTAACATTTGTCAAATGCATGATTAATGTTTTTTAAAACATTACAAAATTTATATTGTGTAATATGTAGGTTCAGAATTTTGGAAGTGTAAACAGAAGTGAGAAAACGAATAAAAAATAAAAGAAAAGGTAAAAAAAAAAGAGACCGTGACCTCGTGCGAGCTAGGCCTACCACTTAGGCCGGCGCCTTTAACAAATGCTGACTTTGTCTCCCTTGCAGCGAGCATAGTGTCGCAGCCTGGTGTTACGGCTAGCCCTATTTAGCGCCACAGGCACTCGTTATGATGCAAATTCGGAAACGGCCGCCTGCAACGCCGTGTGCTGGGCCGGCCCGTCTAAATTTGCTTTCCCTGTTTCTAAAAACGAAAAACATTACGGTTGTGTATGCAATGGCAACTCGAACCGACAATCTCAGATTGTCCTGCTTTGATCTACGTTACCCTAACTACCACGGCACAAATCATCATGTGTTTAATCCCATCTTCTTCCCCTTATTTTCCCCTTTCATTTTTCATATTTTTACTTTTACTTGTTCTTTTCACTTTTTTCTTTTTACCCCTTCCTGGTTTGTTGATTTGTTTTCAAATACGCGAATTTCTTTCCTCAAAGTTCATGAACACTTTTAAAAACTTAATGAATTACTTTTTAAGTTTGGTGAAATTCATTTCCAATTCGATGAACTTTTTTCAAAATTGATGTATTCTTGTTCAAATGTTATGATTTTTTTAATGTGGTTTCTTCATATTCAATGGACTTTGTTTCCAATACAATTAACTTTTTTCACATTTCACGAACTTTTTCTAAATTTGATGATTTTTTTTATCTACGAACTTATTTCGAAATTTCGTGAAATCTTTTCAAATTTGATGACCTTTTCTCAAAATTGTTAAAAAAAATTCAAATTCGATGGAATTTTTGTAAATTCGATTAAGAATTTTCATATTTGATGTACTATTTTTGAATTGTGATGAACTTTTTTGAAAAGTTGATGAATTTTTCTGAAAAGTTGATGAACTTTTTTAAAATTTGATGAAGTTTTCCAAATTCATTGCATATTTTTCAAATTCAATGCACTTCTTCAAATTCATGAACCTATTTCAAACTCATGGTCGTTTTCAGATACGTCCTATATTTTTCATTTACATGATTAATAATTTTGTATACATATTTAACATTTGTCAAATGCATGATTAATGTTTTTTTAAAACATTGCAAAATTTATATTGTGTAATATGTAGGTTTAGAATTTTGGAAGTGTAAACAGAAGTGAGAAAACGAATAAAAAATAAAACAAAAGGTAAAAAAAAAAGAGACCGTGACCTCGTGCGAGATGGGCCTACCACTTAGGCCGGCGCCTTTAACAAATGCTGACTTTGTCTCCCTTGCAGCGAGCATAGTGTCGCAGCCTGGCGTTACGGCTAGCCCTATTTAGCGCCACATGCACTCGTTATGATGCAAATTCGGAAACGGCCGCATGCAACACCGTGTGCTGGGTCGGCCCGTCTAAATTTGCTTTCCCTGTTTCTAAAAACGAAAAACATTCCGGTTGTGTATGCAATGGCAACTCGAACCGGCAATCTCAGATTGTCCTGCTTCGATCTACGTTACCCTAACTACCACGGCACAAATCATCATGTGTTTAATCCCATCTTCTTCCCCTTATTTTCCCCTTTCATTTTTCATTTTTTTACTTTTACTTGTTCTTTTCACTTTTTTCTTTTTACCCCTTCCTGGTTTGTTGATTTGTTTTCAAATACGCGAATTTCTTTCCTCAAACTTCATGAACACTTTTAAAAACTTAATGAATTACTTTTTAAATTTGGTGAATTCATTTCCAATTCGATGAACTTTTTTCAAAATTGATGTATTCTTGTTCAAATTTTATGATTTTTTTAATGTGGTTTCTTCATATTCAATGGACTTTGTTTCAAATACAATTAACTTTTTTCACATTTCACGAACTTTTTCTAAATTTGATGATTTTTTTATCTACGAACTTATTTCGAAATTTCGTGAAATCTTTTCAAATTTGATGACCTTTTCTCAAAATTGTTAAAAAAATTGAAATTCGATGGAATTTTTGTAAATTCGATTAAGAATTTTCATATTTGATGTACTATTTTTGACTTGTGATGAACTTTTTTTGAAAAGTTGATGAATTTTTCTGAAAATTTGATGAACTTTTTTAAAA
The DNA here is from genome assembly GCF_904849725.1 of Hordeum vulgare subsp. vulgare. Lineage (NCBI taxonomy): Eukaryota > Viridiplantae > Streptophyta > Magnoliopsida > Poales > Poaceae > Hordeum > Hordeum vulgare. The sequence continues at coordinate 60,450,488 of NC_058524.1, forward strand.
TTTGATGAAGTTTTCCAAATTCATTGTAGATTTTTCAAATTCAATGCACTTTTTCAAATTCGTGAACCTATTTTTCAAGTCCGTGAACTTACTTAGAAGTTTCATGAACTTTTTCAACTTCATGTTTTTTTCAATTTGTGAACTTTTTTAAATACATGAACTTTTTTTGTTTTCCAATTTTTTTTTGAATAGACAAATTTTTTTTTACATGTTTGAGAAAGTTTTTTGAAATCTGAGAACTTGCACATGTTGCTCAAATTTTTCCACTAAAAATCACGTTTTCCCAAATTGTATTCAAGAAATTCGAAAACCTAAGCTATAAAGTAAATTGTATGGTATTTTGTGCAATAGATAGCATGGCAGCAATTGTTATTACGATTTTTGCGATGAATTTAATCAGTAGCCCAAAGTTGGTCTGGTGGTTAGCCAAACATGTACGTGAGTGTAATAGTGTGTGTTTGATTCCTATAAGAGCCCCATTTTCATTGTTTTTTTCACTATATAATATAATTCGCGCGTCACATTCGTGGGGCGGTCCACGAGGGACTGCTGTCGGCGCCAGTTTCCTTAATTAGCACCCAAGGCGCCGACTAGGATTACCCGTCATGGCTAACCCTATTTGGCGCCAGAGGGGCGTCACTCCCATTGGGCGGACCCATGGAAACACCGCTTTCGTAGCCCACTGTGCTCTAACAAAAAACAGAACAATCAGATTAAAAACCTGTTTGGGACCGCTCTGCTTCAGAAAATTCAGCTTCGCTCTAGAAAACGTAAGCCAAACGGGGTAGCTCCACGATATACCGCTCCGCAAAAAAACTAGAATCTAGGATCCAACTCCTTGTTTTTTGTGAAGCTCTCTAGGAGGTGCTCCATAAAATTATAGAAGTTGGAGTTAGAAGAAAATTACCCACCATTGCCACCAGTAAGTGGATACCTCTTCGTTTCTTACCTCTCATCCAATCAAATAGATCATTTTCACCAAATTTTCCATTCGTGAAGCTGGAGCTAAATGAGAGTCAAACATTCTCTTAAAATGGTTGCAACTCCTATATGAAACTACTCTAAAGTGAATTTGGTGAAGCGGAGCTGATTTTGATGGAGCAAAGTAGTCCCAAACAGGCCCTAAGTAACAACACTACGTTCGTATAGAAGAAATCAGTGTGTAACTGTGTACTAAATTAAGCTATATTAAGTTCATATCTTCTTTTGGTCATTTTCTTTTAATTTTAACAAATTCAAAGCTTTGAAAAATACTCACAAACTAAAACAACATGTTCATGAGCTCGAAAATATTCATGCATTTTTCTGAATTCATTAAGTATTCATAAATTTGAAAAACATGTTCACCTGGTTTTTTCAAGAATTTGGAAAAAACATTTCAAATTATTCACAATGATTTATGATTTTTTATAAAATATTCATGGATTGGAAGAAATTTCATGAATATCAAATATTATTTTCAAAATTGAAAATAAATAATCAGGTATTGAAAAATGGGAAAATAAATAAATTAAAATAAAATATAACTAAAGAAAATAAAAATAGAAATTATAAAAATAAAATAAAATCGGCAGTAAAATCTAGGGAAAAGAAAATAAAACTAGATGGAACTTTCCACAACTTGGCGAATGGTTCCAAAATTTAACCCTAAAACTCCTCTTGACTTCTCCCGCTAATGGGAAGACCCACGAGTAGCGTGTTGTCTCGGCAACGACATCTTCGGCGTCCGTGGCGGGAAGATTATTGGCTGATTTGGTCGTCGGCCATCTCAGGCAACGGAGTTTGTGTGCCCTGAATTTGGTGGCGAGGCTACACCCGTGGTAGCACCCATCTTTTGTCTCCCTGCTTCATCCTCTCACAAGGGCGGTCCCAACGCTATGGAGTGTATGTAGGCCTTACTCAAGGGATGTCCTTTCCTTTCGTCTTGAGCTCTTTTATCATTTCCTCTCGTCTACAACACTAGAAAAGCATGTCATGGTAGTGCGTGGGAAACTTTAAGATACAAATACTTTACCTGGGCACTATAACGCCATTGGCCAAGTATTAGATTTTTGATAGTATATCAATGAATTCTAAGAACTGAAAAACAAAAATAAATTGGGAAAAGAATCTACTATTCCGAAATACTTGATCCCTACTAACTTGAATTCTCTCAACATGGAGTATTCCACCTCACCAAGTTTGCTATGTCACCATGTACTAACACTATTTTACAGCCCCATATAAACCACATGCATAGTCTTTGTTCACACACGGTGCAAATATGAAATATTTCTACATTAAAGTAGCATTTGATTCAGATCATTTTCTTCGTACACAATTTAAATTCCTGCTGCAACAGTCACCTGGTTCTCATAGTTTATTTATTAAAATAAGGGACGATGTGTATGTAGGGGGGGGGGGGGGGGTCGTGAAAGAGTTGACTTCGGTCTCCTTTATGCATGGTGCGGCTAAAAAGACTGATTGAACGAAATATGACATAGTAGATCTCCGAGTTCACTATCGTTTCATAGGTTTCACGTTCAAGTACAGAGAGGACAAATCTACTTTTTCTAGAACAAGGACATTTGGAAAAACGAAGCTAATTGTACAAAGAAGAGCGTCAGAAGTCTTAGAACATCTAGAAACGAACATAGCAATATGACTCCTAAACTCCTGCGGACGCATCCGGTACACACAGTCATACTTTTCAAAAAAATTCTCATATGCCCAGCCACTTTGTTCGTGATTGGTGGAGAGAAAAATTAAAAAAATAAATAAAGAAAAAGAAAGGATGATTCGGGATAGGGTCGCGTCTTACGTGGCGGACTGACGGGGCGTAGCCGGGCGCATCCGCGAGCCCCCCATATCCTTTCTATATTTGAGATGGATATGAGGATTTGCGGACAGCCCAGACGTATAGGGATGATATGAGGGGTCCGGTTGGGTCATTTTTTTTCCTTCTCTCTCTTGGTTGGTCACTGATCGAACGCGTCTGTGGACATATGAGGGATCGTTTGAGACGTCCGATTATAGATACTTTTATTAGGCCGATTGCAAGCTGCAAGTGAACGCATTTCTCTCCGATGGTTATCATGGGCGCCTATTAGTTGCTTCTTCGCCCTGGCTTCCATTAGTTAGTGTTGCTTTTATAATGTAGCACAACCATAGCCGTCGCTACCAAATCTCTTCCCCACGTTGTCCCATCGACCCCCTCTTCTTTCCCGTCCAGTGGCTCGTCGGCGGCAAGAGAAGTGGGCATACGTTCGTCCATTTCTTTTTCTCTCCTTAGGTTTTGTTTCCTGACGAGATATAAGAGGTGGTAGCATCAATGTCATGTTGAACTAAGGTCTCTCCATACCTCGAAGATGTTCAATCCGACGTCGGTGAAGGGACAATGAGAGTTTGTGTCCTCGAATCTGTTTACTCTCTTATGATCTTCGTGTTTCTTGTCTGTACTTTGCAAGATGGACAATTCTCTTCTTCCGTACCCCAACGGATGTGGGAGGTGGTTGTCAAAACCGGCAGATCACGGGTAAGGGGCCCCGAGCTATGAGATAGCATCGACGGTAACATGAGACAAAGAACACAAGGATTTTACCCAGGTTCGGGCCCTCTCGATGGAAGTAAAACCCTACGTCCTACTCTTGTTGGACCGATTACAGAGTTAATCTACCTCGAGATAGTGAGATTGTCGACTAAACCCTAGGAGTTATGATGTTGTGTATGGTTATTGTTGGGGAACGTTGCATGGGAAACAAAAAATTTCCTACGCACACGAGGACCTATCATGGTGATGTTCATCTACGAGAGGGAGATCGGATCCACATACCCTTGTAGATCGCTAAGGGGAAGCGTTTAAGAAACGCGGTTGATGTGGTGGAACAGCTTCGAGATTCAAATCACCGTCGTCCCACGATCTAGCACCGAACGGACGGCACCTCCGCGTTCAGCACGCGTACAGCTCGATGACGATCTCTGCCTTCTTGATCCAGCAAGAGAGACGGGGAAGTAGATGAGTTCTCCGGCAGCGTAACGGCGCGCCGGCGATGGTGATGATCTATTCCTGCAGGGCTCCACCCGAGCTCCGCAGAAAACCAATCTAGAGGAAGAACTACGAAGTAGAGGTTTAGGGTTGCACGTGGAAAAGTTGTGTCTCAAAAGCCCTAAACCTCTAGTATATATAGGAGGATGGAGAGGGCAGCCTTGGCGCCACAAGGGAGGCTCCCTTGGGTCGGCCGAAGTGGAGGAGGGAGGAGTCCTCCTCCAATCCCACTTGGATTAGGACTCCTTCCTTAATTTCCCACCTCTTTTGGATTTTCTACTTTTTACTCATGGGATTTCCTTGGATGACTTTGTCGGCCCATTATGCCTTATTGCGCATGCAATAAACCCACGTGGACCCCTTGAGTCGTGGTGGGCCCACCCAGTGGGCATCCGGAACCCATTCGTCACTCCTGGTACACTGTCAGCAATGCCCGAAAACCTTCCGGAATCCAAATACCAACTTACTATATATCAATCTTCGTTTCCGGACCATTCCGGAACTCCTCGTGACGTGCGGGGTCTCATATGGGACTCCGGGCAAAACTTCGGTCACCAACACATATAACTCAACTATAATGAAACGTCACCGAACCTTAAGTGTGCAGACCCTGTGGGTTCGAGAACTATGCAGACATGACCTGAGACACTCTCTGGTCAATAACCAATAGCGAGGCCTGGATGTCCATATCGGCTCCCACATATTCTATGAAGATCTCTATCGGTTGAACCTCTATGTCAAGGATTCAGCTAATCCCATATGTTGTTCCCTTTGTCCTTCGGTATGTTACTTGCCTGAGATTCGATCTTCGGTATCTCCATACCTAGTTCAATCTCGTTACCGGCAAGTCTCTTTACTCGTTCCGTAATACAAGATCCCGTAACTAACTCCTTAGTCACATTGCTTGCAAGGCTTGTTGTGATGTTGTATTACCGAGTGGGCCCCGAGATACCTCTCCGTTACACGGAGTGACAAATCCGAGTCTTGATCCATGCCAACCCAAGAGTCACCTTTGGAGATACCTCTAGAGCGCCTTTATAGTCACCCAGTTACGTTGCGACATTTGATAACCCACAAGGTATTCCTCCGGTGTTCGGGAGTTGCATGATCTCATGGTCATAGGAACAGATACATTGACATGCACAAAACAGTAGCAATAAACTGACATGATCAAACGCTACGTTTTATAGTTTGGGTCTTTTCCATCACATCATTCTCCTAATGATGTGATCCCGTTATCAAGTGACAACACTTGTCTATGGTTAGATAACCTTAACCATCTTTGATTAATGAGCTAGTCAACTAGAGGCTTACTAGGGATAGTGTTTTGTCTATGCATCCACACATGTATTTGTGTTTCCAATCAATATAATTATAGCATGGATAATAAACGATTATCATGAAAAAAGAAATATAATAATAACTAATTTATTATTGCCTCTAGGGCATATTTCCAACGGTCTCCCACTTGCACTAGAGTCAATAATCTAGTTCACATCACTATGTGATTTTAACGAATCCAACACCCATACAGTTCTAGGGTTTGATCACGTCTTGCTTGTGAGAGAGGTTTTAGTCAACGAGTGTGAACCTTTCAGATCTCTGTGTGCTTTACAAATCTCTATGTTATCCTATATAGGCTGCTACTACGTGCCATTTGGAACTATTCCAAATGACTGCTCCACTATACGAATCCGCTTTACTCCTTAGAGTTATTCGGATTAGTGTCAAAGCTTGCATCGACGTAACCCTTTACGACGAACTCTTTAATCACCTCCATAATCGAGAAAAATTCCTTGGTCCATTGGTTACTAAGGATAACTTTGACCACTGCTACTTCAAAAAGATCCCCAGCAACGACGCCAGAAATACTTCTGATGTTTGCTGTGTACCCCTGGCAATTGTGCCAGAAATACTCCTACTACGGCACGTTGGTATTCCCTCAAAGCGGAAATGGTGATGTAGCACAGCGACGGTAAGTATTTCCCTCAGTCTGAGAACCAAGGTATCAATCCGGCGGAAGAGTAGCTCACCGACCTGCACAAACACAAAAGCTTGCACCCAACGCTATGAAGGGGTTGTCAATCCCTTATAGATTGTTTGCCAAGTGAGAACTGAAAGTAACAAAGTAACAAAGCAAAGTAAAAGCGGAGTTGTAAACGATGGATGTGAATAGACCTGGGGGCCGTAGTGTTTACTAGTGGCTTCTCTCATGAAAGCAAGTAGACGGTGGGTGAACAAATTACTGCTGAGCAATTGATAGAACTGTGCAGAGTCGTGACAATATCTATGCAATGATTATTTCTATAGGCATCACGTCCGAAGCAAGTAGTCCGATAATTTCTGCATCTACTACTATTACTCCACACATCGACCACTATCCAGCATGCATCTAGTGTATTAAGTCCATAAGAACAGAGTAACGCCTTAAGCAAGATGACATGATGTAGAGGGATAATCTCAAACCAATGATAAAACCCCCATATTTTTACCCTTGATGGCAGTTGCTTGATGTGTGCCTTGCTGCCCCTACTGTCACTGGGAAAGGTCACCACATGGCAGAACCCAAAAGCAAGCACTTCTCCCATTGCAAGAATCATAGATCTAGTTGGCCAAACAAAACCCAAGACTCGAAGAGACTTACAAGGATATCAAATCATGCATATAAGAAATCAGCAAAGACTCAAATATATATCATAGATAATCTGATCACAAGTCCACAATTCATCGGATCTCGACAAACACACCGCGAAAGAAGATTACATCAGATAGATGTCCATGAAGATCATGGAGAACTTTGTATTGAAGATCCAAGAGAGACAATAAGCCATCTAGCTACTAACTACGGATCCGTAGGTCTGAAGTGAACTACTCACGAGTCATTGGAGGTGCGATGATGATGATGAAGAAGCCCTCCACCTTCAAAGTCCGCTCAGGCAGGGCGCCGGGAAGGGTCTCCAGATGAGATCTCACAGAAACGGAAGCTTGCGGCGGCGGAAAAGTATTTTCGAGGCTCCCCCGATTTTTTGCGGAATATTTGGGAATATATAGGCGCAAGATCTAGGTAAGGGGGCGGCCAGGGTGGCCACAAGCTTGCCCACCGCCGCCTCCCCCCTGGTGGCGTGGTGGGAGCTTGTGGGATCCCTGGGGCCCACCTGGCTTGGCCCAAAGACTCCCTGGTCTTCTTTCGTTCGGGAAAAAGATATTTCGGGGTTTTTATTCCATTTGGACTCCGTTCCAAAATCAGATCTGAAAAGAGTCAAAAACACGGAAAAAACATGAACTCGCACTTGGCACTGAATTAATAAGTTAGTCCCAAAAAGATATAAAAAGGTAAGTAAAACATACAAAGAAGGCAAGATAACAGCGTGAAACCATCAAAAATTATAGATACGTTTGAGACGTATCAACCACTGTTCAGTGATTCAATCCTGGATCACTCTTTGTACCCCTTGACAGACTTATGACAAGGCACACATCAGGTGCTGTACACAACATGGCATACTTTAGGGCCTAGGCATAGGGGACGACCTTCGTCCTTTCTCTTTCTTCTGTCGTGGTCGCGCTTTGAGTCTTTACTCAAATTCACACCTTACAATATAGCCAAGAACTCCTTCTTTGTTGATCTATTTTGAACTCCTTCAAAAACTTGTCAAGGCATGCATTTCATTGAAAGTTCTATTTAGCGTTTTGATCTATCTCTATAGATCTTGATGCTCAATGTTCAAGTAGCTCTATCCAGGTTTTCCTTTGAAAAACTCCTTTCAAACAACCCTTTATGCTTTCCAGAAATTCTACATTACTTCTGATCAACAATAGGTCAACCACATATACTTATCAGAAATTCTATAGTGCTCCCACTCACTTCTTTGGAAATACAAGTTTCTCATAAACTTTGTATAAACCCAAAAGCTTTGATCATCTCATCAAAGTGTATATTTCAAAGAAGGACCGCTGGAGCTTGCATACTTGTTAGCATCCTTAGGATCGACAAAACCTTCTGGTTGTATCACATACAACCTTTTCTCAAGGAAACTGTCGAGGAAACAATGTTTTGACATCCTATGTGCAATATTTCATAAATAATGCAGCAACTACTAACATAATTCCAACATACTTTTAGCATCGCTGCGAGTGAGAAAGTCTCATCATAGTCAACTCTTTGAACTTGTCGGAAACATCTTTGCGATAAGTCGGGCTTTTCTTAATGGCGACTTTTCACCATCATAGTATGTCTTCTTTTTAAAGACCCACATGTACTTAATAGTCTTACGGCCATCAAGTAGTTCTTCCAAAGTCTACACTTTGTTTTATACACGGATCCTCTCTCGGATTTTCATGGCCTCCAACCATTTGCCGGAATCCGGGCCTACCATCGCTTCTCCATAGCTTGTAGGTTCATTTCTTGTCCAACAACATGACCTCCAAGACAGGGTTACCGTACCACTCTGTAGCAGTACATGACCTTGTCGACCTACGAGGTTTGTAGTAACTTGATCCGAAGCTTAATGATCACTATCATCAGTTTCCACATCAATTGGCGTAGGCGCCACATGAACAACTTCCTGCGCCCTGCTACACACTGGTTGAAGTGACAGTTTAATAACCTCATCAAGTTTCACCACCCTCCCACTAAATTCTTTCGAAGCAAACCTTTCCTCGAGAAAGGACCCATTTCTAGAAACAAACACTTTGCTTCCGGATCTGAGATAGGAGGTATACCCAACTGTTTTGGGTGTCCTATGAAGATGCATTTATCCTCTTTGGGTTCGAGCTTTATCATGCTGAAACTTTTCCACATAATCATCGCAGCCCCAAACTTTTAAGAAACGACAGCTTAGGTTTCTCCAAACCATAGTTCATACGGTGCCATCTCAACAGAAATACGTGGTGCCCTATTTAAAGTAAATGCGGTTGTCTCTAATGCATAACCCATAAACGATAGTAGTAATTCGATAAGAGACATCATAGTATGCACCATAACAAATAGGGCGCGGCTATGACGTTCGGACACACCATCACACTATGGTGTTCTAGGTGGTATGAGATGTGGAACAATTTTCACATTTGTCTTAATTGTGTACCAAACTCGCAACTCAGATATTCATCTCTATGATCATATCGTAGACATGTTACCCTCTTGTCACGAAGATCTTCAACTTCACTCTGAAACTACTTGAACCTTTTAATAATTCAGACGTGTGTTTCATCAAGCAAATACACTAGTATCTACTCAACTCATCTGTGAAGTAAGAATATAACGATATCCACTACGTGCCTCAGCACTTATTGGACTTCATACATCCAAATGTATTACTTCCAATAAGTTACTTTCTAGTTCCATCTCACTAGAAAACGAGGTCTTCAGTCATCTTGCCCATGTGGTACGATTTGCATGTCTCAAGTGATTCAAAAATCAAGTGAGTCCAAACGATCCATCTGCATGGAGTTTCTTCATGCGTTTATACCAATAGGCTTGGTTTGCATGACTCAAACGTTTAAAAAATGAATGAGTACAAAGATCCATCAACATGGAGCTTCTTCGTGCATTTTATACCAACATGACCCAAGTGGCAGTGCCAGAAGTAAGTGGTACTATCATTACTACTTTGTATCTTCTGGCATCGATATTATGAACATTTGTAGCACTACGGTCGAGATTCAAATAAACCATTGAAGGTATTTATTCAAGCAAATAGAATAACCATTATTCTCTTTAAATGAATAATTGTATTGCAATAAACACGATCCAATCACGTTCATGCTCAACGCAAACACCAAATAACAATTATTTAGGTTTAACTCCAATCCCGATGATAGAGGAAGAGTGCGATGTTTGATCACATCAACCTTGAAAACACTTCCAACACATATCGTCACATCGCCTTTAGCTAGTCTTCGTTTATTACATAGCTTTTATTTCGAGTTACTAACACTTAGCAACTGAACCTGTATCTAATACCCTCGTGCTACTATGAGTACTAGTAAAGTACACATCAATATCATGTATATCAAATATACTTATGTCGACTTCGCCAGCCTTCTCATCTACCAAGTATCTAGGATAGTTCTGCCTCAGTGACCGTTCCCCTCATAACAGAAGCACTTAGTCTCGGGTTTGGGTTCAACCTTGGGTTTCTTCATTAGAGCAGCAACTGGTTTGCTGTTTCATGAAGTATCCCTTCTAGACCTTGCCCTTCTTGAAACTAGTGGTTTTACTAACCATCAACAATTGATGCTCCTACTTGATTTTTTACTTTCGTAGTGTCAAACATTGCGAATCGCTCAAGGATCATCATATCTATCCTTGATATGTTATAGTTCATGACGAAGCTCTAGTAGCTTGGTGGCAGTGACTTTGAAGAACCATCACTATCTCATCTCGAAGATTAACTCCCACTTGATTCAAGCGATTGTTGCACTCAGACAATCTGCTCAACGATTGAGCTTTTCTCCTTTACTTTGTAGACAAAGAATCTTGTTGGAAGTTTCATACCTCTTAACAAGGGCACGAGCATGAAATCCAAATTTCATTTGTGGGAACATCTCATATGTTCCGTGACGTTCAAAAACGTCTTCGGCGCCTTAATTCTAAGCCATTTTAAGAATTATGCACTGAACTATCACGTAGTCATCAAAGAACGTGTATGTCAGATGTTCGTAACATCCAGAGACGACGCTGGAGGTTTAGCACATCGAGTGGTGCATTAAGGACATAAGCCTTCTGTGCAGCAATGAGGACAATTGGGCGTCAGAGGAGTTCAGTCAGGCGTTGGAGCTCGGGCTGATTTGCGAAATCGGACTGAGGATCAACTCCTAGCTCAGCAGCACACTTAGGAATGGAAACGCGGTGCGCAGTGGCTCTCGAGACTTAGGTTGGGTGTGGCTGGTCAATCTAAGGATCGAATCTCCTCGAAAACCGTTTTGCATGCTGAATTTCTATATTGAATCGTCAATGTAGTAGCCCCCGAGACTTGGGTTGGGCAACATGGCCGACCCTAGGATCGTATCTCATTGGGAACTAGTTCATTCATTGAGTGTGTTTTGATAACGTCGAGGTGCAGCTCGGCAGCGAAGATGTCGAACTGCGTGCGGAAAAGATTTCCCTAGCAGAACCACCACATAGAACACCTCGAACAAGAGGATGTCGTGCCCCCCCCCGCCCCCGAAAGGAAAAACATAAAGTATTTTAACGGTGTCAAAATCTCAGAAAACCAAAACCTCATGTAAAAACTTGACTTCTACATTGAATCTTTTGGTGCCAATCTAAAATTGGTCTTAAATTTAGTATGTGCTTCCATCGTGCTTTAACGTAATACACTTAATCTCCAAACTTCAAGTGGGTCAGCCTTCGACTTCAACCTCCTATCCCGACGGCGGAGTGTTTCTCAAGCCTGTTTAGCAAACTAAACTCAAGCGACTTTATAGAAAAATCAGGCTATCCGGTTATTCATCACACACTCGCGTCTGAAAAAGGAATAGTAAAAAAAGGCTTTGAAACGACTAAAAGAGAATACATTAATTACAAAACGTCTCATATAAATTTAAGAGCCCCCGATTTACTCGGTTAAAGGAAGTTGTTTTTTAACAAACGCCGTTTTAACAAACTATTGTTTTAACAAATAACTTTTTTGTTTAACACAAATATAATGCTCGATTGATCCGCACACAATTAAAATTTTCAAAAAATTGAGTATGAAAGCGACTAAGTTGGTTAATATGCTTTCTGCTAATGACGTGGGCCGAGCTTGCAGCGGGTCAAGGTCTGAGCCTCCAAGCCGGTCCGGAGGTGCCCAAGCAAAGACCTCGGCTTGATGAAGTAGTGACATAGCAAGTCGATGTGGCGAGGCGAAGCCCTTGGTCCAGCCGAGATGACGAAGTTGGTCGGTTGGTGATGCCCAAGTCCCGGGATTAGGTTGATGAAGAGATGACAAATCTAGCCCCCAGTCTAGTCGAGGTGTCGAAGCCTCCATGTCAGCTGACGAGTCGAATCATATCAGCGTGTTCATTGTTGGCTTGAAGAAGAGGCGGCACGACGATGCCGACGCAGGTCAAAATTTGTGATGCGGTCGACGCTAGCTTGATGAAGTACCTCCACGATGATGACAGTGTGTCCACCCCGTGTAATCCACGGGGCGACGATGTTGGTGATGATCCCGAACTCTTGGTCGGCTCGCCGAGGTGATGAGGTTGAACTCGGCTCGACAAAGCGATGATCTGCCTAGCACAGGTCGGCAGCCATGGAGCAACGTGGTCGGGCTGGTTTGACACCAACGTGACGCTGAAGATTCTCTTCGAGAAGGCTTTTAAAATTTGTGGGAATATGTTTCACAACAACACACAATACCCTAAGAAAGAAATTCCTTGAAAAAGGATGTCCCATAACCCATCATAAAAATAATGAACTAGGATCGGATTCATTTCCGCGCAGAAAACATATCCAAAAATTGTTGTACTCATCGTCGTTTTCTAGAGTTTGGACGGTCGGATCGAGTTGAAATTTTAAAGGGTAACCGATATAGGTATTCCGCAGCAGATGAACGGTGGAGTTTCCAACGTATGTCCGAACAGGATTCTGGACCCCTCTCCCTAAACTTATCCAAATTCCCGTCCAGATTCGACAAGGCTCTGGTATATCGGAGATTGCCGAAGATTCCTCCATCGGAACGCGACAAAAAATTTCAGGGTTATTGTAGATTCAGTTCCGCACAATTCCACCGATGCAATCATCAGAGTGACACTCGAGGAGATAGGGACGGCGAACACAAATTCGTTGTTCAGAAAAAAAATTGCTGCCAATTTACAAACGGGACATCAATCCTTGGCAAGCCAACATCGAGCTCTCAATGAAAGCACCACTGTCGGTATCAAAATCGACAGATCTCGAGTAGGGGGGCCCGAGCTGTGAGATCGGATCGAGGGTAAGAGGAGATAAAGGACACAATGCTTTTACCCAGATTCGAACCCTCTCGATGAAGGTAAACTCCTACGTTCTGCTCTTGTTGTATTGATGTTGTAGAGATTACGGAGTTGACCCTCCTCGAGATCATGAGATTGTGGGCTAAACCCTAGGTATTATGATGTTGCCTAAGGTTATGTGTGTTCATAATGATCTATTGACTAGTCTAGCCTCGGCTTATATAATGCACCGCATGCCTAGGATAACAAGAGTCCTATTCGACTACTTTGGTGGAGAGAAGTCTTTATCTTAATCATCAAGTCTTATGAAATCTTTTTCGTATATGCCATGGGTTGTCCGAAGTGACAAAATAATAAACCGCCATGAGGATCCTTGGCCTGATCCACCTGGTCGTAAGACGAGGTGATGAATATCCCTAGTCTAGAACACCGTTAGGCCTCGTTTGGCACAAGGGGGTTGGAGGAGTTCAGATGGGATTGTTCCCACGGACACCGTTAGGCCTCATTTGTCACAAGGGGGTTGAAGGGATTCAGATGGGATTGTTCCCACGGGCATAGAAAACTCCAAAATTCCTCATAAGTTCACAGGGTTTGTGATTGACAAATCCATCTCAACCACCAAAATCCCCCCCCCCCCCCGATCCACAGGGTTTTGAAACATCGAAGGGGAACTAATGGAACTCGTGCAACGGGGATTCATGGGGATTCATCAAATCCCCACCCCTTTGGGGCTTGAAAATGTCAAACAAGGCCTTAGTGGTTTTTTTTAACTAATGAAGTTCTCGCTGATCCAAGAACTTTGCCACCGCGACCAAGATGTGTTCATCATCTTTAGGTCTTGGACAGCGCAAGTGGCTTAAGCGGGTTAAAAAACACTTTCTCTTGGTGGAGTCTTCGTGGCGATGCAGTTGGTTCCTTTCTGCAGCCACGTTCCACTCGGTGTGGATGGTTCATAATAACAACTCATTGCTATTATGAGTTGTTATTTTTCTATCTCGTGAAGTATGTTATGTAAAACTACAGTTGTGCCGTTCTTATCTGAATAAAGCAGGTTGTGTTCTTATCTTAATAGTGCAGGTATCGCTTTTCTTTTGCAGAAAATCCGTTAAAGCCGATTTCAGTACCGTGTCCTGTGTGAGATGAGTAAAATTAACTTGATTATCTTGCACAGAAACATGCACAAAGGAAGCTAGCCCAATAATACACACTAAAATTTGTCCCCATTATTTCGTCTAAACAAGTTGATCTATGGAAGTCTTTGAACAAGTCCAACGAAGCTATCCAAATCGTCCATCCGCGTTCGATTGGATCCGTGTGGATAAAAGTGAAGCTCCAATGCAGCGACCCAAACCTAAAACGCGACCGTTTCGTGTTCATGCAGACTCATTTCCGACCCAAAGTTGCGTTTGAAATGTGTCGATGCGGACGCGAAACGAACACGACGCGCGCTTTCTCATGTCCGCGGCCGTCCACACGTGGCGTTCGGTCAAAGTCAGCATCGTCTTTATTAACAACGACCACCCACAACAGGGTCACGCGCCAGGCATCTTTTTTTTTTAATCCGAGCGGGGGTGGGGGCTCATCCTCTTCCAGAAGTCGCCCCCATCCCCATCTAGCAACCCACTGCTTCCTCACCGGCTGCAAACCCTAACTACCATCATGGGGTTCTTCTTCACGAAAGACAATGACGAGTCCCCCACCGTCTCTCCTCGCGCGTCGGCATCTTCCCGTCCACCTCGCCAGCGTACCAGTGCACCAGGCGCGGTGGCACTGGGAGCACCGTGTCCTCCTGTCCTACCCCAATGTTACGCTACCGCGCGACTGGCATATGGATCCAAAGAGAATCCTAGTGCCACCTGGAGCACTGGCGGCAACGGTGGGTGAGGCAGGAGGACGCGGCGGCGGCGGCCTTCCCTGGACAGGCCTGGCGCCGACGCTCGTCGACTTCACCGACCCAAACTACGATGAGAAGGACGCCTAGGACAGAAGGTTGACGATAGTTTATATTACATTAAACATAAATTAATTTAAATAAATGTTCTGCATTTTTTAAATGTTTATTTTTTGCACCGCCCAAAAATTAATCGTTGGCTGCGTTCCGCGCAAGCACTGACCCAATTGCAAAAGTGAACATGGATGTTCGTCGGGCCGATTCAAACGTATAAAATGCGATAAAAAATAGTCTGTTTGGGTCAGCGCGTTACTCTTAAAGCATCTCCAACAGCTGCACTCAAAAATGCGCATGCGCGCTAAAATGCAATTTTAGCGTGCGCCGGTTCAGCAAAAGCGGGGAAATCAGACGCGCGGAAAACGAATGCACACGCGGGGAAAAAGCTGGCGGGCGTGCGCTAGATTTGGCGCGCGGCGGCCAGCGCGCCTATAAAATGCAGCGCCCGCCACGCGCCCTTTCACCGAATCAGTCGCTCCCTCGTCTCGCCACGCGTCCTCCTACAATGAACTCTGGGCTAACCCCTTCAGCATGATGGAGGAATCGGACACCTGCGCGTCGGAGTACGACGACAACGATAAGCAGTAATTTTTTATCGGTTTTTTTATCTATGCTATGCTATGTAGTTTTTTTAATCTATTTAAGCTATCTATGCAACTATGTTATGTATCGTTTAATCATATAATAATTAAAAATGCATGTTATATACGTTAAATTTTTGCGTGTCTATCGAAGTGCCCCGCGTCAAATTTTATGGCTTTCCCAGCGCGTTAAATTTCGATGTATGCACGCTGTAAATTATATTTTTGTGCGTTTGTTGGAGATGCTCCAACAGGCGCCAAAAAACTGCTCCGCGCGCTAAAAGATCCGTTTTTTGGACGCCGGACTGCTCCAGAAGAAGCTGCAAAATGCTGTGCGCGCTAAAAACTTCTGGGCGCGCGCTTAAAAACGCTATCGCGCGCAGCATATTCGGTGCGCCGGCTTGCGCGCGCAGCAAACTCTGAGCGGCTGCAGATGGGACCGCTGGATCAGACTGGATTGGACGCCGCACTAGCGCGCCTCTGTTGGAGATGCTCCGGTCCCCGCGCTTCAAAACTGCTATAGTGACGCGCTAAAAAATTTATTGGGCGCGTATTTTTTGCGCTGTCCTTAGAGATGCCCTTAGCGCATGTTCCACCCCTCGCATTGAAAGTTTGAAACATGGATTTGGTATCTTTCCATGCTTAAAATGAAGTCGCAGCTCGGCAGAGAACCGAGCCCCAACAACTGGCGACATCTCCGGCTAGCTCTAACAGCTCAGTCCTCACTCATGGCAGTGGAGATCCTCGAGTCCTGCATGGTGACGCCCAGCGAGGCGACGCCGAAGCACGCGGTGTGGCTCTCCAACCTCGACCTGCTGGTGGCCAGGGGCCACACGCCCACAGTCTACACCTACCGGCCATGCTCCGACCCGGCCTTCTTCTCGCCGGACGTCCTCAAGGCCGCGCTGTCCAGGGCGCTCGTCCCGTTCTACCCACTCGCCGGCCGGCTCGCGCAGGACGACGCGGGACGCCCGGAGATCAGCTGCAGCGGCGAGGGGGTCCTCTTCCTCACTGCGCGGGCGGACTCCACGCTCGACGTCCTCGGTGATTTGGCCCCGTCCGACGAGCTGCGGCGGACGCTTGTCCCCTCGGCCGACGCCAGCGGCCTCGGCGGCATCTTGGCTATGTTTCAGTTGACGTCTTTCGAGTGCGGCGGGGTGTGCCTGGGCGCGGCCATCCACCACACGGCGGCGGACGGGCTCGCGGCGCTCGATTTCGTGAACGCCTGGGCTGCCATCACGAGGGGCGACGCCGGCGTGCCCGCGGCGAGCCCCTGCCTCGACCGCACGCTCCTCCGCGCGCGCTCCCCTCCCTCCGTGCTCTTCGATCACGCCGAGTACTCCCGGCGCGGCGGCGGCGAGTCGAAGCCCAGAGTCACTTTCGGCTCCGTCATCCTCCCCATGTCCAAGGACCAGATCGACGCGCTCAAGGGCGGCGCCGGCCAGGGCAAGAGGCTCTCCACGTTCAAGGCCGTGGTTGCCCACGTGTGGCGGTGCGCGTGCAAGGCGCGCGGGCTCGCGGCAACGGAGGACACACGGCTGTACATGACGGCCGACGCGCGCTCCCGCGTCCACCCGCCGCTCCCACGCGGCTACTTCGGCAACGCCATCTTCCGCGCGTCGGCGGCGACCAAGGTCGGCGACGTCGCCTCCGGGCCGCTGGACGCCGTCGCGGAGAAGGTCACCGGCGCGACCGCCCGGCTGGACGACGAGTACGTGCGGTCGCTGCTGGACCACCTGGAGCTGCAGGCGGCGGACGCGTCGGGGCTGCGCAAGGGGGAGTGGGTCATGCCGGAGACCGACCTGTGGGTGATAAGCTGGCAGGGGCTGCCGATCTACGGCGCCGACTTCGGCTGGGGGCGGCCGGCGTTCATGGGCAGGGCCTGCCTCCAGTTCAGCGGCCTCGTGTACCTCGTGCCTGGCCCCGACGACGACGGCCGGCTGGACGTCGTGGTGGCCATGGAGCCCGAGAGCCTGGCCAGGTTCAAGGAGGCGTTCTACCAGGAGCTCATGCGCTAGAAGTTCGAAAACGAAGTCTTCGGTTCATAAAATGCTCCATGATCCGAGCATAAAAATAAGTGCAAAGCTAAAATAAAAACTGCCACAGCGCTCGAAATCAATTCCAAAGTAGAGTCTACGATGGTAGTAAGCTGTATGGCGTTGCCATTTGATGCGAGATTGATAGATGTTGAACACCGCGTCTAGGCGTCTACACGTCGGAGTACCCTTGTCGCTTGCATGCATAGTGTTCATGAACAGTGGTGTCACTACACGTGCAGCACCTGAGCAGGTGCGGTGGTGTTCTACCAGCAAGAGCTCATGCACTGCAACAAATTTCCTTCCCTGTGCCTCTTACTCGTTTCCGTGGTATTCATGAAGGGTGGTGTCTGTACGTACTCCTATGTGCTACGTGTAGCGTCCCAGCAGCCTAGCACATATGCAGCGGACGCGTCACAAGGATAATGCCAACGCAAAACGGTCTAGAGACCGGTGATGCTTGATAAACTACTACGTGTATGTCATTGCTTACGTACTTAGTAGGTCAAAAAAACTAAACTTTTTTTGCGGGTAAGTAGGTTAATAACCTGCTTAGTAGAGTATCTAACACGACACATATATTTTACTCAAAGCTATTGTAGGTTGTTAGAGCATCTACATCCGGAATTTGTGAACGACACTAAAGGATCAGCCTTAAATAATGCAATGAACATCTTAAATTTCATATCTTAAATTTATACAAACCATGTAATTACTATGTACATGCATGCATATATCGTTCGGCTACTATGCAATGGATTACAATTAACATGCTATTACACTATTAAAATTTGACATGTTTAGTTACGATGGACATCAGTGAGAGTTGCCCTTAATTATCTTTCCTGGAGCCCTTGTTGTCCTTCTCGCGGAAGTACCAGTCAAAGACACAGTACGGATCGAGCCAGATCTACTCGTCACCGAAAATGTCCTCGTCGCCGCTCAACTCCTCCACTTCCTTCGATGACAGTCTGGTCATTTCATGGACCACCCGATTCTAATTGTTGGCGAGGACGCGCATGTTCCTCGTTTGCCATTTCTCCAAAATACGGATGCAAATGGCTTCCTCCTTTGCAACCGCCCGCACCACCGCATCAGCCGCCTCCGCCTGCGCCATTTCCTCCGCGAGGCCTCAACGACCCTTATCCACTCCTTTCCACTGCGGGCAGCCCGTTCCCTGTGGGACTCGAAGGCCGCTAGACCGGTCGATGGATCCGCCCATCGGGACCTCGATGATCTTGTCCTAGAAGAATCGAGCGCACGTTGAGCGTATGCTATGGAGTGATCCCGCCGTCAGCCGGGTGCTATCCTTGCGAGAGCGGCGGTGTGCAATGCGAACCGTCATTGACTCCTTCATTTCGCAGAGGACGACCCCACATTCGAAGGATCTGGACTAATCGGAGTCGGATCCGCTGCCCTCCATGTCGTAGAAGGCCAAAGATCATCGAAGGTGAGGTAGGGTGGCGGATGAGAGTGGAGACAAGTGTAGTGAAGTGGCTAGGGTTTGGTACGCCGAACGGATGAGGACGAATATATGTGGGGTCGATGCTGGTCAGGCATGTCTGGATACGTCTGGGCTCTCTATATACACTTCATGTTTGGGCTGGATATATATGAGGGATGTTGGTTTGAAAGGTTCGGTTGGATTGTGTTTTTGTGATTGATGAGTGATCAAACTTTGGACGTTTGAGATGAGTACGAGGATCCATCTCACTCGTGTATTCATCGATAATCAGGGCCATTCCGGGAGACCAATTACAAACGATGCAATGACTGCAAGCAACAAATTTACTCATAGGAGTACGAGCAACGCACTTCACTTGAATAAAGGAAGACACAAAAGTTATTATTAATAGTACTCCCTCCGTTCTTAAATATAAGACCTTTTAAAAATTTCACTATAAACTACATACGGATGTACGTAGTCATATTTTAGAATGTAGATTCACTCATTTTGCTTCGTATCTAGTTCATAGTGTAATCTTTAAAAGGTCTTATATTTAGGAACGGTGGGAGTATATTTTTGTAGAAACATAATAATAGACGAGGCTGGTATAAGCAAATCTTAAATAGACAAAAAAATGGTACACTTAATTTATATTTATATTTATTGTAGCCTAAAAGGTCACTACTAGTACTATATTTTTGGAGAAACACAATACTTTTTTTGTCATGATTTTGAAGGCACGTTTGAAAAGTTTCTGAGACCAAGGTAATTATCGATTGGTTATGAAATGTAATAGGTGTAGATGCTAGGAATACATCTAATCAACTGAAAAAAAAAATAAGTGTTTGATGTTTCCACAACCGAGTTAATAACCAGTACATGTATGCATGCATCAACTTCGCCCGACGTGGGCAGCAAATTAGGAAAGCGCATGCATAAATAGTACTAATATTAATTAATAAAAATAATTATTTTCGTATTTTAAACCTTGTTTATTTTAAAAATGCATGTAAATTTAATTATGTCTTTTAAATCGTGACAGAGGAAGTAATAGAAGCTGATCATAACATTCGATGGATAGATACATAGAGCAACGGCTGGTGAACGGCTGTATCGTGCTGCGTGCCGCTTCCTCGTTTCCGCGGTATTCACGAGCGGTGGTGTCACTACATACTCCTATGTGCTACGTGTAGCGTCCGAGCAGCCTATCACATATGCAACAGACACGTCACAGGATAATGCCAACGCAAAACGCTCTAGAGAAAAGGGGGAAATATCTGATACTCCCGTCTTTGAGGTACTTCCGGTGCTCTAAACTCAAAAAGAATATCTTAAATGTTTTTAAAAATTCTGAAAAAAGGTGAATGTTTGTAAGCAATGTGACTACAACCCTTACAAATTTCAGGTACAAACTTGAAATGCACATTGAGAAACAAAAATATGAAATCCAGACGTGAATACTATCAATGTTGATTATTTTGTCTTTTTACACTATTCTCGTCAGATTTCACATTTTTGTTTCTCAATGTGCATTTTGAACTTGGACCTGAAATTTTTAGGTGTTGCAGTTACATTCTTTACAAACATTCATATTTTTTGGATTTTTTTAGACATTGACATACGTTTTTTAAAACTTGGAGCACCAGGAGTATCTCAAGGATGGAGTACCTGATACTTTTCCTAGAGACAAGTGATGCTTGATAAACTACTATGTCTATGTCATTGCTTACGCATCTAGTAGGTTAACAACCTGTTTAGAATCTAACTCCACACATATTTTACTCAAAATTATTACAGGCTGTTACAGTAGGGTTGTGTTTGTATCCATCTGACTCCTGTATTCATCGATAAATCAGAGCGCGCCATTCCGGGAGATCAATTACAAACGGCGCAAGCAACAAATTTACCAGCGGCGCACTTTACTTGCATATAAAGGAAGGCACAAAAGGCTCAAAGGATATATATAGAATACAAAGAAATACTTCCTCTATTCCAAAATAAGTTTTTTAATTTAATATAATATTATATTAAAGCTGGTATAAAGTTTAGATATTTATTTTGAAACGAAGGGAGTATGTAGATATGACATGCCAATTATGTGCATCCTTAATCGCACGTGAGTTTTGGAGGATTTCAACCTTTGTGTATGTTTTTCAGTCCCTGTTTGTTTAAAGAGTTCTATGATTTTTTTAGCCTTAACTAAAAAGTTCCTAGTCCATATCTATTTGATTTCACGGACTAAATATAGATTAAAGGTTATTAAATAACATGCTAAAAGACAATGTTACCCATACTAATGGATTAGAGGTTATTAAATGATATGCTAAAAGCAGGAGTACTGTTGGAAAAAATCCCCAAAAATCTTAAAAAGACTCTCCCTTAGGAACTTCTTTCTTTAGTCCCAAATATCCACTTTTAGTCTCTAAAAATTCCTCATATTTGATTTAGATGAAACTAAAAAAACTTTTTTTAATCCCTACATAAAAAAATCCTTGTAAACAAACATCCCATCAATTGTAGGAAGTTGTTTGCTTTTCCTTGATAAAAACGCTTTTGTTGACTTATAATGTTGTTTTAAGTGATACAAGCAAAATCAGTACACATCCAGCCTCAGCACGACTATGACGCACAAATAGAAACATCCACAAAGACCAAGAATACACCAGCGAAGATAAAGTGTGAATAGACCAGAAAAAAAAATGCTTAAGAGCATATACATCAGCAATCTGCAAATTTAGTATCATATACTCCCTTCGTTCCTAAATATAAGTCTTTTTAGAGATTTCACTAGTGGACTACATATAGATGTATATAAACATAATTTGGAGTATAGATTCACTCATTTTGCTTCATATGTAGATCCCTAGTGAAATGTCTTAAAAGACTTATATTTAGATGGAGTAACTGATAAGTCACCTATTTTGTCTCTGTAATATTAATTTAAATTTTTTGCACTTGCACCTACCACGCTTACCCAAGCATGAGTGAGTTTATAATCGGAGAGATGGCAGAGCAGCAGCCAGCTTCACATGCCGTGTGATCCAATGGGCAGTCTACCGCAGCACGCAGATGTCTCCTCCCTCCTCGCAGCTGCGGGCGGCCACCAGCCGCCGCTCACCGGCCGCGTGGCCATCGTGACCGGTGGCGCTGGCGGCATTGGCGCCGCCGTCACCGCGCACCTCGCATCCCTCGGCGCCCGCGTCGTCGTCGGTTACATCGGCGACTCGGCACCCGCGGACCAGCTGGTCGCATCCCTCAACGCGGCCGCGGCCGCAGGCAGCTCCGGCGGGCCACGCGCCGTCGCGGTGTGTGCGGACGTGTCGGACCCCGCGCAGGTGGAGGGCCTGTTCGACGCGGCGCAGGCGGCGTTCGGGCGCGACCTCCACATCGTGGTGGCGGCCGCCGGGTTCCAGGACGCGGCGTACCCGGCCATCGCGGACACCGAGCCGGAGCAGTGGGACCGCGCCTTCGGGGTCAACGCGCGCGGCACGTTCCTGTGCTGCCGGCAGGCGGCCCGGCGGCTCGTCAGAGGCGGCGGCGGGCGGATAGTCACCTTCTCGTCGTCGAACGTGGGGTCGCTCCGGCCAGGCTATGGCGCGTACGTGGCGACGAAGGCGGCCGTGGAGGCGATGACCAAGGTGCTGGCCAAGGAGCTCGCCGGGACGGGCATCACGGCCAACAGCGTGGCGCCGGGGCCGGTCGCCACGCCCATGTTCTACGCCGGGAAGTCCGAGGAGCGCGTGAGGGCCGTCGCCAGCGAGTGCCCCATGAAGCGCATCGGCGAGCCGGCGGACGTGGCGCCGGTGGTCGGCTTTCTCTGTGGTGACGCCGCCGGGTGGATTAACGGCCAGGTGATTCGGGTCAACGGTGGTTACGTGTAGTTTGTGCTGTTTGCTCATATCCGATGTCGGCGTGTAATAAGAGAATCTTCAACAACGGCACAAAAAATTCGGGTCTAATAAAAGTTATATCGCATTACTCTAGCAATTTTAATGCATGAGGACCAATATTGCTTTAACAAATGTTAAAAAACACGCGTCCAAAAATGCACGCAGCGTCAATTGTGAAACGCGCGCAATCTGACACCAAAATATGCTACGTGCGATAGAGATCTTCAGCGCGTGTCCAAATTTTTTAATGCATGCAGTATTTTACAACATAATTTTTTAATGCATGCAGTATTTTACAGCATGTGTTGGAGCTGTTCGATGCAAATTTTTTTTGGATTTTTAACGCGCAAAGCTTTTTTTGGGCATCTGTTGAAGATGCTCTAACTCGTTTGACCAAGAGGAAGGCCCGGTCTATCGATCTTCACGTTTTTTAACACGCCTTTTCGGTCTATCGATCTCCACATTTTTTTAACACAGCACAAATGTAATCGATCATATATATACGCGTATACGTTCATCCCTATGACACACACATATTCTATCCTTATGAACACCTTCGAGGGCATATGATCTTGAGATTGACGAACCCATCGTATGTGTCTCGTCGTCGACGGAAGCGTCTTTTCCCACTGAAAGCATATCGCCGGAAATCCTGAAATAAATCCACGAATGATTCAAGCACTAGGACTTGAACCCTGGTGGGCTCAAGATATCACTGTTCCTCTAACCATCCAACCACGTTGATTTACATGAATATAAATAAGCAATGTTTTTCCTTAAATATCATAACACAACTTTCCAGAGTGGATTTTATTGACTTAAAATGAACTATCAAGGGATACAAACACGATAAATACACAATCAAACTTTGCATAGTTAGGATGCACACAGTCAACATCGTCCTCACCTTGCAACTCGGACCAACCATTTTTTGACCTCAACAAGTTTACTATTAACTTGCAACCAAGTCCAATCTTTTCTTGTCTATAGTTGCAACAACCCTTAACTCACGTCGGATCCCTCCTTTAAGGCATCGCTGAGGTCCCCTCATAGACCGACTTGCATCGGTTGCTTCGGGTGGAAACACAGTTCCCCTTGTCGACAATAGCGACATGCCATCGTCACTCCCATTCCTAGAGGTGTTGTGTGGGGTTCACTAGTGTATTACTGGCTCATCTTCGTTGGTTTCGTTGTGCAGTGTGACTCTACAACTTGCATCTTATTGTGTGGTTGAGCTGCGGGTGTTGGTGTGGTCATGGCAAGCTATATTTGTGAAGATGGCTTTTCGGTTTCTTCCGGGGCAACTAGTTTGGCGTTGTTCATGGGAGCTGCAAAGGGAGCATTTTGTGTGCCGGCGGTGCGGCGTCCTTTGAGCCAAGGAGAGAGGGTAGTGGCCCTCTTCGAAGACAATATCGAACGGCATGTGTGACCTATTTTTAGCTTGTATGAAGTGAGAGAGGATGCATTCTTCCGATGTTGGGGACCCTTTTATGATCTTTACCTTTCCGCTGGTGATGATATCTGGTGGCGGGAGTCCCCATGGCTCGATAGCCATTGCAGATGGACTGACACGTTGTCCTCTCACTTTCCGGAGATCAAGGTGCCCCAGACGACCTTCTGTCCTGAGTTAAGGATGTTGGAGAACGTCGCATGGGAAACAAAAAATTTCCTACGCGCACGAAGACCTATCATGGTGATGTCCATCTACGAGAGGGGATGAGTGATCTACATACCCTTGTAGACCGCACAGCAGAAGCATTAGTGAACGCGGTTGATGTAGTGGAACATCCTCACGTCCCTCGATCCGCCCCGCGAACAATCCCGCGATCAGTCCCACGATCTAGTACCGAACGGACGGCACCTCCGCGTTCAGCACACGTACAGCTCGACGATGATCTCGGCCTTCTTGATCCAGCAAGAGAGACGGAGAGGTAGAAGAGTTCTTCGGCAGCGTGACGACGCTCGGGAGGTTGGTGATGACCTTGTCTCAGCAGGGCTCCGCCCGAGCTCCGCAGAAACGCGATCTAGAGGAAAAACCGTGGAGGTATGTGGTCGGGCTGCCGTGGAAAAGTCGTCTCAAATCAGCCCTAAAACCTCCGTATATATAGGTGGGAGAGAGGGGACCTTGCCTTGGGGCTCAAGGAGCCCCAAGGGGGTCGGCCGAGCCAAAGGGGGGAAGGACTCCCCCCAAACCGAGTCCTACTTGGTTTGGTGGGTGGAGTCCTTCTTTCCTTTCCCACCTCCTCCTTTTTTTTTCTTTTCTCTTTGATTTTTCTTCCAATGCGCATAGGGCCCTTTTGGGCTGTCCCACCAGCCCACTAAGGGCTGGTGCGCCACCCTCAAGGCCTATGGGCTTCCCCGGGGTGGGTGCCCCCCCCGGTGAACTCCCGGAACCCATTTGTCATTCCCGGTACATTCCCGGTAACTCCGAAAACCTTCCGGTAATCAAATGAGGTCATCCTATATATCAATCTTCGTTTCCGGACCATTCCGGAAACCCTCGTGACGTCCGTGATCTCATCCGGGACTCCGAACAACATTCGGTAACCAACCATATAACTCAAATACGCATAAAACAACGTCGAACCTTAAGTGTGCAGACCCTGCGGGTTCGAGAACTATGTAGACATGACCCGAGAGACTCCTCGGTCAATATCCAATAGCGGGACCTGGATGCCCATATTGGATCCTACATATTCTACGAAGATCTTATCGTTTGAACCTCAGTGCCAAGGATTCATATAATCCCGTATGTCATTCCCTTTGTCCTTCGGTATGTTACTTGCCCGAGATTCGATCGTCAGTATCCGCATACCTATTTCAATCTCGTTTACCGGCAAGTCTCTTTACTCGTTCCGTAATACAAGATCCCGTAACTTACACTAAGTCACATTGCTTGCAAGGCTTGTGTTTGATGTTGTATTACCGAGTGGGCCCCGAGATACCTCTCTGTCACACGGAGTGACAAATCCCAGTCTCGATCCATACTAACTCAACTAACACCTTCGGAGATACCTGTAGAGCATCTTTATAGTCACCAAGTTACGTTGCGACGTTTGATACACACAAAGCATTCCTCCGGTGTCAGTGAGTTATATGATCTCATGGTCATAGGAACAAATACTTGACACGCAGAAAACAGTAGCAACAAAATGACACGATCAACATGCTACGTCTATTAGTTTGGGTCTAGTCCATCACATGATTCTCCTAATGATGTGATCCCGTTATCAAGTAACAACACTTGCCTATGGCCAGGAAACCTTGGCCATCTTTGATCAACGAGCTAGTCAACTAGAGGCTTACTAGGGACAATGTTTTGTCTATGTATCCACACAAGTATTGTGTTTCCAATCAATACAATTATAGCATGGATAATAAACGATTATCATGAACAAAGAAACATAATAATAACTAATTTATTATTGCCTCTAGGGCATATTTCCAACAAAGGACTCGTCCAGGTCCATTCGATCTCGCCATCGAGGTTAGTTATACGGATTTAGATATCTTTCCTCCATTACATTGTGTGTGTGTCCATCAATTATTACAATGCTAACGAGGAGTGGTGTTGCACGCTGCTCATCAGAAAGAGAGAGCGACAACCCAGACACTTCTCGAGGAGAGGGACCGGGTGGTGGCGGAGAAGGAACTGCTGGCAGAGGAGATGATGGCTAGGTTGTTGGAGGAGGAGAGGGCACGGAATGAGGCGGCTCATCAGTCCATGTACGAGTTCCTCATGGTAAGTTTCTTCCGCATATTAGCCAAATCATGCATGTAATGTTCGTTTCATTACTAACTAATATAATTGACTCGTCAAAATCAAATGTGCAGTCTATGTGCGAGAAGACTGGTGAGACCCCTCCGCCAATGCAAGTCATTACTCCCGAGGGAACAGTGAGTTCTATTTGGCCATTAGGTACTAGTCTTAACATTTGAGTGCCATCGTACTAACTAGACATTGCAAATGATCTTTGATGCAACATAACTTTCGAGCCGCATCGCACAACCCTTTTCCAGGGCAACCTTCTCCAGGTGAAACCGGCCCTAGCAACCCAAGTGCTTGACCTCCGTGATGACGATGACGGTAAGTTTTCTCTAATGTTTTGCCATACTTAGCTTCGTACATGCTAGCTAGCCCTAATATGCCACATACTTAGCTTATTTTCCCCAAAAAAGACATACTTAGTTAATTATTCTCCAAAATGACATAATTAGCTTATTTAGTTCATTTATAACATAATTAGCTTAGTTACGTAAAAATGGCATAATAACCTTGGTTAGCTCATAAATGTTATATACGTAGCTTATTTTCCTTCAAAATGACATAATAAGCTAAGTTAGCTCAATAACGACCTATACTTACCTAAGTTAGCACAAAAATGACATATACTTACATTCTTTTCCTCAAAATTGACATAATAAGCTTAGCTATCTCTAAAATGGCATAATTACATAAGTTAGCTCTAAAATGACACAAATAATGAATAAGAAGAATAAAAACAAGGAAGAGGAGAAAAATAAAGAATAGAAGAAGAAAGAGAAGAAAATGAAAGAACAAAAGAAGAAGAATGAGAAGGAAAAGGATAAAAAGATAGAAGAGAAGAAGAAAGATGAGAAAAAGAGAGAAGAAGAAGAAAATATATTCTTATTCTCCCCTTTTCTCTTCTTTCTTTTTCTCCATCTTCTACTCCTTCTTCTTACTCTTATTCTTCTTCTTTCTTCTTCTTCTTTCTTTCTTATTATTTTTCTTCTCTTTCTTCCTCCTCCTCCTCCTCCTCCTCCTCTTCTTCTTCTTCTTCTTCTTCTTCTTCTTCTTCTTCTTCTTCTTCTTCTTCTTCTTTATCTTCTTCTCTTAGTCTTCTTCTTCTTCTTCTTCTTCTTCTTCTTCTTCTAGTCGTCTTCTTCTTCTTCTTCTTCTTCTTCTTCTAGTCTTCTTCTTCTTCTTCTTCTTCTTCTTCTTCTAACTTTCTTATTCCCATTTTGCAGATTTGATTCATTTCATGGGAGCTGGCATTGATGGACGACTAGTGTTTAGTTTTTGTTTTGATTTGTATTGATGAACAGTGTGAAACTATGTATGTATATATGGATGAACAGTGTGAAAATGCAGCTTGTTACTATATATGGCCTATGCTTCATCTTGTTACTATATATGGCCTATGCTTCATCTTGATTTGTATTGTTGGAATACATGGCCTATGCTTCAGATTGATTTATATTGTTGGAATACGTGGCCTATGCTTAAGTTTGTTACTATATATATCATATGTGTTGTGAAAATGCACAAAAATAGCAGAAAATAGATTAAAAAGTGGTAATACAGGCACTTTGTCGTCCACTAGTGGACAACAAAGGTGCCACGTGACAGTAACCTGTGTAATATGGGAGCACCATGTATGACCCATTTGGTCATTCCGCCGTCCGCTGGGAGACGACAAAGACCAATCACACCAGAAGGCAAAGAGGAATCCGGAGTGACGTGCAACACATGCCTGCTGACGTCATAGGGCCGATGACAAAGGTTCATGTACGTTCATCGTGCATAGGCGGACGACAAAGTGTGCCGTTAGCCACCTAACGGGGCTAATAGCTATACTTTTTCGTCCAACACCTTTGCCGTCAGCTAGTCCAGGAACGCGGATGACAAAAATCTTCGTCGTTTGCTATGGTTCTGCAAACGGCAAATACGGCCATTACAGTGAATTTCAGTGCTAAAATTGGGACCGTGAGCCAAAGGACGACAAAGGTGTTTGCCGTCAGTGTCCTGGTCCTTTGCCGTCCACTATAGTAGACGACAAAGTCACTGATTCGTGTAGTGCTTATGCAACCACAATTTTCTCTTCACTATCATCCCTTTCTCCTCCCGCGAAAACTCCGAAACATCACTATACCCTTAACTCAGGCCTTCTTTGTGCAACATAATTTTATTCTTCACTCACCGCATTTTCTTCACCACTGTTCCAAGCCTTTTAAGACATCTTTTTGCCTGTGTAATCATCCCCATCAATCTCAAAGTCTGGAGATGAATTTGTCATCTCATCTTCTTCATCATCGTCTCCATCTTCACCACTAGACTCTTCTTCTTTAGTAGTATCCCCATGTTCAACATGAGCTTATGTAATGTACGAACTCCAACTCTGTTGTGTGTTTAGATTCGCTTCACAAGGGTGAACAACACCATCTTGTGATACACTTAAACACAAAACCAGACCCCCCCCAATGGGCTGCCTACTGCAACTTGATCTTCATAAAGATTGGTACCCCTATTAAATTCATCATCCATGTCCTCATTAGCCTTACCCACTATGATATTTAGAATAGTCACATAAGAGTGGTCAATCAGTTCCTCTACTACCTCTCGACTATCCAAAATAATACCCTATCCATACCAATTCCATCATCCTTCACACAATACATCTAGTCATCTGACTCATACCATTTAGCGAGTCTCAATAAGTGCAATCAAATTAAGAAATGTTATGTTTTAAAAAGAGAAGTTTCTGCCCATGTTGCCTCTGGAAATGCAGCCTCACCTCCCAAATGTCATCATCCATCATGTATTAAATGAATTGTTACTTCACAAATCACTCTAACATGGAGTCAATCCAAACTTAACTAAATAAATGCACTCCAACAAATTCAGTAATGTTAAGCAGAAATACTGAATCAAAGTTAAGAGCTAAAAGTGGTGATCCTTACTGAATTCAAACTTAACTGCATCATAGTGCATCATTATTTCCTATGTACAACATCCAAACTAAGTACAAAATCTTACCTCCATATGAGAATCACTACTGCATCCAAACTAAACTGAAATTTTCAAGAATTTAACGTTAACCTAAATTTAGACATCCACAACTAATTTACATAGTGAGCATTCAAGAGAATGAGTAGATGAAGAAAGAAAGCTTACTCAACGCCTCCAAATGCTAAAGCCTAGCGATGGGCGCTTGTCGGCTCCGTGGCAACGACACTAGCCAAAGCCTTAGCTGCTATGTACTCAAGTGACGGCTCCTACTACGCTGGTTGTAACGGTGTAGGTTGTGCCGCGGTGTAGTCTGCCTCCGCATTAGAGGTGTGGGTTGTGGCGCCGCAAGCGGTGTTGGCTGCTGCGGCTGCTGCATTGCGAAGCTACCGTTACCGAGCCAATTATCCACTTCTGAAAACTTTCCGCCATCTCCCCCGATGCCCCCTCCCACCATCGAGTCATCGCCGTCGAACGGTTTCGCTCCCGCTGCCACCATCGCCTAGGTTAACCAGATCGAGGAAGAGTGACGGGAGAGTGTGAGAGGGAGTGAACTGGCTCGTGCCGTCTTCACCCGGTCGTAACAAACGCGCCCCTGTCAGCATGCACGCTGTCTGCCAAAGTCATGTGAACCTAAGTGCTCTTGAAAGTTAACTGTTCAACCGCTTCGTTTTTCTAAACAGTAAATCAAAATAGTGGTAGCATTTACACTTTTTAAAGAAATTGGTAGTTTCTTTAACACTTGATGGTAGTTATTTGCTATTGGCTTGTTTTTTTTCATGGTAGAAAAGTTCTCGCATGAGATCCATTTCAATTTTCAGATCATTTGAATATCTGAGCAACTCTCGGCGAAAAAGATAAATCGGATAGAATAATGCATGAACAGCAACTTTTTACAGATTTGGAATTTGTCTTTTTTGTTTAGAGTTGTTCACATGTCCAAATAATTTGAAAATTAGAGCGGATTTCACGTATCAAATTATCTACCATGCAAAAAATTGAAATATTTTAATTTTTCTATTTTGTTTAAAAAAATCCAGTACGGATGTAGATGAGTCTGGGCTCGGATTATTCGTCTTCCTAATCCTTACTTTTATTTTGTGGGAAAAACTGCAACATAGTAGGATATATTATATGGGTGTGTCTAGCGTACATCTAAATGTGACATAGTTATTGCACATCTAAATGATTAAATTGAAAAAAATACCTACATAAATCTTTAAATTAGACCGATGATATAGAAATTAGATGCACAATACTTATTTCACATCTAGGTGTGTTTTAGCAAAACCGATAGTTTTTATTGGATACATGGCCTATGCTTTAGCTTGCTACTATTTAAATCATATATATATATATATATATATATATATGTTGTCAAAATGCACGAAAATAGCAGAAAATAGATTGAAAAGTGGTAATACAGGCACTTTGCCGTCCGCCAACGGACGATAAAGGTTCCACGCGGCAGTAACATGTGCAACCTGAAAGCACCATGTATGACTCATTTGGTCATTATGTCGTTCGCTAGCAGACGACAAAGACCAAGCATAGCAGAAGGCAAAGAGGAATCAGGAGTGACGTGCAACACACGCCTACTGACGTCATAGGGCCGACGACAAAGGTTCTTGTACATTTATCGTCCGTAGGTGGACGACAAAGTGTGTCGTTGGCCACCTAACGGGGCTAATAGGTATACTTTGCCGTCCAGCACCTTTGCCGTCATCTATTCCAGGAACGTAGATGCCAAAAATCATTACCGTCTGTTGTGGTTCCACAGGCAGCAAATACGGTCATTACCGTGAATTTCAGTGTTGAAAGTGGGGCCGTGAGCCAAAGGACGACAAATGTGTGTGACGTCAATGTCCTGGTCCTTTGTCGTCCACTATAGTAGTCTAGTGCTTATGCCACCACAATTTCCTCTTCACTATCATCCCTTTCTTCTCTTGCGAAAACTCTGAAACATCACTACCCCCTTAACTCAAGCCTTCTTTGTGCAACATAATTTTATTCTTCACTCACCGCATTTTCTTCACCACTCTTCCAAGCCTTGTAAGACATCCTTTTGCCTCTGTAATCATCCCTATCAATCTCAAAGTCTGGAGATGAATTTGCCATCTCATCTTCTTCACCATCATCTCCATCTTCACCACTAGACTCTTCTTCTTTAGTAGTATCCCCATGTTCAACATGAGCTTATGTAGTGTACGAACTGCAACTTTGTTGTGTGTGTTAGATTCGCTTCACAAGGGTGAACAACACCATCTTGTGATACACTTAAAGACAAAACCACACCCCCAATGGGATGCCTACTGCAACTTGCTCTTCATAAAGATTGGTACCACTATTAAATTCGTCATCTTTGTCCTCATTAACCTTACCCACTACGATATTTAGAATAGTCCCATAAGAGTGGTCAATCATTTCCTCTACTACCTCTCGACTGTCCAAAAGTAATACCCCATCCATACCAATTCCATTATCCTTCACACAGTACATCTAGTCATCTGACTCATACCCCTTAGTGAGTCTCAATAAGTGCAATCAAATTCAAAAAATGTTATGTGTGAAAAAGAGAAGTTTCTGCTCATGTTGCCTCTGCCCTGGAAATGCAGCCTCACCTCCCAAATCTCATCATCCAACTTGCATTAAATGAACTGTTACTTCACAAACCACTCTAACAAGGAGTCAATCCAAACATAACTGAACAAATGCACTGCAACAAATTCAGTAATGTTAAGCAGAAATACTGCATCAAAGTTAAGAGCTAAAAGTGACGATCCTTACTGAATTCAAGCATAACTGCATCATAGTGTTGGGGAACGTCGCATGGGAAACAAATTTTTTCCTACGCGCACGAAGACCTATCGTGGTGATGTCCATCTACGAGAGGGGATGAGTGATCTACATACCCTTGTAGACCGTACAGCAGAAGCGTTAGAGAACGCGGTTGATGTAGTGGAACGTCCTCACGTCCCTCGATCCGCCCCGCGAACAATCCCGCGATCAGTCCCACGATCTAGTACCGAACGGACGGCACCTCCGCGTTCAGCACACGTACAGCTCGACGATGATCTCGGCCTTCTTGATCCAGCAAGAGAGACGGAGAGGTAGAAGAGTTCTTCGGCAGCGTGACGGCGCTCCGGAGGTTGGTGATGACCTTGTCTCAGCAGGGCTCCGCCCGAGCTCCGCAGAAACGCGATCTAGAGGAAAAACCGTGGAGGTATGTGGTTGGGCTGCCGTGGAAAAGTTGTCTCAAATCAGCCCTAAAACCTCCGTATATATAGGTGGGAGGGAGGGGGCCTTGCCTTGGGGTCCAAGGACCCTCAAGGGGGTCGGCCGAGCCAAGGGGGAGGACTCTCCCCCCCAAACCGAGTTGGACTAGGTTTGGTGGGAGGGAGTCCTCCTCCCTTCCCACCTCCTCCTTTTTTCTTTTCTTTTCCTCTTGATTTTTCTTCTCTTGGCGCATAGACCACTTGTGGGCTGTCCCACCAGCCCACTAAGGGCTGGTGTGTCTCCCCCAAGGCCTATGGGCTTCCCCGGGGTGGGTTGCCCCCCGGTGAACTCCCGGAACCCATTCGTCATTCCGGTACATTCCCGGTAACTCCGAAAACCTTCCGGTAATCAAATGAGGTCATCCTATATATCAATCTTCGTTTCCGGACCATTCCGGAAACCCTCGTGACGTCCGTGATCTCATCCGGGACTCCGAACAACATTCGGTAACCAACCATATAACTCAAATACGCATAAAACAACGTCGAACCTTAAGTGTGCAGACCCTGCGGGTTCGAGAACTATGTAGACATGACCCGAGAGACTCCTCGGTCAATATCCAATAGCGGGACCTGGATGACCATATTGGATCCTACATATTCTACGAAGATCTTATCATTTGAACCTCAGTGCCAAGGATTCGTATAATCCCGTATGTCATTCCCTTTGTCCTTCGGTATGTTACTTGCCCGAGATTCGATCGTCAGTATCCGCATACCTATTTCAATCTCGTTTACCGGCAAGTCTCTTTACTCGTTCCGTAATACAAGATCCCGCAACTTACACTAAGTTACATTGCTTGCAAGGCTTGTGTGTGATGTTGTATTACCGAGTGGGCCCCGAGATACCTCTCCGTCACACGGAGTGACAAATCCCAGTCTTGATCCATACTAACTCAACTAACACCTTCGGAGATACCTGTAGAGCATCTTTATAGTCACCCAGTTACGTTGCGACGTTTGATACACACAAAGCATTCCTCCGGTGTCAGTGAGTTATATGATCTCATGGTCATAGGAATAAATACTTGACACGCAGAAAACAGCAGCAACAAAATGACACGATCAACATGCTACGTCTATTAGTTTGGGTCTAGTCCATCACGTGATTCTCCCAATGACGTGATCCAGTTATCAAGCAACAACACCTTGTTCATAATCAGAATACACTGACTATCATCGATCAACTGGCTAGCCAACTAGAGGCATGCTAGGGACGGTGTTTTGTCTATGTATCCACACATGTAAATGAGTCTTCATTCAATACAATTATAGCATGGATAATAAACTATTATCTTGATACAGGAATTATAATAATAACTATATATTTATTATTGCCTCTAGGGCATAATTCCAACAGTCTCCCACTTGCACTAGAGTCAATAATCTAGCCCTCACATCACCATGTGAATTACATTGTAATAAATCTAACACCCATACAGTTCTAGTGTCGATCATGTTTTGGCCGTGGAAGAGGTTTAGTCAGCGGGTCTGCTACATTCAGATCCGTGTGCACTTTGCATATATTTACGTCCTCTTCCTCGACGTAATCCCGGATGAGGTTGAAGCGTCGTTTGATGTGTCTGGTCTTCTTGTGAAACCGTGGTTCCTTTGCTAAGGCAATGGCACCCGTGTTGTCACAGAACAAGGTTATTGGATCTAGTGCACTTGGCACCACTCCAAGATCCGTCATGAACTGCTTCATCCAGACACCCTCCTTAGCCGCCTCTGAGGCAGCCATGTACTCCGCTTCACATGTAGAATCTGCTACGACGCTTTGCTTGGAACTGCACCAGCTTACTGCACCCCCATTAAGAATAAACACGTATCCGGTTTGCGACTTAGAGTCGTCCGGATCTGTGTCAAAGCTTGCATCGACGTAACCTTTTACGGCGAGCTCTTCGTCACCTCCATACACGAGAAACATCTCCTTAGTCCTTTTCAGGTACTTCAGGATATTCTTGACCGCTGTCCAGTGATCCACTCCTGGATTACTCTGGAACCTACCTGCCATACTTATGGCCAGGCTAACATCCGGTCTAGTGCACAACATCGCATACATGATAGAACCTATGGCTGAAGCATAGGGACGGAGCGCATATGCTCTCTATCTTCATCAGTTGCTGGGCACTGAGTCTTACTCAATCTTGTACCTTGTAAAACTGGCAAGAACCCTTTCTTGGACTGTTCCATTTTGAACCTTTTCAAAACTTTATCAAGGTATGTGCTTTGTGAAAGTCCTATCAGACGTTTCGATCTATCCCTATAGATCTTAATGCCTAGAATGTAAGCAGCTTCTCCTAGGTCCTTCATAGAGAAACTTTTATTCAAGTAACCTTTTATGCTCTCCAAAAACTCTACGTTGTTTCCAATCAGTAATATGTCATCCACATATAATATTAGAAACGCCACAGAGCTCCCACTCACTTTCTTGTAAATACAAGATTCTCCAACCAATTGTATAAACCCAAATGCTTTGATCACCTCATCAAAGCATTTGTTCCAACTCCGAGATGCTTGCACCAGTCCATAAATGGATCGCTGGAGCTTGCACACCTTGTCAACATTTTTAGGATCGACAAAACCTTCGGGTTGCATCATATACAACTCTTCCTTAAGGAAACCGATAAGGAACGCCGTTTTGACATCCATCTACCAGATTTCATAATCGAAAAATGCAGCTATTGCCAACATGATTCTGACGGACTTAAGCATCGCTACGGGTGAGAAAGTCTCATCGTAGTCAACTCCTGGAACTTGTGAAAAACCCTTTGCCACAAGTCGAGCTTTATAAACGGTCACATTACCGTTAGCGTCCGTCTTCTTCTTAAATATCCATTTGTTCTGAATAGCCTTGCGGCCCTCAGGTAGTATCTCCAAAGTCCACACTTTGTTCTCATACATGGATCCTATCTTGGATTTCATGGCTTCTAGCCATTTGTTGGAATCTGGGCCCACCATTGCTTCTTCATAATTTGCAGGTTCATTGTTGTCTAACAACATGATTGATAAGACGGGATTACCGTACCACTCTGGAGCAGCGCGTGATCTCGTCGACCTGCGTGGTTCAACAGAAACTTGAACTGGAGTTTCATGATCATCATCATTAACTTCCTCCTCAACCGGCGTCGCAACGACAGAGGTTTCCCCTTGCCCTGCGCCACCATCCAGAGGGATGAGAGGTTCGACAACCTCGTCAAGTTCTATCTTCCTCCCACTCAATTCTCTCGAGAGAAACTCCTTCTCGAGAAAAGCTCCGTTTTTAGCAACAAACACTTTGCCCTCGGATTTGAGATAGAAGGTGTACCCAACTGTCTCTTTTGGGTAACCTATGAAGACGCACTTTTCCGCTTTGGGTTCCAGCTTTTCAGGCTGAAGCTTTTTGACATAAGCATCACATCCCCAAACTTTAAGAAACGACAACTTTGGCCTTTTGTCATACCACAGTTCGTATGGTGTCGTCTCAACGGATTTTGATGGTGCCCTATTTAAAGTGAATGCAGCTGTTTCTAATGCATAACCCCAAAATGATAACGGCAAATCAGTAAGAGACATCATAGATCGCACCATCTCTAACAAAGTACGATTACGACGTTCGGACACACCATTACGCTGTGGTGTTCCAGGCGGTGTTAACTGCGAAACAATTCCACATTGTCTTAAGTGAGCACCAAACTCGAAACTCAGATATTCACCCCCACGATCAGACCGTAGGAACTTGATCTTCTTGTTACGATGATTTTCCACTTCACTCTGAAATTGCTTGAACTTTTCAAATGTTTCAGACTTGTGCTTCATCAAGTAGACATAACCATATCTACTTAAATCGTCAGTGAAGGTGAGAAAATAACGATATCCGCCGCGTGCCTCTACGCTCATTGGACCACACACATCGGTATGTATGATTTCCAACAAGTCACTTGCACGCTCCATTGTTCCGGAGAACGGAGTCTTAGTCATCTTGCCCATGAGGCATGGTTCGCACGTGTCAAGTGAATCAAAGTCAAGTGACTCCAAAAGTCCATCAGCATGGAGTTTCTTCATGCGCTTTACACCAATATGACCCAAGCGACAATGCCACAAAAATATGGCGCTATCATTGTTTACTCTAACTCTTTTGGTCTCAATGTTATGTATATGCGTATCGCTATCAAGATTCAATATGAACAATCCTTTCACATTCGGTGCATGACCATAAAAGATGTTACTCATAGAAATAGAACAACCATTATTCTCAGACTTAAAAGAGTAACCGTCTCGCAATAAACAAGATCCGGAGATAATGTTCATGCTCAACGCAGGCACTAAATAACAACGATTTAAGTTCATCACTAATACCGATGGTAGCTGAAGTGACACACTGCCGACGGCGATTGCATCAACCTTGGAACCATTTCCTACGCGCATCGTCACTTCGTCTTTCGCCAGCCTTCGTCTATTCCGTAGTTCCTGCTTCGAGTTGCAAATGTGAGCAACAGAACCGTTATCGAATACCCAGACACTACTACGAGAGCCGGTTAAGTACACATCAATAACATGTATATCAAATATACCTGATTTTTCTTTGCCCGCCTTCTTATCTGCCAGATACTTGGGGCAATTGCGCTTCCAGTGACCCATACCCTTGCAATAGAAGCACTCTGTTTCAGGCTTAGGTCCAGCCTTGGGTTTCTTCGGCGGATTGGCAACAGGCTTGCCGCTCTTCTTCGAATTGCCCTTCTTGCCTTTGTCGTTTCTCTTGAAACTAGTGGTCTTGCTCACCATCAACACTTGATGCTCTTTACGGAGTTCAGACTCTGCGACTTTCAGCATCGCAAACAACTCGCCGGGAGACTTGTTCATCCCTTGCATGTTGTAGTTCAACACAAAGCCTTTATAGCTTGGCGGCAGTGATTGAAGGATTCTGTCAGTGATAGCTTCTTGCGGGAGTTCAATCCCCAGCTCAGCTAGACGGTTTGAGTACCCAGACATATTGAGCACATGTTCACTGACAGACGAGTTTTCCTCCATCTTGCAAGCATAGAATTTATCGGAGGTCTCATACCTCTCGATCCGGGCGTTCTTCTGAAAGATAAACCCCAACTCCTGGAACATCTCAAATGCTCCATGACGCTCCAAGCGACGTTGAAGTCCCGGTTCTAAGCCATACAAGACTGCACATTGAACTATTGAGTAGTCCTCCTTACATGCTAACCAAGCGTTCTTAACATCCTGATCAGCCGTAGCGGGTGGTTCATCTCCTAGCGCAGCATTAAGGAAATAATCCTTCTTCCCAGCTTGTAAGATTAGCTTAAGATTACGAGCCCAGTCTACAAAGTTGCTTCCATCATCTTTCAACTTAGCTTTCTCTAGGAACGTATTAAAATTCAGGATGGCTGTCGCGTGAGCCATGATCTACAACACAAATATATTCAAAGTGGACTTAGACTATGTTCAAGATAATTAGAGTTCAACTTACTCAAATTATATGCTAAACTCCCACTCAAAAAGTACATCTCTCTAGTCATTTGAGTGGTTCATGATCCACTTACACTATCCCAAGTCCGATCATCACGTGAGTTGAGTATAGTTTCAGTGGTAAGCATCCCTATGCTAATCATATCAACTATATGATTCATGATCGACCTTTCGGTCTCATGTGTTCC
Source organism: Hordeum vulgare subsp. vulgare (assembly GCF_904849725.1). NCBI lineage: Eukaryota > Viridiplantae > Streptophyta > Magnoliopsida > Poales > Poaceae > Hordeum > Hordeum vulgare. The sequence continues at coordinate 60,489,001 of NC_058524.1, forward strand.
GAGGCCATGTCTGCACATGCTAGGCTCGTCAAGCTTAACCCGAGTGTTCCGCGTGCGCAACTGTTTTGCACCCGTTGTATGTGAACGTTGAGTCTTTCACACCCGATCATCACGTGGTGTCTCGAAACGACGAACTGTAGCAACGGTGCACAGTCGGGGAGAACACAATTTCGTCTTGAAATTTTAGTGAGAGATCACCTCATAATGCTACCGTCGTTCTAAGAAAAATAAGGTGCATAAAAGGATTAACATCACATGCAATTCATAAGTGACATGATATGGCCATCTTCACGTGCTTCTTGATCTCCATCACCAAAGCACCGGCACGATCTTCTTGTCACCGGCGCCACACCATGATCATCCATCAACGTGTTGCCATTGGGGTTGTCATGCTACTTATGCTATTACTACTAAAGCTACATCCTAGCAAAATAGTAAACGCATCTGCAAGCACAAACGTTAGTATAAAGACAACCCTATGGCTCCTGCCGGTTGCCGTACCATCGACGTGCAAGTCGATATTTCTATTACAACATGATCATCTCATACATCCAATATATCACATCACATCGTTGGCCATATCACATCACAATCATACCCTGCAAAAACAAGTTAGACGTCCTCTAATTTTGTTGTTGCATGTTTTACGTGGTGACCAAGGGTATTTAGTAGGATCGCATCTTACTTACGCAAACACCACAATGGAGATATATGAGTTGCTATTTAACCTCATCCAAGGACCTCCTCGGTCAAATCCGATTCAACTAAAGTTGGAGAAACCGTCACTTCCCAGTCATCTTTGAGCAAAGGGGGTTACTCGTAACGATGAAACCAGTCTCTCGTAAGCGTACGAGTAATGTCGGTCCAAGCCGCTTCAATCCAACAATACCGCAGAATCAAGAAAAGACTAAGGAGGGCAGCAAAACGCACATCACCGCCCACAAAAACTTTTGTGTTCTACTCGAGAAGACATCTACGCATGAACCTAGCTCATGATGCCACTCTTGGGGAACGTCGCATGGGAAACAAAAATTTTCCTACGCGCACGAAGACCTATCATGGTGATGTCCATCTACGAGAGGGGATGAGTGATCTACATACCCTTGTAGACCGTACAGCAGAAGCGTTAGAGAACGCGGTTGATGTAGTGGAACGTCCTCACGTCCCTCGATCCGCCCCGCGAACAATCCCGCGATCAGTCCCACGATCTAGTACTGAACGGACGGCACCTCCGCGTTCAGCACACGTACAGCTCGACGATGATCTCGGCCTTCTTGATCCAGCAAGAGAGACGGAGAGGTAGAAGAGTTCTCCGGCAGCGTGATGGCGCTCCGGAGGTTGGTGATGACCTTGTCTCAGCAGGGCTCCGCCCGAGCTCCGCAGAAACGCGATCTAGAGGAAAAACCGTGGAGGTATGTGGTTGGGCTGCCGTGGAAAAGTTGTCTCAAATCAGCCCTAAAACCTCCGTATATATAGGTGGGAGGGAGGGGGCCTTGCCTTGGGGTCCAAGGACCCTCAAGGGGGTCGGCCGAGCCAAGGGGGAGGACTCTCCCCCCCAAACCGAGTTGGACTAGGTTTGGTGGGAGGGAGTCCTCCTCCCTTCCCACCTCCTCCTTTTTTCTTTTCTTTTCCTCTTGATTTTTCTTCTCTTGGCGCATAGACCACTTGTGGGCTGTCCCACCAGCCCACTAAGGGCTGGTGTGTCTCCCCCAAGGCCTATGGGCTTCCCCGGGGTGGGTTGCCCCCCGGTGAACTCCCGGAACCCATTCGTCATTCCCGGTACATTCCCGGTAACTCCGAAAACCTTCCGGTAATCAAATGAGGTCATCCTATATATCAATCTTCGTTTCCGGACCATTCCGGAAACCCTCGTGACGTCCGTGATCTCATCCGGGACTCCGAACAACATTCGGTAACCAACGATATAACTCAAATACGCATAAAACAACGTCGAACCTTAAGTGTGCAGACCCTGCGGGTTCGAGAACTATGTAGACATGACCCGAGAGACTCCTCGGTCAATATCCAATAGCGGTACCTGGATGCCCATATTGGATCCTACATATTCTACGAAGATCTTATCGTTTGAACCTGAGTGCCAAGGATTCGTATAATCCCGTATGTCATTCCCTTTGTCCTTCGGTATGTTACTTGCCCGAGATTCGATCGTCAGTATCCGCATACCTATTTCAATCTCGTTTACCGGCAACTATTATCTTGATACAGGAATTATAATAATAACTATATATTTATTATTGCCTCTAGGGCATAATTCCAACACATAGTGCATCAATATTTCCTATGTACAACACCCAAACTAAGTACAAAATCCTACCTCCATATCTGAATCACTACTGCATCCAAACTAAATTGAAATTTTCAAGAATTTAACAGTAACCTAAATTAGACATCCATAACTAATTTACATAGTGAGCATTCAAGAGAATGAGTAGATGAAGAAAGAAAACTTACTCAACGCCTCCAAATGCTAAAGCCTAGCAGTGGGTGCTCGTCGGCTCCGTGGCAATGACGCTAGACAAACCCTTAGCCCTATGTACTCAAGCGACGGCTCCTATTGCGCCAGTTGCGAGGACGTAAGTTGTGTCACGGTGTATAGTCTGCCTCCGCATTAGAGGTGTAGGCAGTGGCGCCGCAGGCGGTGTTGGCTGTGGCGGCTGCCGCGTTGCGAAGCTACCGCTACCGAGTCAATTATCCACTTATGAAAACTTTCTACCATCTCCCAGGTGCCCCCTCCCACCATCGAGTCATCATCGTTGAGTGGTTTCGCTGCCGCCACCGCCATCACCTAGGTTAACCAGATCGAGGAAGAGAGAGTGAGAGGGAGTGAACTGGCTCTGGCCGTCTTCACCTAGTCATAACGGCCGCACCCCCGTCAGCACTCATGCTGTCTACCAAAGTCCATGTGAACCTAAGTGCACTTGAAACTTAACCATTCAGCACTTAACCATTCAGCGCTTTGTTTTTTAAACAGTAAACCAAAGTAGTAGTAGCATTTAATTTTTTAAAGAAATTGTAGTTTTTCTTAACCCTAGATGGTAGTTATTTGCTATTTGCTTGTTTTTTTTAGAAAAGTTCTTGCATGAGATCCGCTCTAGTTTTCAGATCATTTGAACATGTAAGCAGCTCTCGGCAAAATAGACAAATTGGATGAGAATGATGCATGAACAGTATTTTTCTACGGATCTAAAATTTGTTTTTTTTGTCTAGAGTGCTCAGATGTCCAAATAATTTGGAAATTGGAACGGATCAAATTATCTACCATGCAATTTTTTTAAAATATATTATTTTTTCTAATATTTGTTTTTAAAGAAATCAGCACGGATACAGATGAGTCCAGGCTCGTATTATTCGTGTTCATAATCATTACTTTTATTTATACGGGAAAAAGTGCAACATAGTGTGATATATTATATGGATGTGTCTAGCGCACATCTAGATATGACATAGTTATTGTAAATCTAAATGACCGAATCTAGCATAGAAAGGAAAAAAAAACATACGAATCTTCACATAAGATCGATGAAAACTTAGATATGCAATATTTATTTCATATCTAGATGTGTTTTAGCAAAACCGATAATTATATTGGATACTTGGCCCTCAAGGAACGCGCCTTACAGGTCCTTATTCTTACACATGGTACTCGATCGTTACACTTGCAGTAGGAACTAACTTGACAACGGCACGTACGCAGTGACACGACCGCGCGTCAAACAAGCAAATTAACCAACAAAGACGAACGGAACACGTGGTGTGCTGTGTAAAAAAATTAAACCGGAACACGTGGTGCATCATGCGTCCACAGCAACTGCAGACGATGATGGCACTCTTGTGCCTTCCACCTCGCCTTCTTTCTCCTCCGACTCGTACGCGTCGCGCTCCTGGATCCAGAGGTCGGCGAACTCGCAGTCTTTGTACAGCTCGAACCACGGCCCGCCGGACGTGTAGTGTATGGCGCGCGGCGCGGTCCCGCCCACGTCCGCCGGGTCCACGCGGTTGTGCCCCACGAGGAAGTTCCACGCGAACGGCACCTCGCCGACGTCGGCGTCGTCGAGCCAAGCGAAGCGGTGGAGATGCGCCCCGCTCTGGGTGCTCACGGCCTCCGGCGTGAGCGCGGCGCGGTTCTTGGGGTGGCCGCAGTTGAAGAGCACCATGGAGGACCAGTTCTTGCGCGGGTACGCCGTCTGCACGGCGCCGTCCATCTTGGTGGCCTCCTTGGGCGTGTAGTCGTGGTGCACGCAGAGCACGGCGTAGCGAGGGTCGGCCATGCGCGCCAGCTCCGCCACGTCCGCCACGAAGAGGAAGTCGCAGTCCACGAAGAGCGCCCACCCGCGGTAGCCGGCGAGGTGTGGCGTCAGGAAGCGGGTGAAGGAGAACTCCGTGCTCTCCGTCGGCCCGCGCTCCCGCCAGTACAGCCCGGCCTCGCGGAGCTCCTGCTGGACGATCGGGATGACCTCCAGCGGCACGGAGGAGCGCCGCAGCAGTGAGCGCCGGCACACGCGGTATGCGATGTCCTCGCGGGAGTCGTAGCCCACGTACACGCGGAATGGCTCTGCCGTCGCGTGGGCGCTCTCAGCGCCGAGGAGCTGGCATGGTGCCGGAGGCGACATTTTCGGCGCGGACGCGTGACTGGATAGCTTGTGCGAGTTATCATGTTCACCGGGGTGGTGGCCTTTAAAAGCCATGCGTCCATGCTTTGGTTCACGATCCTGTTAAACTAGAGATGGTACCCGTACGTGTGTTGCTGTGAAAATTGGATGCAGTTAGTATTTGTCTAGGGAAAATTTAACTAACCGCGCCGTATCCATGCTTACCGTGCGGCGGCTTGCCCCAGCGATTCATGCGCGTATCGCACGCCGATCACCGCATACTCCTCACCGCACTGTTGCTATAGTACACACCTACTTTCCACAGGAAACGTCCGTATTGCCACAGAATGTGTGGTCACTGTGCCCAGAAAACATCAGTGTTTGGCAAAGTACGCATCGGGCATGGCTCTCTACAGTCATCATATTTTTGCGCTGACCATGTTTAATCCTTACTACAGTGCTTTTTTCCCAACAAATCCACGCTGTTCTATACATCTCTAAAATATAAAGTTGACTAGCAAATAAATTCCAATCTAAAATCTATATCTATACCTAATAATAAAGAGGCTATTGCTTTCGTCGGAAAACCCACCACGGCATTTTTATAAAAAAGCCCCTGTATTTTTTGTTATTCAACCCGCGCTTCATCATTTATCTGCAACGCAAAAGGAAAAAACGATTCGCTGCAAAAATTATACCCATACGCATCGCCTCCTCCCGTCGACCCTGGGCCACCCTGGCCTGTGCCCAGGCCGCCGCCACACCACTCACCGCCGCGGCCGACCTCAACCGCCACCGCTGCCGATCTCAACCCACCCGCCTCCGGGGCTGTACCTCTCCCTGCTCACTGCCCCCGTTGCGGCGCTCGAGCGCATCGCATCGACCCTGGTCCACCCTGGCATGTGCCCAGGCCGCTGCCACACCACTCGCCGCCCCGGCCGACCTCAACCACCACTGTTGTCGATCTCAACCCACCCGCCTCCGCGGCCGTACCTCTGCCCGCTTGCTGCCCCCGTTTTGGCGCTCAAGCACAACTTCTGGATCAAATCAACGCGACAGCTACAGCGACTTGGGATGATGCGTCTGCTCGATGCAGAAAGGCGGCAACGCGCGGATAAGGCGCGTCAGCACGAAGTACTTGCAGGTGGAGGCGGGCCTCCATGGCTCACACGGGGAACTCCGAGGTTATGGCGCGGCAACGGCGACTCCTTATGGCCAGATAGAGGCGCCTAACCCTTGCTCCCCTCATCGTATCCCCTCCTCCGGCAGGAACTCGTCATCTGGTGAGATCCCCTCCCCATGCCTCCAACAGTGTGCCAAGCACCGGCAAGAAATTTTGTTTTGTGGAAATTTGTTTGCTGATGAATGAATGTATTGAATGTAAGATTGCATTGTTGTAGAGAGAGAGAATGGAACACCACCTTCAGTTTGTCATCTGATCCCACATTCTCTACCCAATGAGTGAAATAAGATAACAGTCCATTGATCAATTCACGTAGCCTCTTTGTTTTGTTTTGCTTGTCCCGCTCAATTTCTCATCATGGTGGAATTAACAATGGACGGGTTGATTTCTCAACAAAATAGGATATGACTGACTACATTAGTTTGTTAGCTTATTATTTTAATAAATCAAAATGATTACAAAAAGATTAAAAGCGTGTGGTATTTTTTTCTTCCGTTGCAACGCACGGGCCCTTTTGCTAGTATACACTAAGCACGAAACTAAGCTTCAAAAATAGACAACTAAGTACTTGTAATTTGGGCAACTAAAACATATTTAATCCTGACAACTAAGTAATTTAAATATGTTAACTAAATATGGTTAAAAGCTGACAGCTAAGTCCGCAACCTAAAATATTCATATTGATAACCAAGTACTTCTAATCTAATAAGTATTTTAATCTGGCAAAGCAAGTACTACTTGGTGGCTGCGTGTAAGCACCCGTGCATCACATGACGAGATTTATGAGACAATAAGATAATTAGGTAGAATTAAAATAACAAGCACATTGAATTTTTGTGACAAATGTATTTGTAAGCACTGTCAAGATTTGTGCGATAACACAAAAGAATATGAAAATTAAATTAATTTTTGTCCGGCACATAAGTTGATAATAATATGGCAAGCGAGTGAAACAATGTGGCAAGTGTAACCGCGCACCGCAACGCATGGATGCGGCGCCCCTATGTAATAGGATAAATAAAACAAGCCACCACGTTTAACCACATAAGCTGATTTTTTTTATCCGTTGATCTCAATTCTAACTTGAATTTAAGGATCTAAAAGTTACGTATAATGGTTCTCCAAGAAATAAAGCTTACCCATAATATTTTCATACGCAACTATGACTAGAAACATGCCACTTATACAACCATCTTTTAATAATACAGAGCAAGCGGTTGTATAAACACGCATACAATTATCCTTATGAACGCACACACGTACTAACTACCCTTATGAGCATTTTCGAGAGACTGAGGCGTGATATTATCTTGAAATTCACGAAGTTATCGTAGGTATCTCGTCGTCGACGGAAACGTTTCCTCTCACTGAAAGTGTATAGTCGGAAATCCTGAAATAAATTCAGAAATAATGCAAGCATCAGGACTTGAACCTTGGTGAGTTAAGGATACCATTTTCATTCTAACCATCGAATCACATGTTGGTTTACATGTATACATCATTTTAAAAGAAACTCACGCACACAACCATAACAATTGATTCCTAAAAAACAGTAGCAATTGATGTGGAAAAAAAATCGAATTATAGTGTATTAGAACTTATGTTTTTTTTAACACAATACAAACGCAAGCGTTCATATACATGTGCATAAACTCATGCCTATGAACACACATATACACATCATATTTTTATGAGCACATTTGAAAGACTAAACTGCCATATCATCTTAGTTTACGAAACCATCGTAGACACCTCGTCCTCGATAGAAACATCTACTCCCACTAAAAATATTTAAACCATCGTGGACTAGGGACACCTCTGTTCCTCGAACCATCCAACCATATAATGGTTTCCAAGACTCCTAAACTAGAGATGGTTTGGTTCACGATCCTTTTAAACTAGACATGGTACCCGTACGTGTGTTGCTGGAAAAAATTAACTAACCGCGCCGTATCATTTTTGCATCCTTACCGTGCGGCGGCTTGCCCAGCGATTCATGCGCGTATCGCACGCACGACCAGGAAGCCAGCGCAACCGCATACTCCTCACCGCACTGTTGCTATAGTACACAGCTACTTTTCACAGGAAACGTCCGTATTGCCACAGAATGTGTGGTCACTGTGCCCCAGAAAACATCAGTGTTTGGCAAAGTACGCATCGGCATGGCTCTCTACAGTCATCATATTTTTGCGCTGACCATGTTTAATCCTTGCGACAGTGCTTTTTTCCCAACAAATCCACGTTGTTCTATACATCTCTAAAATATAAAGTTGACTAGTAAATAAATTCCAATCTAAAATATACACTAAGCACGAAACTAAGCTTCAAAAATAGACAACTAAGTATTTGTAATTTGAGCAACTAAAACATATTTAATCCTGACAACTAAGTAATTTAAATATCACAACTAAATATGGTTAAAATCCGGCAGCTAAGTCCGCAACTTAAAATATTCATATTGATATCCAAGTACTTGTAATCTGATAAGTATTTTAATCTGGCAAAGCAAGTATTATTTGGTGGCTGTGTGTAAGCATCCGTGCATCACATGACGAGATTTATGAGATAACACAATAATTAGGTAGAATTAAAATAACAACCACATTGAATTTTTTGATAAATGTCTTTGTAAGCATTGCCATGATTTGTGCGACAACATAAAAAAATGAAATTAAATTAATTTTTGTCAGGCACATAAATTGATAATAATATAGCAAGCGAGTGAAACAATGTGGCAAGTGTAACCACCGCACCGCAGTGATGGGTGCGACGTCATTATATAGTAGGATAAATAAAACAAGCCACCACGTTTAACCACATAAGCTGATTTTTTTATCAGTTGATCTCAATTCTAACTTGAATTTAAGGATCTAAAAGTTACGCATAATGGTTCCCCAAGAAATAAAGCTTACCCATAATATTTTCATATGCAACTATGACTAGAAACATGTCATGTATACAACCATCTTTTAATAATACAGACGCAAACGGTTGTATAAACACGCATGCATTTATCTTTATGAACGCACACACGTACTAACTACCCTTATGAGCATTTTTGAAAGACTGGGCCGGGATATTTTTTTAAAATTCACGAAGTTATCGTAGGTGTCTCGTCGTCGACGAAAACGTTTCCTCTCACTAAAAGTGTATAGTCGGAAATCCTGAAATAAAATCAGAAATAATGCAAGTATTAGGAAGTGAACCTTGATGGGTTGAGGATACCACTTTCACTCTAACCATCCAATCACATGTTGGTTTGCACGTATACAACATTTTAAAAGAAACTCACGCACACAAACATATCAATTGATTCCTAAAAAACAGTAGCAATTGACAAAAATACATCGGATTGTAGTGTATTAAAACTTATGTTTTATTTTTTTTAACATAGTACAAACGCAAGCGTTTACATACACGCGCATAAACTCATGTCTATGAACGCACATATACACATAATATCTCTATGAACATCTTTAAAAGACTAAGCTGACATATCATCTTAAATTTACGAAGCCACCGTAAACACCTCGTCCTTGAAACGTCTATTCCCACTAAAAATATTTAATCCATCGTGAACTAGGGACACCTCTGTTCCTCGAACCATCAACCATATAATGGTTTCCAAGACTCCTATTCCCACTAAGATATATCACGTCTACATGAAAACTCTAGGAGCCACACGTATGCATGCATTTAACACATGAAAAAGTACGGACTAGGAATAGGAAAAATAGGCCATGACCAGCCAGTAAATAGAAGGATATCTCCCGCAGATTTTTAGAAAAAGCATGAAAATAGCACATGCACTCGCCAAAATGAAATAAAAATAAACAACGTTGAAAGGAAAAACACATCGTTAAGCAATATGTTCGCAAAAAAAAAGAGCCATACAAGCGCCTTGCTAGATATGAAGTTCAAAATATTAAATAAACTAAATATAAACTCAGCTTATAATTATATTAAGTAGTCTTTAAATACAAAATTTGGTACATCTAATTTTTTAGGTGATTTAGATAGTTGATCGTGAAACAAAAATCTAAATAAGCAAGCAATCAGATTCCCAGTTGATTAAATACAATCGATCTATATCTTTTATTAAACGAGCCGCCACGTTCATCCACATCAATAAAAAAGAATCTATTTATTGTAATTATGTGAGATAAAAATATGAAAAGGATATACACAATATTAGTCATGTACAAAAAAATATGCAAATGAAAAAAAGAAAACAAATTGTGCATTTCACCGTCCATATAGCACAATCATCTAAGTTACAACAACTCTAGCAGACCCGCATCCCGATCCGGCCCGAAAAATAACCACCAAAATGCGGGCCGGGGCGGATAAAACCTGCCCGATCAGACCCCGTATCCCGTCCCGGCCCGCAATAAAATTTGGGGGGCGCGGCAAAATCTCGGCCCCAACCCGCGTATTCGCGGGTTCCCCCCTCGCCGCTGCTGCGGTGTCCTGCATATAAGCGGAAGCAGTTGGTGGGGGGACATTTCAGCCCGCGCTTTCTTCCACCAACCACCTCCCCTCTCCTCCCTCGCGCCGTCGCCACCCCGCCGCCCAAGATTCCGACGAAAGCAGCCGGCAGGAGTTCGTCGAAAGGCCGCCACACACACGAGGCCTCCCCTCCCCCCTGCACCGGCGGGTTGCCGGATTTGCGGATCTGCGAACCTTCATCGCGGGGCCACCGAATTTGGCTTTTGCCGGCCGTCGATGGCTGCGCCAAGCGATGGAGTGATCGGGGAGCATCTCCCGCAGCCCCGGCAAGGGCGCATCACCGCATGCAGGGATGGGTTCGTCCTCCCGGCGCCGTAGACGATTTGCGGGCATGGATTCGTCCGGCCGTCCACCGGGCTCGGCGCTCGCGCAGTGGCTCGTCGTTATTACTCATACAGTGTGACGTCTGCACGCAGACAGTGCTGTAGCAAAGATGTGATGATGTCTTATGTATCCAATGTTGTTGAAAAAGCAAAGAAATGCATTATGTTAGATCAAATTAAGGTGCAAATTTAGGTTTTTCGGGCCGGGAGAAGCTGCGCCAGATCAGACCCCGCAAAGCCGATTTGTAAAAAAACATATTCCATGAATATGCTTTTTTACGGATCCGTTATGCGAGGTCTGCATCCACGGTCGTGCGCGCCGGCCCACAAAAACGTTTTTCCGCAAACTATAAACACGTTTTACGGACCGAACGAATGCGGGGTCCGCTAGAGTTGCTCTTAATCTTCGGTGTCCAGTATCTCTGAAAACAAGTGTTGAGTATCCAACACAAAGACTCGTTAGAAATGTGATTACCGAGGGCTTCCGCATGGCACAACTCCTACAACGGCGATTATGCCGCAAGAATGGCAGCTGGTAGCCTTGTCACTTCACGTCTTGGACTCTTGGTAATGCCTTTTGCACAGGAGCATATAGCAAAAAAAACTATCATATTATAGGTGTTGATAAAAAAACTATTATATTTAAATTTTTATAAAAACTATCATAAAATTGGTGGGCTGTTTAAAAAAAACGAAGTGACCGAAAAGTTAAAATTTAGGCAAGGTTATGACGAGTTAGGTCCCTTTGCCGGGTTAATCGTTAGCTTTGACTGTTAGGCTGACCATTGACACGTTATGACAAATGGGTCTCATATCTTTACCTAATAATAAAAAGGTTATTGCTTCCGTCGAAAAACCCACCGCTGTCGTTTTTAAAAGACGCCTGTCTTTTAGGTAATTAATATGTGTTACCAACAGAAAACGTTTTATTTTTGCAAAGAGCCCCCTATGGCATTGGATAAGTGAAACACATATGGGCTGACAGAAAACACACGAGAGGGCTATCGCTTATGCCCTCATAATCCCACATGGATACTTCACAGATAATTTCATCACTTTATATACATGCGCCTTGGTGATTTTACAAGAGGCAACGAAAATCAACAGAGGAACAAATTCGAGAAGAAGAAATTGGGATGACGCGAACAGAGGTGGAGCCGCGAGACAGAGGGGGCTCGGGGCGAAGGAAAGGGGCTGGCGCCGGCGATGCATACGTGGAGGTGGGGGCATCGGGGTTAGAGGATTCAGGCAACCGACGGGGTAAGCCTTGCCGGAGACTGGCCCCGTAGACCGACCTCGTAGCAGCACACCATGGGAGGTGGTCGCGAGGTGCAGAGGTGGGAGGCGGTCGAGGAGCAGAGGAGGAGGCGAGTGCGGGCGTCATTGGGAGGGGGGAGTCGGGGAGATTGGGGATCCTGTGGGCCTCTCTCCCCTAGCGGCGCGAGGTGGAGGAGAGGAGGGGGGCTGGGGATCGGGCTAGGTTAGGGGATTTAGGAGTGGGTAAGGCTGGGCCTTGGCACGCCTAATGGGTCGTGTACTACTACTCTCTCTCTTTCTTTTAATTTCTTTTTCTAAATTCTTTAATTAAAAATGTGTGGTATTATTTTTTTCCGTTGCAACGCACGGGTCCTTTTGTTAGTATTTATAAAAGGCAGTTATATTTTTTAAAGCAATCCAGTCTCTGCCAAAAAAACATAAAAAGCAATCGGGTCCTCGCCGACCTGGTCGCCAGAGCCCTAGCGCCGCCCGCGGCCAGCCGCTGTTGCCTCCGCTGCTACTCCTTGCGGCCAGCCGGAGCTAGCTAGCTCACGGACGGATGCATCCGGGGCTAGCTAGCTCCCGTGCCTACGGCGGCCAGCCCAGAGATAGCTAGCTCACGGACGTAGCCCAAACTAAGCCACCACCGCTGCTCGTTCCTGGGCATGGCGGCCCGCCTGCCCCGAGCTCCTGCCGGCTAATGCAGCGCCGCGTCGGCAGGCAGCAGCGGCAAGCAGTCACGTCGCCGAGCAACAGCAGCAGCCGCAGGCAGCCGCGTCGGCGGACAGTAGCGGCGATCACTGGGCAACAGCAGCAGCCTCAGCGGCGAGGAGCAGCGTTCAGCACTAGTAACGGCGGCGGGAAGCGGCGGTGGCGAGTTGAGCATCAAACAGTGGCGGCGAGCTGAACAACAACAGCTCAAGAGAGAAGAAAGAGAGACCTTAGTGTTGGCTTTTGAACGTGCGTATGCAGCTGTACATGCGTGCCTACGCGATTCTTGCTTCGGCCAGCTACTTGACGGAACTTGCGTAACTAGCCACACGAATAGAACTGATCGATGGATTTGATGGCTAAAGGCCCGTGTCGTGCCTTTGCTTTGTATTGCTTTTCGTTTTTCTGGTGTTACAATCAACACCCCTAGGGTGTCTTTTATACACGTCCACAAGGGACTATGGAAATAGACTAGGACTAGGAATCCTAATAGTATTAGGACTCGGTTTGACTTTCTTTCCTAATCCTAAAGAAACAACATGATTAACTTCTACATTCACCTCCTTAATCTTGTTGCTTGACTTCACTTCTTGCACTCCGACTTTCCTCCTCATCTCGATGAACTTCTGTCGACCGAGGGACTTGGTGAAAATATCGGCAAGTTGGTCTTTCGTGTTCACATGTTGAACCTCGATCAACCCTTCTTCAATGCACTCCCGGATATGGTGGAACCGGGTATCTATGTGTTTGCTCCTTTCGTGATGAACCGGATTTTTGCACAACGAGATTGCAACTTGGTTATCGATCTTCAGTGACACCTTCTGCACCTCCCGCTTTGCAAGAATAGCTAGGAGTCTTCTCAGCCAAACTGCTTGACAAGCCGCCGTGCTTGCCGCTATGTATTCTGCCTCACATGAAGACAATGCCACCACCTTTTGCTTCCGAGAATTCCAGCTAATCGGATTCGGGCCAAGGTAGAAAACCATGCCCGTTGTGCTCTTTCGATCATCAACATCACCTGCCATGTCACTATCTGAATATCCACGAAGGATCAATCATTCCTTTCCCTTTCTGTACGTGCAGCCAAGATTAATTGTGCCTTTCACATAGCGTAGAATTTGATTGACCGCGCTCATGTGTTCGGTTGTCGTATTCTCCATGAAACGACTCACGATCCTGACTGAATAAGCCAAGTCAAGTCGGGTATGCACCAAGTATCTTAGGCTACCCACAACGCTTCGATACATTGTGGTGTCCACCGGCGGATTTGAGCTACGCTTGCTCAACTTGTGGCGCTGGTCCATTGGAACTTGTGTCTCATAGCAATCTGACATGCCACACTTGTCCAATAACTTGACCGCGTAAGCCGATTGACATAGGGAAATCTCCCCGGAGCTTTGCTTCACTTCGATGCCCAAGTAATAGCTGAGTAATCCCAGATCACTCATGCTAAACTTGTTCTTCATTTGCGCCTTGAAACGTTCAATTTCTTGTACGCTATCTCCGGTGATAATCAGATCGTCGACATAAACTCCAACTAGCAGGTTTGAGCCTTTGGAGTTCTTTGTATAGACTGCGTGCTCGAGGGGACATCTCTTGAACCCGAGCGAGACCAGACTTCGGTCTAACTTTGAGTTCCAAGCTCTTGGCGCTTGCTTCAACCCGTAAAGTGCCTTCTTGAGCTTGTAAACTTTCCCTTCTTTGCCTTTCTTCTCGTAGCCGAGGGGTTGTTCCACATACACTTCTTCTGTGAGATCGCCGTTGAGGAAAGCGGATTTAACATCCATATGATGAACCTTCCAATCCTCTTGTGCTGCCAAAGCTAGGAGCACTCTCACCGTCTCGATTCGAGCAACCGGTGCAAACACCTCATCATAGTCAACTCCTTGACGTTCTACGTAGCCCTTTGCAATGAGTCTTGCCTTGTACTTCACAATGGCACCCCCCGTGTCCTTCTTTAACTTGTAAACCCACTTCAAACCTATCGTCTTTTGGTTTGGAGGTCGGGTTACCAAAGTCCACGTGCCATTGCTCTCAATTGCCTTCATCTCCTCATCCATGGCGTCCGTCCAGCTAGGACTTTTGCTCGCCTCTACGAAGTTCGCCGGCTCCTCAACTCCGAACAGACATAGTACGGAGTACTTGAGCGTAACTGGCTTTGTGTACTTGTAGACTTTCTTGAGGGTCTTGTAGCGACGAGGCCCTGAGGAGTCCGTTGTGGCTTGTGAAGGTGGCGACACAAATTGTGTCGGTGTTGATGCACTTAAGGAAGATGACTGAGACCCTGGTGTGTCATCGACATCCGTGTCGTCGGCGTAGTCGTCGTGACCGTGACCATCATCTTGATTGTCATCGTCACTATGCGCCTCGTTGTCGATGTTGTCGTCGAGATCTCCGCCTGTGTCGTGCGCGGCGTTGTCGCTATCTCCTTGCGACCTATGCGCGTCGTCGTCGGTGTCGGCACCATGATGATCACTACCATTGTGGTCACCTTGGTTGGG
The DNA here is from genome assembly GCF_904849725.1 of Hordeum vulgare subsp. vulgare. Taxonomy (NCBI): domain Eukaryota; kingdom Viridiplantae; phylum Streptophyta; class Magnoliopsida; order Poales; family Poaceae; genus Hordeum; species Hordeum vulgare. Next base: position 60,504,095 of record NC_058524.1, read on the forward strand.
CGTCTTGCCAACCACCTGGACATCCTCCCTTGCATCATCATCAGTTGGAAATTCAACCGTGAATATGTTACCGTTTGGAGCACCGTCGGCTGCTGCACTCCAATTCCACGCTTTGTTTTCTTCAAACACGACGTCGCGTGAAATCCGTAAACGCTTGGTTTGTGGATCATAGAAGCGGTATGCCTTGGTGCCGAAACTCTTCGTATCCGATGAACACCATCTTGGTGCTACGATCGGCAAGCTTTGAGAGATGCGGCTCCGCCGTATTCACATGTGCCACACACCCGAACGTCCGTAGATGAGACACATTCGGCTTACGTCCGTAAATTGCTTCATACGGAGTCTTGCCGACCACCGCCTTCGTTGGAGCCTGGTTGAGAAGATAGACCGCCGTCGAGACAGCTTCTCCCCAAAAAGTCCCCGACAGGTTCTTGCTCTTGAGTAAACTCCTTGCCATATCAACGACGGTTCGATTGCGCCTTTCAACGACCCCATTCTGCTGCGGCGTGTAAGGTGCCGTGAGGAACCTCTTTATGCCAATCTTCTCGCAGTAGTCGTTGAACTCATTCGACGTAAACTCTCCGCCGCGATCTGTCCGTAGAGCGCGAACCTTGAGCTTGTGTTCCATCTCTGTTGCAGCCTTCAGCTTCTTGAATGCTTCAAACGCCTCATCTTTAGATCGTAGGAGAATGACCCACATATATCTCGAGTAGTCGTCTACCACAAGGAAGAAATACTTCTTTCCAGCGTGAGTTGCCGGGGTGATAGGGCCACATAGATCACCATGGAGCAGCTCGAGTGCATCACTTGCACGATAGGTAGACTGAGCAGGGAATGGCCTGGGGTGCTGTTTTCCAACCAAGCACCCGTCACATACTCGATCAACATGGTCGATAACTGGCATCCCTGATACCATCTCCATCTTTGACATCTTCTTCAAGGCGTAGAAGTTAACATGTCCAAATCTAGCATGCCATAACCACGAATCATCATCACTCTTGGCGAGCCAACACTCCGGTTGAGATTGATCAAGGTTGAAGATATAGAGCCTGTTCCGTGTGCGACTAACACAAGTTAGCACGTTCCGGAGGTTGTCGAAGATCGTCATCACTCCGTTCTCGATATCCACCTTGCATCCATTCTCGTCAAGCTTCCCGATAGAGATGATGTTGTTGTGAAGCCGTGGGATGTAGTACACTCCGGTGAGTATGCGATGTTCGCTTGTGAGACCCTCGAAGAGGACAGATCCTTGCCCACAAATCTCCACATTTGAACCATCACCAAACTTGACCAAGCCTTCAACATCATATTCCAGCTCGAGAAATTTCTCCTTGCATCCCGTCATGTGGTTACTGGCACCCGCGTCGAGATACCACGACACGTTGTGATCCCCGGATAACTTAGGTGTCACATTCTTCTCATGAAGTAGCACCTTTCGGCTTGGTTTCACAACCACTGTTTCAGCGAGATCACAAACTTCGGCCATCAGAAGACCTGGACCTTCGTCTTCCTCCTTTGCCAAATTTGCCTTGATCTCCCGCTTGTTAGGCTTTGGACAATCCTTCGCAAAATGACCCATCTTATTGCAGTTATAGCACTTGACCTCGGACAAGTCCAAGTTCCGTGGTTTCTGCTCTTTAGATTGGCCCGCCTTACCACGACCTTGTGGTTTGCCTTTTTCTTTGCCTTTTCCGGTTTGTCCATCGCCCTTCGTGTTGCTTGAGCCTTCGCCACCGTCACGCCTTCCTTTGCTACTTGGGGCCTCCCAATCTGCGCGCGAGTACATGAGTTGGTCGCTACCTCCTTCTTTGCCTTTCCGACAGCCACGAGCATTCTCTTCCCATGTCCGCAAGCGTCCGATTGCCTCCGTTATGGTCATGTCGTCGATGTCGTAAAGCTGCTCGAGCGTGCCGATGATGTACGTGAATTTGTCAGTCACTGAACTGAAAATTTTCTCCACAATCTCGGTGTCCTCGAGCTTTGCACCAAGCGCGCGGATCTCTCCCACCAAAGTAGTAAGACGCATGGCATAGTCGTTCACCGATTCAGTTTCCTCCATCTGCAACTTGTGAAATTGGCGCTTCAGCACTTGTGCCCGTGCCTTGGTGACGCGATCTTCTCCGATCCTCATCTCCTTGAGTGCGTTCCACGCCTCTCTTGCCGTCTCGAACTCCGCCAATGTCATCCGCACGGAATCCGGCACGGACTGGGCTATGGCGGCCATGGCACCTTCGTCGGACTCGTCATCGACGTCGTCGTCCGTGATTGCCTGCCACACTCGAAGGGTTTGGAGAATAATCTTCATCTTCACCGCCCACACGCCGTAGTTGGCGTCGGTGAGCATTGGGTACTGGATGGGGATGTTGCGATGCGCCTGGACGTTGGCGCCGCTCATTCCTCCATCACTGGTTGCTGACTTGACGCCCTTCTTCACCTTGTCGCCGTTCTTGTTCGCCTTGGCACCGCCGCTGCCGGACTTGACCGACTCAGCGTCGCTGTCCGTCATCGTAGATCATAGATCGTCGAGGCTCTAGATACCAATTGTTGGCTTTTGAACGTGCGTATGCAGCTGTACAGGCGTGCCTACGCGATTCTTGCTTCGGCCAGCTACTTGACGGAACTTGCGTAACTAGCGACACGAATAAAACTGATCGATGGATTCGATGTCTAAAGGCCCGTGTCGTGCCTTTGCTTTGTATTGCTTTTCGTTTTTCTGGTGTTACAATCAACACCCCTAGGGTGTCTTTTATACACGTCCACAAGGGACTATGAAAATAGACTAGGATTAGGAATCGTAATACTACTAGGACTCGGTTTGGCTTTCTTTCCTAATCCTAAAGAAACAACATGATTAACTTCTACACTTAGATGTCGGTCCCACATGTAAGTAACGGTCAAAGTTAACGATCAACGAACGATTTAGTTAGATGTGGACCTGAGTTGTCATAATTGAGATTAATTTTAAGGATGCTGCTACGGTCCTCCGACGGATCTTTTAAAAAGATACATCGCCTCTCGAGCCGTCTGATCTGGTCGACTGAGCGGTCTGGCGTTATGCCTTGTCATTGTCACACCAAACATGTTTTTTTAACAAAGGTCTTGTTACAATTTTTTTATAACAAATGTCTTGTTGCAATTTATTTTTTTACAATAAAGATCTCGTGGCATATTTTTTCTGTAATGGAGGTCTTGTTATACTTTTTTGCAATAAAGACTTGTTGCAGAAAATTATCGTAACAGACAGTTAGCAGTGAGTAGATTGATCGAAAAAAGTAAAAGAAATTGTTTGGGCAAGGTACGTGTCACACAGAGCGGATGCTCGCATGACATCCGTCGGTGGAAGCAAAACGTTTTCTTACTTTTAAACAATGTGGTTACTTGGGTTTTCTGAAACAGTCCATCAATTTTGTCGAAGTTTTTTAAAATAAAAAGGTAATTTTTTTATGATCAATGCGTGTAATGTGATAGTTTCTTTTGCTATATATACTCTTTGCACTGACATGATCTGCCTTATCAACCGCTATAGGTGAGACACTCAACATGTTATGAAACATACTCGACACGATGGTGTCGGACACAAGTCTATAATATATTTATGTACCACCTTCTGCGCAAAGGAAGAGAAACTAGAAAAAAAATACTATTGATGCATAGGCACTTGACCTCACTGCTATCAAGTTTAGGGACTGTTCGGACCCTCCACTCCGCAATTCCACTTAAAACGGAGTGACATCTACTTATATGGTAAATGTTTACGCCCAGCGCGCCGGTCAAATCCGCGAGACGTGCGATCCATTTTTGATCGAACGATCTTCGTTCACCCGTGCAGGCCCGTATGCAACAGACTCTTTTCTAGCCACACAATCAATACCTTATCCATTCACGAACCGCTCTTTTTCCTCCCCTAGCACTTCTCCCGTTGGAAAAATGCTTCATCGACATAAAGAAAAGCTTCAACTGATCATTGAAAAAGCTTCGATGAGCATGGAGGGAAAAGCTTCAATCCATGAGAAAAAGCTTCAACCGTTGAAAAAGCTTCGACTGTTGATTTGAAAAAGCTTCATGTCCACGACCATGTTCGACCAGTTCGACCGCGAGATGCGCCCCCGCAGATGTCGACCCACGATGCTGCAATCGTTGACATAAAATGCTACAACCGTTTGATGAATAAAGCAGCAACCATACATATAAAAAGCTACAAGCAATCATTGTCATGGCGGAATGCTGCAACCGTTGACATAAAATGCTACACCCATTCATGAAAAAAGCTGCAACCAGACATATAAAAGCTGCAAGCGGTCATTGCCATGACGGAATGCTGCAACCGTTGACATAAAATGCTACAACCGTTGATGGAAAAAGCTGCAACGAAGGACCGACAAGACGCTCGCGTTTGTTGGCTCAGCAAGGACGACAACCGACGGCGAGGCCGTCCAGCGAGAGGGGACGACGGAAGAAGGATCCCTCGACCGCCAGGGGCCAGGGGAAAAGGGGAGGGGTGGGGGAACGCCGCTGCGCGCTGGACGAGGTTGACCGGCGAGGCGCTCGCGTTCGTTGCTTGAGGTTGAGGATGAAGACGAGATCTGACGGTTCAAGAGTTCCCCCGATCCGACGGCTGCTACGTGACCGACCCGAGCGCTCGCGCCGGCGCCCAGTACTATCCTAGTTATATTCTGAGGAGCGTTCTGCACGCTTTGCTCCTTGGCGGGCTGCCGAACACAGGCTTAATGTGTGTACTGTTCTGCTCCACGAATGCCGATGTATGTATGGATGATCGAGCTCACATGTACGTGACAAATCCTCCTCCTCTCTAACCAAAAATAATCAAGCTTAACCTTCTGATTAAACCGTCCATATCACATTGGAGCCTAACACAATTAAATTGGATACGCAATAACAGGCTGGGGAGTGAAGACATACATTCTATACACTGACAAAACAATCGATGATTTTCTTTTGACTCATGGGAAAAGCTAAAACAATTATTTGAGGAAAATAAAAAACCTTGCAAGAGGGTTATACACATGGGCGATGCTACGCACCGGCGCGTCGGCCCAACGATTCCGCCGGCCGCGCGCGGGCCGCCCGATCCGTCAGCTGTAGGCGGGCCGTGCCGTTAGATCTTCATGCAACAAATTTCGTTCATGATGCAGCAATTTTCGTTAACGGTTGCAACAAAAAAAATTTGTAGCAAAAAATATATCTATGTGATCGTAACAAAAAAACAAAACTGATGGTGCGTGATAGCAAAAGTCAAATAGCAAATATCTACGTGAACGTGTATGCAACTTTTTAGTGAACGATTGCAGCAAAAAAATGATGCCGATTGTAGCAAAAAATAACACGGTTATAACAAAAGTCAAAACGACAGTTGTAGCAAAAATCCAACGAACCCGAGTTGCAACCAAACGTGAATGTAGCTTTTTGAATAGACAGATTGTAGCAAAATGAAAAACGTTTATATCAAATTTACACATGATTGCAGCAAATTTGATGAAAAAATGTTGCATGCACCTGATCAGCGACGCGCGCGACCCACGCGCGACCGGTCAAACGATTCGGCCGGCACGCCGGGTGGAAGCATTTACCTATACACATATCATGATAAAAATATGTATTAACTACGTAGATAAGGTTCCCGCAAAAAAAACTACGTAGATAAGGTTATAAAAAACCAATTCACTTGATCCCACTAACATTTCTTCATGATACTGATACCGACGGAAAATATTTTCTTTTGACAAATTAGTATCCAAAATGCTTTTTTAATTTGACTATAATATTATAACTGATTTTGCAAATCTACATTTTTTTTCAACGGCAAGTCTACCTTCCTATACAAACATCGTAATGCTAATTTAGACATGAAAATACACAGGAAATTCAGCCGCCTAAATGCGCACCCACTAGAAGTTAGATGAGATAACACCTTCAAAGCTTAGTGCCACTAATGTGGTGCTTGATAAGGAGTTGTTTCTATGCAATCGTCAACTCAGTATAAAGGGGGCCAAGATGAAGCTTTAGAAGCTCAAGGGAGGTCGAGCCAATGAGTTTAAGATATGAGAGGGAGAAACCTCCAGGAATTTAGGGCTCCGGGAGAAATGTAAATACGATCTTATTTTTTAATAGAACATACAAGTAATGGTCACAGATGCAAACTCTTGCTTGATCGTATAATTTCATATGTGTGTTATGCCGTACACATTTGGAAATATACCTAACATCGATGCTAAAAAGTGAAGGTACCAAACTGATCTCATCCCTTTCTACCTAAAAGCACCATCCGTCTGGTATTAATTCTGCTCTAGTTGCATTTCACACTGTAGATAACCACTACTCCTACTAGACAAGCTAAAGAGGCAACTAGAAAAAGGAACGCTGGCTACAACCAGCGGGAAAAAAAATGTAGTGGCGCATCCATGAAAGAAATCTTGGCACGTGATTGACCAGATCATATATAGGATTACCAATTAACAGAACAACCAAAGTGATGGACGGAGCAAGCGGTGGCCGATGGATGAACATGGAATTGGCCTGCTTAGTGTGTTGCATTCCGATCGTTGATGACCTGAACGGTCGCTGGCCGGTGAGATCGTCTATACCCTCATAGGAAGCAAGATCGTCCATACCCTCATAGGAAGCGATCAGGGCGGGTAGGCGAATAGCATAGACATTGGCGTGGGCGGCGGAATAGCCAGCAAGGTGGCCAGAGTCGCAAATAAAACCTAAAGGATTGGTCGTGTGGCAACCAATCAATTGTAGACCTATTTAAGCTCCCGTATGATGCTAATGGGCTGGATTGTTGGCTCCTTTTTTAGATTAATCAGTACCTAATGTTGTTACCTGATGATTTGGGCCCCCCAAGATTGTGGGGCCCTGTGCGGTCGGCCAGTTTGGCCTCCCTCATCGACGGTGCTGGAAGAAACACAAGAAATTAATAGACGAACATAGAAGAATAGAAAGAGAGGAAGGTGACGGCGAAGAGATAATTGACTTACCCAAAGCAAATTACAAGGCTTGACGGTTGCACGGGACCTAGATTCGAGCCCACATCACTAAAATTATTTGTTAAACTTTGATTTAAAGTACCAAAAGTGGAATATAGTTTCGAGCCCACATCACTAAAATTATAAAAGGATGATACAAAGTTTCACTTCAAAGGTCGTTAAAAATTTGTAATATCTATTGTGAGAATTAAAAAAACTGGACTTTCAAATAATTAGTAATCTAGCCGTGCACATGCGCGTGTGAGCCAACTAGTTTGTATTATTAATACGAGAATATAAATTAAACTACATGCAATTTATTGTTGTTTCTTTGTAGAATATATATTGAAAATGAGTTCTTTGTATGGTGCATGTTAATGTGAGTTCTTCCATGCATAATGAAATGATGAGTTGACATGGTTGCATGTTGATACATTCATTTTGCATCATGAATTACTATTAATATAGTGTTATTCTTGTCCATTATTTCGTATTGCCATACAAATCTTATGTCCTTCCTCTCTGAATATGCAAGTGTAACGCCCCCATTTTGATCGTACGCTAATCTTATACGGAAATGCATACGATCAAGATTAGGGACTCATAGGAAGATGTCAGAACACAACTCTAGACACAAATTGAAGTCATATAAGATTCATATTACAAGCCAAGGGACTCATGGGCTCAAATACATAAGCTCGGAAACAAACGAGTCAGCGGAAGCAAATAATATTTGAGTACAGACATAAGTCAAGAAGTTTTGCCATAGAGAAGGCTAGCACAAACCATAACATAGATCGAAAGAGGTGAGGCCTCCTGCTTGGCAACCTCCGAAACTACTCCTGGTCGTGACCGACCTCCAAGTAGTAGTAAGCACTGTCGGGGTAGTAGTCGTCGGCGGGATCAACCATCTCCCGGGCTCCATCAACTGATCGTTGCAATCGTATCAAGAGGAAAAGTGTGAGCAAAGCAATGGTGAGTACTCATCCAAAGTACTCGCAAGATTGACACCAGAACTATGCTCAGTATGCATCAGTATCAAAGGAATGGGGCTATATCTTTGGATTGACTGCAGAAATGCAAGAATAGAGGGAAGGCCTAGTCCTATCCAAAACTAGCATCTTCAGTGTCTTGCAACATTAAAAGAGTACACAGGAGTAACACATATATAGTCATATTGTTGCAGCAATTTTAATTAAGTCACGCCTAGAGATTCTTCCTCGACTCCCCGCGAGAAAGCAATCTCAGAGCCAATCATTCAAGTTAAGTCACAATTCTAGTTGTATTATATCGGGATACAACTTCAAGTCATCCTGTTACGATGTACACAACAACGAATAGTTAATTTCATCCCTGCAGGGGTGGACCACATTTCCCAACACGCTCAATCAACTCTGACCGGACACACTTTCCTGGGAGATGCCCGACCTCGAAAGATCAACACGTCGCAGCCTACCTAGGCTCAACAAAGAGGCCAGCCCGCTGGTCTACATCCTAAGCGCACAGGGGTCTTGGGCCAATCGCCCTTTGCACTCCTGCATGTTGCGAGGGTGTCCGAGATCGGTCCTGGCACCTCTTATATAAGATCAATGCTTACGCAGACTACTCGGGCGCACGCCGCTCCAATGCTGACACCGAAAGAGCTTCGACTGATACAATGACACTAAGTACCCATAACTTCTCCCGTGTGAAGGTTAGTGCAAAAAGGTCAACAACCAACTCACATCAAATACCCAAATCCCATTAATGTTTTAATTAACTGTGGTGATGATCAACAATCCACGATATGTGGTCTTGTCGCTCCATCTCGAGGATGTGTGACAAGGGCCAAGAATGCCCGGCCATGCCCCGTCACAATCACGCGGGAATCCACCCGCAACACACCTATCATCATGTTCCCAGTAGTAAAGTCAAGTAACTGTGTATCTATAACCTCAGTGAATCCGAGCTATCACCCTCGATGGATTCCAATTGATGTAACCTTCAAGGTGACCAGGGAGGAATCACCCTCGATGTTTCACGCTTGAGGGGTTGTATGACAGAGTTGTTATCGGAAGTGGTGAAGGAGGAATCACCCTCCGTAAACCATCGCCGAATAACTAAACTACAAAGCTAATATCAGGAGTACACAACGAGGTGTCACCCCTGATACTCGATAGTAGCTCTGCAGAGTCGTACAACTAAGGGGGTGTGAAGTGATGTGACGAGTCTTCGATGATAAAGCAAGGGAAACTGGGACTAAGGGGTCAATGAGGATCACTAAGCCACCTACACTAAGCATTTAATATTAAGTCGGGTACAATAGCAGTTTATCAAAAAAGGCTATGCACTAGAATAGGAGCTATCTACAACAGTAGCAAAATCTAATGCAAGCATGAGGGAGGAAGAATGGGCTATATGTTGGGGAACGTTGCATGGGAAACAAACATTTTCCTACGCACACGAAAGACCTATCCATGGTGATGATCATATACGAGAGGGGAGATCGGATCCACATACCCTTGTAGATCGCTAAGCGGGAAGCGTTAAGAAACAAGGTTGATGTAGTCGAACGTCTCCGCGATCCAAATGCAAGTTGTCCCACGAACTCGGTCCTCATCTAGCGCCAAACGGACGACACCTCCGCGTTCAGCACACGTGCAACTCGATGACGATCTCCACCTTCTTGATCAAGCAAGAGAGACGAAGAGGTAGCTGAATTCTCCGGCAACACGATGGCGTGGCGGCGATGGTGGTGGAGCTACTCCGGCAGGGCTTCACCGTACCGTATCGAACCAGGAACGGGGTGTCACAAAGTGGTGGAGGGAGAGAGGAATGCGCTATGGCTTGAGTGCGAAAATCCTATCTCACCTCCACTATATATAGGTGGGAGGGAGGGGTGGCGCCCTAGGGAAAAATCCCTAGGGTTTTGGCTTGCGCAAGAGAGTAGGAGGAGTCCTCCTCCAACACAACTTGGAAGGTGGAGTCCTCCATCCCCAACTAGGGGCTGGTGCGCCACCCTTGGGCCTTTTGGTTTTCTGCCTGGTGGGTGGCCCCTCCCGGTGGAACTCCGGAACCCATTCGTCACTCCCGGTACTTTACCGGTAATGCCCGAAAACCTTCCGGAAGCCAAATGGATACTTCATATATATCAATCACTGTCTCCGGATCATTCCGGAAACCCTCATGATGTCTGTGGTCTCATCCGAGACTCCGAACAACCTTCGGTTACCAACATCAGTAATTCAACTATACCAAAACGTCACTGAACCTTAAGTGTGCAGACCCTGCGGGTTTGAGAACTATGTAGAATGACCGGGACACTCTTCGATCAATATCCAATAGCGGGACCTAGATGCCCATATTGGATCCTACATATTCTACGAAGATCTTATCGGTTGAACCTCTGTGTCAAGGATTCCGTTAACCGTGTATAACATTCCCTTTTTCCTTCTCTATGTTATTGCTCGAGATTCGATCGTTGGTATCTCCATACCTATTTCAATCTCGTTATTGGCAAGTCTCTTTATTCGTTCCATAATAAAAGATCACGTGGCTAACTCTTTAGTCACATTGCTTGCAAGGCTTGTTTGTGATGTTGTATTACCGAGTGGGCCCTGGGATACCTCTCCGTCATGCGGAGTGAGAAATCCCATTCTTGATCCATGCTAACTCAAGGGACACCTTCGGAGATACCTGTAGAGCACCTTTATAGTCACCGAGTAACGTTGCGAAGTTTGATACACAAAAGGCATTCCTCCGGTGTCAGTCACTTACATGATCTCATGGTCATAGGAATGTATACTTGACATGCAGAAACAATAGCAATAAAATAACACGATCACATGCTACATTTATAGTTTGGGTGTTGTCCATCACATCATTCTCCTAATGACGTGATCCCGTTATCAAGTGACAACACTTGTCTATGGCTAGGAAAGCTTAACCATCTTTGATCAACAAGCTAGTCAACTAGAGGCTCACTAGGGACATTGTTTTGTCTATATATCCACACATGTATTTACGTTTCCATTCAATACAATTCTAGCATGGATAATAAACGATTATCTTGAAACAGGAAATGTAATAACTATTTTATTATTGCCTCTAGGGCATATTTCCAACAGTCTCCCACTTGCACTAGAGTCAATAATCTAGCTTCACGTCTCTATGTGATTTACAATGTAACGAATCTAACATCCATACAGTTCTAGTGTTTATCATGTTTTGCTCGTGGAAGAGGCTTAGTCAGCGGATGTGCAACATTAAGATCCGTGTGCACTTTGCAAATATTTATGTCCTCCTCCTTGATGTAATCGCCGATGGCATTGAAGCATCGCTTTATGTGTCTGGTCCTCTTGTGAAACCTTGGTTCCTTGATTAGAGCAATGCCACCAGTGTTGTCATAGAACAGATTTACTGGATCGAGTGCACTTGGCACAACTCCAAGATCTGTCAGGAACTGCTTCATCCAGACACCCTCTTTTATCACCTCCAAGGCAGCTATGTACTCTGCTTCGCATGTACAATCAGCCATGACGCTTTGCTTGGAACTGCACCAGCTTACCGCACCCCCATTAAGAATAAATAAGTGTCCGGTTTGTGACTTAGAGTCATCTGGATCAATGTTGAAGCTTGCATCAACGTAACCCTTTACGACGAGCTATGTGATGATACTGGATCATGGGACTACAATCGGTTGAAATTGGAATTTCATCAAAAGTTTTATCCTATGCATTTAGTACATCGTGGTCGGAATTATATTTATAATTTTTGGCCTCGTGACAGAGAAAGCATCGCTCAAGCTTGGGGGAGGCTTAAATCAATGTTATATTCATGCCCCAACCATGAGCTCTCTAGAGAAATTATCATTCGGAACTTCTATATTCGGCTTTCTCATGATGATCGCACTACTACTGCAACAAAAGACCTTCCAACAGTGCGAGAAACACGTGCTGACGGGAGACTATTCTTGTCTTGATACTCCTTAGCAATGGCACCAGGAATCCTTCTGCTACGGCTACGCCTTTAGGGACTTCCTAGGCAAATATGCAAAGGATTTCCCCCGTGGCCTTGGATCCTTGCGTTGGTGTTCCCTCGAAGCGGAAAGGGTGATGTAGCATAGCGGCGGTAAGTATTTCCCTCAGTTTTGAGAACCAAGGTATCGATCCAGTGAAGGGATATCACAAGTACCTCCACAAACACAAAGAGCTTGCTCCCAACACTATGAAGGGGTTGTCAATCCCTTATAGATTGTTTGCTAAGTGAGAACTGAAAGCAACAAAGTAACAAAGCAAAGTAAAAGCGAAAGTGGAAATGATAGGTGTGAATAGACCCAGGGGCCGTAGTGTTCACTAGTGGCTTCTCTCATGAAAGCAAGTAGACGGTGGGTGAACAAATTACTGTCGAGCAATTGATAGAACTGCGCAAAGTTGTGACGTCATCTATGGCAATGATTATATCTATAGGCATCACGTCCAGAACAAGTAGACCGATACTTTCTGCATCTACTACTATTACTCCACACGTCGACCGCTATCCAGCATGCATCTAGTGTATTAAGTCCAGAAGAACAGAGTAACACCTTAAGCAAGATTACATGATGTAGATGGACAATCTCATATCTACGACAAAGTCCATCTTGTTACCCTTGATGGCAACAACACGATGCGTGCCTTGCTGCCCTTTCTGTCATTGGGAAAGGTCACCACATGGTATGAACCCAAAACCAAGCACTTCTCCCATTGCAAGAATCATAGATCTAGTTGGCCAAACAAAACCCAAGACTCGGAGAGACTTACAAGGATATCAAATCATGCATATAAGAAATCAGCAAAGTCTCAAATATATATGATAGATAATCTGATCACAAATCCACAATTCATCGGATCTCGACAAACACACCGCCAAAGAGGATTACATCGGATAGATATCCATCAAGATCATGGAGAACTTTGTATTGAAGATCCAAGAGAGAGAAGAAGCCATCTAGCTACTAACTGCGGACCCGTAGATCTGAAGTGAACTACTCACGAGTCATTGGAGGGGCGATGATGTTGATGTAGAAGCCCTCCAACTCCAAAGTCCCCTCTGGCAGGGCACTGGGAAGGGTCTCCAGATGAGATCTCGCGGAAACGGAAGCTTGTGGCGGCGGAGAAGTGTTTTCGTGGATTCCCCTATTTTTTCTGTATTTTAGGGAATATATAGGCGAAGGAGATAGGTCAGGGGGGCGCCAGGGAGGCCATAAGCCTGGTAGCCGCCGCCCCCCTCGTGGCGGCTACAGGGCTTGTGGCCCCCCTGTAGCTCTTCTGCCTTGGCCCTCAAGCCCCCTGATCTTCTTCCATTCGGGAAAAAAATATTTCGGGGATTTTATTCCGTTTGGACTCCGTTCCAAAATCAGATCTGAAAAGAGCCAAAAACACAGAAAAAACAGGAACTCGCACTTGGCACTGAATCAATAAGTTAGTCCCCAAAAAGATATAAAAGGTACATAAAACATCCAAAGATGACAAGATAACAACATGAAACCATCAAAAATTATAGATACGATTGAGACGTATCAAGCATCCCCAAGCTTAACTCCTGCTCGTCCTCGAGTAGGGAAGTGATAAAGAATGAAGTTTTGATGCTTTCATGCTACCTAGCATAGATGTCCTTTGTAACTCCTCTTATGTGACGTGAATGTTCAGATCCATTAGATTCAAAACAATAGTTTGCTATTGACGTGGAAACAATAATACTTCAAGCAAACTAGCTAGGTAATCATGAACTTTCAAAATAACAAGGCCAAAAGAAAGTTATCCCTACAAAAGCATATAGTCTGGCTATGCTCTATCATCCTTGCACAACAAATTTAAATCATGCACAACCCCGGTATTGGCCAAGTAATTATTTTCACACCTTTACTTTCTCAAACCTTTTCAACTCTCACGCAATACATGAGCGTGAGCCAAGGTTTTAGCACTATAAGTGGTGTGAAGTGTGGTGGAGGTTGCAAGACAAACAAGGAGAAGATGGTCACATTAACTAGGCATATCAATGAGCTGTGGAGATGCTCATCAATAGATATCAATGTGAATGAGTAGGGATTGCCATACAAATGATGCACTAGAGCTAAGAGTATGTGAAAGCTCTTAAAGAAAACTAGTGGGTGTGCATCCAACTTGCTTGCTCACGAAGACCTAAGGCAAATTTGAGGAAGCCTATCATTGGAACATACAAGCCAAGTTATATAATGAAAATTTCCCACTAGCTATATGGTGGTGTAAAAACAAGGGACTCTCAATCATGAAGATCATGGTGCTTAAGAAGCACAAGTGTGGAAGGATAGTAGCATTGTCCCTTCTCTCTTTTTCTCTCATTTTTTTGGTGGGCTCTTTGGCCACTTTTTTATAATTTCTTATTTATTTTGGTGGGCATCTTTGGCCTCTTTTTGTATATGGGCTTCGCTGGCCTCTTTTATTTCCTCACATGGGACAATGCTCCATCAATGATGATCATCACACTTACAACTTAACACTTAGAACAATTATGACTCTATATGGAATGCCTTCGGTAGCGTACCGTGACAATGATCTAGCATGGCATAGACATTAATGGAAACATCATGCTAGCTATCTTACGATCATGAAATGGCAATGTAGAAGTGCTGGCACATGTCATGGTGGTAGATGCATGGCAATATATCTCGGAATGACTTTGAAAAAGCCATAGTAGGTAGGTATGGTGGCTGTTTTGAGGGAGGTTAATGGTGGGTTTTGTGCACCGGCGAAAGTTGCACGACACTAAGAAGATAGTGATGGTGGAAGGTGAAGGTGCATCTAAACCATGGACTCAACATTAGTCATGAAGAACTCATATACTTGTTGCAAAAGTTTTAGTAGTAATCGAAACAAAGCATTCAATGCATACTCCTACGGGAAGGGTTGGTAGGTATAAACCATCGTGCGATCCCGACCGCCACACAAAGGATGACAATCAATAGACTAATGATGCTCAGACTTCATCACATAGCAGTTCACCATACGTGCATGCTACGGGAATCACTAACTTCAACACAAGTATTTCTAGATCCACAACACCTTACTAGCATAACTTCAATATTACCACAACCACAACTCAAAACTAATTAAGATGAATCAAACTTCTCTAACTATTCAATGCACATGAAGGTGGAAGTTTTCATATCCCTTTGGATAACTACCCCTTTTGAGACTACTTTCAAAGCATAGATCAACTACCAAGCCACGCGCCGCCGTGCTCTAAAAGATATAAGTGAAGCACATAGAGCAAAATCAACTAGCTCAAAAGATATAAGTGAAGCACATGTGAGCTGAATTGTCTACCAAAGGATATAAGTGAAGCTCGACAAAATCACGGTGAGTGCATGTCTCTCTCTCTAGGTGTGCAGCAAGGATGATTGTGACACAACAAAAATAAAAGAATCCTACGATACAAGATGCTCCAAGCAAAACACATAACATGTGGTGAATAAAAATATAGCCCCAAGTAACGTTACCGATGGATTGAAGACGAAAGAGGGGATGCCTTCCCGAGGCATCCCCAAGCTTAGGCTTTTACGAAATCCTTGAATCATCTTGGGGGTGCCTTGTGCATCCCCAAGCTTGAGCTCTTGCCACTCTTTATCTCTTTGTCCATAAGAACTTCACCCAAAACTTGAAAACTTCACAACACGAAACTTAAATAGAAACTCGTGATAACATTAGTATAAGAAAGCAAACCACCACTTCCTTAGGTACTGTAGAAAACTTAAATTCTACTTATGTTGATGTTGGGTTACTGTATTTTCAATCTTCCATGGCTAATACCCCCCGATACTATCCATAGTTTCATCAAAATAAGCAACCAACACAACAAAAACAGAATCTGTTAACACCAGACCCGTCTATAGCAATCTGTATACTTCGTATACTTCCGGTACTTCAACAATTTTGAAAAATTACGTCAGTCTGAATAATTTGCATAGCAATCAGAAGCAAAAAGAATCAACTCAACATCTCTTACAGAAAAAAATGAAAATTCGTTTCATGAGCAGAAAGTTTCTGTCTTTTCCAGCATGACCAAACGATCATCCCCAAGACTAATCATAACGGTTTTGCTTGGCACAAACGCAAAAAGAAACACAAAAAACACAATCATAACAGAATTATGAAAGTGTGGAAAACACAAAACAGAAAGAAAAAAGATATATTCGTTGGGTTGCATCCCAACAAGCGCTATTGTTTAACGCCCTTAGCTAGGCATAAGGATTTCAATGATGCTCACATAAAAGACAAGAATTGAAGCACAACGAGAGCATCATAAAGCATGTGAAAATCACATCTAAGTCTAACATACTTCCTATGCATAGGCATTTTATAAGAGAACAAATTGTCAAGACAACCAATAGTTACCAAATGCAAGGAAGAAGAAAGAGACAATAGCAATGTCAACATAACGAGAGGTAATTTGGTAACATGAAAGTTTCTACCACAATATTTTCCTCTCTCGTAGCAATTACATGTGGTATCATATTCGAATTCAACAATGTAACTATCACATAGGATATTCTTTTCATGATCCACATGCATGCAAAGTTGATGCTCTTCAAAAATAGTGGGATTATCATCACCTAAAGTCATGACTTCTCCAAACCCATTTTCAGTCTTATTGCAAACATCATATTCATCATGAGGCTTAAACAAACTTTCAAGATCATAAGAAAAATCATCGCCCCACTCATGATGATTGCATCAAGTAGTGGACATAGCAAAACTAGCATCCCCAAGCTTAGGGTTTTGCATTTTTTAGCATGATTGTCACTAATAGAATTTATAGTGAAACCATTGCAATCATGCTTTTCATCCAAGGAGCCCTCGTGAATAACTTCATAAATTTCTTCCTCACAATTTCCAGATTCACGCATCTCAAGCAAAACTCCATAGAGAAATTCAAGTGCACTCAACTCTCTAGCAATTGGATCAACATAATTGGATCTCTTAAAGAGATTAGCAAGTGGATGAGGATCCATATCAGTAGATTTTTAGCAAGCGAAGATGCAAGCATATGGAAGGCACATAGCACAAGAACGAACAAAAAGCAAGCGAAAGAAAAGGGCGAACGAAAAAGGCAAAAAGAAAAAGGCAAAGGAGAAAGGAAAATGGAAACAACAAAGGAGAAAGGAAAATGAAAACGACAAATGTGAAGTGGGGGAGAGGAAAACGAGAGGCAACTGGCAAAAAAGGTAAATGCAAGAGATGAGTTTGTGAGACCTACTTGGATAGATCTCTCCTTCCCCGGCAACGGCGCCAAAAATACTTCTGCTACTACAACAAAAGAGCTTCCAACGGCGCCAGAAACACGTGCTGACGGGAGACTATTCTTGTCTTGATACTCCTTAGGAACGGCACCAGGAATCCTTCTACTACGGCTACGCCTTTAGGGACTTCCTAGGCAAAGATGCAAAGGATTTCCCCCGTGGCCTTGGAGCCTTGCGTTGGTGTTTCCTAGAAGCGGAAAGGGTGATGTAGCACAGCGGCGGTAAGTATTTCCCTTAGTTTTGAGAACCAAGGTATCAATCGAGTGAAGGAATATCACAAGTACCTGCACAAACACAAAGAGCTTGCTCCCAACGCTATGAAGGGGTTGTCAATCCCTTATAGATTGTTTGCCAAGTGAGAACTGAAAGCAACAAAGTAACAAAGCAAAGTAAAAGCGAAAGTGGAAACGATAGGTGTGAATAGACCCGGGGGCCGTAGTGTTCACTAGTGGCTTCTCTCATGAAAGCAAGTAGACGGTGGGTGAACAAATTACTGTCGAGCAATTGATAGAACCGCGCAAAGTCGTGACGTCATCTATGGCAATGATTATATCTATAGGCATCACGTCCAATACAAGTAGACCGATACTTTCTGCATCTACTACTATTACTCCACACGTCGACCGCTATCCAGCATGCATCTAGTGTATTACGTCCAAAAGAACAGAGTAACGCCTTAAGCAAGATGACATGATGTTGATGGACAATCTCATATCTACGACACAACCCATCTTGTTACCCTTGCTGGCAACTACATGATGCGTGCCTTGCTGCCCTTTATGTCACTGGGAAAGGTCACCACACGGTATGAACCCAAAACCAAACACTTCTCCCATTGCAAGAATCATAGATCTAGTTGGCCAAACAAAACCCAAGACTCGGAGAGACTTACAAGGATATCAAATCATGCATATATATAAGAAATCAGCAAAGACTCAAATATATATGATAGATAATCTGATCACAAATCCACAATTCATCGGATCTCGACCAACACACCGCCAAAGAGGATTACATCGGATAGATCTCCATGAAGATCATGGAGAACTTTGTATTGAAGATCCAAGAGAGAGAAGAAGCCATCTAGCTACTAACTACGGACCCATA
Source organism: Hordeum vulgare subsp. vulgare (assembly GCF_904849725.1). Classification (NCBI taxonomy): domain Eukaryota; kingdom Viridiplantae; phylum Streptophyta; class Magnoliopsida; order Poales; family Poaceae; genus Hordeum; species Hordeum vulgare. The sequence goes on from NC_058524.1 coordinate 60,522,485, forward strand.
GGTCTGAAGTGAACTACTCACGAGTCATTGGAGGGGCGATGATGTTGATGTAGAAGCCCTGCAACTCCAAAGTCCCCTCCGGTAGGGCACCGGGAAGGGTCTCCAGATGAGATCTCGCGGAAACGGAAGCTTGCGGCGGCGGAAAAGTGTTTTCATGGATTCCCCTATTTTTTCTGTATTTTAGGGAATATATAGGCGAAGGAGCTAGGTCAAGGGGGCGCGAGGGAAGCCACAAGCCTGGTATCCGCCGCCCCCTGGTGGCGGCTACAGGGCTTGTGGGCCCCCTGTAGCTCTCCTGCCTTGGCCCTCAAGCCCCCTGATCTTCTTCCGTTCGGGAAAAATTTATTTCGGGGATTTTATTCCGTTTGGACTCCGTTCCAAAATCAGATCTGAAAAGAGCCAAAAACATAGAAAAAACAGGAACTGGCACTTGGCACTGAATTAATAAGTTAGTCCCAAAAAAGATATAAAAGGTACATAAAACATCCAAAGATGACAAGATAACAGCATGAAACCATCAAAAATTATAGATACGTTTGAGATGTATCACACACCAGGCTTGACACTTCTTGTACTGGTTCTTTTATGAAGAGAGATATGGACTTCAAATGGAATTTATTGGAGAGAATTAAACGCAACTCTGAAGATTGTGAGCTTGAAGAAGGTAAGGAGTCAGGTATGAGTTTCAAGTTTGATTGCGTTAAATCCTTTGTTGAAACAAATATTTTTTGTGACTTTAGCGCTAAGTATGGACTTGACTCTGATATAGTAGCTTCATTGTGTGAATCTTTTGCTGCTCATATTGATCTCCCCAAAGAGAAGTGGTTTAAATAGCATCCTCCTTTATAAGTCAATGTAGTTAAACCCAATCCAGTTGAAGAGGAAGTCATTGCCTATAATGATCCTGTTGTTCCTAGTGCTTACATTGAGAAACCACCTTTCCCTATTAGGATAAAGGATCATTCTAAAGCTTCAGCTATGATACGTAGAGGCTACATTAGAACACCTACACCCCTGAGCAAATTAGAGTTGAACCTAGTATTGCTATTATCAAAGATCTTCTGTCCGATGATGTTGAGGGACATAATATTCACTTCTATGAAGATGCTACTAGAATTGCTAAACCTCACGCTAGAGACAAACATAGGCCTGTTGTTGGCACCCCTATTGTTTATGTGATGTGGGTGCTAGTGTTAGTGCAATACCTCAATCCTTATATGATGAAATCAAAGACGAGATTGCACATATTGAGATAGAGCCTATTGATGTCACTATTCAGCTTGCCAATAGAGATACTATCGGCCCTGTGGGAATTGTTAGGGATTTTGAAGCCTTGTGTGGTAAAACGAAATATTCTGCTGATTTCCTCGTTCTTGCTACCACCTAAGATAGCTTTTGTCCCACCATATTTGGTAGACCTTTTCTCAATACCGTCAATGCTCATATTGACTGTGAAAAGCAAACTGTCACTGTTGGATTTGAAGGTGTGTCACACGAGTTCAATTTCTCCAAGTTTGGTAGACAACCTCATGAGAAAGAGTTGCCCAGTAAGGATGAAACTATTGCCTTAGCTTCTATTGTCGTGCCTCCTACTGATCCCTTAGAGCAATACTTGCTTGAGCATGAAAATGATATGCATATGGATGAAAGGGATGAGATAGATAGAGTTGTCTTAGAACAATATCCTATCCTTAAGAATAACTTGTGTGTTGAACTGCTTGGGGATCCACCTCCACCAAAGGGTGATCCCGTGTTCGAGCTTAAACAGTTGCCTAATACTCTTAAGTATGCTTATCTTGATGAAAAAGAGATATATCCTGTTATTATTAGTGCTAGCCTCTCAGAGCATGAAGAAAAGAAGTTACTAAAAACTCCGAGGAAGCACCGTGCTGCTATTGGATATACTCTTGATGATCTCAAGGGTATTAGTCCCACTCTATGCCAGCACAACATTAAAACTGATCCTGATTCCAAACCAGTTGCTGCTCATCAAAGGAGATTAAATCCTAAGATGAAAGAAGTAGTAAGAAAAGAAATACTAAAGCTCCTGGAAGCAGGTATTATCTATCCTGTTGCTCATAGTGATTGGGTGAGTCCGGTGCATTGCGTCCCTAAGAAGGGAGGTATTACCGTTGTCCCTAATGATAAGGATGAGTTGATCCCACAAAGGATTATTACTGGCTATAGGATGGTGATCGATTTTAGGAAATTGAATAAAGCCACTAGGAAATATCATTACCCTTTGCCTTTTATCGTCCAAATGCTAGAAAGGCTGTCTAAACACACACACTTCTGCTTTCTAGACGGTTATTCTGGTTTCTCCCAAATACCAGTTGCACAAGCTGATCAGGAGAAAACCACTTTCACCTGCCCTTTCGGTACCTTTGCTTATAGACGTATGCCTTTTGGCTTATGTAATGCACCTGCCACCTTTCAAAGATGTATGATGGCTATATTCTCTCACTTTTGTGAAAAGATTGTTGAGGTTTTCATGGATGACTTCTTCGTTTACGGGTCTTCTTTCGATGATTGCCTCAGCAACCTTGATCGAGTCTTGCAGAGATATAAAGACACCAATCTTGTCTTGAATTGGGAGAAGTTCCACTTTATGGTTAATGAAGGCATCGTCTTAGGACATAAAATTTCTCAAAGAGGTATTGAAGTCGATAAGGCTAAGGTTGATGCAATCGAGAAAATGCCATACCCCACAGATATCAAAGGTATAAGAAGTTTCCTTGGTCATGCTGGTTTCTATAGAAGGTTCATTAAAGACTTCTCTAAGATTTCTAGTCCTCTTACCAATCTCTTGCAAAAGGAAATTCCTTTTGTTTTTGACGATGATTGTGAGGAAGCCTTCCAAATACTTAAGATGGCTTTGATAACTGCACCTATTGTTCAACCACCCGATTGGAACTTACCTTTTGACATCATATGTGATGCTAGTGATTATGCTGTTGGTGCTGTCCTAGGGCAAAGAGTTGATAAGAAGTTGAATGTTATTCACTATGCTAGTAAAACTCTAGACAGGAAGGGTGCTGATAACCCCGTAGCACATAACTTGTCTAGGTTGGAGAACGTTCTTGATGACCCACAACCTATTGATGATAGCTTTCCTGATGAGCAACTGAGTGTCATCAATACTTCATGTAGTGCACTGTGGTATGCTGATTGTGCAAACTATATCGTTGCCAAATATATACCACCTAGTTTCACGTACCAGCAAAAGAAGAAATTCTTCTTTGACTTGAGACACTACTTTTGGGATGATCCTCGCCTTTATAAGGAAGGAGTAGATGGTATTATTACATGTTGTGTACCTGAACATGAACAGGGACAGATCCTACAGAAGTGTCACTCCGAGGCCTACGGAGGACACCACGCGGGAGATAAAACTGCACACAAGGTATTGAAATAAGGTTTCTATTGGCCCACTGATGACCCACAAGTATAGGGGATCAATCGTAGCCCTTTCGATAAGTAAGAGTGTCGAACCCAACGAGGAGCAGAAGGCTCTCATAAACGGATTTCAGCAAGGTAATAACTGCAAGCACTGAAATTAGCGGTAACAAGTGATTGTGTAGCGAGGTGAAACGTAGCAAGCAAAAAGTAACAAGTAGTAGCAACGGTGCAGCAAGTGGCCCAATCCCTTTTGTAGCAAGGGACAAGTGTGAACAAAGTCTTATAGGAGGAAAAACGCACCCGAGGACACACGGGAATTTCTGTCATGCTAGTTTCATCATGTTCATAGACTCGGGTTTAAGCTTCTGTCACTCCAGCAACCAATCATCTACTTACTACTCCCCAATGCCTTCCTCTAGGCCCAAATATGGTGAAGTGTTATGTAGTTGACGTTCACATAACACCACTAGAGGAAAAGACAACATACAACATATCAAAATACCGAACGAATATCAAATTCACATGACTATTATTTACATGACTTATCCCATGTCCTTAGGAACAAAAGTAACTACTCACAAAACATAATCCTAATCATGATCAGAGATGTAATGAATAGAATCAAGGATCTGAACATAAACTCTTCCACCAAGTAATCCAACTAGCATCAACTACAAAGAGTAATCAACACTACTAGCAACCTTACAAGTACCAATCGGAGTTGCGAGACGAAGATTGGATACAAGAGATGAACTAGGGATTGGAGAGGAGATGGTGCTGATGAAGATGTTGATTAATATGCCTCCCCTCCGACGAGAGGAGTGTTGGTGATGACGATGGCGACGATTCCCCCCTCCAGGAGGGAAGTTTCCCCGGCAGGATCGTCCTGCCGGAGCTCTAGATTGGATCTGCTCAAGTTCCGCCTCGTGGCGGCGGCGAAACCACGAAAAAGCTCCTGTCTGATTTTTTTCTGGACCAAGACGCTTCATATAGCAAAAGACGGGGGCTAGTGGGCCGTCAGGGAGCCCACAAGCCCCCAGTTCGCCACCAGGGGGTGGCGGTGTCACGGCTCGTGGCGCCCTGCCAGCCCCCTCTCCGGTAGTTCTTTTGCCCAGTATTTTTTACATACTCCCAAAAAAATCCACGTAACTTTTCACGGCATTTGGAGATGTGCAGAATAGTGGACTAAGATTTGCTCCTTTTCCAGTCCAGAATTCCAGCTGCCTGAATTCTCCCTCTTCAAATAAACCTTGCAAAATAAGAGAGAAAAGGCATAAATATGGTACCACGAGTAATATAACAGCCCAAAACGCAATAAATATCAACATGAAAGCATGATGCAAAATGGACGTATCAACTCCCCCAAGCTTAGACCTCGCTTGTCCTCAAGCGAAAACCAAGTTCCATAAACATGTCCACATGTTGAGGGACGAAGGTGTCGATAAAACATAATACGGACATGAGGGCATCATGATCACACATAGGACAACAATATCATAAAGATTCTTATGGGAAAGTAACAATTCCATCACAAAGCAAAGCATGAAGCAAAAACCTTACCGAGAAGTAACCAACAATAGTCCATAGTCATTGAAGCAATTGCAATTTATCATAACATCACAAAGAGTCAAATAAGAGCTTGTAAGGCAAACCCAAATACTCAATCATCTCTTTTGTTTTCCATAATTGTTACAACTCACGTGGTACTCATGGTGCCAAAGTTTCAGCTGGACACAGAGGAAGATAGGGGCTTATAGTTTTGCCTCCCAACCATTTACCTCAAGGGTAAAGTCAACAACAATAAAGCATAAGTACTCAACTCCAAGTTGATAAATGAATATAGATCTTTCCCAAGCATGTGACATTAGCCAAGACAAAGGAAAAAATAGGGAATTGGTGATGATCACCATGACTCTTACAAGGGTAAAAAGTAACGGTACAAGATAGGCCCTCCGCAGAGGGAAGCAGAGGTTGTCATGCGCTTTTGAGGTTTGAATGCGTGTCCTCTTAGTGCGGAGGAACGTCACTTTATATTGCCTCCTGTGATAAAGAACTTTATTATGCAGTCTGACGCTTTTATGTCTTCCTCATCACAGGTTCGTACAAAGTTTATTTTCCACACACTAATAGATCATACATATTAGAGAGCAATTTTTATTGCTTGCACCGATGACAACTTACTTGAAGGATCTTATTCAATCCATAGGTAGGTATGGTGGACTCTCATGGCAAAACTGGGTTGGAGGTTTATGGATGCACAAGTAGTATCTCTACTTGGTGCGGGAGTTTTGGCTAATATGAGGTGGAAGCAATCGTCACATGCTAAGGGATCTCTAATCATATAACATTGTTTGGAACCAAGCAAACACAATTCATTATGTTGTCTTCCTTGTCCAACATCTACTCCTAAGCATGTAATAGTTTGGTGAGTGCTCACAATTGTAAAAAGTGTCTAAGATGATATATTTATATGTGAACCTCTGCTTCCTTATTACTTCTTATTAATTGCTACAATGAGTGGGGTCTATGTTGATTTATTCTCAACAAGTTTCAATCATCATACGTGTCATAAGTGAAGTTATCACTTTCCATAAGATCGTCTCATGATCTTTCATGCTATCGTTCTTTTCATATTTTTTGATCATGGCACAAAGCAAAGCCCTTGACTAAGACACTCTTTATATAAAGCTCGTAAGCTCGAATACATCGGGAGAGAGACAAAAGCAAAAGACTCAAACTAAACACTAAAGACTTATTCCTCTAAGAGAAGAAAATAAAAACTAAAGAACTAAATAAACACTTAAGAACTAAACAAAGGTAAATGCAAAAGATATAAAGGTGGTACGATACCAGGGCAACTCCCCCAAGCTTGGCAGAAGCCAAGGGGATTGCCCATACCAATGCTTAGTTGTCTTTCTTTGGCGGTGATGGTGGTGTTGTTGTCGCCTTTGATTCCTAGAGAGCTATCAATCTTTGATTTATACCTTTGAGATCTATGACATGGTTTTCCAGCAAAACAACTTCACGAGAAAGAGAAATATTGCGAGCACGAGTTGTTACGCAAAACCTCAAGAGTTCAATCAAGGATGGAGACATCACGTGGAGGAAGGGTTGGAGAAAATCTACCCCTTCAACGTCTTCAATGTTGAACAAAGGTTGAACCTCCTCCTTCGCTTGGGTTTTCTCCTTAGCTTGGTCCCTGGCTTCCGTGACTTCTACTCTTTTCAGATCAGCATCTACTTCCTCATGAACTTGGTGAAGATCATTCTCGCCAACAGATTCCTGAGACATCTTTGCTCTAAATCTGCGGCAGACAACAAGCTCGAAACGAAAACAGAGGAAAACTACGCGGTACGGAGATCAAAACCTTCGGGCGACTATATATTGATTCTTTCTGGGCCAGAAGGAGTGCTCCGCAAGAAAAAGGAGTTCGGGAGGCACATGAGGTGCCCACAAGCTTGCCCTCCACCACCAGGGGGGTAGGGGGCGGTGGCAGGGCTTGTGGCCGCCTCGTTCGCTCTCCGGACTGCTTTTTATTTTTCTAATTTTCCAAAAATTCCAAAAGGGAAGAAATTTCCTATTGGAAAAGCATCGGAGTCCAATTTCTTACCAAAACAGATACATCTTCGTTTTCAGGGTCTGAAACAGGCTGATAAACATCCCTTGTGTACTCCTCTGGAGTTATGAAATTGATGATATTGGTCTCAACATTTATGGGAGTACCAGAGATGTAATGTTTGATTCTTTGCCCATTTACCACTCTAGGAAAATTTCCTTCAGTGTAATTGATTTTGATGGCACCGGAACGATATACTTCCTCGATAACATAGGGACCTTCCCATTTAGAGAGAAGCTTTCCTGCAAAGAATCTCAAAGGAGAATTGTATAGCAAGACATAATCACCTACATTGAACTCTCGTTTCTGTATTCGTTTGTCGTGCCATCTCTTAACCTTTTCCTTGAACAACTTGGCATTCTCATATGCCTAGGCTCTCCATTCATCTAACGAGATGATATCAAACAACTGCTTCTCACCGGCAAGTTTGAAATCAAAGTTGAGCTCTTTGATTGCCCAATAAGCTTTGTGTTCCAGCTCAAGAGGTAAATGACAGGCCTTACCATAAACCATTTTATACGGTGACATGCCCATGGGATTCTTATGAGCAGTCCTATAAGCCCATAGTGCATCTTCAAGTTTGCTAGACCAGTTCTTTCGAGATCTATTGACGGTCTTTTGTAGGATCAACTTGATCTCCCTATTACTCAACTCCACTTGACCACTAGACTAGGGATGATAAGGAGATGCAACTCTATGGTTGACATTATACTTAGCTAGCATCTTGCGGAAAAAACCATGAATGAAGTGTGAACCGCCATCTGTCATCAAGTATCTAGGGACTCCAAATCTTGGGAATATGACTTCTTTAAGCATCTTAATAGAGGTGTGGTGATCAACATTTTTAGTGGGGATAGCTTCTACCCACTTAGTAAGGTAATCCACAACAACTAAGATGTGAGTGTGCCCATTGGAACTCGGGAAAGGTCCCATATAATAAAAGCCCCAGACATCAAATGGTTCAATGACAAGTGAATAGTTCATAGGCATTTCCTGATGCTTACTGATATTCCCTATTCTTTGGCATTCGTCACAAGACAAGACAAACTTACGGGCATCCTTGAAGAGAGTGGGCCAATACAAACCTGATCGCAAGACCTTATGGGCAGTTCTATCTCCAGCATGGTGTCCTCCGTAGGCTTCGGAATGACACTTCTTCAAGACCTGTCCCTGTTCATGTTCAGGCACACAACGTCTAATAACACCATCTACTCCTTCCTTATAAAGGTGAGGATCATCCCTAAAGTAGTGTCTCAAATCAAAGAAGAATTTCTTCTTTTGCTGATAGGTGAAACTGGGTGGTATGTATTTGGCTACAATATAGTTTGCATAATCGGCATACCACGGTGCACTATGTGAAGTGCGGATGACATTTAATTGCTCATCAGGAAAGCTATCATCAATAGGTAGTGGGTCATCAAGGACATTCTCTAACCTAGACAAGTTATCTGCTACAGGGTTATCAGCACCCTTTCGGTCAACGACGTGCAAATCAAATTCCTGTAGCAGGAAAACCCATCTGATCAGCCTAGGCTTAGCGTCCTTGTTCTCCATAAGGTACTTAATAGAAGCAAGAACAGAGTGAATAGTGACTTTGAGTCAACTATATAAGATCTAAACTTTTCACATGCAAACACGACTGCTAAAAATCCCTTCTCCGTAGTGGCATAGTTTCTTTGGGCAATGTCTAGAGTTTTACTAGCGTAGTGAATGACATTCGACTTCTTGTCAACTCTTTGTCCTAAAACAACACCAACAGCATAATCACTAGCGTCGCACATGATTTCAAAGGGAAAGTTCCAGTCAGGTGGTTGAACAATAGGTGCGGTTATCAAAGCCTTCTTAAGTATTTCGAAGTCTTCCTCACAATCCTCATCAAAAACAAATGGAACATCCTTCTGCAAGAGGTTGGTAAGAGGCCTAGAAATCTTGGAGAAGTCTTTAATGAACCTTCTATAGAAACCAACATGACCTAGGAAACTTCGTATACCTCTGATATCTGTGGGGCAAGGCATTTTCTCAATTGCATCAACCTTAGCCTTATCAACTTCAATGCCTCTTTCAGAGATTTTGTGTCCTAAGACGATACCTTCATTAACCATAAAGTGGCACTTCTCCCAATTCAAGACGAGGTTGGTTTCTTCGCATCTCTGTAAGACTCGATCAAGGTTGCTGAGGCAATCATCAAAGGAAGACCCGTAAACGGAGAAGTCATCCATGAAAACCTCGACCATCTTTTCGCAAAAGTCAGAGAATATAGCCATCATACATCTTTGAAAGGTGGCAGGTACATTGCATAAGCCGAAAGGCATACATCTATAGGCAAAGGTACCGAAAGGGTAGGTGAAAGTGGTTTTCTCCTGATCAGATTGTGCAACAGGTATTTGCGAGAAACTTGAATAACCGTCTAGAAAGCAGAAGTGTGTGTGTTTTGATAGACTTTCTAGCATTTGGTCGATGAACGGCAAAGGATAATGATCTTTCCTGGTTGCCTTGTTTAGTTTCCAGAAGTATATCACCATCCTATAGCCGGTAATAATCCTTTGTGGGATTAGTTCATCCTTATCATTAGGAACGACGGGATACGTCCCTTCTTAGGTACGCAATGTACTGGACTTACCCAATCACTATGAGCGACAGGATAAATGATTGTTGCTTCGAGAAGCTTTAATATTTCTTTTCTAACGACCTCTTTCATCTTTGGATTGAATCCCCTTTGATGATCAGCAGCTGGTTTAAAGTCAGGATCGGTTTCAATCTTGTGCTGACATAGAGTAGGACTAATACCCTTAAGATCATCAAGAGTATATCCAATAGCAACGCGGTGCTTCCTCAGAGTCCTTAGTAACTTCTTCTCTTCGTGCTCTGAGAGGAGGGCACTAATAATGACAGGATATATCTCCTTCTCATCAAGATAGGCATACTTAAGAGTATGAGGTAACTGTTTAAGCTCGAACACAGGATCACCCTTTGGTGGGGGAGGATCCCCAAGCAGTTCAACAGGCAGATTATTCTTGAGAATAGGATATTGTTCTAAGACAATTTTATTTATCTCATCTCTCTCCTCCATATGCATATCATTTTCATGCTCAAGAAGATATTGCTCTAAAGGATCCGTAGGAGGTACGCAATAGAGGCAAGAGCAATGATTTCATCTCTACCAGACGACTCTCTTTCATGGGATTGTCTTCCAAACTTGGAGAAGTTAAATTCATGAGACACACCCTCGAAACGAACAGTGACGGTCTACTTAATGCAATCAATGTGAGCATTGACAGTGTTGAGAAAGGGTCTACCAAATATGATGGGACAAAAGCTATCTTGTGCAGTACCAAGGACGAGGAAATCAGTAGGATACTTCATTTTACCACACAGGACTTCTACGTCTCTTACAATTCCCAGCGGGCAGATAGTGTCTCTATTAGCTAGCGTAATAGTGACATCAATGGGTTCTAACTCAGCAGGTGCAATCTCATCTTTGATTTCATCTTATAGAGAACGGGGTATTGCACTGACACTAGCTCCCATATAACATAAACCATGGTAATAGTGATCTCCTATCTTAATAGAAACAACGGGCAGGCCAACTACAGGTCCGTGTTTGTCTTTCATGTGAGGTTTAGCAAATCTAGTGGAGTCCTCACAGAATTTGATAACATGCCCATCTATGTCTTCGGCTAAGAGATCTTTGATAATAGCAACACTAGGTTCAACTCTAATCTCTTCAGGGGGTGCAAGTGGTCTAATGTAACCCCTACGTATCATAGTTGGAGCTTTAGAATAATCCTTTATCCTAGCAGGGTATGGTGGTTTCTCAGTGTAAGCACAAGGAACAACAGGATCACTAAAAGCAATGACTTTCTCCTCAACTAGATTGGTTTTGGCTATGTTGCTTTCTACAGGAGGATGATATTTAAACCACTTCTCTTTGGGAAGATCAACATGAGCAGCAAAAGATTCACATAGAGAAGCTACTATCTCAGAGTCAAGTCCATACTTAGCGCCAAAATCTCTAGAAGTGTTTGTCTCAACAAAAGATTTAACGCAATCAAACTGGAAATTCATACCTGACTCCTTACTTTCCTCCAGCTCCCAATCTTCAGAGTTGCGTTTGATTCTCTCCAATAAATTCCACTTGTGATCAATATCCTTCTTCATAAAAGAACCGGTACAACAAGTGTCAAGCATGGTACGATCTTCATGAGAAAGCCGAGCATAAAAGTTTTGAGTGATGATTTCTCTTGAGAGCTCATGATTGGGGCATGAATATAGCATTGATTTAAGCCTGCCCCAAGCTTGAGCTATGCTTTCCCTGTCACGAGGCCAAAAGTTATAAATAAAGTTCCGATCACGATGTACTAAGTGCATAGGATAGAACTTTTGATGAAATTCCAATTTCAACCGATTGTAGCCCCATGATCCAGTATCATCACATAGCCTATACCATGTCAAAGCCTTATCCTTCAAAGATAAAGGAAAGACTTTCTTCTTTACCTCATCCTCTGGCAAACCTGCAAGCTTAAATAAACCACAAACTTCATCTACATAGATCAGATGCAAGTCTGGATGTGAAGATCCATCTCCTGTGAAAGGATTAGCCAGCAGTTTCTCAAGCATACCCGAAGGAATTTCATAAAAGATATTTTCAGTAGGTACCTCAGGTTGAGGAAAAACTCCTCGTGCTTCCGTTCGTGGTGAAGATACCCCGAACAAACTCCTCAACGGAACAGTTTCCATAGTGACAAGTGACAATAAATTTCAGCACAGTATATAAATGTTTCCTTACCAATTTCCACTTACCAAAGGCGCTTCACTCCCCGGCAACGTCGCCAGAAAAGAGTCTTCATGAGCCACAAGTATAGGGGATCAATCGTAGTCCTTTCGATAAGTAAGAGTGTCGAACCCAACGAGGAGCAGAAGGCTCTGATAAACGGATTTCAGCAAGGTAATAACTGCAAGCACTGAAAGTAGCGGTAACAAGTGATTGTGTAGCGAGGTGAAACGTAGCAAGAAAAATGTAACAAGTAGTAGCAACGGTGCAGCAAGTGGCCCAATCCCTTTTGTAGCAAGGGACAAGCCTGAACAAAGTCTTATAGGAGGAAAAACACTCCCGAGGACACACGGGAATTTCTGTCATGCTAGTTTCATCATGTTCATATGATCCGCGTTCGTTACTTTGATAGTTTGATATGTGGGTGGGCCGGCGCTTGTGTACTGTCCTTACTTGGACAAGCATCCCACTTACGATTAACATCTCTTGCAAGCATCCGCAACTATAAAAGAAGAATTAAGACAAAGTCTAACCATAGCATTAAACTAGTGGATCCAAATCAGCCCCTCACGAAGCAACGCATAGACTGGGGTTTAAGCTTCTGTCACTCCAGCAACCCATCATCTACTTACTACTTCCCAATGCCTTCCTCTAGGCCCAAATATGGTGAAGTGTTATGTAGTCGACGTTCACATAACACCACTAGAGGAAAAGACAACATACACCATATCAAAATACTGAACGAATATCAAATTCATATGACTATTATTAACATGACTTATCCCATGTCCTCAGGAACAAAAGTAACTACTCACAAAACATAATAATAATCATGATCAGAGGTGTAATGAATAGCATCAAGGATCTGAACATAAACTCTTCCACCAAGTAATCCAACTAGCATCAACTACAAAGAGTAATCAACACTACTAGCAACCTTACAAGTACCAATCGGAGTTGCGAGATGAAGATTGGTTACAAGAGATGAACTAGGGATTGGAGAGGAGATGGTGCTGATGAAGATGTTGATGAAGATGCCTCCCCTCCGACGAGAGGAGTGTCGGTGATGACGAAGGCGACGATTCCCCCCTCCGGGAGGGGAGTTTCCCCGGCAGGATCGTCCTACCGGAGCTCTAGATTGGATCTGCTCAAGTTCCGTCTCATGGCGGCGGCGAAACCACGAAAAAGTTCCCGTCTGATTTTTTCTGCACCAAGACGCTTCATATAGCAAAAGAGGGGGGCTAGTGGGCCGTCAGGGAGCCCACAAACCCCCACTCCGCCACCAGGGGGTGGCGGTGTCAGGGCTTGTGGCGCCCTGGCAGCCCCCCTCCGGTAGTTCTTTCGCCCATTATTTTTTATATAATCCCAAAAAAAATCCACGTAGATTTTCAGGGCATTTCGAGATGTGCAGAATAGTGGACTAAGATTTGCTCCTTTTCCAGTCCAAAATTCCAGCTGCCTGAATTCTCCATCTTCAAATAAACCTTGCAAAATAAGAGAGAAAAGGCATAAATATGGTACCACAAGTAATATAACAGCCCAAAAAGCAATAAATATCAACATGAAAGCATGATGCAAAATGGACGTATCACCCACTCTCTTCAAGGATGCCCGTAAGTTTGTCTTGTCTTGTGACGAATGTCAAAGAATAGGTAATATCGGTAAACGTCAGGAAATGCCTATGAACTATTCACTTGTCATTGAACCATTTGATTTCTGGGGCTTTGATTATATGGGACCTTTTCCAAAATCCAACGGGTATACTCATATCCTAGTTGATGTTGATTACATCACTAAGTGGGTAGAAGCTATCCCCACAAGTAGTGTTGAACATATCACCTCTATCAGCATGCTTAAAGAAGTTATTTTCCCTAGATTTGGAGTCCCTAGATATCTAATGACCGACGGTGGTTCACACTTCAGTCATGGTGCTTTCCGTAAAACGCTTGCCAAGTACGATGTTAACCATAGATTGCGTCTCCCTATCACCCTCAGTCCAGTGCTCGAGTAGAGCTAAGCAATAGAGAGATTAAACTGATTCTGCAAAAAACTGTCAACAGGTCTAGAAAGAATTGGTCTAAGAAGCTCAATGATGCACTATGGGCTTATAGAACTGCCTATAAGAATCCCATGGGCATGTCTCCGTACAAAATGGTGTACGTAAAAGCATGTCATTTACCTCTTGAGCTAGAGCATAAAGCTTATTGGGCAATCAAAGAGCTCAACTTTGATTTCAAACTTGCTGGTGAGAAGAGGTTATTTGATATTAGCTCGCTTGATGAATGGAGAACTCAGGCATATGAGAATGCCAAGTTATTTAAGGAAAAGGTTAAGAGGTGGCATGATAAAAGTATAAAAAAGCGTGAGTTCAATGTAGGTGATTATGTCTTGCTATATAATTCTCGTTTAAGATTCTTTTCAGGCAAACTTCTCTCTAAATGGGAAGGTCCCTATATTGTTGAGGAAGTATATCGTTCCGGTGCTATCAAGATCAACAACACGGAAGGTAATTGTCCGGGAGTGGTAAATGGGCAGAGAATCAAGCATTATATCTCAGGTACTCCCATAAATTTTGAAAGCAATATTATCAATACCATAACTCCGCAAGAATACCTAAGGGATATTTATCAGCCTGTTTCAGACTCCGAAAACAAAGAGGTCTGTGATTTGATAAGAAAACAGACTCCAAAACTTTTCCAGTAGGAATTTTTCTCCGTTTTGGAATATTTGAAAAAAATACAAAAATTGGAAGGAGTCCGGAAATTGCGCGAGGAGGCGACAAGCCTGCCAGGCGCGGGCCCACCCCCTGGCCGTGCCTGGGGGGCTCGTGGCCACTTCGTGTGCCTCCCGGACTCCGTTTTCGAGCGGAGTACTCCTTCTAGTCTGGAAAAAATCATTATATATTCTCTCGTAAGGTCTGACCCTCGTATCACGCGAATTTCCTCTGTTTTCGTTTCGAGCCTGTTTCTGCTGCAGACTAAATCGCTATGACGTCCCCAAAAGCTCCGAAGGACAAGATCTTCGAGAAGGTCATCAATCCCTACCTCGCGGGAGTGCTGCAACACCCTCAATCTATCGAGATGCGTGAGGGGATGTTGCACATCCGTGGTGTCGATGGGCCCAAGAAGACCGGAAGCGTGGAGACGAGGCTCGAAGCAATTGAGCAACAAGTCTTCAAGTGCCAAGGGATGGTGGAGCATGGACTCAACGCCAACCACATGATGATCAAGGAGTTCACCAGCAAGCACAGGATTGATGCCAATGACATTGGGAAGCACCTGTCCAAACTCTATGACAGGATTGATCAACTCCAGGCCAAGATCTATGACATGCAGAACCAAAACTGTGAGTATGAGTATAGATTTTAATCAATACGGTTGGCTGCAGATTTGAGGATTCCGGAGACTCGTTCATCTTTCCATGATGGAGCACCTATGCCTTGGAAGACGGAGGATCAAGCCCATGTTGCAACAACTCCACCACCATCAACTCCAAAGGAAGACAACTAAGCATGGGTATGGGCAATCCCCTTGGCTTGTGCCAAGCTTGGGGGAGTTGCCCCGGTATCGTATCGCCATCACATCTTTTGCCTTTACCTTTGTTTTAGCTTGTTCCTTTTCAGTTTTCTTTTTCTCTAGTAGATTAAAAGTCTTAGTGTTTAGTCTTGAGTTTTGCTTTGTGTCACCCCCGATGTATTCGAGCTCGTGAGCCCTATAATAAAGAGTGTCTTAGTTGAAGGGCTTTGCCTCTTGCCATGATCAAAAGATAGAGGAAGAACAAAAGCATGAAAGATCATGTAATGATCTTATGGGAAGTGATGGCTTCACATATAAAAAGAATGTTGATTGAAACTTGTTGAGGGTAGACAAACGTAGACCTTGGTCATTGTTGCAATTAATAGGAAGTGATAAAAGAAGGAGAGGTTCACATATAAATATATATTCTTTGACACCATCTATGATTGTGAACACTCACTAAACTATTACATGCCTAGAAGTAGATGTTGGAGAACGAAGACAACATAATGAATTGTGTTTCCTTGGTTCCGAACAATGTTATATGTTTAGAAATCCCTTAGCATGTGACGATTGCTTCCACCTCATATTAGCCAAAACTCCCGCACCAAGTAGAGATACTACTTGTCCATCCATAAACCTTCAACACAGTTTTGCCATGAGAGTCCACCATACCTACCTATGGATTCAATAAGATCCCTCAAGTAAGTTGTCATCGGTGCAAGCAATAAAAATTGCTCCCTAATTTGTATGATCTATTAGTGTGTGGAAAATAATTTTTGTACGAACCTGTGATGAGGAAGACATAAAAGCGACAAACTGCATGATACGCCTCAAACGTATCTATAATTTTTGATGGTTTCACGCTGTTATCTTGTCTTCTTTGGTTGTTTTATGTATCTTTTTATATCTTTTTGGGACTAACTTATTAATTCAGTGCCAAGTGCCAGTTCGTGTTTTTTTCGTGTTTTTGACTCTTTTCAGATCTGATTTTGGAACGGAGTCCAAACGGAAGAAAAACCTCGAAATGATATTTTCTCGAATGGAAGAAGACTAGGGGGCTTTTGGGCCAAGCCAGGTGGGCTCCAGGGAGCCCACAAGCCCCCACTCCGCCACGAGGGGGGAGGAGGCAATGGGCAGGCTTGTGGCCTCCCTGGCCTCCCTGACCTAGATCTTTGGCCTATAAATTCCCAAATATTCCGCAAAAAATCAGGGGAGCCTCAAAAATACTTTTCCACCGGCGCAAGTTTCCGTTTCCGCGAGATCTCATCTGGAGACCCTTCCCGGCGCACTGCCGGAGGGGACTTTGGAGTTGGAGGGCTTCATCATCATCATCATCGCCCATCCAATGATTCGTGAGTAGTTCACTTCAGACCTATGGGTTCGTAGTTAGTAGCTAGATGGCTTCTTCTCTCTCTTGGATCTTCAATACAAAGTTCTCCATGATCTTCATGGAGATCTATCCGATGTAATCTTCTTTGGCGGTGTGTTTGTCGAGATCCGATGAATTGTGGATTTGTGATCAGATTATCTATGATATATATTGGAGTCTTTGCTGATTTCTTATATGCATGATTTGATATCCTTGTAAGTCTCTCCGAGTCTTGGGTTTTGTTTGGCCAACTAGATCTATGATTCTTGCAATGGGAGAAGTGCTTGGTTTTGGGTTCTACCATGTGGTGAAATTTCCTAGTGACAGTAGGGGCAGCAAGGCACACATCAAGTAGTTGCCATCAAGGGTAAAAAGATGGGGGTTTTATCATTGGTTTGAGATTATCCCTCTACACCATGTCATCTTGCTTAAGGCGTTACTCTGTTCTTATGGACTTAATACACTAGATGCATGCTGGATAGTGGTCGACGTGTGGAGTAATAGTAGTAGATGCAGAAAGTATCGGTCTACTTGTTTCGGACGTGATGCCTATAGAAATAATCATTGCATAGATATCATCACGACTTTGCGCGGTTCTATCAATTGCTCGACAGTAATTTGTTCACCCACCGTCTACTTGCTTTTATGAGAGAAACCACTAGTGAACACTATGGGCCCCGTGTCTATTCACATCCATCATTTACACCTCCGCTTTTACTTTGCTTTGTTAATTTGTTGCTTTCAGTTCTCACTTGGCAAACAATCTATAAGGGATTGAAAACCCCTTCATAGCGTTGGGTGCAAGCTTTTGTGTTTGTGCAGGATCTTGAGATACTCTTCCGCCGGAATGATACCTTGGTTCTCAAACTGAGGGAAATACTTACCGTCGCTGTGCTACATCACCCTTTCCGCTTCGAGGGAACACCAACGCAAGGCTCCAAGGCCACGGGGGAAATCCTTTGCATACTTGCCTAGGAAGTCCCTTAAGGCGTAGCCGTAGCTGAAGGATTCCTGGTGCCATCTACACAACTATTTCCTGGCGCCGTTGCAAGGGATACACAACAAACATCACTGCATAATAAAGTTCTTTATCACAGGAGGCAATATAAACTGACGTTCCTCCACACTAAGAGGACACGCATACAAACCTCAAAAGCGCATGACAACCTCTATTTCCCTCTGCGAAGGGCCTATCTTGTACCTTTACTTTTTGCCCTTGAAAGAGTCATGGTGATCTTCACCAATTCCTTGTTTCGCCTTTATCTTGGCTAACGTCATATGCTAGGGAAAGATCTATATTCATATGTCAACTTGGAAGTAAGTATTCATGAATTATTGTTGTTGACATTACCCTTGTGGTAAGCAGTTGGGAGGCGAAACTATAAGCCCCTATCTTTCTTTGTGTCCATGTGAAACTTTGATCTCATGAGTACCTCGTGAGTTGTAGCAATTGTAGAGAACGAAAGGATGATTGAGTATGTGGATTTGCTTTACAAGCTCTTATTTGACTCTTTCTAATGTTGTGATAAATTGCAATTGCTTCAATGACTACACGCTATCGGTTGTTACTTCTCGGTAAGGTTCTTGATCCATGATTTAATTTGTGAAGGAATTGTCACTTTAGTATGGGAGATTATATGTTGGTATTGCTGTTTATCATCTTGATCATGATGCCTGCATGTTTGTATCTTGTTTTGTCGACACCTCTCTCCCTAAACACGTGGATATATTTATTGAGCTAGGCTTTCGCTTGAGGACAAGCGAGGTCTAAGATTGGGGGAGTTGATACGTCCATTTTGCATCATGTTTTCATGTTGATATTTATCGCTTTTTGGGCTATTATTTCACTTCACGGTACAATACTTATGCCTTTTCTCTCTTATTTTGCAAGGTTTACAAGAAGAGGGAGAATGCCGGCAGCTGCAATTCTGGCCTGAAAAAGGAGCAAGTTTGAGATACCTATTCTGTGCAACTCCAAACACCGTGAAAATCAACGATGATTTTTTTGGGATTTATAAAAAAACTGGGCTGAAGAAGTGCCAGAGGGGCGCCAGCAGGTGGCCACAAGCCTGCTAGGCGCGGACACCCCCTGGCCGCGCCTAGGGGGCTTGTGGGCACCCAGCTGGCCCTCTGGCTCCCCCTTTTGCTACAAAAAGGGTTTCGTCCAGAAAAAAATCGAGAGGAGGCTTTTTCGTGGATTCGCCGCCGCCACGAGGCGGAACTTGAGCAAAACCAATCTAGAGCTTCGGCAGGACGATCCTGCCGGAGAAACTTCCCTCCCAGAGGGGGAAATCGTCGCCAGCATCATCACCAACACTCCTCTCATCGGAGGGGACTCATCACCATCAACATCTTCATCAGCACCATCTCATCTCCAAACCCTAGTTCATCACTTGTAACCAATCTCCGTCTCGCGACTCCGATTGGTACTTGTAAGGTTGCTAGTAGTGTTAATTACTCTTTATAGTTGATGCTAGTTGGGTTACTTGGTGGAAGAGTTGATGTTCAGATCCTTGATGCTACTCATTACCTCTCTGGTCATGAATATGATTATGCTTTGTGAGTAGTTAATTTTGTTCCTGAGGACATGGGATAAGTCATGCTAATAGTAGTCATGTGAATTTGGTATTCGTTCGGTATTTTGATGTGTTGTATGTTGTTTTTCCTCTAGTGGTGTTATGTGAACGTCGGCTACATAACACTTCACCATTATTTGGGCCTAGAGGAAGGCATTGGGAAGTAGTAAGTAGATGATGGGTTGCTAGAGTGATAGAAGCTTAAGCCCTAGTTTATGTGTTACTTCGTAAGGGGCTGATTTGGATCCACTAGATTAATGCTATGGTTAGACTTTGTCTTAATTCTTCTATCGTAGTTGCGGATGCTTGCGAGAGGGGTTAATCATAAGTGGTATGTTGTTCCAAGTAAGGGTAGTACCCAAGCGCCGGTCCACCCACATATCAAACTATCAAAGTAACGAACGCGAATCATATGAACATGATGAAAACTAGCATGACAGAAATTCCCGTGTGTCCTCGCGAGCGTTTTTCCTCCTATAAGACTTTGTCCAGGCTTGTCCCTTGCTACAAAAGGGATTGGGCCACTTTGCTGCACCGTTGCTACTTTTGTTACTTGTTGCTTGCTATGAATCATCACACCACACAATCACTTGTTACCGATAATTTCAGTGCTTGCATATTTTACCTTGCTGAAAACCACTTGTCAGATCCTTCTGCACCTCGTTGGGTTCCACACTCTTACTTATTGAAAGGACTATGATTGATCCCCTATACTTGTGGGTCATCAGCAAGTAGCAAGTAACAATAGTATCAAAGGTGCATCAAGATGGCCCAATCCCTTTTGTAGCAAGGGACAAGCCTAGACAAACTCTTATAGGAGGTAAAGCGCTCCCGAGGACACATGGGAATTTCTGTCAAGCTAGTTTTCATCATGTTCATATGATTCGCGTTCGCTACTTTGATAGTTTGATATGTGGGTGGACCGGTGCTTGGGTGCTGCCCTTACTTGGACAAACATCCCACTTATGATTAACCCCACTCGCAAGCGTCCGCAACTACGAAAGAAGAATTTAAGACAAAGTTTAACCATAGCATTAAACTAGTGGATCCAAATCAGCCCCTTACGAAGCAACGCATAAACTACGGTTTAAGCTTCTGTCACTCTAGCAACCCATCATCTACTTATTACTTTCCAATGCCTTCCTCTAGGCCCAAATAATGGTGAAGTCTTATGTGGTCGACGTTCACATAACACCACTAGAGTAAAAACAAGATATAACGCATCAAAATATCAAACGAATACCAAATTCACATGACTACTTATAGGAAGACTTATCCCATGTCCTCAGGAACAAAAGTGACTACTCACAAAGCATAATTATGTTCATGACCAGAGAGGTATTGAATAGCATTAGATATCTGAACATATGATCTTCCACCGAGCAATCCAACTAGCATCAACTACAAAGAGTAACTAACACTACTAGCTGTTGGAATTATGCCCTAGAGGAAATAATAAATATAGTTATTATTATAATTCCTGTATCAATATAATCGTTTATTATCCATGCTATAATTGTATTGAATGAAGACTCATTTACATGTGTGGATACATAGACAAAACACCGTCCCTAGCAAGCCTCTAGTTGGCTAGCCAGTTGATCAAAGATAGTTAGTTTCTTCTGATTATGAACAAGGTGTTGTTGATTGATAACTGGATCACGTCATTAGTAGAATCACGTGATGGACTAGACCCAAACTAATAGACGTAGCATGTTGATCGTGTCATTTTGTTGCTACTGTTTTCTGCGTGTCAAGTATTTATTCCTATGACCATGAGATCATATAACTCACTGACACCGGAGGAATGCTTTGTGTGTATCAAACGTCGCAACGTAACTGGGTGACTATAAAGATGCTCTACAGGTATCTCCGAAGGTGTTAGTTGAGTTAGTATGGATCAAGACTGGGATTTGTCACTCCGTGTGAACGGAGAGGTATCTCGGGGCCCACTCGGTAATACAACATCACACACAAGCCTTGCAAGCAATGTAACTTAGTGTAAGTTGCGGGATCTTGTATTACGGAACGAGTAAAGAGACTTTCCAGTAAACGAGATTGAAATAGGTATACGGATACTGACGATCGGATCTCGGGCAAGTAACATACCGAAGGACAAAGGGAATGACATACGGGATTATATGAATCCTTGGCACTGAGGTTCAAACGATAAGATCTTCGTAGAATATGTAGGATCCAATATGGGCATCTAGGTCCCGCTATTGGATATTGACCGAGGAGTCTCTCAGGTCATGTCTACATAGTTCTCGAACCCGCAGGGTCTGCACACTTAAGGTTCGACGTTGTTTTATGCGTATTAGAGTTATATGGTTGGTTACCGAATGTTGTTCGGAGTCCCGGATGAGATCACGGATGTCACTAGGGTTTCCGGAATGGTCCGGAAACGAAGATTGATATATAGGATGACCTCATTTGATTACCGGAAGGTTTTCGGAGTTACCGGGAATGTACCGGGAATGACGAATGGGTTCCGGGAGTTCACCGGGGGGGGGGGCAACCAACCCCGGGGAAGCCCATAGGCCTTGAGGGTGGCACACCAGCCCTTAGTGGGCTGGTGGGACAGCCCAAAAGGCTCTATGCGCCAAGGAGAAGAAAATCAAGAGAGAAAGAAAAAAAAGGAGGAGGTGGGAAGGAAGGGGGACTCCCTCCCACCAAACCTAGTCCAACTCGGTTGGGGGGGGGGAGAGTCCTCCCCCTTGGACTCGGCCGACCCCCTTGGGGCTCCTTGAGCCCCAAGGCAAGGTCCCCTCCCTCCCACCTATATATACGGAGGTTTTAGGGCTGATTTGAGACGACTTTTCCACGGCAGCCCGACCACATACCTCCACAGTTTTTCCTCTAGATCGCGTTTCTGCGGAGCTTGGGCGGAGCCCTGCTGAGAAAAGGTCATCACCAACCTCCGGAGCGCCGTCACGCTGCCGGAGAACTCTTCTACCTCTCCGTCTCTCTTGCTGGATCAAGAAGGCCGAGATCATCGTCGAGCTGTACGTGTGCTGAACGCGGAGGTGCCGTCCGTTCGGTACTAGATCGTGGGACTGATCGCAGGATTGTTCGCGGGGCGGATCGAGGGACGTGAGGATGTTCCACTACATCAACCGCGTTCTCTAACGCTTCTGCTGTACGGTCTACAAGGGTACGTGGATCACTCATCCCCTCTCGTAGATGGACATCACCATGATAGGTCTTCGTGCGCGTAGGAAATTTTTTGTTTCCCATGCGACGTTCCCCAACAGTGGCATCATGAGCTAGGTTCATGCGTAGATGTCTTCTCGAGTAGAGCACAAAAGTTTTTGTGGGCGGAGATGTGCGCTTTGCTGCCCTCCTTAGTCTTTTCTTGATTCCGCGGTATTGTTGGATTGAAGCGGCTTGGACCGACATTACTCGTACGCTTACGAGAGACTGGTTTCATCGTTACGAGTAACCCCCTTTGCTCAAAGATGACTGTTAAGTGTCGGTTTCTCTAACTTTAGTTGAATCGGATTTGACTGAGGAGGTCCTTGGATGAGGTTAAATAGCAACTCATATATCTCCGTTGTGGTGTTTGCGTAAGTAAGATGCGATCCTACTAGATACCCTTGGTCACCACGTAAAACATGCAACAACAAAATTAGAGGACGTCTAACTTGTTTTTGCAGGGTATGCTTGTGATGTGATATGGCCAACGATGTGATGTGATATATTGGATGTATGAGATGATCATGTTGTAATAGAAATATCGACTTGCACGTCGATGGTATGGCAACCGGCAGGAGCCATAGGGTTGTCTTTATACTAACGTTTGTGCTTGCAGATGCGTTTACTATTTTGCTAGGATGTAGCTTTAGTAGTAATAGCATGAGTAGCACGACAACCCCAATGGCAACACGTTGATAGATGATCATGGTATGGCGCCGGTGAAAAGAAGATCGTGCCAGGTGCTTTGGTGATGGAGATCAAGAAGCACGTGATGATGGCAATATCATGTCACTTATGAATTGCATGTGATGTTAATCCTTTTATGCACCTTATTTTGCTTAGAACGACGGTAGCATTATGAGGTGATCTCTCACTAAAATTTCAAGACGAAATTGTGTTCTCCCCGACTATGCACCATTGCTACAGTTCGTCGTTTCGAGACACCACGTGATGATCGGGTGTGATAGACTCAACGTTCACATACAACGGGTGCAAAACAGTTGCGCACGCGGAACACTCGGGTTAAGCTTGACGAGCCTAGCATGTGCAGACATGGCCTCGGAACACATGAGACCGAAAGGTCGATCATGAATCATATAGATGATATGATTAGCATAGGGATGCTTACCACTGAAACTATACTCAACTCACGTGATGATCGGACTTGAGCTAGTGTAAGTGGATCATGAACCACTCAAATGACTAGAGAGATGTACTTTTTGAGTGGGAGTTTAGCGTATAATTTGATTAAGTTAAACTCTAATTATCTTGAACATAGTCTAAGTCCACTTTGAATATATTTGTGTTGTAGATCATGGCTCACGCGACAGTCATCCTGAATTTTAATACGTTCCTAGAGAAAGCTAAGTTGAAAGATGATGGAAGCAACTTTGTAGACTGGGCTCGTAATCTTAAGCTAATCTTACAAGCTGGGAAGAAGGATTATGTCCTTAATGCTGCGTTAGGAGATGAACCACCCGCTACGGCTGATCAGGATGTTAAGAACGCTTGGTTAGCACGTAAGGAGGACTACTCAATAGTTCAATGTGCAGTCTTGTATGGCTTAGAACCGGGACTTCAACGTCGCTTTGAGCGTCATGGAGCATTTGAGATGTTCCAGGAGTTGGAGTTTATCTTTCAGAAGAACGCCCGGATCGAGAGGTATGAGACCTCCGATAAATTCTATGCTTGCCAGATGGAGGAAAACTCATCTGTCAGTGAACATGTGCTCAAAATGTCTGGGTACTCAAACCGTCTAGCTGAGCTGGGATTGAACTCCCGCAAGAAGCTATCACTGACAGAATCCTTCAATCACTGCCGCCAAGCTATAAAGGCTTTGTGTTGAACTACAACATGCAAGGGATGAACAAGTCTCCCGGCGAGTTGTTTGCGATGCTGAAAGTCGCAGAGTCTGAACTCCGTAAAGAGCATCAAGTGTTGATGGTGAATAAGACCACTAGTTTCAAGAGAAACGGCAAAGGCAAGAAGGGCAATTCGAAGAAGAGCGGCAAGCCTGTTGCCAATCCGATGAAGAAACCCAAAGCTGGACCTAAGCCAGAAACGGAGTGTTACTATTGCAAGGGTATGGGTCACTGGATGCGCAATTGCCCCAAGTATCTGGCAGATAAGAAGGCGGGCAAAGAAAAATCAGGTATATTTGATATACATGTTATTGATGTGTACTTAACCGGCTCTCGTAGTAGTGCCTGGGTATTCGATACCGGTTCTGTTGCTCATATTTGCAACTCGAAACAGGAACTACGGAATAGGCGAAGGCTGGCGAAAGATGAAGTGACGATGCACGTAGGAAATGGTTCAAGGTTGATGCAATCACCGTCGGCACAGTGTCACTTCAGTTACCGTCAGGATTAGTGATGAACTTAAATCATTGTTATTTAGTGCCTGCGTTGAGCATGAACATTATATCTGGATCTTGTTTATTGCGAGACGGTTACTCTTTTAAGTGAGAGAATAATGGTTGTTCTATTTCTATGAGTAACATCTTTTATGGTCATGCACCGAATGTGAGAGGATTGTTCATATTGAATCTTGATAGCGATACGCATATACATAACATTGAGACCAAAAGAGTTAGAGTTAACAATGATAGCGCCATATTTTTGTGGCACTGCCGCTTAGGTCATATTGGTGTAAAGCGCATGAAGAAACTCCATGCTGATGGACTTTTGGAGTCACTTGACTTTGATTCACTTGACACGTGCGAACCATGCCTCATGGGCAAGATGACTAAGACTCCGTTCTCAGGAACAATGGAGCGTGCAAGTGACTTGTTGGAAATCATACATACCGATGTGTGTGGTCCGATGAGCGTGGAGGCACGCGGCGGATATCGTTATTTTCTCACCTTCACTGACGATTTAAGTAGATATGGTTATGTCTACTTGATGAAGCACAAGTCTGAAACATTTGAAAAGTTCGAGCAATTTCAGAGTGAAGTGGAAAATCATCGTAACAAGAAGATCAAGTTCCTGCGGTCTGATCGTGGGGGTGAATATCTGAGTTTCGAGTTTGGTGCTCACTTAAGACAATGTGGAATTGTTTCACAGTTAACATCGCCTGGAACACCACAGCGTAATGGTGTGTCCGAACGTCGTAATCGTACTCTATTAGAGATGGTGCGATCTATGATGTCTCTTACTGATTTGCCATTATCATTTTGGGGCTATGCATTAGAAACAGCTGCATTCACTTTAAATAGGGCACCATCAAAATCCGTTGAGACGACACCATACGAACTGTGGTATGGCAAAAGGCCAAAATTGTCGTTTCTTAAAGTTTGGGGATGTGATGCTTATGTCAAAAAGCTTCAGCCTGAAAAGCTGGAACCCAAAGCGGAAAAGTGCGTCTTCATAGGTTACCCAAAAGAGACAGTTGGGTACACCTTCTATCTCAAATCCGAGGGCAAAGTGTTTGTTGCTAAAAACGGAGCTTTTCTCGAGAAGGAGTTTCTCTCGAAAGAATTGAGTGGGAGGAAGATAGAGCTTGACGAGGTTGTCGAACCTCTCATCCCTCTGGATGGTGGCGCAGGGCAAGGGGAAACCTCTGTCGTTGCGACGCCGGTTGAGGAGGAAGTTAATGATGATGATCATGAAACTCCAGTTCAAGTTTCTGTTGAACCACGCAGGTCGACGAGATCATGTGCTGCTCCAGAGTGGTACGGTAATCCCGTCTTATCAATCATGTTGTTAGACAACAATGAACCTGCAAATTATGAAGAAGCAATGGTGGGGCCAGATTCCAACAAATGGCTAGAAGCCATGAAATCCGAGATAGGATCCATGTATGAGAACAAAGTGTGCACTTTGGAGATACTACCTGAGGGCCGCAAGGCTATTCAGAACAAATGGATCTTTAAGAAGAATACGGACGCTGACGGCAATGTGACCGTTTATAAAGCTCGACTTGTGGCAAAGGGTTTTTTCACAAGTTCCAGGAGTTGACTACGATGAGACTTTCTCACCTGTAGCGATGCTTAAGTCCGTCAGAATCATGTTAGCAATAGCTGCATTTTTCGATTATGAAATCTCGCAGATGGATGTCAAAACGGCGTTCCTTAACGGTTTCCTTAAGGAAGAGTTGTATATGATACAGCCCGAAGGTTTTGTCGATCCTAAGAATGCTAACAAGGTGTGCAAGCTCCAGCGATCCATTTATGGACTGGTGCAAGCATCTCGGAGTTGGAACAAACGCTTTGATGAGGTGATCAAAGCATTTGGGTTTATACAAGTGGTTGGAGAATCTTGTATTTACAAGAAAGTGAGTGGGAGCTCTGTGGCGTTTCTAATATTATATGTGGATGACATATTACTGATTGGAAACAATGTAGAGTTTTTGGAGAGCATAAAAGGTTACTTGAATAAAAGTTTCTCTATGAAGGACCTAGGAGAAACTGCTTACATTCTAGGCATTAAGATCTATAGGGATAGATCAAAACGCCTGATAGGACTTTCACAAAGCACATACCTTGATAAAGTTTTGAAGAGGTTCAAAATGGAACAGCCCAAGAAAGGGTTCTTGCCAGTTCTACAAGGTACGAGATTGAGTAAGACTCAGTGCCCAGCAACTGATGAAGATAGAGAGCATATGCGCTCCGTCCCCTATGCTTCAGCCATAGGTTCTATCATGTATGCGATGCTGTGCACTAGACCGGATGTTAGCCTGGCCATAAGTATGGCAGGTAGGTTCCAGAGTAATCCAGGAGTGGATCACTGGACAACGGTCAAGAATATCCTGAAGTACCTGAAAAGGACTAAGGAGATGTTTCTCGTATATGGAGGTGACGAAGAGCTCGCCGTAAAAGGTTACGTCGATGCAAGTTTTGACACAGATCCAGACGACTCTAAGTCGCAAACCGGATACGTATTTATTCTTAATGGGGGTGCAGTAAGCTGGTGCAGTTCCAAGCAAAGCGTCGTAGCAGATTCTACATGTGAAGCGGAGTACATGGCTGCCTCGGAGGCGGCTAAGGAGGGTGTCTGGATGAAGCAGTTCATGACGGATCTTGGAGTGGTGCCAAGCGCACTGAATCCAATAACCTTGTTCTGTGACAACACTGGTGCCATTGTCTTAGCAAAGGAACCACGGTTTCACAAGAAGACCAGACACATCAAACGACGCTTCAACCTCATCCGCGACTACGTCGAGGGAGAGGACGTGAATATATGCAAAGTGCACACGGATCTGAATGTAGCGGACCCGCTGACTAAACCTCTTCCACGGCCAAAGCATGATCAACATCAGAACTGTATGGGTGTTAGATTTATTACAATGTAATTCACATAGTGATGTGAGGGCTAGATTATTGACTCTAGTGCAAGTGGGAGACTGTTGGAATTATGCCCTAGAGGCAATAATAAATATAGTTATTATTATAATTCATGTATCAAGATAATCGTTTATTATCCATGCTATAATTGTATTGAATGAAGACTCATTTACATGTGTGGATACATAGACAAAACACCGTCCCTAGCAAGCCTCTAGTTGGCTAGCGAGTTGATCAAAGATAGTTAGTGTCTTCTGATTATGAACAAGGTGTGGTTGATTGATAACTGGATCGCGTCATTAGGAGAATCACGTGATGGACTAGACCCAAACTAATAGACGTAGCATGTTGATCGTGTCATTTTGTTGCTACTGTTTTCTGCGTGTCAAGTATTTATTCCTATGACCATGAGATCATATAACTCACTGACACCGGAGGAATGCTTTGTGTGTATCAAACGTCGCAACGTAACTGGGTGACTATAAAGATGCTCTACAGGTATCTCCGAAGGTGTTAGTTGAGTTAGTATGGATCAAGACTGGGATTTGTCACTCCGTGTGAACGGAGAGGTATCTCGGGGCCCACTCGGTAATACAACATTACACACAAGCCTTGCAAGCAATGTAACTTAGTGTAAGTTGCGGGATCTTGTATTACGGAACGAGTAAAGAGACTTGCGAGTAAACGAGATTGAAATAGGTATACGGATACTGATGATCGAATCTCGGGCAAGTAACATAGCGAAGGACAAAGGGAATGACATACGGGATTATATGAATCCTTGGAACTGAGGTTCAAACGATAAGATCTTCGTAGAATATGTAGGATCCAATATGGGCATCCAGGTCCCGCTATTGGATATTGACCGAGGAGTCTCTCAGGTCATGTCTACATAGTTCTCGAACCCGCAGGGTCTGCACACTTAAGGTTCAACGTTGTTTTATGCGTATTAGAGTTATATGGTTGGTTACCGAATGTTGTTCGGAGTCCCGGATGAGATCACGGACGTCACGAGGGTTTCCGGAATGGTCTAGAAACGAAGATTGATATATAGGATGACCTCATTTGATTACCGGAAGGTTTTCGGAGTTACCGGGAATGTACCGGGAATGACGAATGGGTTCCGGGAGTTTACCGGGGGGGGCAACCAACCCCGGGGAAGCCCATAGGCCTTGAGGGTGGCACACCAGCCCTTAGTGGGCTGGTGGGACAGCCCAAAAGGCTCTATGCGCCAAGGAGAAGAAAATCAAGAGAGAAAAAAAAGGAGGAGGTGGGAAGGAAGGGGGACTCCCTCCCACCAAACCTAGTCCAACTCGGTTTGGGGGGGAGAGTCCTCCCCCTTGGACTCGGCCGACCCCCTTGGGGCTCCTTGAGCCCCAAGGCAAGGTCCCCTCCCCCCCACCAATATATACGGAGGTTTTAGGGCTGATTTGAGACGACTTTTCCACGGCAGCCCGACCACATACCTCCACAGTTTTTCCTCTAGATTGCGTTTCTGCGGAGCTCGGGCGGAGCCCTGCTGAGACAAGGTCATCACCAACCTCCGGAGCGCCGTCACGCTGCCGGAGAACTCTTCTACCTCTCCGTCTCTCTTGCTGGATCAAGAAGGCCGAGATCATCGTCGAGCTGTACGTGTGCTAAACGCGGAGGTGCCGTCCGTTCGGTACTAGATCGTGGGACTGATCGCGGGATTGTTCGCGGGGCGGATCGATGGACGTGAGGACGTTCCACTACATCAACCGCGTTCTCTAACGCTTCTGCTGTATGGTCTACAAGGGTACGTGGGTCACTCATCCCCTCTCGTAGATGGACATCACCATGATAGGTCTTCGTGCGCGTAGGAAATTTTTTTGTTTCCCATGCGACGTTTCCCAACACTAGCAACCTTACAAGTACCAATCAGAGTCGCGAGACGGAGATTGGTTACAAGATATGAACTAGGGTTTGGAGATGAGATGGTTATGATGAATATGTTGATGGTGATGAGTCCCATCTGATGGTAGCAGTGTTGGTGATGACGATGGCGACGATTTCCCCCTCCGGGAGGGAAGTTTCCCTGGCGGGACGGCCCTGCCGGAGCTCTAGATTGGTTCTACTCAAGTTCCGCCTCGTGGCTGCGGCGATTCCTCCCAAAAGCCTCCTTCTGATTTTTTTATGGGATGAAACCCTCCATATAGCAAAAGATGAGCGCCGAAGGGGCAACAGGGGGCCCACAAGCTACCCAGGCCCAGCCAGGGGGGTAGGCCGGGCCTGGCAAGCTTGTGGCCTCCTGGTGGCTCCCCTCCGGTACTTCTTCCACCCAGTATTTTTCATAAAATCCAAAATAATTCCTCATTGATTTTCACGGCTTTTGGAGTTGCGCAGAATAGGTATCTCAAACTTTCTCCCTTTTTAGACCAGAATTCCAGCTGTCGGCATTCTCCCTCTTCATGTAACTTTATAAAATAAGAGAGAAAAGCCATAAGTATTGTACCGTAAAGTGTAATAACAGCCCATAAAGTGATAAATATCAACATAAAAGCATGATGCAAAATGGACGTATCAACTCCCCCAAGCTTAGACCTCGGTTGTCCTCAAGCGAAAGCCGAGATCAAGAAATATGCCCACATGTTTAGAGATAGAGGTGTCGATAAAACAAAATACGGACATGCATGCATCATGATCATAATTAGAACAGCAATAGCATCATATAAACTCTTATGCTAAAGTGACAATTCCTTCACAAGGTAAAGTATGGGTCAAGAACCTTATTGAGAATGAACAACCAATAGCCTTTAGTCATTCAAGCAATTGCAATTTATCATAACATCGGAAAGAGTCAAATAAGAGCTTGTAAAGTAAATCCACATACTCAATCATCCTTTCGTCTTCTACAAATGCTAAAACTCACGTGGTACTCATGAGATCAAAGTTTCACTTGGACACAGAGAAAGATAGGGGCTTATAGTTTCGCCTCCCAAGTACTTACCTCAAGGGTAATGTCAACAATAATAATTCATGAATACTTACTTCCAAGTTGACATATGAATATAGATCTTTCCCTAGCACATGACGTTAGCCAAGATAAAGGTGAAATAAGGAATTGGTGTCAATCACCATGACTCGTTTAAGGACAAAAAGTAAAGGTACAAGATAGGCCCTTCGCAAAGGGAATCACAGGTTGTCATGCGCTTTTGAGGTTTGGATGTGTGACCTCTTAGTGTGGAGGAACGTCACTTTATATTGCCTCCTGTGATAAAGAACTTTATTATATAGTCTGTCGCTTTTATGTCTTCCTCATCACAGGTTCGTACAAAGCTTATTTTCCAGGCACTAATAGATCATACATATTTAGGGAGCAATTTTTATTGCTTGCACCGATGACAACTTACTTGAGGGATCTTCTTCAATCCATAGGTAGGTATGGTGGACTCTCATGGCAAAACTGGGTTGAAGGTTTATGGATGCACAAGTAGTATCTCTACTTAGTGCGGAAGTTTTGGGTGATATGAGGTGGAAGCAAGAGTCACATGCTAAGCGATCTCTAGTCATATAACATTGTTCGGAACCAAGCAAACATAATTCATTATGTTGTCTTCCTTGTCGAACATCTACTTCTAAGCATGTAATAGTTTAATGAGTGTTCACAATCATAGATGGTGCCCAAGATGATATATTTATATGTGAACCTCTCTTTCTTTATTATTTCCTATTAATTGCAACAATGACCAAGGTCTACGTTTGTCCACCCGCAACAAGTTTCAATCAACATTCTTTTTATATGTGAATTCATCACTTCCCATAAGATCATTACATGATCTTTCATGCTATTGTTCTTTTATTATTGTTTCTTTAGATCATGGCATGAGGCAAGGCCCTTAACTGAAACACTCTTTATTATATGACTCACGAACTCGATTACATCAGGGGTGACAGAAAGCAAAACTCTAGCCTAAAACATACTAAGAGCTTTATTCTACTAGAAAAAGATAAAATCAAAAAGGATCGAACTAAGAAAAAGGTAAAAGCAAAAGATGTAATGGTGATACGATACCGGGCAATGATACGTCTCCAACGTATCTATAATTTTTGATGGTTTCATGCTATTATCTTGTCTAACTTTGGATGTTTTGCATGCCTTTGATATATTTTTTGGAACTAACTTATTAACTCAGTGCCAAGTGCCAGTTCCTGTTTTTTCCATGTTTTTGACCCCTTTCGGAGGAGATTTTGAAACGGAGTCCAAACGGAAGAAAATCCCTGAAAAGATGTTTTCTGGAACGGAAGAAGATCGGGAAGCTTGAGAGCTAAGGCAGGGGAGCCTCAGGGGCCCTACAAGCCCCCACCCCACAGCCAGTGGGGTAGGCCGCGGCCCACAGGCTTGTGGGCCCCCCGAGCGCCCCCTGACCTAGGGGTTGCGTCTATAAATTCCCTAAAAATCCCAAAAAAAACAGGAGATCATCGAAATTACTTTTTCGCCGCCGCAAGCTTCTGTCTCCGCAAGATTCCATCCGAGGCACGTTCTGGTGCCCTGTCGGAGGGGGTATTCGGACACGAAGGGCTTCTTCATCAACACCATGACCTCTCCGATGATGCGTGAGTAGTTCACCATAGACCTGCGGGTCCATAGCTAGTAGCTAGATGGCTTCTTCTCTCTCTTGGATCTTCAATACAATGTTCTCCATGATCTTCAGGGAGATCTATCCGATGTAATCTTCTTTTGCGGTGTGTTTGTCGAGATCCGATGAATTGTGGATTTATTATCAGATTATCTATGAATCTTATTTCAGTCTCTTGTGATCTCTCTTATGCATGATTTCATATCCTTGTAATTCTCTTCGAGTTGTGGGTTCTGTTTGGCCAACTAGATCTATGATTCTTGCAATGGGAGAAGTGCTTGGTTTTGGGTTCATACTGTGTGGTGACCTCACCCAGTGACAGAAGGGGTAGCGAGGCACGCATCGTGTTGTTGTCATCAAGGGTAAAAAGATGGGGTTTTCATCATTGGTTTGATATTATCCCTCTACATCATGTCATCTTGCTTAAGGCGTTACTCTGTTCGTCATGAACTCAATACACTAGATGCATGCTGGATAGCGGTCGATGTGTGGAGTAATAGTAGTAGATGCAGAAAGTATGAATCTACTTGTCTCGGACGTGATGCCTATATGTATGATCATTGCCTTAGATATCGTCATGACTTTGCGCGGTTCTATCAATTTCTCGACAGTAATTTGTTCACCCACCGTGATATTTGCTATTACGAGAGAAGCCTCTAGTGAACACTATGGCCCCCAGGGTCTACTCCACACCATATTTTCAGCCTTACACTTTTTACTTCGTTGCACTTTCCGCCTTCAGATCTCACTTTGCAAACAATCTTGAAGGGATTGACAACCCCTTTGAAGCGTTGGGTGCAAGCTTGTTTGTGTTTGCGCAGGTACTCTGGACTTGACGAGGCCCTCCTTCTGGATCGATACCTT
This sequence comes from Hordeum vulgare subsp. vulgare, assembly GCF_904849725.1. Classification (NCBI taxonomy): domain Eukaryota; kingdom Viridiplantae; phylum Streptophyta; class Magnoliopsida; order Poales; family Poaceae; genus Hordeum; species Hordeum vulgare. The sequence continues at coordinate 60,555,678 of NC_058524.1, forward strand.
GGTTCTCAAACTGAGGGAAATACTTACTGCTCCTGTGCTGCATCACCCTTTCCTCTTCAAGGGAAAAACTGACGCAAACCAGAGAAGTAAAAGAAAAATTCCTAGCGCGAAGGAAGGACTTTTGTTGCCGCAGCAGAAGAATTTCTGGCGCCGTTGCCGGGGAGGAAGATCAAGTCTAGAACTCATCCAACTAGGTGTCGCAAACTCATCTCTTGCATTTACTTTGTTTGCTAGTTGCCTCTCGTTTTCCTCTCCCCCACTTCACCGTTTGCCTTTTTTCGTTTGCCCTTTTCTCTCCCTTGCTTTCTGTTCGCTTGTGTGCCATGTGTCTTCAATATGCTTGCATCTTCGCTTGCTGAAAATCTAGTGATATGGATCCTCATCCACTTGCTAATCTCTTTAAGAGATCCAATTATGTTGATGCAATTGCTAGTGAGTTGAGTGCACTTGACTATCTTTATGGAGTTTTGCTTCAGATGCGTGAATCTGAAAATTGTGAGGAAGAAATTTATGAAGTGATTCACGAGGGCTCCTTGGATGAAAAGCATGATTGCAATGGTTTCACTATAAATTCTATTAGTGACAATCATGCTAAAATATGCAAAACCCTAAGCTTGGGGATGCTAGTTTTGCTATGACCACTACTTGTTGCAATGATCATGAGTGGGGCGATGATTTTTCTGATGACCTTGAAAATTTGTTTAAGCCTCATGATGAATATGATATTTGCAATATTATTGAAAGTGGGTTTGGAGAAGTCATGACTTTAGATGATGATAATCCCACTATTTTTGAAGAGTGTCAACTTTGCATGCATGTGGATCATGAAAAGGATATCCTTTGTGATAGCTATATTGTTGGATTTGATTATTATCCACATGTAATTGCTATGAGAGAGGAAAATATTGTGGTAGAAACTTTCATGTTACCAAATTACCTCTCGTTATGTGGAGATTGCTACTGTCTCTTTCTTCTTCCTTGCATATGGCAACTATTGGTTGTCTTGACAATCTGTTTTCCTATAAAATGCATATGCATGGGAAGTATGTTAGACTAAGATGTGATTTTCACATGCTTTATGATGCTCTCGTTGTGCTTCAATTCTTGTCTTTTGTGTGAGCATCATTGATTTATCAATGCCTAGCTAAGGGCGTTAAACAATAGCGCTTGTTGGTAGGCAACCCAATGAATTTATCTTTTTCTTTCTGTTTTTTTGCGTCCACACTTTCATAATTCTGTTGTGATTGTGTTTTTTGTGTTTCTTTTTGTGTTTCAGCCAAGCAAAGCCTTTATGACTAGTCTTGGTAATGGTTGTTTGATCCTGCTGGAGAAAGACAGAAACTTTTCGCTCATGAGATGATTTATCATTTTTATTCAGAAAGAGATTTTAAGTTGATTCTTTTTCTTGCTGGTTGATATGCTTTTTGGCCAGGCCGTCGTAATTGTTCAGATTTTTTGAGGTACCAGAAGTATACGAAGTATACAGATTGCTACAGACTGGTCTGTTTTTGACAGATTCTGTTTTTTGTTGAGTTGGTTGCTTGTTTTGATGAAACTATGGTTAGTATCGGGGGGGGGGGGGGGGTACTAGCCATGGAAAAGTGAGAATACAGCAGCCCATCATCAATATAGATAGAATTCAAGTTTGCTACAGTAATTAAAGAAGTGGTAGTTTGTTTTCTTGTGCTAGTGTTATCACGAGTTTCTGTTTAAGTTTTGTGTTGTGAAGTTTTCAAGTTTTGGGTGATGTTCTCATGGATAAAGAGATAAGGAGTGGAAAGAGCTCAAGCTTGGGGATGCCCAAGGCATCCCAAGACAAATTCAAGGACACCAAAAAGCCTAAGGTTGGGGATGCCCCGGGAAGGCATCCCCTCTTTTGTCTTCAATCCATTTGTAACATTACTTGGAGCTGTATTTTTATTCACCACATGATATGTGTTTTGCTTGGAGCGTCTTGTATCGTAGGAGTCTTTTCTTTTTGTTGTGTCACAAGCATCCTTGCTGCACACCTTTTTGAGAGAGAGAGACATGCACTCATTGTGATTTTTGATAGAATGCTCATAGTGCTTCACTTATATCTTTTGAGCTAGATACTTTTGCTCTATGTGCTTCACTTATATCTTTTAGAGCACGGCGGTGCGTGATTTGGTAGTTGGCTTATGGTATGGAAGTAGTCCCAAAAGTGATAGATACCCAAAGAGGATGCAAAAATCTCCGTCTTCATGTGCATTGAGTAGAAAGAGAAGTTTTGCTTCCTCTCAAATAGTTTTGAGACATGGATTTGGTAATATTAAGAGTTATGTTAGTAGCGTGTTGTGAATCTAGAAATACTTGTGTTGAAGTTAGTGATTCCCGTAGCATGCACGTATGGTGAACCGCTATGTTAGGAAGTCGGAGCATAATTGATCTATTGATTGTCATCCTTTGTGTTGAGGTCGGGATCGCGTGATGGTTTACACCTACCAACCCTTCCCCTCGGAATATGCGTTTAGCACTTTGTTTCGATTACTAATAAAAACTTTCGCAACAAGTATGTGAGTTCTTCATGACTAATGTGAGCCCATGGTATAGATTCACTTTCACCTTCCACCATTGCTAGCCTCTCTAGTGCCGTGCAATTCTCGCCGGTGCACAAACCCACCAAATTCCTTCCTCAAAACAGCCACCATATCTACCTACTATGGCATTTTCATAGCCATTCCGAGATATATTGCCATGCAACTCGCACCGTTCCGTCTCATTACTTGTGCCGTCACTCTCATATTGCCATTGCATGATCGTAAGATAGCTAGCAAGATGTTTCAACGTGATACGCCATGCTAGATCGTTGCACATCCCGGTACACTCACTACTGGAAAAACATAATTTGCCAACAGCTTTCAGCTTTGCCGTCAGCTATTTCATGGGGCTGACGGCAAAGAGACTTTGCCCTCAGCCTAAATAAATGCTGACGGCATAGGAGAGGGTGACGGCATAGAAAATCTATGTCGTCCGCTTTATCTAAGTCGTTAGCCAGCTGACGGCAAAGAACAAAAACACTGTCGGCATAGCGAGGCTGACGGCATAGGGGGCTAACCCGGTCGCACGTTCGACCAATGCTTAACGGGGGCCGTCTTTGCCGACAGCTAGCTGAGGGCAAAGACTAACGGTTGTCTTTGCCGACAGCTGGCTGAGGGCAAAGACTAACGCCTGTCTTTGCCGACACCTGGCTGAGGGCAAAGCCACGTGCCTTATCCCCCCATGCCACGACCTAACCCCTCTTCTCTCTCACGTACCTCTCCCACCCTGCTCTCCCGACCCGCCGCCGTCGTCGACCCTACTCGCCCTATGCCGCCCCGCCCTGCGCCGCCCCGCGCCGCCCCTACTCGCTGACGCCGCCCCGCGCCAGCCCCACCATCGCCCCGCCCCGAGGCATCGCCCCCCGCGCCGCCTCGCTCCCGCCCGTACTCGCGGGCGCCGCCCCTACTCGCCTCTGCCCCCGCGCCCGCCCCTACCCGCCTCTGCGCCGCGCCGCCCCTAACCGCCTCTGCGCCGCGCCGCCCCTACTCGCCTCTGCCCCGCGCCAGCCCCGCCCCGCTGCCGCCCCGCGCCAGCCCCGCCCCGACTCGCCGGTGAGCTCCTCCTCCCCCCTTTTATTTTATTTTTTTAGTTTATTTTTTCTATGTTAGGGCCTCTTAGATTTATAGGATCGCAAAAACATGGGAATAGGAAAAATTTAGGAAAACTACCAGAACTAGTGATTTGGCAGTCGTTGCATGCTTAGGAAAATACATGTTTTGTTGGTGTGGAAGTCGTTGCATGCTTAGGAAAATACTTTGTGGGTTGCAACTATTTAAGAATAGAAAATGGTTGCATGCATGGAAAATATATTTAGTGGGATTGTAGATTAATTATGTGGCATACATGCATGGTTTGTTGGTGTGGAAGCATTGCATGCTTAGGAAAAATACTTTGTGGGTTGCAACTATTTAAGAATAGAAGATGCATGTGTAAAACTCAGGATTGAAAAACAGAGGAAAAGTACATGAATATGAAACAAATGAAACGTTTGAAATGGAGGCCTTAGTTAAATCCTATGGAATTTGCATTCCTGCGTTTTTCGTATGAAAAATCCTTCAAATCAAAGGAGGTCTTAGTTAGATCTGTTAGTAGTGGATTTTTAGTTAAATTTAGTTAGCAATTACTTAGTGGTAGATTTCTAGTTAGATTTAATCAGTAATAGATGTTAGTACATGTAAGTATTAGTTAGCTAGCTGTTAGTATTAGTCAGCTAGCTGTTAGTATTACTTAGCTAGCTGTTAGCACTAGAAAGAAAATAATAAGAAGAAAAGAAATAGAAGAAGAGAAGAGTAACAAAACTTGAATAATAAATTATTAATAATAGATGTTAGTATTAGTTAGCTTAATTACTGCGAGTGCGTATTTGTGTTGATTGAGTGAATTTAAATGTGGAGTAGCTTCTCCGCGAGGGATTGGTTTTCGACGACCTCCCCTACATTCGATAGTGAGCACATTTGTTAACTCCTCCTCCACCCCCTTTATTTTGCTCTGTTCCGGCCTTCGTGCTGATGACACTATCTAGCTAGGTATTTTTTAGTATTAAAATGCAAAGGTGTTGCGTAACCAATATGCATCTCCCGTTCGAAAGGGTTTCTGTCATAAATATGCATGCATTTGCATATTTATAACGGTGATTCTTTCGAATTGTCCAACGTTATCCATGGACAGCCCGGGTATGTGTAGATTGGGTCATTTCTGACGCTTTGCTCCAGATCCCATGCAGAGTTTCGACAGCTCCTCCTTGTTGTTCTCCGGGTACACATCCTCTCGGTTAGTTGCCGAGACGTGTATCAGGAGAACAGCGGGGAGGTGCTACCAAAATTTTGCATTGGGTCGGGAGCAGAGCATTGGGAAATGACCCAATCTACACATACTCGGGCGGGATTAGGACCCATCTTTACCTAGTAGCTGGTAGGTGTGCATGCCGTGCATCCCAATGTATTAACCATGATTAAAAAATGGCCATAATTAATTTAACATACTTGATGAATTGATAATTTATATTGTTTTATAAGTGCATACTATGTAGCTAGCTTGCCAGAATGACTGATCGTGAATGGATGTACACCGGTCACCATAGTCAGAGAGATATAACCGATGAATGGTTGAGCAAAACCTATGAATTCGTGGAAACGGCGTTTTCTAAAGGCCAGCCAAAAACATGGTGCCCCTGCACTAAGTGCAAGAATTATTCACGACAGACAAAGGATGTAATGGGTAAACACGTGCAGATGCGTGGTTTTACTCCCGGATATACCTTGTGGACATTTCATGGTGAGTCGGCCCAACGTAACAGAGACGAGGTGTTGCGTCGGCGCACTGATGATTATGGTACATGGATTGAAGACATGGTGAATGACTTTGATGATGCTCGAAACAAGGACGAAGAGATGGAGGAATCCGCGAAAGCCTTCTATGCCATGTTGGAGTCTTTAGAACGTCCTCTTCACAAGCACACTAAGATTTCTCAGCTAGATGCCATCGCACAAGTAATGGCTGTGAAAGCCCGGTTCAACATTGGAAGAGACCTGTTTGACTCAGTGATGACCCTATTTGGGCGCTTTCTACCAGAAGGTCATATTATGCCTTCAAACCTATATGAGTCAGACAAAATCCTAAGTGCACTCAAGATGCCGTATGAGCAGATACATGCTTGTGAGAAGGGATGTGCCTTATTTAGGAAAGAGTATGCGGACGAAACATATTGTCCATTTTGCAAGTCCTCCAGATATGTTGAGGTAGAAAACGGTGAAGGTGAGAAGAAGGAGAGCAAAATCCCCGTGAGTGTCCTACGATATCTGCCGATCCTACCAAGACTTCAACGACTTTACATGCTCGAGGAAACAGCAAAACAGATGACATGGCACAAACATGGAATTAGGAAATAATTAGATGAACACGGAGTTCCGATGTTGGTACACCCTTCAGATGGTGACGCATGGAAGGCATTCGATAGTATACATAAGGAAAAAGCTAAAGAACCAAGGAATTGTCGAATCGCCATCAGCCTCGATGGGTTCAATCCTTTTGGTATGATGGCTACCCAATATAGTTGCTGGCCTGTATTTGTCATTCCCCTCAATCTTCCACCATCATCCATTATGCAAAGAAAGCACATATTTCTGACGTTGATAGTTCCAGGGCCAAAATACCCGGGGAAGAATATGAGTGTGTACATGCAACCGCTGATGGATGACTTGAAAGAAGCTTGGGTGAATGGGGTCAACACATATGATGCAGCTAAGAAAGAGAACTTTCAAATGTATGTTTGGTACCAATACTCGTTGCATGATTTGCCAGCATTTGCGCTTTTCGTTGCCTGGTGTGTGCATGGAAGATTCCCATGCCCATAATGCAAGGCAGCTCTTAAGTTTCATTGGTTGTCGGCGGGTGGGAAGTATTCCTGCTTTGACTTGCATAGACAGTTCTTTCCTATGGACCATCCATTCAGAAAAGACAAGAAGAATTTCATGAAAGGTAAAGTTGTCAAACACTCAGCACCACCTGCGTTGACGGGGGCACAAATTAATGAACAGTTAAAATCTATGGAGCCTCATCCAAACCGTCGAGGGTATTTCTTGGGTTATAATGAGGAACACGCGTGGACCCACAAGCCATGCATCTGGGATCTCCCCTACTTCAAAGACCTCTTACTTCCACACAACATTGACATGATGCACACTGAAAAGAATATCGCCGAGGCCCTTCTTGGCACATTTTTCGGCACTGATAAGGGCAAAGATAATACAAAGGCTAGAGTTGACCAGGAGACTCTATGTGATAGGCCATCACTAAACATGCGAGAACTGAAAGGAAGAAAAAATTGGTCCAAACCACCTACCTGGTACAATCTTGAGAAGGGAGCAATAAGGGAAATCCTCTTGTGGGTGCAAAAAAAGTTGTTGTTCCCCAATGGGTATGCTGCGAATCTAGCGAGGGGAGCGATCATTGAAAAAATGAAAATTTTTGGGCTCAAGAGTCATGATTGGCACATATGGCTTGAGCGGATAATGCCGGTGATGTTGCGTGGCTATATCCCCGATGCTGAATGGCTAGTATTGGCCGAGTTGAGCTATTTCTTCCGTGTGCTTTGTGCTAAAGAGTTGTCGCGTGCCTTGATAGATGACATGGAAGAGTTGGCGCCTGAGTTGCTCTGCAAGTTAGAGAAGATTTTTCCACCGGGCTTGTTTAATCCGATGCAACACATGATTTTGCATCTCCCAACCGAGGCAAGATTGGGTGGCCCTGTGCAAAATCGTTGGTGCTACGCAACTGAAAGAATGCAGAAGACACTTCGAGGAAAATGTAAAAATAAACGTAGAATTGAAGCATCGATGGCCGAGGCGTTCATTACCGAGGAGGCGGCAAACTTCGTAACAGCACACTATGATGCCACTATGCACAACTTGCATAATCCAAAGCCTCGGTACAATCTAGGCGACCCCAAACGACGTGAATCCAATCTCAGCCTTTTCAAAGGGAAGCTCGCACCTTCTGGTGTGGGAAAACCAAAGTTGCTGTGCGTCGAGGAGTGGTGCACACTAACGATGTATATATTGAACAATTTAACAGAAGTTTGGCCATACATCGAGTAAGTGCTCTGTACATTGTTTCGCAACTTTTAACAAGTTTTGTGTCTAACAACTATTATTAATTGATACAGTCGGTACGTCGAACAATTCTCGAATGGTGTTGCAATCGAAAAAGAATCCATTCTCGAGTATGAACTTCTTGAAAAGACAGGAGGCGGCTATCCCGGTTTCATCTCTTGGTTCAAAAAAAGGTACCTCCCTTATATATAATAAGTGATTTCCTTTGTTGCTATTACTCATGAGTAACACACCAAACTCTATCTTTTCTTAACTTCTAGGCTAATTCAGATGAGCAAGTCGACGATGAATTGAGACAAATAGCTAATGGTTTTGACTTTAAGGTCCGAACATTTCAAAAGTACGACACTAACGGGTATCGCTTTCGTACTGCTAGCAAAGAGCTTTCAATGCCCGATCGAAAAACAAACAATTCCGGTGTCTCTGCTATAGGCGAGGGAGGTGTCGAGTATTATGGAAGACTTGAAGAAGTCTACGAACTTCATTATTATGGTGAAAATCCTCCGAACGTTGTTGTGTTCAAATGTCATTGGTTCGATCCTACTAAGACAAGACGGACTCATGAACATCTTGGGATTGTCGAAATTCGACAAGATAGGCAGTTAAGCGGTGCCGATGTCTATATTATGGCTCAACAGGCCACCCAAGTTTTCTATCTGCCATACTGTCGTCAAAGTGTTAAGAACCTAGAAGGTTGGTATGTCGTGTTCGATGTGCCGCCACATCTTAGACCACCTCCCCCAAATGAAGACGATTATGAACCTCAAATTGACCCAATAACATATGATGGAGAATTCTTCCAAGAATCACGTGGTGTCAGACGTCGTACCCGAAACTGCTCTACGCCCACCCTGAACACGGAGGAACAAGACTCACGTGATGATGAGGAAGAAGTGGAAGTAGAAGAAGTTACCAATGCAGATGAGCTATCAATGCTTGATCAGTTACAAAAAGGCCTTCCACATGATGTCCGTGAACCCGATGACGATATCAGTCATGACGACACGTGTGATACTGATGATGATTTTGCTTCAATTGACCATGGAGAAGAGACAGATGATCCAGACTATTAGTACTTTGTATGCATCCAAACATTGTTGTTTAATTATTCAATTATTAGTTGAATTATTCATGTATTTATTATTGTTCATTTAATTATTGTTCTTGAATTTGTACTAATTATTTAACTATTTATCGTTACAGGTGGTGAGACATGGCAGGCGGGGATAAGTTGAGGATAGCACCTGGGCAGCTACGAAGAACTTTGTTGCAGAGCTTTGCCGAGGAGCCCCGTGGGAGAGGCGTAGGAAAGAAGAGAGGCAGAGGACGTGGTCGTGGGAGAGGGAGGCTGCATGATAGGAGCCAGTCGCCACCACCCTTGGCTACTTCTGTCTCAGCCACTTCACCCTTGCAGACGAGGGTGTCACCGGTGTGGGATCCTCCCATCCAGGAGCAGACACCGATGTAGGGGGCTGAGGCGGAGGCTAAGGCGGAGGGTGCTGAGGCGGAGGCTGAGGCGGAGGGTGCTGAGGTGGAGGCTGAGGCGGAGGGGGCTGAGGCAGAGGCTGAGGGGGCTGCCAGCAAGTCGGTCTACCAACGTGGTATGACACGAGTTCCAGACCGATTGGAGTTGCAGCACAGGGCGTTCATTAAGCGGGATGGAGAGAAGTAAGTTGATATATATTTTGTACCTTATATCATTATATTTCACCAAGTAGCTAATGTCTTTGCCTTATCATTATGTAGGGGGTGGGATTACCCGCAGAATACCCGGAATCCAAACTGCCTCCTTGGTGCTTTACTTAGGGAGCACTTCCCCGGGATAGTGCAGTTGCCCGGTGAGGGTATGGTTCCCGAGCCAGGACTCAAGTGGGAGCACTACCAAGACGCTCTGCTCCCGGAAAACACACATGTCAATGGTGTTGTTTGCGTGAGCGTGGCCGACAAGGTGTTGGCTGATTTTTGGGTAACTATTATTTTACCTAATAAAAAGTATACAATGTTATATATTGTTATTTTCTTCCAAATCATTTCACTATTCATCTGTGCATCTATTTGGCATAATTGCGGAGTTACTTTAGGGTCGAGGAGGGGACGGAGGAGGCGGCCAAGAAGAACCTCGTGAAAGAGTGCAAGAGTTTATTGAATAACACGAGGCACGAGCTGCGTGTTCAGGCTGTTCGAGATTGGTACGCCAAGCAAGGGGAGCCGAAGACAAAGACTGAATGTCGAAAGATTTTCCTTGATAAGACCGAGTACATGGAGGTATGTACATTCCAAAGATCAATTCTTAGGGCTAGTTAGGTCTATTTAGTTATAATACTTAGTTTCATTCTTCATTACCTTACATTCATAGGTGCCCCCGAGATGGTTGGACGATAAGATGGATTGTTGGGAGATGATAGCGGACAGGTGGTGCACAGAGGCTTGGTTGAGCACCCAGACTATGGCCAAGGACCGTCGTGCCCAATTGGTTGGTGTGCCACACCACCAAGGCAATGCCAACATCAAGCAATACGCCAAAAAATGGGTATGTGTGCCTTGTTTTGTTTCATCGATAATTCGTTCGTTCATGATTTTTGTTGTACTAATTCTTTGTATTTTTGTGTAGGCCAAACACAATAACCAGCCCGATCCTGAGGGATATGTCACGTTTAGCATGGCCCATAAGGGCTCGTACAAGACGGCGAAGGCATATTCTGAGGGGGGCGGGTCGTCGGCGTACACAAGCCTGTCCGCCTACAACAAGATGACGTCTTATTCTGAGGTGGTCAAACAGCTGCGCGGGCCTGACTTTGACCCGAGCCAGAATCCTATCGATCCAGAGGCATTAATGATCTCTGGTGGCGGTAAGAGTCATGGCACGCTGGCCATGTGTGATGGCTTCGTCCCTATCACTGAGACTCTATCTCAGATCAAGTCGAGGCAAACGAGCTCCGCTCCTGTAATACGGCAATGCGCGAGGCCAGTTGATCTTGCCATCGAGGTTAGTTTTCTTCATTATTTCTTTCGTTCTTTTGTCCCTGGATGGATGATGAAAATTCCTTTTGAGGAGTGGTTGCAGGCCGCACTTATGAAGGAGGGGGAGGCAACCAGGCTCTTGTTGGAGGAGAGGGACCGGAATACGCAGAGGTTGCTTGACGAGGAGAGGGCACGCAATAATGCCCATGTGAAGGCCATGCACGACTTCGTTGCGGTAAGTCGGTTGTGTGAGAATCAAGGCTATGTGTGAGATGCAACAAGGCTATTTCTTTGACTCCTCGAAAACTAATTTGCAGGCTATGTGTGAGAAGCAAGGTTTTCCGCCCCCTCCGCCGATGCCTTCTCCGGTGGGAACGGTGAGTTCCCTTTCAATAACCAACCTTGCACGGTCTTATACCATTGTCTGTCGCCGTGCTAACCACATATTTTAACTCTTGCCTTGTTGCAGCATCATTCCAGAGTTGAATCCCACGATCCCTTTACTTCTCCTGGTGAGATCCCTAGCAACCCAGCGACCAACGGAGATGCAGCTCCTCCTCCGTTTCTTAGCATTCGGTAAGTTATTCCTCTCCTTCTTATTCTTCTTACTGTTTAGATCAACTTAGATTATGCCAGGCTTTAGTTAGCTTAGTAAATTCTAGTTGATATTAGCCATGGTTTAGTTAGCTTAGTAAATTCTAGTTGATATTAGAGCTCAAAAATGACATAATTAGTTTAAAAAGTTTTAAAAGAAACCAGAAGAGAAGAACAAACAAGAGATGAAGAAATAAGAGAAGAAGAAAGAGGAGAAAAAGATAACTTCTCTTCTTTCTGTTTCTCTATCTTCTTCTTCTTCTTCTTCCACTTCTTCCACTTCTTCTTCTTGTTCTTGTTCTTGTTCTTCTTCTTCTTCCACTTCTTCTTCTAATTGCTTAGCTTAATTTAGATAACTTCTTTCTTATTGTATTCTTCTTCTAACTTCTTTCTCATTATGCAGATTTTGATAAAGCAACATGGCATATGGATGGATGCTCGAGGGACTTTGTAATGCACTTGTGTAGTCTTAGATGAACTTTGTAATGCAATTGTATTTGTGGATGCACTTGTGATGCTTTGTAATACTTTGTGATCTTGTTTGCACTTTAATTACATATATTCGTGTTGTTTGCACTTGTGTTGTGCTGTTTGCACTTTGTGATGCACTTGTGGTGCTGTTTAGGGGCTAGGCAAATATATATATATATATATATATATATATATGTTGTTGTTTGTATCTATGTTTTGCAAATGCAGGGAATTAACAGAAAAAAATATGAAAAAAAAGCAGAGAGGGAATTAACACAAAGGCTTTGCCGTCGGTGGACTGACGGCAAAGAAGACACGTGGCGGCAGCCTGTGTATCCTCGCAACTGTGGGAATACCAAATTTTCCCAGATTTTCGGCTTTGCCGTTAGCTGTGCTCCAGCTGTCGGCAAAGAGGCGACCAAGGGGACCCAGGGGTTTCGGCTTTGCCGTCAGCTTTGCTATGGCTGTGTGAAAGAGGGGACCTAGGGGACCTAGGGGTTTCGGCTTTGCCGTCAGCTTTGCTACGGCAGTGGGCAAAGCCTTCCGTTAACCTTCTAACGGAGCTCGGCCTGCGCCGTTGCCGCCAGTGCTCTTTGCCGTCAGCCCGTGCCACAAAGCTGATGGCAAAGTCTTTGTCGTCGGTCGACCTTCAGCTGACGGGAAAGAAGGTGATTGCCGATAAAATCTTGGCCGGTACCTTTGCCGACAGCACACTGACGGCAAAGCCTTTGCCATCAGTTAAGCTGTCCTTTGCCGTCAGCTGTGGCTGTCGGCAAACCAGCAGATTCTAGTAGTGACTGGCGGAGGCATTTCCTATGGAGTCATCATCATTGTGATCTTTGAGCTGTGAGTAAATAAAAGTGTGATGATCATCATTATTATAGCATTGTCCCATGTGAGGAAATAAAAAAGGAGGCCAAATAGATCAAAAAAAAGAAAAAAAAAGAGGCCTAAGAACCCAAATGAAAAAAAAGAGAGAAAAAGAGAGAAGGGACAATGCTACTATCTTTTTCCACACTTGTGCTTCATGATAGCACCATGTTCTTCATGATTGAAAGCTTCTTGCTTTGTCACTACCATATGCTAGTGGGAATCTTCATCATATAACTTGGCTTGTATATTCCAATGATGGGCTACCTCAAAATTGCCCTAGGTCTTCGTGAGCAAGCAATTTGGATGCACACCCACTAGTTCTCATTTTGAGCTTTCACATACTTATAGCTCTAGTGCATCTCTTGTATGGCAATCCCTACTCATTCACATTGATATCTATTAATGGGCATCTCCATAGCCTATTGATACGCCGAGTCAATGTGACTATCTCCTCCCTTTTTGCCTCACAACCACCACCACACTCTATTCCACCTATAGTGCTATATCCATGGCTCGCGCTCATGTATTGCGTGATAGTTATAAAAAGTTTGAGAAAGTAAGAGTGCAGAAACAATTACTTGGCCAATACCGGGGTTGTGCATGATTTACGTTAGTTGTGTGAGGATGATGGAGCATAGCCAGACTATATGATTTTGTAGGGATAACTTTCTTTGGCCTTGTTATTTTGAAAGTTCATGATTACTTTGCTAGTTTGCTTTCATGTCACGTGACAGAAGTTGCAAAGGACAACTATGCTAGGTAGCATTCCACATCAAAAATTTGTTCTTTATCACTTCCCTACTCGAGGACGAGAAGGAGTTAAGCTTGGGGATGCTTGATACGTCTCCAACGTATCTATAATTTTTGATGGTTTCATGCTATTATCTTGTCAAACTTTGGATGTTTTGCATGCCTTTTATATATTTTTTGGGACTAACTTATTAACTCAGTGCCAAGTGGCAGTTACTGTTTTTTCCATGTTTTTGACCCCTTTCAGAGGAAATTTTGAAATGGAGTCCAAACGGAAGAAAATCCCCGAGAAGATTTTTTCTGGAACGGAAGAAGATCGGGAAGCTTTTGATCCAAGGCAAGGGAGCCTCAGGGGCCCCACAAGCCCCGACCCCGAGGCCAGGGGGTAGGCCGCGGCCCACAGGCTTGTGGCCCCCCTAAGCGCCCCCTGACCTAGGGGTTGCGCCTATAAATTCCCTAAAAATCCTAAAAAAACTGGAGATCATTGAAATTACTTTTCCGCCGCCGCAAGCATCTCTCTCCGCAAGATCCCATCTGGGGCACGTTCTGGTGCCCTGCCGGAGGGGGGATTCGGACACGGAGGGCTTCTTCATCAACACCATGACCTCTCCGATGATGCGTGAGTAGTTCACCATAGACCTACAGGCCCATAGCTAGTAGCTAGATGGATTCTTCTCTCTCTTGGATCTTCCATACAAAGTTCTCCATGATCTTCATGGAGATCTATCCGATGTAATCTTCTTTTGCAGTTTATTTGTCGAGATCCGATGAATTGTGGATTTATGATTAGATTATCTATGAATCTTATTTGAGTTTCTTCTGACCTCTCGTATGCATGATTTCATATCCTTGTAATTCTCTTCGAGTTGTGGTTTTTTTTGGCCAACTAGATCTATGATTTTTGTAATGGGAGAAGTGCTTGGTTTTGGGTTCATACTGTGCGGTGACCTCACCCAGTGACAGAAGGGGTAGCGAGGCACGCATCATGGTGTTGCCATCAAGGGTAAAAAGATGGGGTTTTCATCATTGGTTTGAGATTATCCCTCTACATCAAGTCATCTTGTTTAAGGCGTTACTCTGTTCGTCATGAACTCAATACACTAGATGCATGCTGGATAGTGGTCGATGTGTGGAGTAATAGTAGTAGATGCAGAAAGTATCGATCTACTTGTCTCGGACGTGATGCCTATATGTGATCATTGCCTTAGATATCGTCATGACTTTGCGCGGTTCTATCAATTTCTCGACAGTAATTTGTTCACCCACCGTGATATTTGCTATTATGAGAGAAGCCTCTAGTGAACACTATGGCCCCCAGGGTCTACTCCACACCATATTTTCAGCCTTACACTTTTTACTTCGTTGCACTTTCCGCCTTCATATCTCACTTTGCAAACAATCTTAAAGGGATTGACAACCCCTTTGAAGCGTTGGGTGCAAGCTTGTTTGTGTTTGCGCAGGTACTCTGTACTTGACGAGGCCCTCCTTCTGGATCGATACCTTGGTTCTCAAACTGAGGGAAATACTTACTGCTCCTATGCTGCATCACCCTTTCCTCTTCAAGGGAAAAACCGACGCAAACTAGAGAAGTAACAAGAAGAATTCCTAGCGCCAAGGAAGGACTTTTGTTGCCGCAGCAGGCAACTCCGCCAAGCTTGGCACAAGCCAAGGGGAGTGCGCATACCCGTGCTTAATTGTCTTCCTTCGAAGGTGATGGTGGTGGAGTTGTTGCAGAGTTCTTGAACTTGTTTAATTTCCTCTTGAGCACAAAATTCTGCTCCTTGAGATCGTTAATTTCCTCTTCAAGCCTCAACACCCTTTGGCATAATTCTTGCTTACTCTCCTGCAAAAGACGTGAAGGGATAAAAAAATCTAAGGCTTCTTCCTTGAGTCAGGGAGGCTTGACTTCCTGAACTCCATATGTGTGTTTCCAGATTGGGGTAGAGAAGCCTCCTCTTCATCGGAGCTTGTTCCTTCCTTCCCCATGGGATCATAATCTTCTTCCTCATCAGTGGTCCAACCATAATGATCCAAGTCCTCATAGACCTTGGGGTTAGCAAGGTAGTCGTCCACATAGCTTTCCACCTCTGAATCTTGAGAATACATCCTTGCCCTAAATCTGCGGCAGAAACAGGCTCGAAACGAAAACATAGGATATTCGGGAGAATATATAATGAATTTTTCCCGACCAAAAGGAGTACTGCGCAAGAAAACGGAGTCCGGGAGGCACACGAGGTTCCCACAAGCCACCCAGGCCCGGCCAGGGGGGTAGGCCGGGCCTCGCAGGCTTGTCGCATCCTCGTGCGCTTTCTGGACTACTTTAATTTTTTCTATTTTTCTAAAAATTCCAAAACGGAGAAAAATTGCTAGTGGAAAAGTTTTGGATACGGTTTACTTACCGAATCACATACCTCTTCGTTTTCGGAGTCTCAAACAGGCTGATAAATATCCCTTATGTACTCCTCCGGAGTTATGGTATTAATAATATTGCTTTCAACATTTACGGGAGTATCTGAGATATAATGCTTGATTCTTTGCCCATTTACAACTCTCGGAAAATTACCTTCCGTGTTGTTGATCTTTATGGCACCAGAATGATATACTTCCGCAACAATGTAAGGACCTTCCCATGTAGAGAGAAGCTTGCCTGCACAAAATCTTAAACGAGAATTGTATAGCAAGACATAATCACCTACATTGAACTCACGTTTCTGTATCCTTTTATCATGCCACCTCTAAAAAATTTCTTTGAACAACTTGGCATTTTCATATGCCTGAGTTCTTCATTCATCGAGTGAGCTAATGTCAAATAACCTCTTCTCACCAGCAAGTTTGAAATCAAAGTTGAGCTCTTTGATTGCCCAATAAGCCTTATGCTCTAGCTCAAGAGGTAAATGACATGCTTTACCGTAAACCATTTTGTACGGATACATGCCCATGGGATTCTTATAAGCAGTTCTATAAACCCACAGTGCATCATCAAGCTTCTTAGACCAATTCTTTCTAGACCTATTAACAGTCTTTTGCAGAATTAGTTTAATCTCTCTATTACTTAGCTCTACTTGACCACTGGACTGAGGATGATAGGGCGATGCAATTCTATGGATGACATCATACTTAGCAAGCGTTTTACGGAAAGCACCATGAATAAAATGTGAACCACCATCAGTCATTAGATATCTAGGGACTCCAAATCTAGGGAAAATAACTTCTTTAAGCATCCTAATAGAGGTGTTGTGATTAGCACTACTAGTTGGGATAGCTTCTACCCACTTAGTAACGTAATCAACAGCAACTAGGATATGAGTATATCCGTTGGACTTCGGAAAAGGTCCCATATAATCAAAACGCCAAACATCAAATGGTTCAGTGACAAGTGAATAATTCATGGGCATTTCCTGATGTTTACTGATATTACCTATTCTTTGACATTCATCACAAGACAAGACAAGCTTACGGGCATCCTTGAAGAGAGTAGGCCAATAGAAACCTGATTGCAATACCTTGTGTGCAGTTCTATCTCCCGCATGGTGTCCTCCGTAAGCCTCGGAGTGACACTTCTGTAGGATCTGTCCCTGTTCATGCTCAGGTACACAACGTCTAATAACACCATCTAATCCTTCTTTATAAAGGTGATGATCATCCCAAAAGTAATGTCCCAAATCAAAGAAGAATTTCATCTTTTGCTGTTATGTGAAACTAGGTGGTATATATTTGGCAACAATGTAATTAGCATAATCAACATACCACAGTGTACTACGTGAAGCATTGATGACATTCAGTTGCTCATCAGGAAAGCTATCATCAGTAGGTTGTGGGTCATCAAGAACATTCTCCAACCTAGACAAGTTATCTGCTACGGGGTTCTCAGCACCCTTCCTATCAACGACATGCAAATCAAATTCTTGTAGCAAGAGAAGCCATATGATAAGTCTAGGTTTAGCATCTTTCTTTTCCATGAGATAATTAATAGCAGCATGATCAGTGTGAATAGTAACCTTGGAATCAACAATGTAAGACCTGAACTTTTCACATGCAAACACGACTGCTAAAAATTCCTTTTCTGTAGTAGCATAGTTTCTTTGGGCACTGTCTAGAGTTTTACTAGCACAATGAATAACATTGAATTTCTTATCAACTCTTTGTCCGAGAACAGCACCAACATCATAATCACTAGCATCGCACATAATTTCAAAAGGTAAGTTCCAATCAGGTGGTTGAACAATAGGTGCAGTTATCAAGGCCTTCTTAAGTATTTCGAAGGCTTCCTCACAATCATCGTCAAAAACAAAAGGAATATCCTATTGCAAGATATTGGTAAGGGACCTAGAAATCTTAGATAAGTCCTTAATGAACCTTCTATTGAAACCAGCATGACCAAGGAAACTTCTTATACCTTTAATATCTGTAGGTAATGGCATTTTCTCGATCGCACCAACCTTAGCCTTATCGACTTCAATACCTCTTTCAGAAATTTTATGTCCTAAGACGATGGCCTCATTAACCATAAAGTGGCACTTCTCCCAATTCAAGACAAGGTTGGTATCTTTACATCTCTGCAAAACTCGATCAAGGTTGCTGAGGCAATCATCAAAACAAGACCCGTAAACGGAGAAGTCTTCCATGAAAACCTCAACAATATTTTCACAAAAGTCACAGAATATAGCCATCATACATCTTTGAAAGGTAGCAGGTGCATTACATAAGCCAAAAGGCATACGTCTATAAGCAAAGGTACCGAAAGGGAAAGTAAAAGTGGTTTTCTCCTGATCAGATTGCGCAACAGGTATTTGGGAGAAACTAGAAACAATATTACAAGGGTGGATTTTTTTAAGACACTTTTTGGCATTTTAATTAATCCGTAAAAGCCACTGATGAATACCCAAACAACTAGTTATAATTATTTCAGGAAGTTATTACATGTTGGAACATTTTGTGGAGCTTGGAAATATTCCAAATAAAACCCCAGAAGTGTGTTCAATATAATAGTTTAGAGCCAAAACAATAAATGAAATAAATGTTGGAATGTTAAACGGAATAAAAGAAAAGGAAAGAAAGAAGAAACCCTATCTAGTGCTCACCTGGCCCAGCCCACCAGGGGCAAGGTCGTCTTCTTCCTTTGCCTACTAGCAGAGGAGAGAACGAGCACGGCGGCCTCCTCCACCTCCTGCTTTGCCGTGGCAGCCTCCGATGCCTCCAACCGTGCCAGCGCGAAGGGTCTTCCCCCCTTATCCCCTATGGGACTCATTCCCTTGTTTCTTCCTCTCTTCCCTGCACTCTTCTCCCTGTCGCCATTGACGAGCTCGAGCTCGAGGTCACGGACGCCTTTTCGGCCACTGCATCACCTCGTCGAGCACTCCTTCGACTCCGCCGCCACGAGCAGATCCTCCATGCCAACGGAATTGAGCCCCCGAGCCCTGCAACACCCCCATCACCGTCGTTCCCCATCTCTGGCCATCGAAGCTTCGCCGTGGATCCACCCGACCCCGACCTCCTACTTCGTTTTCGTTGCCTTCAACAGCTCCGCGGTGAGCTGCAGTTTGTTCCCCCCCCCATTAAATCGAGCTCCTCGCACCCCCTAGCTAGATGGCCATGAGGCCGAGCTCCGGCAGCCACCACGGCTCGTCATCGGTGCCCCTCCGGCCACCCTAGCCCCTTTTAGCCGCTGCTCTTGGATGAGGCCTGATAACCCACAAGTGTAGGGGATCGCAACATTTTTTGAGGGTAGAGTATTCAACCCAAATTCATTGATTCGACACAAGGGGAAGCGAAAGAATATTCTCAAGTATTAGCAGCTAAGTTTGTCAATTTCAACCACACCTGAAAGATTAGTGTCTGCAAGCAAAGTATCAGTAGCAAAGTGGTATGATAGCAACGGTGTCAGAAAATGATCTGTTGACGGCAGACTATTCGTAACTGTTGTATCAATGGCGCCAGTAAATAGCGTGTGGATGGTGGACTATTCTTCCCCGACAATGGCTACAGAAACGTCTTGCAACAAGTAGCAGCAAAGTAACAACAGTAGTGACAGCAGTAGCAAGGAACAACAATAGTGACAGCAGCACCAAGTAACAGCAGTAGTGACACTAGTAGCAGCAGCAGTAGTAACATCAGAGTAACAGCAATAGCGACAGCAGTAGGAGCAAAGTAACGTAGGAAGGACCAGTAGTAAAAGATACGTAGGCAGTGGATCGGTGATGGCTGAGTATACTGGATGTGATTCATCATGAAACAGCTATAACACTGAGAGATAAGTAACTAGCTCCCTTTCGTCAATCTAATGTAGGCATGTATTCCGTATGTAGTCATACATGTTTAGGGAAAAGAACTTGCATGACATCTATTGTCCATCCCTCCCGTGGCAGTGGGGTCCTAATGGAAACTACGGGATATTAAGGTTCTCTTTTTAATAAAGAACCGGACCAACGCATTAACACTTGGTGAATACATGAACTCCTCATACTATGATCATCTCCGGGAGTGGTTCCGGCTATTGTCACTCTGGGGTTGCCGGGTCATAACACATAGTAGGTGACTAGAACTTGCAAGATAGGATCGAAAACACACATATATTGGCGACAACGGAATAGGTTCAGATATGAAATCATGGCACTCGGGCCCTAGTGACAAGCATTAAGCATGGCAAAGTAGTAGCAACATCAATCTCAGAACATAGTGGATACTAGGGATCAATCCCCGTGAAAACTAACTCGATTACATGATAGATCTCATCCAACTCATCACCGTCCAGCAAGTCTACGTTGAGATTACTCACAAACAGTGAAGAGCGTCATGGAATTGCCGATGGAGGAAGGTTGATGATGACGATGGTAATGATTTCCCCTCTCCGGAGCCCAAAACAGACTCCACCTCTGTCCTCCAGATGAAGAACAGGAGGTGGCGGCGCCTCCGTATCGTAAAACGCAATGAATCCTTCTCTCTGATTTTTTTCCAGGCGAGACGGAATAAATAGAGCTGAATTTGGAGGCGGTGTCGCCACGTGGGCCCCACAAGCCCTCATGGCACGGCCAGGGGGTGGCCGCGGCCCAGGGGCTTGTGGCCCACTCGCAACCCTCCTCCGATGGATCTTTGCGTAGGTATTTTTCATTAATGCCAGAAAAATTCTCCGTAAATTTTCAGGTCATTCCGAGAACTTCTATTTCTGCACAAAAACAACACCATGGCAATTCTGCTGAAAACAGCGTTAGTCCGGGTTAGTTCCATTCAAATCATGCAAATTGGAGTCCAAAACAAGGGCAAAAGAGTTCGGAAAAGTAGATACGACGGAGACGTATCAACTCCCCCAAGCTTAAAGCCTTGCTTGTCAAGCAATTCAGTTGACAAACTGAAAGAGACAAAAGAAAAACTTTGACGAACTCTGTTTGATCTTGTGGTTGCAACTATGTCTAACTCATAACCAAAATTTCAGCAAGATCACAAGCAAACCACATAAGCAAATGACATCTAGGTCTCACAGTAAACTCATACCATTGGCATAATCAACTAGCGAGCAAATAATAATAAGCCTCAAATGTCAACACTTCAATCAAAACAACATGAAGCAGTACGAACACGTGGTATCTCGCTAGCTCTTTCTGAGACCGCAAAACATAAATGAAGAGGACCTTCAAAGACCAAGGGCTGACTAAACATTGTAATTCAAGGCAATGAAGATCCAGTCACAGTCATACTCAACACAGTTAAAAGTAAAGCATAAAATGACAGAGGTGCTCTCTAATTGGTGCTTTTGTAAGAGGAGGATGACTCAACAGGAACATAAATAGACAGGCGTTTCACAGAGGGAAGCATTGATTTGCAGAGGTGCCAGAGCTCAAGCTTTGAAAACATAGATAATAATTTTGGGTGGCATGTTTTCATTGTCAATGCAATTACTAAGAGTTCTCAACATCTTCCACGCTACACATGCTATAGGCGGTTCCCAAACAAAAAAGTAAAGCTTTGACTCCCCCACCACCAATCAATCACACTCCACGGCTAGCCGAATCCTCGGGTACCTTCCATACCAACATCAATCCCGGGGTAGTTTTCTTTGCAATTATCTTTTTGATTTGAGCATGGAACTGGGAATTCCAATTACCGGCCCCTTTCTCGTGAATGATAGTGAATAAACATATATCGAGGATCACACGCCTAGCATGGAAGATACTGATAGCCCCCTGTCACCACATGAGCGGTTCTGGCATGCAAAACATATTATTTCTTGAAGGTTTAGAGAGTGGCACATGCAAATTTACTTGGAACGGCAGGTAGATACCGCAAATAGGTTGGTATGGTGGACTCATATGGAACAACTTTGGGTTTATGGAGGTGGATGCACAAGCAGTATTCCCACTTAGTACAAGTGAAGGCTAGCAAAAGACTGGGAAGCAACCAACTAGAGAGCGACAACGGTCATCAAAATGCATTGAGATTAACTAACATTGAGTGCAAGCATGAGTAGGACATAAATCACCATGAACATGAATATCATAGAGGCTATGTTGATTTTGTTTCAACTACATGCGTGAACATGCGCCAAGTCAAGCCACTTGAAACATTCAAAGGAGGATACCATCCTATCATACTACATCATAGTCATCTCAAAATTCATGTGGGCATCCAAGACAAACCATTATAAGCTCCTAGCTAAGTAAGCATGGCATAAGCAACTATGATCTCTAAATTGTCATTGCAAACATGTTTCTCTCACAACAAAGCTGAATCAGGCACGATGAGCTAGTCATATTTACAAAAACAAAATAGATCGAGTTCATACCAGCTTTTCCAGGCTCAGTCACTTCATCATATATCGTCATTATTGCCTTTCACTTGCACGACCGAATGATGTGAACAATAATAAGAGTGCCCGTGCATTGGACTAAAGCTGGAATCTGCAGGCAAACACAAAGGAGAAGACAAAGTAACATGGCTCTTTGAAAGCTAAACAGGTATGCATGCAAGAGCCACTAAACATTGTAATCAATATCTTCTACCTTGACCCAAAGAAAAAGAAAACTATTTACACGGGAAAGCCCCCAACAAGCAAAAGAAGAAAAAGAAAATCTTTTTGGGTTTTCTCAAACTAGACAGACACAATAAACGAAAACGAGAAGAAGAAAATAAGCTAGCATGGATGATACAGTGGCAAAGTGTGAACACTGACGAACAAAGTGAAAGCATAAGCAAGAATGTAAAGTCGGTGAGAACACGTACTCCCCAAGCTTAGGCTTTTGGCCTAAGTTGGTCTACTCCCAAGGAGGGGAATAACCAGCTCCGGAGTACTTTTCCACGGGAAACTAAGATAGAAAACAGGGAAAACTAAACTAAATCTATCATTTTTCTTGTAAGCAACCTAAAGTGAAAGCTTGGAACAGAGGTTTGTGACTCCTCGATTCATCCATCTCATGGTCATCGAAAGAAATATGTCAGGGAGGTTGATCAAGTCTCCTCGACAAACCTTTTCAAATCGCAAAAGAGAACAGAGAATTTTCGAAGAGTCACTAGGTTACCTCAATGGGGATGTGTATCTCCCCAACTAGCAAATCATACTTCATCTTGACACGAGGAATAGGGCATTCAAAGCTCCCAATAAGTATCGATGAAGTTTTTTCGATAGCATTGATGCAATGTACTCGATATTGTTTCTTCGGAAAGTGCACCGTATGCTCATTACCGTTGACATGGAAAGTGACATTGCCTTTGTTGCAAGCTATAACAGCCCCTGCGGTGTTTAAAAAGGGTCTTCCGAGGATGACCTCCATGGCATCGTCCTCAGGAATATCCAAGATAACAAAGTCTCTTAAGATGGTGATGTTAGCAACCACAACAGGCACATCCTCACAAATGTCGATAGGGAAAGCAATTGATTTGTCGGCCATTTGAAGAGAGATTTCATTGGGTGTCAACTTATCCAGTTCAAGTCTACGATAAAGAGAGAGAGGCATAACACTAACACCGGCTCCAAGGTCGCATAACGCAGTTCTAACGTAGTTGCCTTTAATGGAGCAAGGTATAGTGGGCACACCGGGATCACCTAGTTTCTTAGGAGTTCCACCCTTGAAGGTATAGTTAGCAAGCATGGTGGAAATCTCAACCTCAGGTATCCTCCTCTTATTAGTCACAATATCTTTCATGTACTTAGCATACGGGAACATTTTGAGCATATCTGTCAAACGCATTTGCAGAAAGACAGGTCTGATCATTTCAACGAATCTCTCAAAATCCTCATCATCCTTTTGGTTGGATGGTTTGGGAGGAAAGGGCATGGGTTTCTGAACCCATGGTTCCCTTTCTTTACCATGCTTCCAAGCAGCGAAGTCATTCTTATCGTATATCTTAGTCTTAGGCTGTGGGTTATCAAGATCAACAGGTTCAATCTCCACATCCTTATCGTTGCTAGGTTGAGCATCTTCATGAACATCACTATTGATATCATCATTAGGCTCATGTTCATCACAAGATTGTGTTTCAGCGTCAGAGACAGAGGCATTGTTTGGACTCTTAGGGGTAGCAGCAACAGGGTTGCTAGCGTGCAGGTTCCTATCATCTTTCTTCTTCTTTCTAGGATGACTAGGTGCATCAGTGCTAACTCCTTGAGAATCTTGTTCAATTCTCTTCGGATGACCCTCATGATACAAAGGTTCCTGGGTCATTCTACCGCCTCTAGTGACGACTCTAACAGAATTATCATTCAACTCATTGAGCAAGTCATTTTGAGCTTTAAGTACTTGTTCTACCTGAGTAGTAACCATAGAGGCATGTTTACTCAGAAGCTTAAGATCATTGACATTTCTGCCCACACAAGCACTTAAATGACTAAGCATACGAGCATTCTGTTCCAATTGTCTGCTAACATAATCATTGAAACTCTGTTGTTTGGCAACAAAGTTATCAAATTCATCCATGCATAAGCTAGCAGGTTTATCAAAAGGAATATAACTCTCATCAAACCTACGCAGAGAATTTACTTCTACTACTTGTATCGGGTTATCGAGGCCATGGATCTCTTCGATAGGTGGTAGATTTTTGACATCTTCAGATTTAATGCCTTTCTCTTGCATAGATTTCTTGGCTTCTTGCATATCTTCAGGACTGAGGAATAGAATACCTCTTTTCTTCGGAGTTGGCTTAGGAGGTGGTTCGGGAATAGTCCAAGCATTCTCATTGCACAAGATGTTATTCAGTAGAATCTCAGCTTGTTCTACAGTTCGTTCCCTAAAAACACAACCAGCACAACTATCTAGGTGGTCTTTGGAAGCATCGGCAAGTCCATTATAGAAGATATCAAGCATTTCATTCCTCTCAAGAGGGTGATGAGGCAAAGCATTCAGTAGCTGGATGAGCCTCCCCCAAGCTTGTGGGAGACTCTGTTCTTCAGCTTGAGCAAAGTTGTATATTTCCTACAAGGCAGCTTGCTTCTTATGGGCAGGAAAATATTTTTCAGAGAAGTATTAGACCATATCCTGGGGGCTACGCACACAACCAGGAGCAAGAGAAGTGAACCAGCACTACTGGAAATCAGTATTTTGCCATCTGCCTAGTCTTTGCCGTCTGCTAGCTGATGGCAAAGATTGTCTTTGCCGTCAGCTTCAGCAAAACAGACGGCACAGTATTGGCTGATGGCATACAGTCTTTTTGCCATCTGTCACCTCTTTGCCGTCTGCTAGCGGACGGCAAATAGTCCAGAGGAAGACGGCAAAGATGTAGATAGGCCCACCTGACCGCGGGGTGGCTAGGTCAAACAGGAGTCGGACCTTTGCCGTCTTCTAGCGGACGGCAAAGAGTCCGGAGGTAGACGGCAAAGCGCTAACTCCGTTAACGGCTCCTTCCCCCCCCCTCCACCCCGCCCCTCTCTCTCTGTGTAACGGCTTATCCCCGCGCCCCCCTCGCTCTCTCTCCCCACCCCACGCACTCCTCTCTCTGTAACGGCCGCCAGGACCACCGTCGCGCCGCCGCCCCCGTCGCGTCGCCGCCCCTGTCGCGCCCCACTGCCGCCCCTGTCGGCCCTGTCGCCCCCGCCGCCGCCCCTCTCTCTCTCTCCCCACCTCGCCCCCATTGCCGCTGCCGCTGCCCCACCACCATCGCGCCGCCGCAGCTGGCGCCCCCGGCGCCGCCCCGCCACCCCCGCCACCCCGGCCCCTCTACAGCCGACCCTCTCGGTGAGCCCCCACACCCCCACCCCCACCCCCCCACCCGCATTATTTTTTACTAGTTTTATTATTTTTTACTAGTTTTAGTAGTTGTTATTGTTAATAGTTTTAGTGGTAGATTTAGTTAGGTTAGTAATTTTAGTTAGGTTAGTAGATTTAGTTAGGTTAGTTTTAGTTAGGTTAGTAGATTTAGTTAGGAGGAGAAGAGGAGAAGAGGATGAGGAGGAGGACAAGAAGAGGAGAAGAAGAAGAAGAGGAGTAGGAGGAGGAGGAGGAGGAGGAGAAGAAAAAGGAGAAGAAGAGGAGAAGAAAAAAATAAGAAGGAGAAGAAGAAGAAAAAGAAGAAGAAGAGAAGAAAAAAATAAGAAGGAGAAGAAGTAAAGAAGAAGAGAAGAAGAAGAGAATAAGAAGAGAAGAAGAGAATAAGAAAAAAATAAGAAGGAGAAGAAGAGAAAAAAGAAGAAGAAGTTGATTTTTTATTGTTTGGTATTTAGTGGTAGCTAGATTCTTTTTAGTTACTTAGTGGTAGATTCTGTTTTTGTTATAGTGGTAGATTCTGTTTTTGTTACTTTTTTGCTGTTTAGTGCTATCTAGGTTTAGCGATAGGTTTAGTTATCTTGGTTAGTTAGGTTAGTTAGTTAGTTAGCTTACTAGAAAGAATAGGAAGAAGAAGAAGAGGAGGAGGAGGAGAAGAGGAGGAGGAGAAGAAGAAGAAGAAGAAGAAGAAGAATAGGAGGAGGAGGAGACAAAAAGACATAATTAGTCCATTTAGCTCCAAAATACCATAATAAGCTCAAAATGGCATAAGAACCTTGGTTAGCTCATTAATATTATATACTTAGCTTGATTTCCTCTAAAATGGGATAATTAGCCCATTTAGCTCAAAAAAGACATAATTAGGTAATTTAGCTCCAACAAGAGGAGAAGAGGAGAAGAAATAGGCAAAATGAAAAGAAAGAAGAAGAAGAAGAAGAAGAAGAAGAAGAGAAGAAGGAGAAGGAGGAGGAGGAGGAGGAGGAGAAGGCCAAGGACCTTCTATCCTTCTCCTCCTCCTCCTTCTCCTCCTCCTCCTCCTTCTTCTTGATTTCTTCTTCTTCTTCTCCTCCTCCTCTTTCTTCTCCTCTTTCATATTATCCTTGCTTTAATTAACCCAACAATGACATATGGAAGAGTTGAAGCAATTTATGAACTTCAATTCTATGGTGAAAACCCACCGAACGTCGTAGTCTTCAAATGTTATTGGTTCCAGCCGAAGAAGACTAGAAGGAATCATGAACATATAGGACTAGTCGAAATCAATCCAAACACCCATTTAGATGTTCCCGATGTCTATATTACGGCTCAACAGGCGACCCAAGTTTTCTATCTACCGTGGGCATGCCAAACGGATAAGAATCTGGAAGGTTGGTATGTTGTTTATGAAGTGCCGCCACATGTCAGACCACCTCTCCCAAATGAACAGGATTATGAACCTCACATTAACCCAGACACATATGATGGAGAATTCTTCCAAGAAGCACGTCTTTCCAAGAAACGTTTCAAGAACCGCCGTGCTTCATCCAAGAACATGGAAGTAGACAGCGACAATGAATCCGACTCCAGCCCTGAGCCGGAACTAGAAGACCTGGAACTCGTAGAGGTTACTGATGCGGATGACCTGTCAATGCTTCAATGATTAAAGGAAGGCCTTTCACAACTTCACACCGTTGAACCCGATGAGCACGTCATTCATGAAGACATGCGTGATAGTGATGATGATGATGCATTTATTGATGATGATTATTAGTTTGTAAGATTCACAACTTAAATTATATATATTTGAATCTTTATTATTCATGTACATATTATTATTCATGTCAGTCATTCAATTTTTTTATGTTGTACCAGGCTGCGCAGGCCCCGCCGGAGGAGATTATAGATGGTGTCTTGTGCCACACAAGGGCCGAGATGGTGATCAAGAGCTTTTGGGTAAATTATCCTTTTACAGAATCTAAAATTAACAATATACCTAATTATTGTACTAATCGGTGTTTTCACGTTTGATTGCAGACCTTCTATAGGCGTGAGGATGGATATGAGGAGGAGGCGGCCAGGGTTCTCGAGGTCGAGTGTAGGCGGTTACTATAGAACTTGCGCCACGAGGCTCGGCCGCAGGCTATTCGAGATTACTACGCCACACGTTGTATTAAGAAGGAGAAGAAGGATTGCCGCGGAAAGTTTCTGAAGAAGGAGCAATACATGAAGGTAATTACCTATTATTAAGTCCTTCTACGTAGTTTTCTTCATTTCATTCATAGGTGTAACGCTGAAAATTCTTTCTAATAACTTACAGGTGCCCCCGAGATGGTGTGCGGATAAGATGGATTGTTGGGAGGCGTTGGTTGATGAGTGGTGCACAGGCAGCTGGCGAGCCGTCCACGAGAATGCGAAGGATCGGCGTAGCCAAATGGTTGGTGTGCCACACCATCAAGGCAGCGCCAACTTACTTCAGTTTGGACGAAACTGGGTATGTGATTTGCTTCAGTTTGGACGAAACTGGGCATTCTCTCAGTCTAACCTGGATGATCCCAGTAACTTCACCAACATATCATCCCACCAGAAGCTCGTGGCATACAGGGACGCGGGGAAGGCTATGAAAGGGGATGACTTTAACCCTAGCCAGGAACCTCTGGTCCAGAGCTGGTGATGATATCTGGTGGCGGGAGGCCCGATGGCTCGATAGCCATTGGAGATGGGATAATACGTTGTCCACTCAGTCTTCCGGAGATCAAGGCGCGCCAGTCGAGCAGATGTCCTGAGATAACGCCTCGTCCACGGCCAATCGAACTTGCCATCGAGGTTAGTTGTACGGACTAAGAACACTTTCATCCATTTCATTATGTGTGTCACCATAGATCATTACTGTGGTAACGAGGAATGGTTTTTCAGGCTGCTCTTCAGAAAGAGAGAGCGGCAAACCAGGCTGCTCTTGAGAAAGAGAGATTGGCAAGCCAGGCTGCTCTTCAGGCTGCTCCTGATGAGAGGGACCAGACCACGGCACGATTGCTTGAGGAGGAGAGCGCCCGGAATGAGGCGGGTCAACGGGCCCTGTACGAGCTTTTTGTGGTATGTTTTTTTCACATTAGCCAAATCATGTGTGTAATGTCTGTTTCAATACTAACTAATACGACCCACTCTTCAGGGTCTGTGCGAGAAGAGCGGTCAAGTCCCTCCGCTGATGCCCGTCTTCTCTTTGATTGGCACGGTGAGTTTCATTATAAACTAGTATTAATAATTGAGTGTCATCATGCTAACTGAGACATTGCAAAATATCTTTTCTGCAGAATAACTCCCGAGCGGCATCGCACGACCCTTCTCCAGGGCAACCGTCTCCAAACGAAGCCGGCGCGAGCAACCGTGGTGTTTCTCCTCCTTGATGACCACTATGGTAAGTTTCTCCTCCAAACTTAGCTTGTTTTCCTCTAAAATGAGATAATTATCCCGTTTAGCTCCAAGAAGACATAATTAGGTAATTTAACTCCAACAAGAGGAGAAGAAATAGGAAAAATGAAAAGAAATAAGAAGAAGAAGAAGAGAAGAAGGAGAAGGAGGAGAAGGAGGAGGAGGAGGAGGAGAAGGAGGAGAAGGCCAAGGACCTTCTAGTCCTTCTCCTCCTCCTCCTTCTCCTCCTTCTCCTCCTTGATTTCTTCTTCTTCTCCTCCTCCTCCTCCTCTTTCTTCTCCTCTTTCATATTATCCTTGCTTTAATTTCCCCAACAATGACATAATTAGTCCATTTAGCTCCAAAATACCATAATAAGCTCAAAATGGCATAAGAACCTTGGTTAGCTCATTAATATTATATACTTAGCTTGTTTTCCTCGAAAATGGGATAATTAGCCCATTTAGCTCAAAAAAGACATAATTAGGTAATTTAGCTCCAACAAGAGGAGAAGAGGAGAAGAAATAGGCAAAATGAAAAGAAAGAAGAAGAAGAAGAAGAAGAAGAAGAAGAGAAGAAGGAGAAGGAGGAGGAGGAGGAGGAGAAGGCCAAGGACCTTCTATCCTTCTCCTCCTCCTCCTTCTCCTCCTCCTCCTCCTTCTTCTTGATTTCTTCTTCTTCTCCTCCTCCTCCTCTTTCTTCTCCTCTTTCATATTATCCTTACTTTAATTAACCCAACAATGACATAATTAGCCCATTTAGCTCCAAAATACCATAATAAGCTCAAAATGGCACAAGAACCTTGGTTAGCTCGTGAATATTATATACTTAGCTTGTTTTCCTCTAAAATGACATAATTGGAATATTTGTGTTGATCGGGTGGATTTACATGTGATAGTTGTCTCGTCGCTGTGAGGTCTGTTGTGCGAAGACCTGTCCGTGCGTTGTACGAGCTCCGCCCCTGCATTCGTGGGTCAGTACAAATTTCATCTCCTCCCCGCCCCTTCATTTACTATGGCTCGGTTTCCGGATGAAACTTTCTAGATTTAGGTAATTCAATTAATTTATCAATATGCGTGACCAGTATGCGTCTCCCGTTCGAAAGGGCGACATCTATGAATATGCATGTCTTTGCATATTTATAACCGCCATCCTTTCGAATTGTCCAACATTATCCATGGACAGCCCGAGTATGTGTAGATTGGGTTTGTTTTCCCGTGTGTTGTGGTCTGGATCCGATGCAGAATTTCGTCAGTGCCTCCCTGTTGTTCTCCGGATGCACATCCTCTCTGTTTATTGCGGAGATGTGTATCAGTAGAACAGCGGGGAGGTGCTGCCGAAATTTTGCGTTGGATCCGGAGCAGAGCATGGGAAAACGAACCCAATCTACACATACTCGGGTGGGATTAGGACCTATCTTTACCTATTAGCGTGTAGGTTGCCTGGACGTAATAAAAATGGCGAACCTGATTAACCGATGAATATAAATGCTAAATTATATATAAATATATTTCTTCTGTCTTTAGTAGCTACGCAAGATGAGTAATCGTGCGTGGATGTATACCGGTCACCCTAGTCAGAAAGAGATGACGAAAGAATGGTTTTTAAAAACAAAGGAATTTGTGAAAGCTGCATTCGCAAATGGCCAGGAAAGAAACTATTGCCCCTGTCCTGGATGCGACAACTATAAAAAGAGGACAGAGGCTGTAATGATTAAACACCTGCAGAGGAGGGGTTTTAAGCCTAATTATACGGTGTGGACATTTCATGGTGAGTCTATACAACGCACAAGAGCTGAGGTGGTCCGTCGTCGCACGGACGAGCATGGTACTGGGATCGAAGACATGGTGCAAGACTTTGATGATGCTCGGGATTCGGAAGATGAGATGGAGGAATCTGCAAAGGCCTTTTATGAAATGTTGGAGTCTTCAAAACGTCCTCTCCATGAGCACACCGAGCTCTGTCAGCTGGATGCAATTGCACAAGTAATGGCTCTGAAGGCTCAGTTCAACTTGCGAAGAGAATGCTACGACGCGATGATGACACTATTTGGACGTTTCCTACCCAAAGGCCATGTCATGCCTGCAAACCTGTACCAGTCGGACAAAATACTTTGTGTACTTAAGATGCCCTATGAGAAGATAGATGCATGTGAGAAAGGATGTGTCTTATTTAGGAAGGAGTATGCACACTTGGACTATTGTCCCAATTGCGAGTCTTGCAGGTATCTTGTGGTAGACAACGGTATGGGTGAGAAGAGGCAGACCAAAATCGCAGTTAGTGTTCTTCGGTATATGCCAATCGTACCAAGACTTCAACGTCTTTTCATGGTCGAAGAGACAGCCAGACAGATGACATGGCACAAATTGGGCAAAGAACCGAACTAGATGCGGATGGGAACAAGATGACGGTATACACATCGGATGGGGAAGCGTGGAAACATTTCGATGGATTGCATCAGGATAAAGCGGCAGATCCAAGGAATCCTCGAGTCTGCACTGCCACGGATGGTTTTAATCCCTTCGGCATGACGGCAACCCAATACAGTTGTTGGCCTGTATTTGTCATTCCACTCAATCTCCCCCCCTGGCAGATTATGCAAAGAAGAACATATTTCTGACGTTGATAATTCCAGGGCCCAATTATTCGGGGAAGAATATGAATGTGTACCTGCAACCGCTTAAGGATGAATTGGAAGAAGCTTGGGAAAATGGGGTCAAGACATACGATGCCGCTAGAAAAGAAAACTTCAAAATGCATGTGTGGTACATGTACTCTATGCATGACTTGCCAGCGTATGCGCTATTCTCTGGATGGTGTGTGCATGGAAGGTTCCCATGCCCCCAATGCAAGGCAGCTCTTTAGTTTCATTGGTTGCAGGAGGGTCGGAAGTATTCTTGCTTTGACTTGCATAGACAGTTCCTGGATCCTGACCATCAGTTCAGAAAAGACAAGAAGAACTTTACCAAAGGTAAAGTTGTCAGAAACTTGGCACCACCTGCGTTCACAGGCCAACAGATCCTGGATCAGTTAAACGCCCTCGAGCCTGATCCAGAGCGTCCAGGGTATTTCAAGGGGTATAATTCAAAACATGCCTGGACTCACAAGCCATGCTTCTGGGATCTGCCTTACTTCAAAGACCTCCTTCTTCCACACAATATCGACATGATGCACACTAAAAAGAATATCGGAGAGTCTATTTTTGGTACATTGTTCGACATAGATGGGAAGACAAAGGATAATATTAAGGCTAGAGTCGATCAAGAGACACTATGTCATAGACCGTTACAAAACATGCGAGAAGGCAAAGGAAAGCAGAAGTGGTCGAAGCCAAAGGCCTGGTTCAATCTTGGAAGGCCAGCTATGAGGGAAATTATCTTGTGGGTCAAAATGCACTTGATGTTCCCCGATGGGTATGCAGCGACTCAATAGAGGGGAGCGAGTCTTGAAAAATTAAAAATATTTGGTCTCAAGAGTCATGATTGGCACATATGGCTAGAGCGGGTAATGCGGGTGATGTTACGTGGCTTTATTCCTGAGGATGAATGGCTAGTACTGGCGGAGCTGAGCTATTTCTTCCGTGTTCTTTGTGCGAAAGAATTGTCGCCTGGCGTGGTAGAAGACATGGAGGAGTTTGCACCAGAGTTGTTGTGCAAGTTAGAGAAGATCTTTCCACCGGGCTTCTTTAATCCAATGCAGCATTTGATTTTACATCTACCGACCGAGGCAAGATTGGGTGGGCCCGTGCAAGATCGTTGGTGCTATGCAACTAAGAGGATGCAGAAGACCCTTCGAGCTAAATGTAAAAATAAGCGTAGAATTGAAGCATCGATGGCTGAGGCATTCATTACTGAGGAGGTGGCAAACTTTGTGACAGCACACTACGAAGCCAAAAATCATCATTTGCATAATCCGAAGCCTCGGCACAATGATGGAGACCCTAAAAAAGGTGGGTCCAACCTCAGCCTATTCAAAGGGAAGCTCGCACCAGCCGGTGCTTCGAACCCAATAACGTTGGATATCTAAGAATGGCGGAACATTTCGTTGTATATCTTCAACAACCTAACAGAAGTGCGACCGTACATCGTGTGAGTTCTCGGCACATTTTCCCGTAACTTCTAATTCATTTGAACTGCTCTTATTCCCGGATATTTCAAACAGTCGTTACGTTGCCAAATTCTCGGATGGAGCGGTGATCGAAAATGATTTCGTCGAAGAGTATGAGCTTCTGTCAAAGACAGGAGGCAGCTATCCCGGTTTCATCTCTTGGTTCAAACAAACGGTAATTATCAAGAATGGACCATTTCATTCTTGGTCTAACTTGCGGCTAATGCAACAATCGTTTCGTATTAAACTTGTAGGCTAATTCACAGTCTATGGACGCCGAATTGAGACAAGCCGCTAATGGTTTTGACTATAAGGTTCGTTCATTTGAGAAATACAATATCAACGGGTATCTCTTTCGTACCTTTGGCAAAGAGCTATCTATGCCCGACCAGAAATCTACAAATTGTGGTGTCTCTGCTATCGGCGAAGGTGTTATCGAGTATTATGGAAGAGTTGAAGCAATTTATGAACTTCAATTCTATGGTGAAAACCCACCGAATGTCGTAGTCTTCAAATGTTATTGGTTCCAGCCGAAGAAGACTAGAAGGACTCATGAACATATAGGACTAGTCGAAATCAATCCAAACACCCATTTAGATGTTCCCGATGTCTATATTACGGCTCAACACGCGACCCAAGTTTTCTATCTACCGTGGGCATGCCAAACGGATAAGAATCTAGAAGGTTGGTATGTTGTTTATGAAGTGCCGCCACATGTCAGACCACCTCTCCCAAATGAACAGGATTATGAACCTCACATTAACCCAGACACATATGATGGAGAATTCTTCCAAGAAGCACGTCTTTCCAAGAAACGTTTCAAGAACCGCCGTGCTTCATCCAAGAACATGGAAGTAGACAGCGACAATGAATCCGACTCCAGCCCTGAGCCGGAACCAGAAGACCTGGAACTCGTAGAGGTTACTGATGCGGATGACCTGTCAATGCTTCAATGATTAAAGGAAGGCCTTTCACAACTTCACACCGTTGAACCCGATGAGCACGTCATTCATGAAGACATGCGTGATAGTGATGATGATGATGCATTTATTGATGATGATTATTAGTTTGTAAGATTCACAACTTAAATTATATATATTTGAATCTTTATTATTCATGTACGTATTATTATTCATGTCAGTCATTCAATTTTTTTATGTTGTACCAGGCTGCGCAGGCCCCGCCGGAGGAGATTATAGATGGTGTCTTGTGCCACACGAGGGCCGAGATGGTGATCAAGAGCTTTTGGGTAAATTATCCTTTTACAGAATCTAAAATTAACAATATACCTAATTATTGTACTAATCGGTGTTTTCACGTTTGATTGCAGACCTTCTATAGGCGTGAGGATGGATATGAGGAGGAGGCGGCCAGGGTTCTCGAGGTCGAGTGTAGGCGGTTACTACAGAACTTGCGCCACAAGGCTCGGCCGCAGGCTATTCGAGATTACTACGCCACGCGTGGTATTAAGAAGGAGAAGAAGGATTGCCGCGGAAAGTTTCTGAAGAAGGAGCAATACATGAAGGTAATTACCTATTCTTAAGTCCTTCTACGTAGTTTTCTTGATTTCATTCATAGGCGTAACGCTGAAAATTCTTTCTAATAACTTACAGGTGCCCCCGAGATGGTGTGCGGATAAGATGGATTGTTGGGAGGCGTTGGTTGATGAGTGGTGCACAGGCAGCTGGCGAGCCGTCCAGGAGAATGCGAAGGATCGGCGTAGCCAAATGGTTGGTGTGCCACACCATCAAGGCAGCGCCAACTTACTTCAGTTTGGACGAAACTGGGTATGTGATTTGCTTCAGTTTGGACGAAACTGGGCATTCTCTCAGTCTAACCTGGATGATCCCAGTAACTTCACCAACATATCATCCCACCAGAAGCTCGTGGCATACAGGGACGCGGGGAAGGCTACGAAAGGGGATGACTTTAACCCTAGCCAGGAAACTCTGGTCCAGAGCTGGTGATGATATCTGGTGGCGGGAGGCCCGATGGCTCGATAGCCATCGGAGATGGGATAATACGTTGTCCACTCACTCTTCCGGAGATCAAGGCGCGTCAGTCGAGCAGATGTCCTGAGATAATGCCTCGTCCACGGCCAGTCGAACTTGCCATCGAGGTTAGTTGTACGGACTAAGAACACTTTCATCCATTTCATTATGTGTGTCACCATAGATCATTACTGTGGTAACGAGGAATGGTTTTTCAGGCTGCTCTTCAGAAAGAGAGAGCGGCAAACCAGGCTGCTCTTGAGAAAGAGAGATTGGCAAGCCAAGCTGCTCTTCAGGCTGCTCTTGATGAGAGGGACCAGACCACGGCACGATTGCTTGAGGAGGAGAGCGCCCGGAATGAGGCGGGTCAACGGGCCTTGTACGAGCTTTTTGTGGTATGTTTTTTTCACATTAGCCAAATCATGTGTGTAATGTCTGTTTCAATACTAACTAATACAACCCACTCTTCACGGTCTGTGCGAGAAGAGCGGTCAAGTCCCTCCGCTGATGCCCGTCTTCTCTTTGATTGGCACGGTGAGTTTCATTATAAACTAGTATTAATAATTGAGTGTCATCATGCTAACTGAGACATTGCAAAATATCTTTTCTGCAGAATAACTCCCGAGCGGCATCGCACGACCCTTCTCCAGGGCAACCGTCTCCAAACGAAGCCGGCGCGAGCAACCGTGGTGTTTCTCCTCCTTGATGACCACTACGGTAAGTTTCTCCTCCAAACTTAGCTTGTTTTCCTCTAAAATGAGATAATTATCCCATTTAGCTCCAAGAAGACATAATTAGGTAATTTAGCTCCAACAAGAGGAGAAGAAATAGGAAAAATGAAAAGAAAGAAGAAGAAGAAGAAGAGAAGAAGGAGAAGGAGGAGGAGGAGGAGGAGGAGGAGGAGAAGGAGGAGAAGGCCAAGGACCTTCTAGTCCTTCTCCTCCTCCTCCTTCTCCTCCTTCTCCTCCTTGATTTCTTCTTCTTCTCCACCTCCTCCTCTTTCTTCTCCTCTTTCATATTATCCTTGCTTTAATTTCCCCAACAATGACATAATTAGTCCATTTAGCTCCAAAATACCATAATAAGCTCAAAATGGCATAAGAACCTTGGTTAGCTCATTAATATTATATACTTAGCTTGTTTTCCTCTAAAATGGGATAATTAGCCCATTTAGCTCAAAAAAGACATAATTAGGTAATTTACCTCCAACAAGAGGAGAAGAGGAGAAGAAATAGGCAAAATGATAAGAAAGAAGAAGAAGAAGAAGAAGAAGAGAAGAAGGAGAAGGAGGAGGAGGAGGAGGAGAAGGCCAAGGACCTTCTATCCTTCTCCTCCTCCTCCTTCTTCTTGATTTCTTCTTCTTCTCCTCCTCCTCCTCTTTCTTCTCCTCTTTCATATTATCGTTACTTTAATTAACCCAACAATTACATAATTAGCCCATTTAGCTCCAAAATACCATAATAAGCTCAAAATGGCACAAGAACCTTGGTTGGCTCATGAATATTATATACTTAGCTTGTTTTCCTCTAAAATGAAATAATTGGAACATTTAGCTCAAAAAAGACATAATTAGGTAATTTAGCTCCAACAAGAGGAGAAGAGGAGAAGAAATAGGCAAAATGAAAATATAGAAGAAGAAGAAGAGAAGAAGAAGAGAAGCAGGAGAAGGAGGAGGAGGAGGAGGAGAAGGAGGAGAAGGCCAAGGACCTTCTAGTCCTTCTCCTCCTCCTCCTTCTCCTCCTTCTCCTCCTTCTTCTTGATTTCTTCTTCTTCTCCTCCTCCTCTTTCTTCTCCTCTTTCATATTATCCTTGCTTTAGTTAACCCAACAATGACATAATTAATCCATTTAGCTCCAAAATACCATAATAAGCTCAAAATGGCATAAGAACCTTGGTTAGCTCATTAATATTATATACTTAGTTTGTTTTCGTCTAAAATGACATAATTAGCCCATTTAGCTCAAAAAAGACATAATTAGGTAATTTAGCTCCAGAAAGAGGAGAAGAGGAGAAGAAATATGCAAAATGAAAAGAAAGAAGAAGAAGAAGAAGAAGAGAAGAAGGAGAATGAGGAGGAGGAGGAGAAGGCCAAGGACCTTCTATCCTTCTCCTCCTCCTCCTCCTCCTCCTCCTCCTCCTCCTCCTCCTCCTTCTTCTTGATTTCTTCTTCTTCTCCTCCTCCTCCTCTTTCTTCTCCTGTTTCATATTATCCTTGCTTTAATTAACCCAACAATGACATAATTAGCCCATTTAGCTCCAAAATACCATAAGAAACTCAAAATGGCACAAGAACCTTGGTTAGCTCATGAATATTATATACTTACCTTGTTTTCCTCTGAAATGACATAATTGGAACATTTAGCTCAAAAAAGACATAATTAGGTAATTTAGCTCCAACAAGATGAGAAGACGAGGAGAAATAGGCAAAATGAAAAGATAGAAGAAGAAGAAGAGAAGAAGAAGAAGAGAAGAAGGAGAAGGAGGAGGAGGAGGAGGAGGAGGAGAAGGCCAAGGACCTTCTAGTCCTTCTCCTCCTCCTCCTTCTCCTCCTCCTCCTCCTTCCTCTCCTCTTTCATATTATCCTTGCTTTAATTAACCCAACAATGACATAATTAGCCCATTTAGCTCCAAAATACCATAATAAGCACAAAATGGCATAAGAACCTTGGTTAGATCATGAATATTATATACTTAGCTTGTTTTCCTCTAAAATGACATAATTAGCCCATTTACCTCAAAAAGAAGGATAAGGAAGAAGAAGAAGAAGAAGAGAAGAAGAAGAGAAGGAGAAGGAGAAGAAGAAGGAGGAGGAGGAGAAGGAGGAGAAGAAGGAGGGTATCCTTCTTCTCCTTCTTCTTCTCTCCTTCTTCTCCTCCTTCTTCTCCTTCTTCTTCTCTTCTTTTTTCTTCTTCTCATCCTCCTTCTCCTTCTCCTTCCCCTTCCCCTCCTCCTCCTCCTCCTCCTCCTCCTTCTTGTTTTTCTTCTCCTTGTTCTCTTCTTGCTTCTTCTCTTTCTTCTTCAATTTAGCTTATTTGTCATATATATGTTGTTGTTCTTCTTCTTCTGACTTTCTTATTCCCATTTTGCAGATTGGATGTACTACATGCATGGAAGCTGGCGTTGGAGTGCTTTAGTTTCCGTTTTTATTTGAGTTGATGAACAATGTGGAACTATATGTATATGTATATATGGATGAACAATATATGTGCAGCTATATGTATGTATATATGGATGAAACTTTGTATGTGTTGGTTCTTTTGATATATGGGATGTACGTTGATGAACAAATGGCATTGATGAGCTTTATATGTATATCATATATGTGTTGTGGCCTATTTATGATATATGTGCTATGAATTATATGTATATGTGTTCTGAAATAGAAAAAATAAATAAAAATGTGACAATATAGGTTCTTTGCCGTCTTCCAGCTGATGGCAAAGGCCTTTGCCGTCAGCTGACCGACGACAAAGGTGCCACGTGGCGCCCAGCTGTGCAACCTGGGCAGTAGCAGCTGGCCATATAGTCTCTTTGTCGTCTGCTTCCTGGGGGGGGCAGACGGCAAAGAAGTGGAGAGAGGGGGAGGGGAGGACCCGGCAGACGGCAAAGATGGACGTGGAGGCAGACGACAAAGATGGAGTGGGAGGGGAGGGGAGGAGAAAGCAGACGGCAAAGATTGACGGGGAGGCAGACGGCAAAGGCTCCGTTAACCCCTAACGGAGGCAACGCGTGTCGGCTGCCGTCTCAAGAGCTTTGCCGACAGCTCCTGAGGAAAGCTGACGGCAAAGAGCTTTGCCGTCCGCCTTGGGCGGGCAGACGGCAAAGAAGGTCCTATGTCGTCGTAGGCTGACGCATAAATTTTGCCGGCCGTGACAATCTTTGCCGTCTCTGGTATTGTCTTTGTCGTCCGGGATATTGTCTTTGCCGTCTGTGATGGCAGACGGCAAAGAAGGTGATTCCTGTAGTGCAGGTCTTAGCATCATCCTTTAGCGAGAAAGAAAACAGCTTGAGGATGTAGTAGTAGCGGATCTTTTCCTCACTAGTGAATAGGGTGGCTATATCGTGCAGTTTGGTCAGATGAGCTACGACCGTTTCAGACTCATAACCGTGAAAAGTATCAGATTCGACGAGAGTGATTAACTCAGGGTCGACAGAGAATTCAGAATCCTTATCGGTCACAAAGATAGGCGAAGTAGCAAACTTCGGGTCGTATTTCATCCTAGCGTTCAGAGATTTTTGTTTCCAGTTGCGTAGTAATTTCTCAACATCATAGCTATCTTTACACGCAAGAAAGTCCTCAGCGATCTCTCCCTCCATAACATAGCGCTGAGTCATAACAGGCCATTCAGGCATAGTAGCAGGTTCTACTTCAATATTATCAGCAGTTTTAGAAGTATCATCACATCTAGCAGCAACTCTAGCAATTTGTGCATCAAGGAATGCACCTAGTGGCAAAGCAGTATCAGGCATAGCATCATCAGGCAAAGCAGTAGTAGCATCATAAGGCAAAGCAGTATCAGGCATAGCATCATAATGCAAAGTAGTATCAAGCATAGCATCATCAGGCATAGTATCAAGCATAGCATCATCATAAGCATCATGGGCAGCAGAAGTAGCATCATCGCGCACAGACAACATATCTAGATTTCTAGCAGGAGGCGAAGTCGCAAACTTACTCATAACTGAAGGTGAATCAAGTGCAGAGCTAGATGGCAGTTCCTTACCTATCCTTGTAGTGGAAGGCAAGATTTCAGTTCTTAGATCTTTCGGATTCCTCATAGTGACCAGCAGACAAAAATCCCAAGTGACTCAGAGAATATAGATGTGCTTCCCCGGCAACGGCGCCAGAAAATAGTCTTGATAACCCACAAGTGTAGGGGATCGCAACAGTTTTCGAGGGTAGAGTATTCAACCCAAATTTATTGATTCGACACAAGGGGAAGCGAAAGAATATTCTCAAGTATTAGCAGCTGAGTTTGTCAGTTTCAACCACACCTGAAAGATTAGTGTCTGCAAGCAAAGTATCAGTAGCAAAGCGGTATGATAGCAACGGTGTCAGAAAATGATCTGTTGACGGCAGACTATTCCTAACTGTTGTATCAATGGCGCTAGTAAATAGCACGTGGACGGGGGACTATTCTTCCCCGGCAACGGCTACAGAAAAGTCTTGCAACAAGTAGCAGCAAAGTAACAACAGTAGTGACAGCAGTAGCAAGGAACAACAGTAGTGACAGCAACAGCAAGTAACAGCAGTAGTGACAACAGTAGCAGCAGCAGTAGTAACAGCAGAGTAACAGCAGTAGCGACAGCAGTAGCAGCAAGTAATGTAGCAAGGACCAGTAGTAAAAGACTCGTAGGAAGTGGATCGGTGATCGATGAGTATACCAGATGTGATTCATCATGTAAGAGCTATAACACGGAGAGATAAGTAACTAGCTCACGTTCGTCAATCTAATGTAGGCATGTATTCCGTATGTAGTCATACGTGCTTAGGGAAAAGAACTTGCATGACATCTATTGTCCATCCCTCCCGTGGCAGTTGGGTCCTAAGGGAAACTACGGGATATTAAGGTTCTCCTTTTAATAAAGAACCGGGCCAACGCATTAACACTTGGTGAATACATGAACTCCTCATACTATGGACATCTCCGGGAATGGTTCCGGCTATTGTCACTCTGGTGTTGCCGGGTCATAACACATAGTAGGTGACTACAACTTGCAAGATAGGATCTAAAACACACATATATTGGCGACAACATAATAGGTTCAGATCTGAAATCATGACACTCGGACCCTAGTGACAAGCATTAAGCATGGCAAAGTAGTAGCAACATCAGTCTCAGAACATAGTGGATACTAGGGATCAATCCCCGTCAAAACTAACTCGATTACATCATAGATCTCAACCAACTCATCACCGTCCAGCAAGCCTACAATGAGATTACTCACAAACGATGAAGAGCATCATGGAATTGTCGATGGAGGAAGCTTGATGATGACGATGGCGACGATTTCCCCTCTCCGGAGCCCAAAACGGACTCCAGATCTGTCCTCCAGATGAAGAACAGGAGGTGGTGGCGCCTCCGTATCGTAAAACGCGATGAATGCTTCTCTCTGATTTTTTTCCGGACGAGACGGAATAAATAGAGCTGAGTTTGGATGCGGTGGCGCCACGTGGGCCCCACAAGCCCTCATGGTGCGGCCAGGGGGGTGGCTGCGGCCCAGGGGCTTCTGGCCCACTTGCACACCTCCTCGGGTGGATCTTTGCGCAGGTATTTTTCATTAATTCCAGAAAAATTCTTTGTAAATTTTCAGGTCATTCCGAGAACTTTTATTTCTGCACAAAAACAACACCATGGCAATTCTCCTGAAAACAACGTTAGTCCGGGTTAGTTCCATTCAAATCATGCAAATTAGAGTCCAAAACAAGGGCAAAAGAGTTCGGAAAAGTAGATACGACGGAGACGTATCAAGGCCGAGCCTGGGCTTCGTCCCAGTGCTCTCGGCACTCGAATCCGAGCCCTATAGCACGATTTGGAGCAACTCCGGCGAGGAACCGCCGTGGGTTTAGTCGCCGCCGGTCGGCTCCCAGCGAGCGATGACGTGGCCGCTCTAATTAACCCCTAATCAGCCCTATAACTCGCTGACACTAGGCCCTGGAGGTGCGTCAAACCCACTTAGGGGCTGGTCAACGCGGGATTACCCCGTGGGTCACTAACCAGTGGCCCCCACTGGTCAGTTTGACCAGACCCACGCTTTTTTGACTTGATGACGTCATCGTGACGCAATAATGTATTTCTGTGATCTAAAATAATTCCAGAAAATATCCTAAACTTCAAAAATTCATAGAAACTAATATGTAACTCACATTAAAATAATTTATATATGAAAAATGATGAGAAAAATCCAAAGAATCCAATGGTGCTATTTTCATGCATGAAAAACTAAGTTATGAAACAGCACCAGGTCAAATCAATTAAAGGAATTTAATAAATGTCCTACTTTAAATAATATTTGAACTTTGAATTCAAATCAGCATAAAACCAAGGTTTTGATAGCCACACTAGCTTATGCTACATTTCATTTCATTCCATGATCATGCATCATATTGTTGCAT
This sequence comes from Hordeum vulgare subsp. vulgare, assembly GCF_904849725.1. Lineage (NCBI taxonomy): Eukaryota > Viridiplantae > Streptophyta > Magnoliopsida > Poales > Poaceae > Hordeum > Hordeum vulgare. The sequence goes on from NC_058524.1 coordinate 60,597,781, forward strand.
TTCTATGATATTGATTGTTGTTATTATTTCGGTAGGTTGTGCCCCACCGGATACATCCGAATGTCCGACTAACGGTTTATATTCCTCTACTGAGCAACAAGGCAAGCACCATTCTTGATCATCCTGATAAAATCCCATGTTCCCACTCCTGCTCTCACTTATTGCATTAGGAAAAAATACTTCAAATGCTTTTACTTCGGTAGCTGAACCCATTCCTTTGCATGACCTGTCATTGTCACAGTAAATAGATAAACCATGCAGCCTAGCATACCTGGTAGTTGCTTGAGCCATGATGAGCCTTATCCTGCTACGCTTGTTATGCCTAGAGTTGTGTCAAGTCTGTTTCACCTGGGTGATGAACAGGAATGGACGAATGTGTTCTAGTGACAAAGAATAAGTGTAGAACCTGATTTGGTAAAGGTACCGACGAAAGGCTATGTAGGAGTACATGGCGGGTTGTTTCATTGGAACCGTCCTTAGGAACTGAATTCCGTGTATGTAATCCAAGACTAGTTACTACCACATGTTGCGCACTGAAATATGACCCCGCTCGACTTATTAATCGCCTAGTACTCAGTCCAAGAGTTGCAAGTAGTTTCTGGTGTTTGTAGTCATGCTGGAGGCCATGCATAGTGCTGGCCTTAGAGGTGGGCTGTGACGCGGTAGGCAGTGGCACGGTGTACCAAGTGGCACCCGAATGGTGGGCTTGGGTACCCAGCGCACATCGTTTGGGGTCGTAGCGGAAAGTTAGGCCGGACTTCCGTGCGGGTTCACTCTCAAATAGGCGATAAACCTGAACTAGGTATTAGTGTGGTTAACGGTCGTAGCCGACTCCCTCGCTAGGCTTCCGCTTGAAGGTTGCCGAGGTGCGTAAAGTGCACATGGCGATATGTGGCGAGAGCGTGTGTGAAGAAGTACACCCCTGCAGGGTTATGATCTATTCGAATAGCCGCGTCTACGGATATGGACTACTTGGAGACATATGTTGTTCATAGATAACTTTAATGGCTACTCATAAAAGTAGCAAGATAAGTGTGAGTATCATGTATGGCATTTCCGTAGGGAGACGGAAAGGAATCCATGATATTATAGGCTATCCAAGAGTCAAAGGTGGCTTGCTGCATGAAACGCCACAACCCCCTTTACTGATACATGTGCATGAGTAGATAGATCTGTTCTAAAGTCTTGCTGAGTACCTTTCTACTCATGTTTGCTTAATAAATGTTGCAGAAGACACCCACGATCCAACAGGTGGGTTCTATCTAGACGTCGATGATGACGAGTAGTTGGTGTTCCAGCTACGACCTGGCCCCTTCAAGAAGGGATCTGTAGATAGTCACGCTTTATGCATTTTCCTTTCGTCTGTCTATACTCAGACAGCTTTAATGCTTCCGCATGGCTTGTATGACTTTGTTTGTATGACTTGAGTGTCGGGTCATGTGACCCCTACCTGTATGAACTTATTATGCAAGGCTCTTTCGAGTCTTCTAAATAAATGTTGTGATGTTGTATGGTTATGTTGTGATGCCATTGTTGTATCTATGCATATCGTGTATGTCATGTGTACGTGTGATGTACCGTGATATGTATGGGGTTTGACACCTAGTCGTATGCCCTTAGTAGCTCCATATACAGAGAAATGCCCCTTTGTGCATCCACCGAGCCTTGGTAGTTCGCTACTGCTCTAGACACATTGGTTGACCGACATGTATCCTTCTTAGTTCTTGTGCTGTCCCTACGGGGAAATGTCACGCGATGTAATGGAGTCCTTGTAGCTTGCTACGACTCGTCTACACTCGCTGATGACCAATACCTACTTTGCTGGGTTATGTATGCATGTGTCTGTACAGTTGAGCCACTTGAGTTTATGACTAGTTATGTCGACCCGGGTTCTTTGACATTGGAATGCTAGCGACACAATTGCATACGTGAGTCAAAATACGCAAACGGTCCCGGCTAAGGTAAGGTGGCAGCCGTGGGGTTAACCGTGCATGAGACCGCAAAGGGATGCGATGTGTTACAGGCTGGATTCCTATGGCTTAGGATCAGGATCCCGACATCAACTATATCGAAACGTCACCGAACCTTAAGTGTGTAGGCCCTGCGGGTTCGAGAACTATGTAGACATGACCGAGACACTCTCGGGTCATTATCCAACAGCGGGACCTGGGTAGCCATATTGGATCCTACATATTCTACGAAGATCTTATCTATTGAACCTCTATGTCAAGGATTCAGTTAATCTCGTATAACATTCCCTTTGTCCTTCGGTATGTTACTTGCCCGAGATTTGATCGTCGGTATCTCCATACCTATTTCAATCTCATTATCGGCAAGTCTCTTTACTCATTCCGTAATACAAGATCCCGTGGCTAACTCTTTAGTCACATTGCTTGCAATGCTTGTTTGTGATGTTGTATTAACGAGTGGGCCCTGAGATACATGTCCGTCATACGGAGTGTCAAATCCCAGTCTTGATCCATGCTAACTCAATGGACACCTTCGGAGATACCTGTAGAGCACCTTTATAGTCACCCAGTAACGTTACGACGTTTGATACACACAAGGCATTCCTCCGGTGTCGGTGAGTTACATGATCTCATGGTCATAGGAATGTATAGTTGACATGCAGAAAACAATAGCAATGAAATAACACGATCACATGCTATGTTTAAAATTTGTGTCTTGTCCATCACAACATTCTCCTAATGATGTGATCCCGTTATCAAGTGACAACACTTGTCTATGGTTAGGAAACCTTAATCAACTTTGATCAACGAGCTAGTCAACTAAAGGCTCACTAGGGACATTGTTTTGTCTATATATCCACACATGTATTTGTGTTTCCATTCAATACAATTCTAGCATGGATAATAAAAAATTATCTTGAAACAGGAAATATAATAATTATTATTTTATTATTGTCTCTAGGGCATATTTCCAACACGATATAGGGATGATCAAGGGGGGTTGCTTGCCTTGTTGCTCTGCTGCAAAAGGCTGGTCATCAAGAGGGTAGTCGTAACCGGCAGCAGCGTCAGCTTCGGCGTCTATTGGAGAGAAGAAGGGGAAGAAACAATAAATAAAGGCAGACAGATGCATCACGGTGCATGCCATGGAAATATGCAGTGCTATGCATAAGCTAACTCACTACTACATGCTATGGACGGAGTGGGAAAATATTTGACGATCTTTCCCGAGTCTCTGTGTACTACCGGAAATGGGATCCTAATGCCAAAAGGTCCATGTTTGTCATGCTAGGAGCTTGTGATAGATGAGCGGATAGCGCATTCAGATTCGTGGGATTTTTCTCATCAACTTTCATATAGAATTTTTTTTCATCTAACTTATAAATTATTTTTAAAATTTTAATAATATTATGGAATTAACAGAATTGTTTTAATTCAAAAAATGCTATTGTAACATTAGTGTGACATCAGGATGATGTGAGTAGTCAACGGAGTTGTTGACTCGTCAAGCGTGACCAATGGGCCCCATCGGTCATAGACAGTGGGTTAAACAAAGTTTTATTAATTTTAAAACTTGATTATTTAACGAGGGGCCCACATGTCATACTCTCTTTAGTTAACAAATAGATTAAATAATCTAAAGAGGGGTGGGTCCTAGTGTCACTAACTATTAGGAGTTTTAAATTAGTGTTTAAGCTAGTTGCTACAATGTGGGCCGAGTGTGAATGAGTGATTAGCGTTAGTATTAGTGGCTAATGACGGGGCCACCTCTTGGTGACCCACCGTATGTTTGAGTGCGGCGACGCGCGAGCGACGCTTCTACGAGGGCCAGAAGCGCCGGTATGACTCGGAAGTGGTGCTATGGCCTTCAAGCGCCGCGACCTCCTACGTGACACTAGCGGTTGCGCGCGTCGATCTAAGTCGAAGAAGCACCGGTGTGGGTCGGTAGGGGCGCCGGTGAAGGGCCGTGGGGGCGGCTGCTCTCGGGTCAGCACACGCGCGTGCATACAACAACCAATTCGAGCGAAGCTAGCGCGGGGTGGGCTCTGGGATCTCCACAAGCTCGCAGGTCAACCAGGAGCATCTCGACCGGCTCCGCATCGACTAGACTGTCGGTCCTAGAGGCGGGAGGATCTCGATAGCAACGGAATCTTGCTAGCTAGCCTACGAGAGTGCACAGAGGGAGAGGACTACGAGGAGAAGCTCACAACATTGGCGGGAAGGCTCGGGAAGGCCGGAGGAGCTCGGAGGGGTGCGAATCATCAGTAGCGAGCTCTCGGTGCCCAAGGGGAAAACGGGTCGATGGCGAGGCACAGGAGCACGTGCGCTCCAATTCAATGAAGTGGTCGATGAAGGTGAGCCCAGCGGAGCCAGTGGAATAGCTCCCACGGCTTGGAATCGAAGATGGCCGCGGCTTCACCCCAGCGCAGCCATGGCTTCTATCGGTCGTGCTCGAACGCGAGGGGGAGAGGCACATGAGGGAACTAATGGGGGTCCTAGTGTTTGTGGAGGCGAGAGAGTCGTGGCTTGCTCTTATCCATGAGGGGACCACAGGATGCTCAGCATCGAGGCGGTCACCGTTTGGACGGTCGCGCACGCACCATGGCCTTCCCGTGGCGACATGAGGAAGAAAGGCCGGCCTAAATGGGCTAGTCCAGCATGTAGTTGCTGGGCCTAAGTGTCCATTAGCTTTTATTCTTTTTCTTTCATTTTCTAATTGTGTTTTCTTTTAGTCGTTTCTGTTTCATTTATTTTTAGCACAAATTAGCTTTATAAAAAATGTGTGACTTGCTCCATTAAATAACATGCAATATTTAGTGTTGCCTCAATTAGTTTGGGGGGCTTTTGAATTTGTTTGAAAACTTCATAATTTAAAAAGGGTATTTAATAAGTGATTTGACCTCTGTTTTAATTATTTTGAGGCACGAGAAGAGTGATAAAATATGGCTTCATATTTTATAATTATCATGTGAATATTTTCAATCAAACCATGATTTCAATTTTCATGTTTGACAATATGTTTATATCACTTATTATTTGAATTTTGAATATCAAGAGGAATTTGAAATGAGATATGATCCAAAGTTTGATCAAACACTGTTTAGCAAAAGCATTTAGCTTATTCTTGACCATCAGTGTAGCTTAATTACAATTATTACTATAGCTTAATCCACGGATGTGACAACTCTTCCTTACTACAAGACATTTTTGTCACGAAATTAAGAGGTAGAAGGAAATACCTCGGGGTATTCATCGCGAAGATGATCCTCACGTTCCCAAGTGGCTTCATCCTCAGAATGGTTTGACCACTGCATTTTAAGGAACTTGGTAACCTTTTGACAAGCGTGACGTTCAGTCTGATCGAGAATGCGTACCAGGTGCTCTTTATAAGAAAGGTCTTGTTGCAGCTCAAGCATATCATGATCAACTGATCGGATATGATCCTTGAAGCAATGGCGGAGCTGTGACACATGGAAGACATCGTACACCCCAGAAAGGTTTAACGGTAGCTCCAATTGATATGCCACCTTTCCATGCCTTTCGAGAATAGTGAAAGGACCAATATAGCGAGGAGCTAGCTTGCCCTTCATCCCAAAGTGGTGTGCACCTCTCATTGGTGTGACTCGAAGATAAGCATTTTCGTCAGGTTGATAGACCATATCTTGATGATGATGATTATACTGACTTTTATGATGAGACTGAGTAGCCTTCAGATTTTCACACATAACATGGACTTGATCTTTGGCATCTTGGACAATATCTGGTGCAAAGAGTGGTCGTTCCCTAGTTTCTGGCCAATTCAGAGGAGTTCGACATCTTCGTCCATACCTCACTTCAAAGGGGGCCATCTTCAGATTAGCTTGATAGCTATTGTTGTACGGAAACTCAGCATACGGCAGGGGCGGGGCGAACGGCGGTACGGGAACGAGCGGCGGCTGCGCGAGGCGGGGCGAGCGATGAGCGGCGGCTGCGCAAGCGTGGGAGCGGTTCCAACGTAAGGCATGGGGTTTCTGTTCCCAGCGCGAGGGTTTCATTATTAGCGATGTGATTAGTGTGCTTTCTGTTAGCGAGGGATCAATTTTGTTAACAATATATTTAGATCGTTGATGACGGGATTAGAAAGTCCAGATTTGTAGTTGGATCTGTCCTCTCTTCTTTTTTTAGTGGTAGTCAATTCTTTTGTTACATAATTATATTTTTATGTTATGCTATATATTTTCAATATCAGTCGGTAATACCTAAAATTTAAGGTTAAGATCATTTAATACATGTGGACGAACGTAATAGGTTGTTTGCCTCTTGTTTTAAGCATATAATAATAAATAGATACTGTATAATTTAAATAATAATTTTTCTGTCTCAAAATAAGTAACGTAAATTTAATACTAAGTTAGTATTAATTTTATACTAAACTAGCGACACTTATTTTGGAACATAGAGAGTATAATATTATGTGTCATGGATGATAATAAATGAACTATCATATCAACATAATATGATATTATACATTATGGATGTAATATCACACATTACTAACATACGCAAGATACTTATATACTCCTTTCGTTTCTAAATATAAGTCTTTTAAAAGATTTTATTAAAAAACTATATACAAATGTATATAGACATATTTTAGAGTTTAAATTCATTCATTTTACTTCGTATGTAGTCACCTGATGAAATATTTAAAAAGACTTATATTTAAAAACGGAGGGAGTACAATACTTCTGTTGCCACCAATATGATATTTACATCATAAACAGCGCATGGGACATACTACGAAATGGCATCAATACCAATATAAAAATCCAAGGGTACACAGGCGAGATCGAGGCGAAGCTATCAACACACTCAACAGCTGGACAATGGCCCTGTTTGGATACTCTAACTGGGTTAGAGGTTAGAGTTAGATTTTAACTCTAGACTAACTCTAAACTAACTCTAACCAAAGAGATGTTTGGATGGAAGGGTTAGATTGTCAATAAATGCACTTTTTTCCAATCATTTGGTTCCTTTATCTAGAATTTTGTATGGTGGAGGGAGATAGAAAAGTAACTTTTTCTGACCCCATCTAACTCTAACAAAAAAAGCACCTCCTGAATGGGTTAGATTTTTGGGATGGGTTAGATGGATCTAACAATTCTGATCCATCTGTTTAGATTTTTAAGGGTTAGATGAGTTCAATCTAACCAACTCTAACTCTAACCTAGCATGCAAACAGGGCCGATATGAAATGCCCACCGAGCCGCATGCGCGAGCGACACGACGTGGAAGGGCACGTGATGTGATTTGTGATCTGAGATTGAGCCCGTTATTAGAACTAGTATAGTACCCGTGCGTTGCCACGGGATAACAGAATGTATGTATCAAAAAAAATGTAACATGAGGAATAGATTATCCACATATGATATCTCATGGTCCTAAAGTGGTAGATAAATACATCTCATCATCATCCTCTCCCCTCCCTCTTCTGGAGAGGAAACCTCCAATCCATGTGTCTCGTGAGAGATTAAAATTTACGATGATATCTAATTTGATTGTATAGTATCAAATTTCAAGATTTTTTTTGTAGCTTCTATAAAGATTGTCACACGGGCACATTCCACACACTAAAATATGATGGTGCTTCAGTTATACAGTACAATATTCAAAATGCAGCTCTAGTCACCAAGCCGTGTGACTGAACGTGCTTTCAGAATAATTGCTTGTATCATGTTATAGGTATGATCAAGAATAAGAAGAAACATTACATCTGAATCGGTAAAGCAATATACTTTCAATCTCTATCGAACCATGTAACAGTGCTCTTGTGTCAGTCTGATGGAATGATTCAATGGTCAATGTTATATAGTCCATCAGAAACTTCGAGAAAAGGACTATACTTGATACAACTCAAGATTTTAACCTTTTTGACTTATGGGGCAACCAACCAACATTAACATCTCCCTTCCAAAGTGCATGTATACAATGGAAGAGGTGAACAATATGGAAGAAATATGTACTCCAGAATTTAGGGGAGAATTTATACACATAAGAATATAGGAATTATTGATCGCAAAAGAGCTTTGGAGGAAACATCACAAGCAGCATACTAATTAATTCCACTCACAAACTTTTCCTCACGGAATTTCACAACTTCATAAGACATCATTAAAAATCGGCCGTCGGTAAATAGATTGGTCAATCCAGACATCGGATGAGCACATATTTAACATTCCAAACCACCTGGATCCATATTCTATATAGAAGAATCAAGTATACATGGAAGTATACTGTATGCACATAAATCGTTGAATCCTGTAACACAATTTGAAAGGTAATCAGCCACATTTTGACACCATTCTCTCAGCTCTTAAATACGTCATTATAATAGATAAATTTTTTCCTACACGGTTTGCAGGATACAGATTAAACCATAAATTGTAGTAAGAACATAATTATAATATCATAGATAAATTTGTAGAATTCTTCTATCAATATTCCTATGAATTATCAACTAATTTAACGTGTTTAATACTATGAAGAATAGCTACCTGAATTCCAATGAGGCCTATATATATAGTTATATACACATGCAGGTCTCCAATTACGAATTTATCAAAAAAGGAGCAAAAATAACTTACGAAGTGGTGCGGTGTTATAGCTCGCTGGTGTGCTGTGTAGCTCGACCACACTGGCGTTTAGTTCCTGCAGAAGCACCGAAGACCGGGAGGAGGAGAGGCTGCCAAGCATGGCCTACAGCCAAGTAAATATCATTTATTTATGAAGAAGAGGGTATTACATATAATTGTCTATGAGGCAGTTCAGTTTATTGGATGGAAAAACATACCCTGGACAATATGTTGTATGGAGAACACATCCCAATCCTTGATGAGAGGACATTGTTAGGGTGATATCCTATACCATCAACAAATCACTTTCAAGATCAGAAAAGGTATATGATTGTGAGAGTGCACATTGAGAGAAAAAAACATGTACAACCTGGTAAAAATAATGATCTATTTAAACGGACCAAGAAAGAAGCATCCAAGACTCTCGAGATCTGGTCAGCATACTTAAGAGGAAATGTAGGTAATGGGATACCCTGCTGGCCTCACTGAATAATTAAGTCCCTCGCTTTGCTGATTCATCACCTTGAGGGAAAAGAATACAAATCCCACAACATTACAAAAGGCGCAAAAGAGAGTACAAATTCAGGGGAAAAGAATAGAAAACAATTACATACCCGGTGGCGATTCACGATGGCCACCTCCAAGTTCATGTCGTTCTCCAGTAGCACATCGTTTGAATTTTCAAGGATATGACATTTAGATGCTTATTGGTCTCTGGAAAATCTTCCATAGGGCACTCACATGAACTCCGGTAGAGACGAAGGATTGACCAGCGGAGTACACCTTGCTCATCCAACTCGGCTTCTCCATCTAGATCCTGATATACTGCTTTCCCAAGTCTCAACCTTCTCTTCTCCATAACAGCTGAGATACCATAACTACATTTAGCCCAGTCAATGACATACATCAGAAAACAATAATGAAAATAGATACCCCAAATCAGTCAGCAAAAGAATATGTTCAAAGAAGATAATCAAATTAAAATCATATAACTAAATACATAGAAGAATCATCTTATAAATAAATCACGCAACCAATCATTTGTCGATATTCAAAGAGCTATGTTACGATGCTCTGAGCCACCAGATAAATGAGAAATGATAGCTAAAATATGAGAATTACTAAAATTGGATGTGTGCCTTATATATACCAAGGGTTATGCTTGAGAAAATTTGTGGCTCATGCCTCATGAAATTTAGAAGAAAATTTGGATAATATATAGGTGGTAGCACTTTGCAGAAGGTACAACCTTACAGGTTCACTCATGGAAAATTCAAAGTGCGTAAACAGGCTTGACAATACAACACAATAGCCTTCCTTGTGTAACCGTGGTTCTGATCCCATGGCAAAGGTGGAGAAAATGTTTGATAGTTAAGGCCAACATGAACTCAAAAAATTAAGTAAAATATCTATGAGTTCCTTTTTCTTGCGATGGAAAGTATCTATGCACTCCTTTACATACTATAAAAAGGCATAGTTTGAATTTTCAAGGATATGACATTTAGATGCTTATTGGTCTGTGGAAAATCTTCCATAGGGCACTCACATGAACTCCGATAGAGATGAAGGATTGACCAGCGGAGTACACCTTGCTCATCCAACTCGGCTTCTCCATCCAGATCCTGATATACTGCTTTCCCAAGTCTCAACCTTCTCTTCTCCATAACAACTGAGAGATCATAACTACATTTAGCCCAGTCAATGACATACATCAGAAAACAATAATTAAAATAGATACCCTAAGTCACAAAGAACATTACCATTGCCGCGGATAGGACATGTGCATGAACCAGCGCTGCCCAGGACTGCAACGACCACACCTTCATCCCGGCACCACTGCACCGGCGCCTTACCATTCCAAATCCGCCCAACTGGGAATATTCCTGTCCAGCCCAACACAACATCTAAAAAACAACATCAAAATAATGTCCCAAAGATCCAGTAATAATATGTTCTAAAGATATCCACTTAAATGAATAAATTCACTTTTAGACTACATCGGGATAAAAGCAAAAGTCTGAATGGAAGTTTTTTTTGCGAGGTACAACTCTACATCTTTGCTTCTAAATTAACAATGGATAAAAGTCATGTGAATGCTTACTGTTTGTTCTTCTCAAGTTTCCTTCTTAATTAGCAATGCAAAGGTGAGCCAAAAGGGCATCAATTTTACATAAAACTTTGGTCGCATGAACTGAGACTAAGCAATATACTTCGGGCCAGAAGTGTTTCATACATCTTTCCTCTACCCTATTTTTAGGTAAATAGCAAAAAACATCAGGATCCATGAGTAATCATCTGTGAGAAAGCTTCAATTTCGAGCAAAAATAACGGGGAATCACCTTCCAACAAGCTGCTTAACAGAGGTGCAGCACTTGGCACAAATCCCAAGGTCCTTGGAGCAACCTGCATTAAGCAGAGACCACACATAGACTATATCAGCAACAATCAAATGGTACACCAGCACCACGGAAACGGAACATATCACTGAGCAGCCGGAATTCACCTGTACAGACGTTGTGGTACGTCTGCCGTACGTTCCGTTTACTGCACTTCTGGCTGCAAAAATAAAAAAGAAAACCATAAGCATCCATCACAATCTCCTCTCACAACCTTTCCCCAAATACTATTGCGGCAACCAAGCGGGCAAGAAAGCTACCATTTTGCAGGCTCGACAATCGGCTTGTGCTTGCCGTATCTGCAAAAGATGAGATGAACAGATCGGACCGAGGAACCCAAGTAAACCAACGACCTAATGAATTGATATAACAAAGGGGGGAGAACGCCGTACTTGCGCTTCCAGTCGATTTGGTCCCGGCAGCGCTGGCAAACGCCGGTGATCTCCGACAGAGGCCAGAACCTGCCTCCGGGCTCCTGCGCGAGCAGCGGCGATGATTGCGGCGGTTAGGCCCCACAAGAACGAAAAAAAGACGGGCAAGGGAGGGAGGCGGGTCACCGGCTTACGGTCTGTTGATCTTCCGGCCGAGGTTGGGCTTCCATGCGTAGCTATTCTGGTGCTTCGGGGGACCAATTCGCTTCGACATCTCTCCGCCTCTCTCTCCGCTTCGCGCCGCCGCCAGCAAGGATGAGGAGAGGCGGATCCCGCCCGCGCCGCGCCCGCTCTTGGGCCGCCCGAGCACCACCATCACTCGACGCCGGCGAGGATGAGGCGTATCCATCAGGGATGGGTCGGGGCTGGGATGGCCGTAGGCGAGGGATGGATCGGGGCTGGGATGGCCGACGGCGAGGGGGTCGGGGTAGGCGGCGTGGCGTGAGATTCGGCGGGGCTGGGTTCGCCGGCGGCGAGGGGGTCGGGGTGGGCGGGGCGTTGTGCGGGCTGGCGGGGGCGGGTGCAGGTGCGGAAGGGCGTGGGGCCGAGCGATGGGGAAGACGTGCGTGGGGTGGTGGGGATTATTGTTTCGTTAAGGTAGGGTTTTTTTTATGAACCGATTGTTTTCTTTATTTAATCGCCTGGTTTACGAAGGGATGAAAAAAATCAGTGGAAGTGCTAACGGGAGGAAGTGGGGAGGTGGGATCGAGAGGTCGAACCATCGCTCTGGATGATTCCAAAGGTAACAAAACTCGACCACACGCCTGCAAAAATCGGGGATCTGAAGAGAAAAAACAACCACACAAGGTTGTCATGGCAAGGGCCCTTTGATATGTTGCACCTTGCCAAGGCCAGATCCCCAGGGACAACAGGCAACCCCTACAGATGCTGCAGAAAAGCAACCACGCACAACACACACACACACACACACACACACTACATATCGTGAAGAGACTGAAATTGGAACAACAACACACTGAGACAGATCGTAGCACACACTGAGTTCCATGAATATTCCTAGTAGCATATCCATTACTTCCTGTCAGAAACAATGCACTAACCTTATCAATGCCGATGTACCATTCCATCATGGTTGCAAGCTCCTTATATTTAATTTTTTTCAACGTTCTCCTTTGAAAATGTATCCTTAAAATCATCTCTTTGCTCTCTTAGTATCGAGGAGTGATCTTGCAAATACAAAATGATTAAAATATGAGCATCAAATAAAAAATGGTGACAGCTAGACAATAAAGTCAACACGATGGTTGGTATAGTAAGAAAGGCAGGGACTGGTGGCACCTTAGTCCATGCACCAAATATAGAACAACACCGAGTCATGGCAACACAAAAATAAGAGCAGACTTAGAACCTAGAGTGAAAATCAGTTTTCCATATGGTTCAATTCCCATAGAACTGTCACAGCTACACCCATCATCCTGAATAATATAAGTTCTGTATGCTCATATATTTATGGATTCAGCAATACGACAATACCATACACACATGTTCAGAAAATTAAAATGATGGCAATGCAATTGATTCTCTTACTTTGATAGTTTAGAAACAACAGTCGGCACGTTATACAAGAATGTCCCCATGTCCCAGCTGCCCCTTATGCTAGAAATAACAAAAGTTAAGCATCGACTCATACCTCATTTTGACCCCATGAGAAACAACGGTTGTTAGAACTGAAAACAAGACAGTGGCAAGCCCCTGGCAAAATACAGGAATCCATTAGAAAATTCGATATGACCATAAACCAATTTTACTACTTGACGACATTCAAGAAACGCGATGACAACTTAGTAATATAGGCATTTCCGCACACAGACTAGGCAACTTCCCATACAGTGGAGTAAAGTCAGGAACTCGCGGAGGAGGAAAGTAAGGAACTCACGGCAGTGGGAGGCGCCGAAACGGATGTCCTCGCCCACGAGAGGGCACAACCTTGTTGGGGAACAATCAGAACTTGCATGATGGCACAAAATCAATAAAATCAATAAAGTCAACAAATTATACCCTCATTCTTCTATCGAGAGAAAGTCTTAAACTGAGATCATCCAACTTTCCACAAGCTTATTCTTCATCTCCTATAGTACACCACTTCCATTTGCACTCAAGAAGCAATAAAGTACTTCTAGCATAGCAATACTTCTGATGCAGCATGAAAATTGATTTTTTCTTCAGAAACAAGACATATATAAGTAACATTGCCATCTCTCTCAACCTTCTTTCTTCAGGAGCTCACTAACTGGGTGGTAAGCGGGCTACCATGCAAGATTCTAGGTGCAAAAACAAATTAACAACATTTAGTGATTCAGTCATATTCCTAGTAGCATATGCATTACTTTCTGTCAGAAACAATGCACTAACCTTATCAATGTTGTTGTACCATTCCATCATGGTTGCAAGCTCCTTATATTTAAATTTTTTTCAACGTTCTCCTTTGAAAATGTATCCTTAAAATCATCTCTTTGCTCTCTTAGTATCAAGGAGTGATCTTGCAAATACAAAATGATTAAAATATGAGCATCAAATAAAAAATGGTGACAGCTAGACAATAAAGTCAACACGATGGTTGGTATAGTAAGAAAGGCAGGGACTGGTGGCACCTTAGTCCATGCACCAAATATAGAACAACACTTAGTCATGGCAACACAAAAATAAGAGCAGACTTAGAACCTAGAGTGAAAATCAGCTTTCCATATGGTTCAATTCCCATAGAACTGTCAGAACTACACCCATCATCCTGAATAATATAAGTTCTGTATGCTCATATATTTATGGATTCAACAATACGACAATACCATACACACATGTTCAGAAAATAAAAATGATGGCAATGCAATTGATTCTCTTACTTTGATAGTTTAGAAACAAGAGTCGGCACGTTACACAAGAATGTCCCATGTCCCAGCTGCCCCTTATGCTAGAAATAACAAAAGTTAAGCATCGACTCATACCTCATTTTGACCCCATGAGAAACAACGGTTGTTAGAACTGAAAACAAGACAGTGGCAAGCCCCTGGCAAAATACTGGAATCCATTAGAAATTTCGATATGACCATAAATCAATTTTACTACTTGACGACATTCAAGAAACACGATGACAACTTAGTAATACATGCATTTCCGCACATAGACTGGGCAACTTCCCATACAGTGGAGTAAAGTCAGGAACTCGCGGAGGAGGAAAGTAAGGAACTCACGGCAGTGGGAGGCGCCGAAACGGATGTCCTCGCCCACGAGAGGGCACAACCTTGTTGGGGATATGTGTTGTGCCCACTTCCAGTTTTGTTCATGTATCCCAGCCACAGCTAGGCGGCTGTATATTTTGTCTAGTGGTTTATCTTGAATTCCAAAGAGAAATCTTGAAGAATTCGTTTCAACCGAGGAGCTGATCCTCTGTTCAGTTACTACAAGTTTCCATGGAACTTCCATTATTATAACGACTACAGCACTGTGCTGTTTGCCGTAGTACCCGGGCCTGGCGCCTACGAGCCGACGCATGTTGGCCGCGAACGAGAGAGTCACGGGGGCCTCGTCATACACGGAGACGACGGTCGCGCGGGTCCGGCACTGCCACCGCTGCGACGGCTTCGAAAACCGTGCACGGGTCGCCGAGGCCGGTGGCATCGAACTCGGAGCTACCCCCAGCTTCTGTGCGGCGACAATTGACGATAGGAGTTGTGGGAGTGACCCATCGTCGGCGTGGAAAGGCATGACAGACGGCGCCAAGGACGCCCAGTGCGCGAGCTCCCCGACGGCCCCAGGAACTGCGTCATGTCCTTGCCGTCCGTCAGCATGTGGTTCCACATCGCCGCGACCGTGAACCGCCGCAGGTGAACTCGTTGACCTGCACCAGGAGCAACGAGTCGGCGTGGCGACAAAACCTGCCGGGGTACCGCGCCCCGAGGCCCCCGAGCAACGGCACATTGACGTCTGCCATGCCCGCGGCGACGCGGCGACGAATGGCACGCCGACCGCGCCCTCGATGCGCAGGAGCTCGCCATCGCCATCGGCGGCGAGGCGGCCGGCGACGGGGCGGTAGTGGGTCGGCGTCCTCTTGAGCGGCAGATCCATGGATGCCCGCATGAGTGCCTGCGTCGCGGCGACGAATGGCACGCTAACCGCGCCCTCAATGCGCAGGAGCTCGCCATCGCCGTCGGTGGCGAGGCGGCCGGCGACGGGGCGGTAGTGGGTCGGCGTCCTCTTGAGCGGCAGATCCATGGATGCCCGCATGAGTGCCTGCGTCGGCACGATGGGCGGAGAGGAGGATAAGGGCCACGGGTGTGGGGGCAGCGGGTGCGGTGACCGCGGTGGGGGATTTTTCTGGGTAGGGATGGGATGGAAGGAGCGATCGGGCAGTTTGATGAGGAGAGTTGGGGACGTGGGTGTTTTTTTTTATCGGGAAAGTGGGAATCGGGAGGGGGATGGTGGGAGAGGTCGAATCATCGCTAGGTTGAACCATCATTCGATCCTGTTTTAGTATTAGAGATTATTAAAGTTCAAAGGCGAGGGACACGAGGTGGAAGAGCGAGGTCGCTGCCGGAATCCTGATTTCCTATTGATCGCCATCAAGGCAGTAGGAGATGGCGCGCGGAACTCAATAGCCACATCGATGGAGCCACCGCCAAAGCAGAAGGCGCGCGAGATCCATGCGCACACAAAAAAATTGGGAAGGCGAGGGGGAGACGCACAGTCGCCGAGGGCGATCGCTTGGAGCAGAAGAGAGCGCACGTCGGTCCAGCATTTTTCTTTTCGAACACAAAAAAATCAAAGGCAGGAGCGAGATCGAGACGAGGGTACTGTCACGCAATGTGCATGACACTAACTCAAGATGCGAGCCATGCACATAACTCAATAAAATAGCATCTGTCAGAATATAAAAGCTGCCGAAACGAGACAAAGGCAAGGGTATCAAGACGTATAATGTGTCCAAGTATAAAATCCCACCAACCGACATGGGAAGGACGTGATCGCACGTGATGCAATCCACGACCATGAATAAAACCAAAGATTCTGAATCACCACCTGAATCGACTGTAGGAATAGTACTACAGGAAGACAGAATAGTATTACAGGAAGACAGAGATAGGATACGGCGTTTAAAATATCCATACACGCAGATCATGATGCGAGTGTTTAACAATGTTATATACGTCCACATGTCGGGAGCACGTCTCAAAGGCAGAAGCGAGATGAAGACGAAGCGGACCTAAGGTTACGGGTATCATAAATAGTACCCCTCTGTGCTAAAATAACTTATATTAAACTTAAGACATTTATTTTAGAGTAGAAGGAGTAACATACATGTTAATTAAATATATTTTGTAATGACATAAAATTAGATGAAGAAAGAAGGGGTTACATATATCATACTCCCTTCATAACAGTTTAGAAGACGCACGTAAATGATCTCTGGGACAAAAATAAAATATGATTGGCTCTAGTTTCCTTTGCAAGCGTTAGCGTAGTAACCCCATGACGTCTAATCATTTGAGAAGATAATGCTTATTAACGTCCACAACTATTAAACAAAGAGTCATCATGCATGGATCCTTTTCATCCTGCGCGCGCACCCGACGTTTTTACTATGCATGTACCCTACTATTACTCTTACTTAACTACGCAGTAAATGTCATACGTCTTACTCCTCTTCTATTCTGTAGAATCATGTAAATGAAACTGAGCCTTCTAAACTGTGACGAAATGAGTATCATGATACCGTATCATTTAAATGATGTGATGTTATGTGTCATGCATAACAATAGATCAATTATCATATGATATCAACATAATATGATATTATACATTACTTATTATACACTACTATCATACGCATGCGCGAGGGACACGAAGCGAAAGGGCATGTGATGCGATTTGCGATGTGAGATTGGAGCCCGTGATTAGAATTATCAAAGTTCAAAGGCGAGGGGCACGAGGTGGAAGTGCGAGATCGATGCCGGAATCGTGATTTCCTGTCTACCTCCACCAAGGCAGTAGGAGATGGTGCGACAATCAGGCCCTACGAAACTTTTTAAAAATTAACAGAAAAGCTGCTAAGATTCTATTGCAGAAGAAATTTCAGAGACAACAATTATTGTACATAGAAAAATAAAATGCAATACCTAGCACACACTGACTGCTGGGAAATATTGCGCTGCAGCCATAAACTAACAGCCCCAGGCAAAGGAGAAGTCGAGATTTATAAATTAATACTCCCTCTGTTCCTAAATATAAGTCTTTATAAAGATTTTATTAGATTAGTACATACGAAGCAAAATGAGTGAATCTAAGCTCTAAAACATGTCTGTAGACATACGTATGTAGTCTTTTAATAAAACCTTTAAAAAAACTTATATTTAAGAACGAAGGAAGTAGTCGCCAGTCAAAGGAGAAGGCGAGAGCCATTCACAAAAAAAAGGGAAGGCGAGGATGAGACGCACAGTCGCCGAGGCCGAACGCTTGGAGCAGCAGAGAGGAGACGTTGGTCCAGCTTTTTTCTTTTCGAGAGGGCTAAAGTTTCTTTGCACTTAATACTGATTTCATGTTTGTTATTAGATAAAATATATAAAAATCGCACACAGAACATATGTTAGTAAATCATCATATTTCCTTCCAATATAACCTAAAATTATTCAATACAATTATAAAATACTCTGCCATTGTGGGAGCCAGCGGTGGCTCAATTGTTTGTCGACCGAGCTAGATAAATTGTTAGGACGCATAGTTAAATTGTGTCAACGTGCTACATAGTTTCAGATTTATAAAATATTCAACGACCTCCAATGCATCGTTAGCACCACTAATGTGGATGCACCGTATAATTTCCTGCAACCCAGTATACACAAAAGGGCCACGCTGGGGAAGCAGATCTCATGGCGGAAGTGAGATAGGCGACAATATGAAGAATTGAATAACGCGTGGCACCCATCAAATGGGATTTGTCAGAATATAAAAGATGAATGGCAGAAGCGAGATCGAGACAAGGGTGACAAGACACGAGCCATGCACATAACTCATCTCTGTCAGAATATAAAAAGGTCAAAAGGCAGAAGCGAGATCGAGACCAGGATACTCAATGTCCATGTTTGATACTCTAACCTGGTTAGAGTTAGATTTTAACCCTTGAACTAACCTGAACTAACTCTAACTCTAAAGGTGTTTGGATGGAAGGGTTAGATGGACAATAAATGCTCTTTCTCAATCATTTGTCTACTTTGGACCTCTCTCTTTTCCTGAACCCCACATACTCTAATCCAAAAAAGCACCTCTTGGATGAGTTAGAGTTTTTGGATGGGTTAGATGCATCTAACCAACTCTAACCCACCTGTTTGGATCTTTGAGAATTAGATGGCTCAAATCTAACCCACTTTAACTCTAACCCTAGAATCTAAACAGGACCAATAAAACTCAAGACGCGAGCCATGCACATATAACTCAATAAAATACTAGCATCTGTGATCTGTGAATATAAAAGCTCAATGCCGAAACGAGACCGAGGCAAGGGTGTCAGGACGTGTAATGTGTCTGAGTATAAAAACCCACCCAACGATATTGGAAGGTCGTGATCACACGTGATGCAGTCCACAACCATGAATAAAACCAAAGATTCTGAATCGACTCTAGGAATAGCACTATGGGAAGACAAAGATACGATACGGCGTTTAAAATATCTATACACGCAGATCATGATGCGAGTGTTTTATAATGTTATATACGTCCACATGTCGGGAAGCAAGTCCCAAAGGCAGAAGCGAGATGGAGACGAACGGGACCTAAAGTTACGGGTATGATAAATAGTATTATACATGTTAATTAAATATATTTATTAGGTGATATAAAATTACATGAAGAAACAAAGGATTAAATATTATATTTCCTTTATGACAGTTTAGAAAACGCACATTAGCGATCTCTAGGACCAAGATAAAACATGATTGGCTTTACTTTTCTTTGCAAGCGCTCACACAATAAGCTCATGACGTCTAATTATTTAAAAAAATAATATATAGTAACGTGCACAACTGCTAAACGATGAGTCATCATGCATGGATCCTTTTCATCCTCCACGCGGATTCAGCGTTTTCACTATGCATGTAGCCAACTATTACTCCTACTTAACTACGCATTAAATGTCACACGTCTTAATCCTCTTCTATTCTGAAAAAGCATATAAACGAAACTGATCCTTCTAAACTGTGACGGAGGGAGTATCATGATAACGTATCATCTAAATGATGGGTTGTTATGTGTCATGCATAACAATAGATCAATTATCATATGGTATCAACATAATATGATATTATACATTACTTATCATACACTATTTTCATAATCATGGTACTAGTATATGATACTTTCATTATGACCAACATGATACTTAGGGCATAGACAACGCATAGGACATACTATGAAATAGCATCAATCAGAATATAAAAATCAAAGGTACACAAGCGAGATCGAGGTGAAGATATCAAGACTCGATAGTGGGACAATATGGGGGTGTTTTTTTACAGGGACTTTTTGCTGTGGGGACTAAAAAATGTCCCTTTTAGTCCCATGCGAAAGAAACATGAAGAACTTTTAGGGACTAAAAGGGGGTTTTTGGAACTAAAGGAAGAAGTCCCTATGGGAGGGTCTTTTTAGGACTTTTTTGACACTTTTTCCAACAGTACCTGATGGGGTTATAGTCCTAGGGTAGGGTCATAGGCCTGCCCTATGGGTCCTACCCAAGGACTACCCTTCATAAAGCATAAGGCCCTTAGTCAGTTCCGACTGAATTAAGGACTTCCCATCATCCAGTCGGTAACGATTCCTCCATCATCCAGTCGGAGATGAGCATTCGGAGCGTATCAAGCTTACCAACTGGATTCCACTCTGTACATCGTAACCCCCCTGGAGGGCAACGATCATACGTTTCCATGTACCTTTATTAGCATTTAAGACATACGTTACCTGTAACGTAGGGATTTATTCGCCACTACTCCACCCTGCGCACCGAACCGTTGTGAAGGGCAGCGCACTCTATATAAGCCGCCCTTCCCCACTGGTGCAGGAGTTAGCAATTCACTGTAATCCACATTCCACTCGACAACAAGCTCCCAAGAGCACTGAGACGTAGGGCTTTTACCTCCACCGTAGAGGGGCCTGAACTCATACAACCTCACCGTAGCTAAGGCTCTGCCCATCCTTTCGTACCCTACACATCTACTGCCAAACTTATACCCACGACAGTTGGTGCCCACCGTGGGGCAGGCGTCTAAGCGACTTCCGGCGAGTTTGCGACTACATCTTTTCATCATGTCATCCGGTGGAGATCTGAGCATGGGTCACGAGATCCCTTGGGCGCTCTCTCCTTCATCGTCGACGATTCGGCATGGCTTCGGGATGCCCCTCTCGACGTCGAGGCGCTCCCCAGTCGCGGGGCTACACACTTCCGTGCCGGCGCTCGCGGTATTCTTCTTCTCAAGCAGTCGGCTCCAGTGTCGACCTACGCCGCCGTCGCGCGCCGCAACAAGCGGTCCCGCCGTCCGCGGCTCCAGCGTTGGTGCAACACGCCCAAGCGCGCCAGAACGGGTCCTCACAAGTGGCAGTCCTAGAGTCGGTTGTGGTTGCGCCGCCGTCCCAGCGCTCGGACTCAGTTCCGACTGAGTTTCCTTCCCAGTACTTGGGTCGCGGGCCTGCAGCTGAAGTGCACATGGCCAACTCCCATGAAAGTCCCCGCCAAACTGGCCGGAACGAGCACGAGGTCGGCGAAACATCCGGCGCTCGCCGTCAGCCCCGCCGTTCTGCCAGTCGGCACACTCGGCGGAGCAACGTGGAGGTGTTCCGCACATCCGTCCTCAACCTGGCTGTCGCCGCCAAGATAGCCGATTCTCTCCAGCCGACTGATTCAGAGGCTGGCAGAGGGATCGAGCAAATCCGTGCCCTGCTGCACACGGCGCAGCAGCAAAATTCGACGGTCTCCCAGTCGCACAACAGGATTCACAATAGTTCTGTTCACGCAAACACGCATCGGTCAGTTCACAGCCCCGGTTCTCATCAGCGACATAGGGGAGGCAGCCGTTCCATAAATCCCGAAGATCGTCGCCGCTCACGCACCCCTCCACGGGGTGGGCCCTACGGGCCCCGACATCATGATGATCGGCGTTCAGTCGGTGACACTTATGATCCAAGGCCCGACGCGAGAGGGCATATCGCCCAGAGAAGGGTCGACAGGGGCCGAGCCCACCGCGATGGTCACGATATGGACCGTCCGAGTGGAAGCAGGAGCATCGTCTCTGGTCCCGAGTGTTTCAGTCGAGCCATCCGTTCGGCTGACATCCCTCCCAACTTCCGATTGGCGACGGGGATCAGCAAGTTTACACGAGAATCCAATCTAGAAACGTGGTTGGTCGACTACCGAGTGGCAGTCCAGATCGGAGGAGGGGACGACCACGTCGCCATGAAACACCTCCCTCTGATGCTCGACGGCTCGACACGAGCGTGGCTGAACCAGTTGGCTCCCTCAAGCATCTACAGCTGGGCAGATCTGGCCCGAGTCTTCATCAGGACCTTCGAAGGGACGTGCAAACGCCGTGCTGGCCTCGTGGAGCTCCAGCACTGTGTCCAGAAGCAGAATGAGCCCCTGCGCGATTTCATTCAGCATTGGACGACCCTCTACCACACGGTGGAGAACGTCACAGAGCACCAAGCAGTCTGCGCCTTCAAGGCAGGCGTGCGGTACAGAGATTTGTACCTGAAGTTCGGTCGAACAGGCGACATCTCCATGAGTAAGATGATGGAGATAGTGGCACGCTATGCAAATGGCGAAGAAGAGGACCGCATTCGTAGCGACAAGCACAAAGCAGTCGCCGATGGAGATGTGAACAGCACTCGAAAGCATAAGCAGAAAGCTCCGTCCACTACGTAGGCAGAGGCCGCAGCCGTTACCAATGCCAAGTTCAAGGGCAAGGGGAAGGCTCAATTCACCCCCAAGAAGAAGCAGTTCGGAAACCCCATCCTGGACCAGCCTTGTCCAATTCACACGAAGATGGATGAAGAGGGCAACGCCATATATCCGAAGCATACCACTCGGCAATGTCGCCTCCTGATCCAGGGGTTCGTCAAAGGACAGACGAGTGAAAAGGACAATGAACAGGATGAGGAGGACAAGGAGGATCCGTTCCCCCAAGTCCATGCAACACTGATGATTTTTGCTGACGTTGAGAGCAAGAGTCGACTGAAGCTGGTGAACAGGGAGGTGAACATGCCCACGCCGACCAACCCCACGTTCCTCAAATGGTCTCAGACTGCGATCACCTTTGACCAGTCGGATCATCCAGCACACGTACCCATCCCAGGGAGGCAGGCTCTGATCGTCGACCCGGTGGTGGAAGGAGTCCGACTACCCAAAGTCCTCATGGACGGCGGCAGTGGCTTGAACATCATGTACGCTAACACTCTCAAGGGGATGGGCATTCCAATGTCCAAACTTAGCGAGAGCAGCATGCAGTTCCAAGGAGTCGTCCCTGGGCGAAAGGCCAAGTCACTCGGCCAGATCGCGTTGGACGTCGTCTTCGGCTCCGACAAGAACTTCCGCAAGGAAAAGCTGACGTTCGAGGTGGTGGACTTCCAGAGTGTGTACCATGCAATTCTGGGCCGCCCGACGTATGCGCGTTTCATGGCCCGTCCATGTTACGTGTACCTGAAGCTGAAGATGCCAGGCCCAAAAGGTGTGATCACTATCACAGGCAATCGGCAGCGGGCCGAGGAGTGTCTGCAGCAGGAATCGAGGATCGCCGATCAGCAGATGGCTGTCCTCGATCTTGACGAATACAAGAAAACAGTCGACCCCGCTGACTTGATGCGTTCGAAGAAGCCAGCTTCGGAGTCCGCATTCCAGTCGGCGGGAGAGACGAAGAAGGTCAGCATCCACCCGACGGACGACACCGCTGCCGCGACGAACATCTCCACCACCCTCGATCCTAAATAGGAAGCCGAGCTCACCCAATTCCTCCGTGAGAACTGGGACATCTTCGCATGGAAGCCCGCTGACATGCCAGGTGTACCCAGGGAGTTGGCTGAGCACCGACTGCATGTGGATCCCACCGCTCGGCCTGTCCGAGAACGCCTGCGTCGGTCCGTCGCGCACAAGAGGAAGGCAATCGGAGAAGAGGTGGCTAAACTTTTGGCAGCCAACTTCATTCGCGAGGTACACCACTCCGAGTTGCTCGCCAATGTTGTCATGTTGCCCAAGAAAGACAAGTCGCTCCGAATGTGCATCGACTTCAATCATCTCAATAAGGTCTGCCCGAAAGACCATTTTCCGCTCCCCCGCATCGATCAAATTGTCCATTCGACTGACGGTTGCGAGCCGTTGTCATTCCTTGATGCCTACTCGGGCTATCATCAGATCCGTCTATATGGCCCTGATGAATTAAAAACAGCCTTCATCACCCCATTCGGGTGCTTCTGCTACATCACTATGCCATTTGGTTTGAAGAATGCAGGAGCAACCTTTATGCGCATGATCCAAAAATGCCTCCTCGACCAGATCGGTCGGAATGTGGAGGCGTATATGGATGATATCGTAGTCAAGTCACGCAAAGGTTCCGACCTGCTGACTGACTTGGCAGAAACATTCGCCAACCTTCATAGGTACGATATCAAGGTCAACCCAGCCAAGTGTTCATTCGGCGTTCCCAGCGGAAAGTTACTCGGTTTCTTCGTTTCCGAACGAGGGATCGATGTCAACCCCGAAAAGATCGGGACCATCGTCCGAATGGAGCGACCGGTCAGAATACACGATGTTCAAAGACTCACAGGTTGCCTAGCAGCTTTGAGCAGGTTTATCAGTCGACTCGGCGAGAAGGCACTTCCTCTGTACCGACTCATGAAGAAATCAGATACTTTCGAGTGGACAGACGAAGCCCAAATCGCATTCGACGACCTCAAAGTCCTACTTTCCACCCAGCCAGTTCTTACTGCTCCGCTCAGTAAAGAACCCCTTCTTCTGTACATCGCGGCTACAAATCAAGTCGTAAGCATTGTTCTCACAGTCGAACGGGAAGAAGAAGGCAAAGCATACAAGGTTCAGCGGCCAGTGTATTATGTCTCCGAAGTCCTGACTCCTTCCAAGCAGAGGTATCCCCACTATCAAAAACTTATCTACGGGATTTACATGACTGCGAAGAAGGTGGCTCATTATTTCCAAGACCACTCGGTGTCTGTCGTTTCTGATGCTCCGTTGTCGGAAATCCTCCACAATCGGCCGAGTGGCGAAGTGGGCAATGGAGATGTTGTACTGCGACATCAAGTTCGAGGCCAAGAAAGCTATAAAGTCTCAAGCTCTGGCTGACTTCATAGCAGAATGGGTAGAACAACAGCAACCGACCCACATCTGTTGGTGGCAGTCGACAAGTTCACAAAGTGGATTGAAGCCAAGCCCATCAAAAAGCTCGACGCCCTTACGGCCATCAAGTTTGTCAAGGACATCATCTCCAGATTCAGGGTACCTCACAGCATAATCACTGACAATGGAACAAACTTTGACTCGGACAAATTCAAAGGTTTCTGTACAGGCCAAGGTATCCGAGTGGATTTTGCATCTGTGGCACATCCCCAAACAAACGGGCAAGTACAGCGGGCGAATGGACTTATTCTGCAAGGTTTGAAGCCTCGACTCCTGCCATAAGTTGGGCATGCCGCCGGCGCATGGGTCACCGAGCTACTTTCGGTGCTTTGGGGTCTCCGCACAACCCCAAATAGATCTACAGGGCGATCCCCGTTGTTCCTCGTTTACGGAGCAGAGGCAGTCCTTCCGAGTGACTTGCTTCACAACGCTCCACGAGTTGAACTCTTCTCCGAAGCTGAAGCAGAGCAAGCAAGGCAAGACGGAGTGGATCTTCTAGAGGAGGAGCGCGAGATGGCACTGACTCTCTCAACCATTTATCAACAAGATCTGCGGCGCTTTCACGCGCGACATGTCAGGAGTCGTACATTCCAAGCAGGCGACCTGGTGCTCCGAGTGGATCAGCAGAGACCTCACAAATTGGCTCCCACCTGGGAAGGACCCTTCATCATCTCCAAGGTGCTGAACAACGGAGCATATCGACTCTATAACCTCGACAGGGAAACGGACAAGCCGTGAGCATGGAACGGAGATCTCCTGAAGCGCTTCTACACGTGACCGTCGACTCAAGCAATGTAAAGAACAAGTATCGTTGAAGTAATACAAAGCAGATTGAGTTTTTGCAGATTCAAAATTCTTCCGCGGTCGCAGACTCCGGTCTAAAAAAAACTTAGCTGCGATCAAGAATCGCCTAAGTACAAACTTTCTCCGAGTGTGCACTAAACGTCGCACTCGGGGACTTAGCTGCGATCAAGAATCGCCTAAGTACAAACTTTCTCCGAGTGTGCACTAAACGTCGCACTTGGGGACTTAGCTGCGATCCAGAATCGCCTAAGTATAAACTTTCTACGAGTGTGCACTAAACGTCGCACTCGGAGACTTAGCTGCAATCAAGAATCGCCTAAGTACAAACTTTCTCCAAGTGTGCACTAAACGTCGCACTCGGGGACTTAGTTGCGATCCAGAATCGCCTAAGTACAAACTTTCTCCGAGTGTGCACTAAACGTCGCACTCGGGGACTTAGCTGCGATCCAGAATCGCCTAAGTACAAACTTTCTCCGAGTGTGCACTAAATATCGCACTCGGGAACTTAGCTGCGATCCAGAGTCGCCTAAGTACTAATTTTCTCCGAGTGTGCACTAAACGTCGCATTCGGGGACTTAGCTGCGATCAAGAATCGCCTAAGTACAAATTTTCTCCGAGTGTGCACTAAACATCGCACTCGGGAACTTAGCTGCGATCCAAAGTCGCCTAAGTACTAACTTTCTCCGAGTGTGCACTAAACGTCGCACTCAGGGACTTAGCTGCGATCAAGAATCGTCTAAGTACAAACTTTCTCCGAGTGTGCACTAAACGTCGCACTCGGGGACTTAGCTGCGATCAAGAATCGCCTAAGTACAAATTTCCTTCGAGTGTGCACTAAACGTCGCACTCGGAGACTTAGCTGCGATCAAGAATCGCCTAAGTACAAACTTTCTCCGAGTGTGCACTAAACGTCACACTCGGGGACTTAGACGCGATCCAGAATCGCCTAAGTACTAACTTTCTCCGAATGTGCACTAAACGTCGCACTCGGAGACTTGTCTGCGATCAAGAATCGCCTAAATAGAAAGCTTCCTTCGAGTGTATCTTACAGATCCACTCGGAGGCTTAGCAGACCCTCATTGAAGCTCATGTAGATGTCAAGACAACTAACAATTACATGAGTAGTAGAACCTCATTGAGGCTCGTGTAGATGTCAAGACAACTGACAATTACATGAGTAACAACTCGCTCCGAGTACGACCTTGCAGTCGCACTCGAAGACTTAGCCGCGAACACGAATCGCCTAAGTACACAATTGCCTTCGAGTGTATCCTACAGATCCACTCGGAGACTCAGCAGACCCTCAGTGAGACTCCTGCAGATGTCAAGACAACTGACAATTACATGCTCCGCATGTTTGCCATTGGCTTCACCAAGAAACGCCAAACAAAAACCATGAGCCAAAATCGTGTCAACAACTCTTTGGCAAAGGAAGAGCAAAAGATTCGATTCAAACTCAAAGTTCGTCTAAAGATAGTTGGTTCGGTGTAGATCAAGCTTATCCACACCGAACCACGAATGTGACGGCCAACAGCAGTGGCCAAAGTTTCATACAACTAACACTCGGCATACCGAGGTAAAAGTTTTCTCAAGAGTCGTCAGGACTGGCACTGGGACTGGCAGGCTCCACGAAAGTGTCGAGGTCGATCCCGTCTACGATGCAAGTGGCGCTCTCAAGGAAGGTCTCCATGAAATCTTCGAATCGAAGCTTCTTGGTGTTTGCGACCTGCAGCGCCTTCAGCTTCTCTTCGCGAGCCTCCTTGCAGTGCACTCGGACCAGCGACAGCGCCACGTCCGCACCACAGCGAGCCGCAGACTTCTTCCACGCCTGCACTTGGTTCGGGACCTCCTCCAGCCGAGTGATCAACCCTTCCATCTCTTGCCGAGACTCGTCTTCGGGCCACAGCTCCTTGTCGATTCGGCCGACGACCTCTCTCAGTCGACCGATGAAGGGTCCCACTTTGCCCAGGCGAATGTGCGCTCGGAGCATGTCTCGATTGGCATCCTCACCAAGTGGAACGTTCGAAAGAACCGACCACTCAACGTCAGCTGCTTCAGCCTCAGCGTCCATGCAAAAATCTGCAAAGACAAGATGAGCAAAAAGTAAGCGTAGAATGAAATACAAAGTCAAGAAGCACTCGGAAAAACAGAACTTACCATCGAGAAGCGCAATCATCTTCCTTGCCCAGTCACTGACGTACTTCTCCTGTGCTATGCACCGCCTGTTCATCACGTGCATCTGTCCCATCAGCTCGGTTCTTTGTTTCCCCATTTTCTCCATTTCGGCCACCAATGCCTTGTTTGCCTCACGGGACTCCTCCAAGGACTTCTCTCGTTCAGTCAGAACACAATTCAGACCAGCCAAGGCAAGCATTGCTGCATCCAGTTCCGCAGCAAACTGGATCTTTTCAGCTTTCAGAGTGTCGTACGCTGATCCCATCTCGCAAGTCTTCTGCAAGTCAGCGCGAAGAGACGATCAGACAAATTCAACAAGGACAACAATACAAACTCGAAGTTCTTCAGACCCCTGCCGACGCAAGCAGTCGACAGCGGTCTCGGGGACTACACCCAGTGGGTTCACTAAGAGTGACCCCACTGACATGAAGCTCAAACAGGTCCGCCCTATTGAGATACATAACAAAAAACAAGCCTATGAGGCTACTACTACCCGACCTGAGTAAAATTACTCTCGGGGACTAATCCAGTAGGTGCACTCGGAATGCCCCCACCGGTAACATTCGAACAGATTAGTTTTGATCTGATCAAGTTAAAAGAAAATTTATATAAAGACAACTGCCGGTGCAAGCACTCGACAGAAGTCTCGGGACTACACCCACTAGGTTCACTAAGAGTGAACCCACCGCAAACTAATCATTCTGTATCCGACTATCTGGCTTAAACACCCAGTGGGTTACAAGGGGAAAGCAAATACTTACTAGCCCACTTACTCGGATATCGTCCCGGAGTTCCAAGCTTCGCTTGTACACAGACGCGATGGAGTCGTACGCTCTCTTGGTATCACCCGCCATCAACTCCGCCTACACCATGGCCCCCTTGGCAGCTCCCACCTAATCTTCCGAGAGGCGCTGGACGTCGTACTGGACAGTCGACGGACCTGGCACCACAAGAGACTCCTTGGGCATCCCAAGTCCTGCTCCAGTCGGTTCAGCAGCGATAAGCGCCATTTCAGTCGATGGCATCGTCTCGGTTGGCGGCGCGTCCATGGCGGGAGTAGTAACAAATGGAACAGCCTCAAGGACAGGCGCCGCAGCTTGCTCGGACCTCTTCTGGTCGTCATCCTCCACATGAATCACCTCTGAAGGAAGCCCAACCAAACGACGTGAGACCACAGAAAAAAGGGCAAGACCAAAGACAGAATTCGTAAAACAATAATGTAAGCTCTCGGAGTCGCCACGACGTACCTTGCTGGGACGTGACAACATTGTCCGTATCCATGGAATCGTCTTCCTGGCGCGACAGAGAAGTGGCGGAGGTGGCAGCTCTGTCGAGTAAAATTCACTCGACCAATAAGCATGAGTTCAATCAAATACTGGAAGAAGATAGAAGAACAATGCACTTCCGCTGAGGTGACGGGAACGGTGACCCTCATCCGCGCCAAAGCCTTCCGAGGCTTAGATCCACTCGGTTTGGCCACCTTGGAAGGATGGCCCGCGGGCTCAGCAGCAGAGTCTCTGGTCCTCTTTGTGCTCCGAGCACTCGGAACCACAGGAGTGGCTGGCAAGGCACTCGGAACCACAGGAGCAGCTCGCGGGGCACTCGAGGCCGCTGGAGGAGCCGACGGAGCCACGGGTTCGTGGCGGCGTTTAGTTCGAGGCTCTGGTGGTGGGGGTGGTGACTTCTGCTCCTCATCTTCCCCCTCTTCTTCTTCGGACTCCTCCTCCATCTCCCCACTGTCGGAGACGTACTCGACGTTCTCCACGCTGCCCTCCTGGCTGCCTTCCTCTTCCTCAGCCGGATTCCCGTTCGAGACAGGAGAAAACCAGTTGGTCCACGCCTGCACGAGATACAGTCGACAACATCAGACGTCAGACAGTGATACAAGAAAAAGCAATAAATCTAAGACAATTCTGTGCACTCAACAAGTTATACTCACCTCATTCGGAGGAGGGTTGTCTGCGCGAAAGGGCTTCACTCGCCGGGCTCCTCTGGGGTTATCGCAGGCGCCTGTGATGTTGCGAACCCACGACGTCACAAGCTCCCCGGTCACGCACTCGGGGTTAGTCCGAGTGGAGTTCTCAGGCCCCGTGTAGTGCCACGTGGCGTGGTGTCGAGCTTGCAAAGGTTGGAAACGCCTACCAAGAAAAATCTCCAGCAAGTCTATGCCAGTGACCCCCTTTCGGACAACCTCTACCAACGCATCGACCAGAGGCTGGATCTGGATCTTCTCCATCTTCGTGAGCGCAAGCTGCCTAGGTGGAGCCGGTCGGTCTAGGCTAAAAGGTGGCAATCCAGTTGCGGCATTCGGGCAAGCAACGTCCTGGCAGTAGAACCAAGTCGACAGCTAGTTCCTAACGGATTCGGACAACTGAAGAGCGGGATAGCTACTTTTACTTTTCTTTTGGAAGCCTAAGCCTCCGCAGAGCTGGAGGAGGTGAGTTTTGTCATCCGACTGGCTAAGCCTTTTGATGGTTTGAGATCTAGCAGAGAAGATGTGCTTAAAGAGCCCCCAATGGGGAGGACAGCCGATAAAACACTCGCACAGCACGGCGAAGGGATCTGTAGATAGTCACGCTTTATGCCTTTTTCCTTTCGTCTGTTTGTACTCAGACAGCTTTAATGCTTCCGTATGGCTTGTATGACTTTGTTTGTATGACTTGAGTGTCGGGTCATGTGACCCCTACCTGTATGAACTTATTATGCAAGGCTCTTCCGAGTCTTCTAAATAAATGTTGTGACGTTGTATGGTTATGGTGTGATGCCATTGTTGTATCTATGCATATCGTGTATGTCATGCGTACGTGTGATGTACCGTGATATGTATGGGGTTCGACACCTAGTCGTATGCCCTTAGTAGCTCTATATACAGAGAAATGCCCCTTTGTGCTTCCACCGAGCCTTGGTAGTCCGCTACTGCTCTAGACACATTGGTTGACCGGCATGTATCCTTCTTAGTTCTTGTGCTATCCCTACGGGGAAATGTCACGCGATGTAATGGAGTCCTTGTAGCTTGCTACGACTCGTCTACACTCGCTGGCGACCGATACCTGCTTTGTTGGGTTATGTATGTATGTCTCTGTACAGTTGAGCCACTTGAGTTTATGACTAGTTATGTCGACCCGGGTTCTTTGACATTGGAATGCTAGCGACACAATTGCATACGTGACTCAAAATACGCAAACGGTCCCGGCTAAGGTAAGGTGGCAGCCGTGGGGTTAACCGTGCATGAGACTGCAAAGGGATGTGATGTGTTACAGGCTAGATTCCTATGGCTTAGGATCAGGGTCCCGACATCAACTATACCAAAACGTCACCGAACCTTAAGTGTGTAGACCCTGCGGGTTCGAGAACTATGTAGACATGACCGAGACACTCTCGGGTCATTATCCAATAGGGGGACCTGGATAGCCATATTGGATCCTACATATTCTACGAAGATCTTATCTATTGAACCTCTATGTCAAGGATTCAGTTAATCCCGCATTCCCTTTGTCCTTCGGTATGTTACTTGCCCGAGATTCGATCGTCGGTATCTCCATACCTATTTCAATCTCATTATCGGCAAGTCTCTTTACTCATTCCGTAATACAAGATCCCGTGGCTAACTCTTTAGTCACATTGCTTGCAAGGCTTGTTTGTGATGTTTTATTAACGAGTGGGCCCTGAGATACATGTCCGTCATATGGAGTGTCAAATCCCAGTCTTGATCCATGCTAACTCAACGGACACCTTTGGAGATACCTGTAGAGCACCTTTATAGTCACCCAGTAACGTTACGACGTTTGATACACACAAGGCATTCCTTCGGTGTCGGTGAGTTACATGATCTCATGGTCATAGGAATGTATAGTTGACATGCAGAAAACAATAGCAATGAAATAACACGACCACATGCTACGTTTAAAATTTGGGTCTTGTCCATCACATCATTCTCCTAATGATGTGATCCCGTTATCAAGTGACAACACTTGTCTATGGTTAGGAAACCTTAATCAACTTTGATCAACGAGCTAGTCAACTAAAGGCTCACTAGCAACATTGTTTTGTCTATATATCCACACATGTAT
Organism: Hordeum vulgare subsp. vulgare; assembly: GCF_904849725.1. Classification (NCBI taxonomy): domain Eukaryota; kingdom Viridiplantae; phylum Streptophyta; class Magnoliopsida; order Poales; family Poaceae; genus Hordeum; species Hordeum vulgare. Next base: position 60,629,637 of record NC_058524.1, read on the forward strand.
TAGTGTTTCCATTCAATACAATTCTAGCGTGGATAATAAACAATTATCTTGAAACAGGAAATATAATAATTATTATTTTATTATTGTCTCTAGGGCATATTTCCAACACGATATAGGGATGATCAAGGGGGGTTGCTCGCCTTGTTGCTCTGCTGCAAAAGGCTGGTCGTCAAGAGGGTAGTCGTACCCGGCAGCAGCGTCAGCTTCGGCGTCTACTGGGGAGAAGAAGGGGAAGAAACAATAAATAAAGGCAGACAGATGCATCACGGTGCATGACATGGAAATATGCAATGCTATGCATAAGCTAACTCACTACTACATGCTATGGACGGAGTGGGAAAATATTTGACGATATTTCCCGAGTCTTTGTGTACTACCGGAAATGGGATCCTAATGCCAAAAGGTCCATGTTCGTCATGCTAGGACCATGTGATAGATGAGCGGATAGCGCATTCGGATTCGTGGGATTTTTCTCATCAACTTTCATGTAGAATTTTTTTTCATCTAACTTAAAAATTATTTTATATTAAATTTAAAATTTTAACAATATTATGAAATTAACAGAATTATTTTAATTCAAAAAATGCTATTATAACATTAGCGTGACATGAGGATGATGTGAGTAGTCAACGGAGTTGTTGACTGGTCAAGCGTGACCAATGGGCCCCATCGGTCATAGACAGTGGGTTAAACAAAGTTTAATTAATTTTAAAACTTGATTATTTAATAGGGGGCCCACATGTCATACTCTCTTTAGTTAACAAATCGATTAAATAATCTAAAGAGGGGTGGGTCCTAGTGTCAGTAACTATTAGGAGTTTTAAATTAGTGTTTAAGCTAGTTGCTACAATGTGGGTCGAGTGTGAATGACTGATTAGCGTTAGTATTAGTGGCTAATGATGGGGGGCCACCTCTTGGTGACCCACCGTATGTTTGAGTGCGGCGACGCGCGAGCGACGCTTCTACGAGGGCCAGAAGCGTCGGTATGACTCGGAAGTGGTGCTACGGCCTTCAAGCGCCGCGACCTCCTACGTGACACTGGTGGTTGCGCGCGTCGATCTAAGTCGAAGAAGCACCGGTGTGGGTCGGTAGGGGCGCCGGTGAAGGGCCGTGGCGGCGGCTGCTCTCGGGTCAGCACACGCGCGTGCATACAACAACCAATTCGAGCGAAGCTAGCGCGGGGTGGGCTCTGGGGATCTCCACAAGCTCGCAGGTCAACCAGGAGCGTCTCGACCGGCTCCGCGTCGAGTAGACCGTCGGTCCTAGAGGCGGGAGGATCTCGATAGCAACGGAATCTTGCTAGCTAGCCTACGAGAGTGCACAGAGGGAGAGGACTACGAGGAGAAGCTCACAACGTTGGCGGGAAGTCTCAGGAAGGCCGGAGGAGCTCGGAGGGGTGCGAATCATCGGTAGCGAGCTCTCGGTGCCCAAGGGAAAAACGGGTCGATGGCGAGGCACAGGAGCACTTACGCTCCAATTCAATGAAGTGGTCGATGAAGGTGAGCCCAGCGGAGCCCGTGGAATAACTCTGACGGCTTGGAATCGAAGATGGTCGCGGCTTCACCCCAGCGCAGCCATGGCTTCTATCGGTCGTGCTCGGACGCGAGGGAGAGAGGCACATGAGGGAACTAATGGAGGTCCTAGTGTTTGTGGAGGTGAGAGAGAGTCGTGGTTTGCTCTTATCCCTGAGGGGACCACAGGATGCTCAGCATCGAGGCGATCACCGTTTGGACGGTCGCGCGCGCACCATGGCCTTCCCGTGGCGACACGATGAAGAAAGGCCGGCCTAAATGGGCTAGTCCAGCATGTAGTTGCTGGGCCTAAGTGTCCATTAGCTTTTATTATTTTTCTTTCATTTTCTAATTGTGTTTTCTTTTAGTCTTTTCTGTTTCATTTATTTTTAGCACAAATTAGCTTTAGAAAAAATGTGTGACTTGCTCCATTAAATAACTTGCAATATTTAGTGTTGCCTCAATTAGTTTGGGGGGCTTTTGAATTTGTTTGAAAACTTCATAATTTAAAAAGGGTATTTAATAAGTGATTTGACCTCTGTTTTAATTATTTTGAGGCACGAGAAGAGTTGATAAAATATGGCTTCATATTTTATAATTATCATGTGAATATTTTCAATCAAACCATGATTTCAATTTTCATGTTTGACAATATGTTTATATCACTTATTATTTGAATTTTGAATATCAACAGGAATTTGAAATGAGATATGATCCAAAGTTTGATCAAACACGGTTTAGCAAAAGCATTTAGCTTATTCTTGACCATCAGTGTAGCTTAATTACAATTATTACTACAGCTTAATCCACGGATGTGACAACTCTCCCTTACTACAAGACATTTTTGTCTCGAAATTAAGAGGTAGAAGGAAATAGCTCGGGGTATTCATCGCGAAGATGATCCTCACGTTCCCAAGTGGCTTCATCCTCAGAATGGTTTGACCACTGCATTTTAAGGAACATGGTAACCTTTTAACGAGTGTGACGTTCAGTCTGATCGAGAATGCGTATTAGGTGCTCTTTATAAGAAAGATCTTGTTGCAGCTCAAGCATATCATGATCAACTGCTCGGACATGATCCTTGAAGCAACGGCGGAGCTGTGACACATGGAAGACATCGTAAACCCGAGAAAGGTTTAACGGTAGTAGCTCCAATTGATATGCCACCTTTCCATGCCTTTCGATAATAGTGAAAGGACCAATATAGCGAGGATCTAGCTTGCCCTTGATCCCAAAGTGGTGTGCACCTCTCATTGGTGTGACTCGAAGATAAGCATTTTCGTCAGGTTGATAGACCATATCTTGATGATGATGATTATTTAATGGAGCGGTAGTGGGTCGGCGTCCTCTTGAGCGGCAGATCCATGGATGCCCGCATGAGTGCCTGCGTCGCGGCGACGAATGGCACGCTGACCGCGCCCTCAATGCGCAGGAGCTCGCCATCGCCGTCCGCGGCGAGGCGGCCGGCGACGGGGCGGTAGTGGGTCGGCGTCCTCTTGAGCGGCAGATCCATGGATGCCCGCATGAGTGCCTGCGTCGGCACGATGGGCGGAGAGGAGGATGAGGGCCACGGGTGTGGGGGCAGCGGGTGCGGTGACCGCGGTGGGGGATTTTTCTGGGTAGGGATGGGATGGAAGGAGCGATCGGGCAGTTTGATGAGGAGAGTTGGGGACGTGGGTGTTTTTTTTTATCGGGAAAGTGGGAATCGGGAGGGGGATGGTGGGAGAGGTCGAATCATCGCTAGGTTGAACCATCATTCGATCCTGTTTTAGTATTAGAGATTATTATAGTTCAAAGGCGAGGGACACGAGGTGGAAGAGCGAGGTCGCTGCCGGAATCCTGATTTCCTATTGATCGCCATCAAGGCAGTAGGAGATGGCGCGCGGAACTCAATAGCCACATCGATGGAGCCACCGCCAAAGCAGAAGGCGCGCGAGATCCATGCGCACACAAAAAAATTGGGAAGGCGAGGGGGAGACGCACAGTCGCCGAGGGCGATCGCTTGGAGCAGAAGAGAGCGCACGTCGGTCCAGCATTTTTCTTTTCGAACACAAAAAAATCAAAGGCAGGAGCGAGATCGAGACGAGGGTACTGTCACGCAATGTGCATGACACTAACTCAAGATGCGAGCCATGCACATAACTCAATAAAATAGCATCTGTCAGAATATAAAAGCTGCCGAAACGAGACAAAGGCAAGGGTATCAAGACGTATAATGTGTCCAAGTATAAAATCCCACCAACCGACATGGGAAGGACGTGATCGCACGTGATGCAATCCACGACCATGAATAAAACCAAAGATTCTGAATCACCACCTGAATCGACTGTAGGAATAGTACTACAGGAAGACAGAATAGTATTACAGGAAGACAGAGATAGGATACGGCGTTTAAAATATCCATACACGCAGATCATGATGCGAGTGTTTAACAATGTTATATACGTCCACATGTCGGGAGCACGTCTCAAAGGCAGAAGCGAGATGAAGACGAAGCGGACCTAAGGTTACGGGTATCATAAATAGTACCCCTCTGTGCTAAAATAACTTATATTAAACTTAAGACATTTATTTTAAAGTAGAAGGAGTAACATACATATTAATTAAATATATTTTGTAATGACATAAAATTAGATGAAGAAAGAAGGGGTTACATATATCATACTCCCTTCATAACAGTTTAGAAGACGCACGTAAATGATCTCTGGGACAAAAATAAAATATGATTGGCTCTAGTTTCCTTTGCAAGCGCTAGCGTAGTAACCCCATGACGTCTAATCATTTGAGAAGATAATGCTTATTAACGTCCACAACTATTAAACAAAGATTCATCTGGATCCTTTTCATCCTGCGCGGGCACCCGACATTTTTACTATGCATGTACCCTACTATTACTCTTACTTAACTACGCAGTAAATGTTATACGTTTTACTCCTCTTCTATTCTGAAAAAATATGTAAATGAAACTGAGCCTTCTAAACTGTAACGAAATGAGTATCATGATACCGTATCATTTAAATGATGTGATGTTATGTGTCATGTATAACAATAGATCAATTATCATATGATATCAACATAATATGACATTATGCATTACTTATTATACACTACTATCATACGCATGGTACTAGTACATGATACTTTCATTATGACCAAGATGATATTTACGACATAGACAACACATAGCACATACTATGAAATAGCATCAATCAGAATATAAAAATCAACGGTACACAAGCGAGATGGAGGTGAAGATATCAAGACTAGATAGCGGTACAATATGAAAAGCCCACCTAGCAGCATGCGCGAGGGACACGAAGCGAAAGGGCACGTGATGCGATTTGCGATGTGAGATTGGAGCCAGTGATTAGAATTTTCAAAGTTCAAAGGCGAGGGGCACGAGGTGGAAGTGCGAGATCCCTGCCGGAATCGTGATTTCCTGTCGACCTCCACCAAGGCAGTAGGAGATGGTGCGACAATCAGGCCCTACGAAACTTTTTAAAAGTTAACAGAAAAGCTGCTAAGATTCTATTGCAGAAGGAATGTCAGAGACAATAATTATAGAACATAGAAAAATAAAATGTAATACCTGGCACACACTAACTGCAGGGAAATATTGCGTTGCAGCCATAAACTAACAACCCAGGCAAAGGAGAAGTCGAGATTTATAAATTAATACTCCCTCTCTTCCTAAATATAAGTCTTTGTAGAGATTTTACTAGATTACTACGTACGAAGCAAAATGAGTGAATCTACGCTTTAAAATATGTCTGTAGATATCCGTATGTAGTCTCTTAATAAAAACCTTTAAAAAGACTTATAGTTAGAAACGAAAGAAGTAGTCGCCAGTCAAAGGAGAAGGCGAGATCCATTCACACACAAAAAAAGGTAAGGCGAGGATGAGACGCACAGTCGCAGAGGCCGAACGCTTGGAGCAGCAGAGAGCAGACGTTGGTCCAGCTTTTTTTCTTTCGAGGCCTAAAGTTTCTTTGCACTTAATACTGATTACTCCCTTCGTTCCATAATATAAGTCTTTGTAGAGATTGCACTAGAGGACTACATACGGATGTATATAGACATACTTTAAAGGATAGATTCATTCATTTTGCTTTGTATGTAGTCCCTTAATGAAATCGCTTAAAAAACTTATATTTAGGAACGGAGGGAGTACATGTTTGTTATTACTAGATAAAATATAGATAAATCGCACACAGAACATATGTTAGTAAATCATCATATTTCCTTCCAATATAAATTAAAATTATTCAATACAATTATAAAATACTCTGCCATCGTGGGAGCCAGCGTTGGCTCAACTGCTTGTCGATCAAGCTAGATAAATTGTTAGGGCGCATAGTTAAATTGTGTCAACGTGCTACATAGTTTCAGATTTTTAAAATATTCAACGACCTCCAATGCAGCGTTAGCACCACTAATGTGGATGCACCTATAATTTCCTGCAACCCAGTAAACACAAAAGGGCCACGCCGGGGAAGCAAATCTCATGGCAGAAGCGAGATCGGCGACAGTATGAAGAAACGAATAACGCACGGCATCCATCAAATGGGGTTTGTCAGAATATAAAAGATGAACGGCAGAAGCGAGATTGAGACAAGGGTGACCAAGCACATAACTCATCTCTGTCACAATATAAAAAGATCAAAAGGCAGAAGCGAGATCGAGACCAGGATACTTCCTTCGGTCCTTTTTAGTCTGTATATTAGCTTTGTCCGAAGTCAAAGTATCTTTACTTTGACTAAATTTATAGAAACATGTATCAACATTCACAATGTCAAATTAATATTTTTAGATTAATTACGAAAAGTAGTTTCATGATATGTATATTTAGTATTGTAGATGTTGATATTTTTCAATATATATTTGGTCAAACTTTGTAAAGTTTGACTTGACCCAAATCTAATATGCGGAGTAGAAAGGACCGGAGGGAGTACTCAATAAAACTCAAGACGCGAGCCATACACATATAACTCAATAAAATACTAGCATCTGTCAGAATATAAAAGCTCAATGCCGAAACGAGACCGAGGCAAGGGTATCAAAGGGTATTAGGACGTGTAATCTGTCTCAGGCTTTGTTTGTTTAAAAAGTTCTAAGATTTTTTTTAGTCCCAACTAAAAAGTCCCGAGTCCCGATCTGTTTCTTTTCAGGGACTAAACAGGGATTAGAAGTTATTAAATGACATGCAAAAATACCATGTTACCCCTATTAATATACTACAAGTTATTGAATGACATGCTAAAAGTAGGGGTACTTTTGAAAAAAGTGTCAAAAAATTTCCAAAAAGACCCTTCCATAGGGACTTCTTACTTTAGTCCCAAACACCTTCTTTTAGTCCGTAAAGTCCCTCCTGTTTCTTTCACATGGGATTAAAAAAGACCTTTTTTAGTCCCTAAAGAAAAAATCGCTGTAAAGAAACACCACCTGAATATAAAAACCCACCCAACGATATTGGAAGGACGTGATCGCGTGTGATGCAGTCCACAACCATGAATAAAACCAAAGATTCTGAATCGACTCTAGGAATAGCACTACAGGAAGACAAAGATAAGATACGGTGTTTAAAATATCTATACACGCAGATCATGATGCGAGTGTTTAATAATGTTATATACGTCCATGACCCTATTTGGATTCTAGGGTTAGAGTTATAGTGGGTTAGATTTGAGCCATCTAACCCTCAAAAATCCAAACAGATGTGTTAGAGTTGGTTAGATGCATCTAACCTACCCAAAAACTCTAACCCATCCAAAAGGTGCTTTTTTGAGTTAGAGTAGGTGGGGTCCAGGGAAAGAGAGAGAGGTCCAAAGTAGTCAAATGATTAAGAAAAAACATTTATTATCCATCTAACCCTCTCATCCAAACACCTTTAGAGTTAGAGTTAGTTCAGGTTAGTTCAAGGGTTAGAATCTAACTCTAACTCTAACCAGGTTAGAGTATCCAAACAGGGCCCATATGTCGGGAAGCAAGTCCCAAAGGCAGAACCGAGATGGAGACGAACAAGACCTAAGGTTACGGGTATCATAAATAGTATCATATGTATTAATTAAATATATTTATTAGGTGGTATAATATTAGATGAAGAAACAAGGGGTTAAATATCATATTCCTTCCACTAGTGGGGACGGGGCCTTTAGCCCCGGCCCGTAAGGGGGCTTTAGTCCCGGTTCACCAACCGGGACTAAAGGAGCGGGACTAAAGGCTAACCTTTAGTCCCGGCCCTGTTCCAAGCCGGGACTAAAGGTGCTCCACGTGGGCGCCTCGTAGCGCCCCAGGGGCAGGCCCTTTAGTCCCGGTTCGTTACACGGACTGGGACTAAAGAGTTTCAGATTTTGTTTATTTTTTGGGGTTTTTTAATGAAATTATTTTTTGGTTTTAGGGTTTTAGGGTTTAGGTGTTTGGGAGATTAACGTGATGCCTCGTTTGGTGTTCGGGAATTAGTTTTTATATAATTTAAATAGAAATAATTATGCATATATATATATATAAGATTAACTTATCTTACAAGCGAGCATATATATACAATTATATGGAGATCTGAATTATCGGGACTAGAGCCCGTCTATTCGATTACATGGACGAACATCAGTAATGGCCCCTAGCTACACTAAATCGTCCTTTGTCATATATAGCTTTCGTCCTCAGAAAGGTCGCAAGCTCCTGTGCAACAGCAATCGCGCGTTGCTCTGGTAGGACCTTCGTCCTCATGGTCGTGTACTATATAAGAAGAGGAGATGAATATGAATATCAATCATGATAACAAAGAATGACGGGTAAAAATAGAGGTGTGAATGTTCATTGCTTACGTCGAATTTGTGATCCTTGTGCTCAGAGGTAAACGTGCGAATGGTCTCGCAAACATAGTATCCGCATAGATGTGTCCCTCGTGGCTGTTGGTCGCACTTTACGAGAATAGAATATATATAATCAAAATAATAATCTAGCATCATAAATGTATTGAAAATAGAAGTATATCATACTACTATTTACCTGAGCCGCTCTAAAGGTCAGCTTCTCAGGCTCGATACAGGAGTCACGCACTTGAACCGCTTCCAAACTCTGCCCGACAAGGATAATGATTTGCTAAGTTTTTCATTAATTGATATATCAGAAAATCATCGAAAGAGACCGATAGAGCGCAAGAATGATTGAAATTACCCTTGGAGCATGTCCTGCAGGCTTTGGAACTCTTCCAAGGGTCTCGATAATGGGTCGAAGGCATCAACTCTTCCCTTATCAATTTGAATGTCCAACAGAATCCAATGGAAGCTACACATGTATATATATATGTGTGTGTGTGTCAGTAACTTATCAATTACACTTATAAGTGAATGGACACAACATAGTAAATACCCTCACCTGAAGTTGTATGGAAATAGTATGTGGTCACAGAAATTTTGATCTGTTAGAAACCTTAGAAGGTTTTCCTCCGTCTCCTTGGGTTAATCAGTTAGCGTCGCTATATGTATTTTATCTGGGTCAATAAACCCAATATTTATGATGTTCCTACTTTTACAATCCAGAATCTTCATTCTGCATAATAGAGTACAAGTTATATATAGACAATGAATTGAAATAACTAAACAAGTTATATGTAGACAACGAATTGAAAAACTTACACACAATAGCAACACATAAGCGATTTGTCGAGGGCGTCGCCATTGTACATCTGGAAGAGTTCATCAAAGTCGATATGGATTTCTTCGCGGCGGCCGTAGTACTCCCATGGAACACTCACCACGATCATCGTTCTCCCATTCTTTGATTCACTTAAGTACCATGTATGCAAGTAACGCATATTTGTTGGAAAATCATCTTTGCTGACCAAAGGTGCTCCATGACAAACTGTGGCTTAGGGGCTACCACAGCCTTGGGTAACCTGTCGTCTTGGGAAGCCAGATTGTCTTCAACCGGGATACCCCATTCAGCCGCTCACTTCTTTGCTAATTCCAAATCTTGCCCCTGCATCGGAGGGCGGACATTCTCGGTTAACACCCTGAGGGGTGGGATCGACTGTTTGGCCTGTTGTCCAAGCTGAGGAACGTCTGATTTTTTCTTGCTTGTAGTTGAACTTGATTTGCCCCCACTTGCACTTGCACGTGATCTGCTCTTTTTCACTTCCTTCTGCAATGTGCGTGTATAGTCATCAGGCTTATGGTGTAAGTCATACTGTGATGGAAGGGTCGTGAAGTATTTTGCAAATGCTATTTGCTTCTCGGTGTATTCCGGGCGGGGCTCGGGTTCCTTCTTTTTCATCTGCGCATCATGATGTTCCTTTGCTATCCTAGCGTTTTCCTCGGCGGTACGATCATAAGGTCTGACAGGAAGATTAGCATGAGGTACCTTTGGGAGGGGCGACCGTTTGCGCTTTGGGGGGCTCCGTCGCTTAGAAATCATCGGTGGAGTGTTCTTGCTGGCACGCTTCCGCTTAGTATCCGGAGCGGGCGGCGGCGGAGACGGACAACCCAAGTCCGGCGGCGGTGATCGAGATGGACTCGTGTTGTGCTGGCCGACGTCATGTGGAGGGCTTGGAGGTAATGGAGGTGTAGGTGACCTGTGACGACTCGGAGGCGGTTTTGTCCTTGGGACCGAGCTTGGAAGCTTGATGTAGTTCTTGTCCCATAGGATGACTCCACCCAGTACTTCTCCGAGTGTCCTCTCATCTTCAGGTCCAGCTATGTCGAGCTCCATATCATGAAACCCCGCCATGATTTCATCCACCCCGACTTTAGCAAAGCCAGCTGGAATCTCACGGCCATGCCAGCGTGCATCAGGGCCAGAAGGTAAAGCTTGTCCGACGGCCACCTTCATGGATATGTTCTTGAATTTCTGATGGAGTTCACATGATGTTGACTCCTTGATTCCATCCACGGGGTAGCCGGGACCGCCCTCTATCATTCTTCGTGCATCGTCGGGCGGGGCCTCAGATTCAGCCACCTTGCTTTTCCGCTTAGATGGGGCGCCGGTAATTTCAAATGCAGGATCTTCGTGGCGCGCTACTCCTCTAAGCTCATCAATCTGCTTCTGTTGCTCGTTAATCCTGGCAAGCAACTGGTTGAATTTGTCATTCTCCTCATCCTGCTGCCGCTTCTTTGCTCTCTCTCCGCTTCTGTAAGTGTCTTGGTCTCTGGCAAACCCAAGCCACCACGGGTAAGAAGGACCGAAGCCTCGCGTTCGTCCTCCATGTTCGTCATTGCCGAGCACCAGTGTGAGCAAATCTTTCTCTCTATCTGCGGTGAACTTTCTTTTTCCCTCCTTAATTTCTTTCACTATCCTTTTCCAATTCTCCCTGGGTATCCTAAGACCGTCATTGCAGATGAGGTCCCCTGTTTCTTCGTCGTACGAACCACCATGCGCAAGGAACCAATTTCTTGCTCTCAATTCCCATTCATCACGGAGTGGTTCAGGTACGATGCCTTTAGCTAGCAGATCTTGCTCTTTCTTATCCCACTTTGGGATGGCAGTCTCATAGCCCCCTGGCCCTAGCTTGTGGTGATATTTCTTCTTGTCGGCATTTATCTTGTTCTTTTCTGACAATGCCTGGGCATCTTCTGACTCCTTGTACTCTTGAAATGCCTTCCAGTGATTCGCCTGCTTGGCTAGATACCCCTCGAATACTGGCACTTTCTTTGTCTTCAGATAGTTTTTCCATAGCTTCTTCTTCCAGCTACGGAACAGTTCGGCCATCTTCTTTAGAGTCCACTGCTTGACTTTGGCCCTCAGTTTGTCTGCGGCGTCTTCATTCTCACATTTTGGCAGGTTGAAATGTGACATGAGATCATTCCAAAGATTATCTTTGTACCTTTCGACGACATAGTCACTATCGGCTGCCCCTTTGCGCTTGTTCCACTCCCGAACGCTGATCGGGACGTGATCCCTAACGGGAACTCCACATTGCTTCTTGAATGTGTCAGCAACATTCTTAGGAAGCTTGGGTTCGCCCGTAGGCAATATCACCTCAAAGGTGTAATGCGTCTGTGCATCCAACTTTCTAGTCGGGCCTCGTTTCGTAGCTTTGCTCGATGTGGAGGCCTAAGAGGGAGAAACATTTGTCAAATGAATGTATATGTATACAATATAGAGCTATCTCCAATATTTTTCACATATTACAAGTGATTGTCGAACTTCATATGTATACCTCTCCGGACTTTATTATTTCTTCACCGGCTTCTCCACCGGCTTCTCCATCAGTGGAGCTATCACCTTCTCCGTCATTGGACCTATCTCCTGCCCCATCGGCTTCATCTTCGTGTCGGTCGACCTCCAATTGCGTCATAAGCACGTGGCAGTCATGAGACTTTAGGTTTTGGAATTTTTTGTCTTTCATATTTACGATTCCCTTTATATTCGACGAGAAGCCAGTCGGGACCTTGATACTGAAAAGGACTTCAAAGAAGATTTCCTTCTCTTCCTTAGTAAGAGCATAGCTGGCACGCCCTTGAAACTGCCCTGGATGCATGCCATCTCTTCCTTTATGACGTTCCTGGTCCTCCTGTGCTTCTGGTGTATCTTTTGACTTCCCATACAAGCCGAGGAAGCCTAGAATATTCACGCAGAGATTCTTCGTGAGGTGCATCACGTCGATTGCCGAGCGGACCTCATGGACTTCCCAGTAGGGTAGCTCCCAAAATATAGATTTCTTCTTCCACATGGGTACGCGCTTATCAGGGCCGTTAGGAACAGGTTGGCTGCGAGGACCCTTTCCAAATATTACTTTTAAATCTTTGACCATATCAAATACTTCAGCACCAGTACGGATGACAGGTTTCCCCCGGGGTTGTGCCTTGCCATTGAAATGCTTGCCTTTTTACTTTAAGGGATGGTTGGGCGGAAGAAAACGACGATTGTACGGGTACACATTCTTCCAACATTTGTCCAGATATATACTTTCTGTCTCATCCAAACAGTGCGTGCATGCATTGTATCCCTTGCTTGACTGTCCTGAAATGTTACTAAGAGCAGGCCAATCATTGATGGTTACGAAAAGCAACGCTCGAAGGTCAAATTCCTCTTGTTTGTGCTCGTCCCACACACGTACACCTGGTTCGGCCCACAGCTGTAAAAGTTCATCAACTAATGGCCTTAGGTACACATCAATATCGTTGCCGGGTTGCTTTGGACCTTGGATAAGCACTGGCATCATAATGAACTTCCGCTTCATGCACAACCAAGGAGGAAGGCTGTAGATACATAGAGTAACGGGCCAGGTGCTGTGACTGCAACTCTGCTCCCCAAAAGGATTCATGCCATCTGTACTCAGACCTAACCATAAGTTCCTTGCGTCAGCTGCAAATCTCGGGAACTCTCTCTCAATTTTTCTCCACTGCGACCATCAGCGGTGTGCCTCAACTTATCGTCTTTCATACGATCTTCCTTGTGCCATCGCAACAACTTCGCATGATCTTTATTTCTGAACAGGCGTTTCAACCGTGGTATTATAGGAGCATACCACATCACCTTCGCAGGAACCCTCTTCCTGGGTGGCTCGCCCTCAATATCACTAGGGTCATCTTTTCTGATCTTATACCGCAATGCAGTGCATACCGGACATTTATCCATATTCTCGTACTTCTCACCGCGGTACAGGATGCAGTCATTAGGGCATGCATGTATCTTCTGCACGTCTAATCCTAGAGGGCAGACAAGCTTCTTTGCTTCGTACGTGCTGGCGGGCAATTCGTTCGTTCTTGGAAGCATCTTCTTCATCAGTACCAGCAACTTTTCGAATGACGAGTCAGTCACACCGGTCTCTGCCTTCCACTTTAGCAATTCCAGTGTGCTACCCAGCTTCTTGTGGCCATCTTCACAAGTTGGGTACAACAATTTGTTGTGGTCATGTAACATCTGCTCGAACTGCAACCTCTTCTTTTCTGTGTCGCAACCTCGTCGTGCATCAGAAATGACCCGGCCAAGATCATCAGCGGGCTCATCTGGTTCCCGTTCTTCATCCTGATCTTCTTCTTCATTGTCTTTCATTGCGGTATCAGTATACTCAGGGAACATAGATCGGTAGTTGTCATCATCGTTATCTTCTCTTCATCGTCGTCTTCCATCATAACCCCTCTTTCTCCGTGCTTGGTCCAAACATTATAGCCCGACATAAAACCGGACCGAAGCAGGTGGCTCTGAATGACTCTTGAGGAAGTGTAATCCTTCTCATTCCAACATTCAACACATGGACAAAACATATAGCCACCATCATGCTTGTTCGCATCGGCTGCATCTCGAAAAGAATGCACGCCTTCTCTGTAAGCGGCTATGCGTCGATCACCGTACATCCATGGATGGCTCATCTGTGTTATACGACAGTATATCAAATACAATCACGATCGTAAAAATTACTACCGCACGGTCTAAACGAGGAAATATAGTTGCTAACCTTTTAGACTAAGTAGAAATAAAGAGGAAGAGGTTTAAGCGTGGCTCGGGCATCTCATATCGTAGTTGTGTTCGGTGAACTGAAGCGGCATCGCTCTAACACACATTTCAAGAAACACCTCTAGTGCATCCAAAAAAATGGAGAGCTAGCACACACCCACACTCTTCCATCCAAAAAAATGCAAGGAAGAGGGGAGAGGGGGGCTGTGCTATATATAGGCAGAGGTCTTTAGTCCCGGTTTGAGACACAAACCGGGACTAAAGGTGGCGCACATGCGGGCTGCCCACCGTGTAGCCCTTTAGTCCCGGTTTGGGACACGAACCGGGACTAAAGGCTCCTTACGGGCCGGGACTAAAGCCTCGAGGGAGGCATTGAGAATTGGGGCGACGTGGCTGGGCCTTTAGTCCCGGCCTAGAGGCAGGCCGGGACTAAAGGGTCCCGGCCAAAGGCCCGTTTCCACTAGTGTTCCATGACAGTTTAGAAAACGTACATTAGCGATCTGTGGGACGAAGATAAAACGTAATTGACTTTAATTTTCTTTGCAAGCGCGTGCACCTCATGATGTCTAATATTTGAAAAGATAATATATAGTAACGTCCACAACTACTAAACAATGAGTCATCATGCATGGATCCTTTTCATCCTCCACGCGCACCCAACATTTTCACTATGCATGTAACCTAGTATTACTCCTACTTAACTACGCACTAAATGTCACACGTCTTAATCCTCTTCTATTTTAAAAATATATATAAACGGAACTGATCCTTCTAAACTGTGTCGGAGAGAGTATCATGATACCGTATCATTTAAATGATGTGATGTTATGTATCATGCATAACAATAGATCAATTATCATATGATATCAACATAATATGATATTATACATTACTTACCATACAATATTTTCATACGCATGATACTAGTATATAATACTTCCGTTATGACCAACATGATATTTAAGGCATAAACAACGTATAGGACATATTATGAAATAGCATCAATCAGAATATAAAAATCAAGGGTACACAAGCGAGATCGAGGTGAAGATATCAAGACTCGATAGCACGACAATATGAAAAGCCCACCCAGTGGCATGCAGGAGGGACACAACGCAGAAGAGCACGTGATGCGATTTATGATGTGAGATTGGAGCCCGTGATTAGAATTACTCCCTCCGTTCCGGTGTACAAGTTATTCGCGTAGTTCTAGGTCATCGATTTGAGGAATTAAATATGTGTTATATGTCATGAAAAATATATCATTAGATTTCTACACGGATGTAGTTTTTAAATATATATTTTTATCACATATGATACATATTTAGATAGTTTTATTATCGATCTAAAACTACGCGAATGACTTATACACCGAGACGGAGGGAGTATAAAAGTTCAAAGACGAGATCCCGATTTCCTGTCGATCTCCACCAAGGCAGTAGGAGATGGCCCGCCAGTCTGGCCCTGCGAAACTCATGGCCCGGCAAAGGAGAAGGCGAGATCCGTGCACACACAAAAAAATGGGAAGGCGAGGACGAGATGCACAGTCGCCGAGGCCGGTCGCTTGGAGCAGCACACAGAAGTCATTCGTCCAGCTTTTTTCTTTACGAGGCTTAAAGTTTCTTTGCACTTAATACTCATTCCATGTTTGCTAGTAGATAAAATAAATAAAAATCGCACACAACACATATGTTAGTAAATCATCCTATTTCCTACCAATATAAATTAAGATTATTTAATACAATTATAAAATACTAGTCGTCAACCCGTGCACCTGCACGGGTTAGTAATTTTAATATTAAATATAACATAGTTGTGAAAATTTAAAATACAATAATATGAATATGTCAATTTTCATTATTATTATAACACACGCATGTATACCTGGTTGGACATAGGGTCCGATGATGCTATAGTGCTTCGACTATTTTGTGATTAGATCTTTTGCTTCACATAATATGAATATTTTGATATAGATAATTATAATAACACATGCACGTGTACCTTGATTGGACACAGGGTTGGGCGAAAATACATTGCTTCGGCCATTTTAGCATATATATTCCTTTCTTATACTACCTAAAAAATATCAAACACCATATAATTATAGAGAGTATGTTAGTATAAACAATATACATGCTTTTTTTGTGAGGTGCATGCATGACTTTAATATCCCATTGAATCTGAATTTAGAAATTAAATCCATAAAAAAAATGTACTGCTCTCTTTTCCGATGAATCCTCTATCACTTTCTATATGTGTCTATTCTTTGTTTCTACATGCACATAAAAGATCCCAACGATGCAATATCTGATTGGTGAACATTAACTCAGTTTCCCGATATAGAAGGACGCACTTATATTGTTATTTTGTTTGAACCTCATTCCAATGGACATACATTTTGCCCTAGTTTTTTTTGCATGAGTGCTTATATTCTTTCTTACACATGCCTTAATGCATTGGACTCATCCTTCTACACATATGTGCATGAGTAGTATTGTTTGTTCTATCATCTTGTCGGACTTTAATTTTTATCTCATTGGACTTAAATGATGTATGTGGTATGGCACTCGTACTACAATAGATGGACTCCCGGGTGCAGATGGATACATGCTAAAGCGCTTGTTATGGTTTATTGAAAGAAGGAGAGAGAGAAAGGCGCCCGCTACGGATATTCATTTAACACATTATGGGCATTATTCTAACTTGCCATGTTGCACTTAAATCACGTATGACTTTTCAAATATCTGCCCAGGAAAAACTCGTAGCATATATGGATTGTTTCTTTTTAGCGTGTAGACATATCCCAAAACACTCACTATAGACTTGCTCTCTTTTTTTAACTTATCATGTTGGACTTATGAATCACGTAGCAATAATTCCGAGGAAACAAATAATATTTACCTACCTCCGTGAATATCTTTGATGAAGGAACCGATGGATGTTCTTTTTTGTTTTGCTTCACGCGAGAAGATCTTGTTAATGGAGTTTCAAGGCAAAGAAAACGGATCTGGTATCTTTTTTAGCAAGCAGACACATCCCAAAACAATCATTATGGATTTCCCCTTTTTTTAACTTATCACGTTGGACTTATGAATGACATAGCAATAATTCTGACGAAAATTACCTCTTTTTACCGCTTGAGTGTTTATGGAAGGAGTTATGTTTTTATAAGCAAAAATGCTACACGTACGGGAACTCTTTACAGGAGTTTTACGGACTGGTCTTTTTCCTCATTAATCTCCTCCCCTGATTCTTGGGGTGGGGCCCGCTTCATCTTGATCACCAATCAATACATTCTACCTTAGCTCAGTCCGTAAAACTCGTGTAAAACTCCTGTACGTGTAGCATTGCTCTTTTATAAGCCAACACTTGATTATTTGTTTTTTGGTTTCATCAATGTTGAACGTGTCAAAGCCTTTTTCCTGGGAGCAGCTGTTTTACGTAAGATTTCTATTTATCTCTCACGTTAATTATTTAATCCAACGGTATAATTTATTTTGATGATGTGGATTAATAAGAAGGCTTGAAAGGTGCATCCAATTAGTAAATATAAGATATAAGATATAAGATATAAGACTCTGTCATTGTGGGAGCCAGCGTTGGCTCAACTGTTTGTCGACTGAGCTGCATAAATTGTTAGGGCATCTTCAATGTGAACCCTCAAATTGTTCGTATATGCTAGGATCGTACTTTTTGGATATTTTTTTTTCATTTAAAGCGGACATGTATTCATGCACTAGCTGATCCTACTTTTTCCACAAATCAGTATCAAGCCGGGAGGGGGCTTTGCGGCTGTCCAGATCACTACCACGTGTGCTTACGATAACCCCGCTTCACCAAAAACTCTCTCCCTTGCCTGTGTCATTTCCCTCCCAAAGCGGTCGGTGCCGCTCTAGAACGTCATTCCCGCATTCATGCATGTCCATAGCGGATACGGCCTTTCACTAGAGTCTGCGTTAAAGTGATGGACTACCGAGAGCATTGCCCTGCACATGCCTATGCTCGGCATTGAAACATCATCCATCAACCCGTCTAGCTCCATTGTAGCAAGTACAATAAGGTACAGTCAGCAGGCTGTAAGGATTAAAATACTATATTTTGCTGAGTTGGATGAGAGAGAAGAGAAGGGAGAAGGGAAGCGGGCTTTTCCTGAAGAGTCAGCTCTAGCACGTGCTCCTAGGTGCTTTGTGAGAATGAAATGTGGACCATATATGATAAAAGTAGTACTTTTTATAGCTAACTATTGTACAAGCTAGCTATAAGATGGGCTATAAGACTTGTTATAGCCAGCAGTTGGCTATACTATTAACCATGCTCTTAGATGAGCGCCTTTGCTGAGAAACCTAATTTGGAGCCCGCCTTTTAAACATGGCCACGCGTCCGTAAACAACCGCACCACACCTCTGCTCTCCATATCCTCTTTGCAGTACACATGCCATGGCAATGAGCCCCAAACCCATACGGCACGGGCCCTTCGACGAGAATAAGAAGGAACTCTTCGGCATTGCATCCGGTTGGGTGGCCCGTCAAGCTAGCCGGATACAGGATGGCTTGCCGGTAGCTCTTTGGAGTCGACGCTGGCATATGGGCCGCCCTTCCTCGTCCAGGCTGTCCTATGCCGTCGCCCACCAAATCAATCACGAGTGATGGAAACACCACATACAACATGCGGAAAAAGAATCCATGTTTGCCGAGATTGATGAAACGACGAAGGAATTCGACTTGAGCGGCAATGACGACGACACCAACTTGGCATCGGTCGCGCTTCGCCGCCACGACAACAAGTCCGGTACGTGTGCGGCCACTGCCAACTGCGAGTAAATGTAGACCGTGGAAAGCCGCCGCCGCTATGTTCCGAGGAAGGCCACATCCATCATCTTGCCGTGTTACACAGACGATGATTTGCCTGCTTCGCGGGGGGTATAGGCCACTACGACCGTCTTCCCCCGCCGAGAAACCAACAACTGACTTGTGCTATGTAAAGGCGGAGGTTGTTCTTTCCCACTCGTTGAAGCATTTAGTTTTTCGGCTCACGACGGTCCAATGTGCTTGCTCTCAGACATAGGGAAACGGGCTCAACCACGTCCTTCGATAGACTAGGTTAGAATAGCCTAGCTTAGTCCGTTATAGTTTAGTTTAAATATGTCTAAAATGACAATGTTTTCGCTGGTTTATATGTGTATCATCTAGTTTGCATAAATTTCGTCTAGTTTGTTGAAGTCCTTTTTGAGATGTATGCGGGCATGTGGGATGGTCGGCTCCCATCAATATCCGCGTACTGGTCCAGTCCGCACACGAATACAATATCCGGTTTGAAGGTCAACGATGGAGATGTACTTAGTCTTTTTTTCATTCAATGTCAAGGAGCCTCGAGCTTTTCTTGCAACCCGATAGCATGAGAATATTTGGTGCATTGATGCTTGTGATCCTATCAATGCATTGAACTCACGTTTCTCGTTCAAATGTCAAAACGTAAAAAAAATACGATGTTCACAGAACATTATTGTATGTCGTCACAAAATTTGAAGCCAAAATTTAAAACAAAGGTCAAAAAACCAAAATGATAAATTCAATACAGAACAATACTAATATAAGTCGGGCTTTAGATTTGAGCCATTATCACATTAACATCAAATTTGTCATTTTAATTCTCAATATATGATTCACGTTTTGATCCGAAATTGCATAGATGTTTTGTCAACGTGCTACATAGTTTTAGATTTTTAAAATATTCAACGACCTCCAATGCATCGTTAGCACCACTAATGTGGATGCACCGTATAAATTACTGCAACCCAGTAAACACAAAAGGGCCACGTTAGGGAAGCAAATCTCATGGCGGAAGCGAGATCGACGACAGTATGAAGAAACGAATAACGCGCGGCACCCATCAAATGGAGTTTGTTAGAATATAAAAGATGAATGGCAGAAGTGAGATGGAGACAAGGGTGTCAAGACGCGAGCCATGCACATATCTGTCAGAATATAAAAAGGTCAAAAGGCAGCGAGATCGAGACCATGATACTCAAGAAAGGCATCTTCAACAGTTTGTTGGCAGAAGCGAGATGAAGACAAGGGTGTCAAGACGCGAGCCATGCACATATCTGTCAGAATATAAAAAAGGTCAAAAGGCAGCGAGATCGAGACCATGATACTCAATAAAGGCATCTTCAGCAGTTTGTTGGTTAACTTGTTGGTAAAATATGTCATGTCATCAGCCAACATATTAACATCCAATTATTTTAATGAGTTGTATCTAATTTGTCTAATAAAATGTGAGGTAATAAATAAGGTGCTTTCTCATTCTACATTGGAGCTTGTGCAAGGGTGTTGATTAATTTACATAATACAACCTTACTCTCTTTCCTCATTTATTGCATAACACATCATTAGACTGGCCATAGTGGGGGTATCATAGCTAGTAACATAGTCTTGAGACTAGCAAATATGATGATGTGGCAAGTAATTAAAGAAAAAAAGAGATGATTAGAGTATGTGTCATGCATGTTAATAAATGAGATCACCTATGATACTAGTTTATGTTACTATACACTATAAATGTAATATCATACAATAATAACATATACATGATACTACTATATGTTGCTCTTCACTATGAGCAGCCTTAAAAATCGTATGTGTCAAAATTTACCAACAACTTATAACTTAAAAATCGTATGCCCTACAAGCTCAGTAACTCAAGACGCGAGCCATGCACATAACTCAATAAAATAGCAACTTATCAGAAACGAGACCGAGGCAAGGTTATCAAGACGTGTAATGTGTCTGAGTATAAAATCCCAGCCAACGGCACGGGAAGGGCATGATCGCACGTGGTGCAATCCATGAACATGAAAGAAACCAGAGATTCCGAATCAACTCTAGGAATAATATTACTGGAAGACACAGGTACGATACGGCGTCTAAAATATCTATACATGCAGATCATGATGCGAATGTTTAACAATGTTATATACGTCCATATGCCGGGAAGCAAGTCTCAAAGACAGGAGCGAGATGGAGACGAACGGGACCTAAGATTACGGTATCATAGATAGTATCATACTTCCTCCGTTTCAAAATATAAGACCTTTTAGGGATTTCACTAGGAGACTACATACGGAGTAAAATGAGTAAATCTATACTCTAAAATATGTCTATGTACATCCGTATGTAGTTTATAGTACAATCTCTAAAAGGTCTAAAGAGGAAGTACATGTCAACTAAATATTTTTATTAGATGGCATAAAATTAGACGAATAAAAAGAAGAATAAATATCATATCATAATACTATATCATTTAAATAACATAATATTATGTATCATGCATAACAACAAATGAACTAATACCAACGTAATATGATATTATACATTATGAATGCAGTATCATACATTATTATACTTCTATTACAACCAACATGATATTCACTAGTAGAAAAAGGGGCTATAGCCCAGGTTCGGTTGGGCCATTAGCCCCGGTTCACGAACCGGGACTAATGCTAGCCCCGGTTCGGCCACGAACCGGGGCTAATAATCCTCCACATGGCGGGGCTGGGGGAGGGGGAGGGGTATTAGTCCCGGTTCTTATTACGAACCGAGTCTATTGCTTCGCTGCCTTTTTTAAGCATTTTTTAGGATTTAGGTTTTGCACTAAATTGGATGGGACTATTTTACTGCCCCATATTTTCTTATTTATTTGTTTTAGGCACTTTTTAATTCTTGTTTTGCACTAAATTGGATGGTACATACACAACAATAAAGAACAACTGTATTGCACATCATCGTCATGAATATATTACACCATCTCATCCGTCGTGTTTTGTCGAACATATTACAAGATGTAGACACGAGTTACATGCACATATGCATCTCTTTTACACTTTAACATTTCATCTGAATTGCATCGACGGGCAATAGTATTATCCCTTCACATCTAGGACCTCTGCATCTAAGAATCTGACAATTCCCTCTTGATTTTCTCGTACATGTTCCTGTGGTAGAAGACCGTCCCGCAACCGTTCAATCTAATTTAAAGAAGGAGTCAATATATATCAATGAAATCGAACACAATTCACGGTAATAAAATAAAGTTGTGAGTATTGTTTATCGTACTTCAATTTTTTTATGTCCCGATTTTTGCCATCTCATGGGTCGTCTCGTGAATTGAACTCGCAAACATAGTATCCACATAAATTGTTCTTATGTTCCTGCCTCAAGCACTTTACGAGAACACAGTTCAATCAAAAACATAATCAAGAATGATAATGGTATTGAAACTAGAATAAAGAGATGCGTGGATCTAGCTAGTAGTAGTTGCATCCATTTGTCTAAATATAAGTTCTGGATTCCAAACACCCTGACACTTGGCGATGAACCGTTTCCAAGCCCTACCAAGAAAAGGAAATGAATAAAAGAGTTCTATATTAATTACTTGCTATCAGAAAATGAATGAAAAGTTGTCGATATAGTGTCATAATGATTGAAATTACCTATGGAGAGATTCCTGCATCTTCGCCCAATCACCGAGAGGTGTGCGTTTCGGGTCCATGACATTTACTAGCCCTCGTCAGGTACAATGATTAACAGAATAAAGTGAAACCTGCGCACGCATAATGAGTCAATTATACACTTAATAACATCAAGTAAGCAAAAATAGAATGTGTGTAGTAACACTCACTTGAAGTTGTAAGGAAATACTATTTCCCTTTTGGTAGCGGAAAACCTTAACCCTTGTACCAAATTATTCTCTGTCTTGCGGGGATCCAGTGCGAGACTTTTGTCATGAATGAAATATGTGTCAATGAACCCAATGTTGTAGATTCGTCCTCTTTTACATTCGAGAATCTTCATTCTGCAAAATTAATATAGTGATGAGTAAGATTATACATGCAATGAACGAACTGAGTAAGTCTTAATGACATAAATTAATAACACTTACAAACAATAAGCACCGATGGTAGATTTGTCGAGGGCGTCTTGTTTGTATAGCTTAAATAATTCGTCGAATTCAATCATTAGCACGCCAGCTCCATGCCCGTAATGCTCGTTTTTATATGCACAGTAGATTCAGCTTTGCTCTTCAGCACATGCTCACATGTACCAGTCATGCAATCTTCGCATTTTTTTGGTAGCTCGTTGACTAACTCATATTTGACGAGAGGAGACATGTGCCGGTACACGTATGTTAGATCAGCGAAATCCTGTATATGGTTTAATTACTCAGCAATAGACATGCCATGAGCCTTGGCCGCTTCTCCGTATAGTGCAACAAACTCCGGATCGATACTAGTTGTTTCATCATTCCTCTGCTCGACCACAACTCTGCTCGAGCACACCTTTGTATCAGAATACACTTTGAGCGGGGGACACGATTGGTTTTTCTGTTGTCCGAGCTGGGCAACTAATTTCCTGCTGGACGTACTACTCTTCAACCGCAACTTTTTTTGCCTCAGACGACTTGAGAATAGAGCGTTCATAGTCTGCTCGCAATGGTGGTGGGGGATCTGCAAAGGTATTCAGCATTTTCACGCACGCGGCGTGATCTTCTGGGGTGATCGGGAACTCTGGCTCTTTCGGCTTCTTCTTGTTAGCCTTGTCAGCCATCCACTATTGATGTTGGGCGTCTTCCCTCTTAATATTTTCCTCTCCACTATAGTCCCAAGAGCTCATCTCCATATCCTTATGAGGTACTTTCGGGAGGGGCGACAACTTACGTTTTGGTGATCGGAACCCCTTCTGCCACCACTATTAGCGGTGCTACGTTTCCACTTTTTGCTCTAATCCTCAGTGGACGGAGACAGCTGACGGGTCGGTGGAGACGGCTGATGCGGCGGTGGAGACGGCTGCGCTGGAGACTGGTGAGAGGGTGAAGACGATGGTTGCGCTGGAGACTAGTGAGGCGGCGAAGACGACGGTTGCGCTGGAGACAGGTGAGGTGGAGGCGAAGAAGGATTGCTGCTCTGAGGAGTCGGTGGCCTTGGTGGCCAATTTGGAAGCAAGATGTGCTCCTTTGGCCATACAACGGTCTGTTTCTTGACTTCTCCAAGTTTAGTCAAATCCCTATCTTCACCTGCAGGGTAGTCCAGCTTCAGCTCCTCATAATCTTTCATCACTTCATCCACCGCGACGACAACGTACCCTTTTGGAATCGGAGAGCAATGCCAAGTTGGATTATGTCCAATTGGTACGGCCATGGCGACCGCCACCGTCAACCTTAAGTTAGCAAGTTTCACCTTTAGCTCACAAGGTGTGCTCTTTGTGATATCATCGAGTGGGTAGCAACGAGGAGGAGCTGTCTTCAGTGCATCATCATCACCATCATCCTGGAGCTGTGTGGAAGCGACACTGCTTTTCCGATTTGATGCAGCTTCTATCATGAGCCACTGAGATTGGCCGCTACCTTGTTGTCTGTCGTTTTGATCCTGCTGCAGCCGGTTTACTTCTTATTTTACATTATGCAGTCGGTCTGCAGCAGCCGCTTTCTCAACTGCCTCCTTTTCCTTTCTCCTATGATGGCTTCTATCGGGAAATCTCTTCCTTTCCTCGGAAAATGCAAGCATCCACGGCAGGGAGCCTCGTAAGCCTCGCGCTCGTCCTTTTTGTTCATCATTCCCAAGGGCGCGTGAGAGCTCGTCGTTCTCTCTATCGGGAACGAACCGTCCCTCTTCAACATCATTTACTGCACTTCTAATGTTCTCGATGGGTAGTAGGGGATTATCTTTGTGTCGTTGGTTATATATTTCCTTCCCTTCTGCATCCAACATGCCCACATGCCCGTAAAACCAGTTTCTTAACCGTTCGATCCATGTTAAGGGCTCTGGAGTGATATTGTTTCCCAGGACTGGTGCCTCAAGTGCTTCCCACTTAGCCATGTGAACGGCGTAGCCAGCAGGCCCCATAACATGGTGATACTTCTTCATACGTGCATTCCACTTATTTGTTGCAGACTTTTCAAGGCTTCCTCTGATTTCTTGTACGCCACAAATTCGGACGATTAGTCTTTTATCTTCTGATAGCCGTTATCGAAATCTCGAGTCTTATCATGCAAGATAAATTCTTGGTGCAATCTTTTCTTCCAGCCCCTCAATAGATCGGTGATCTTCTTAAGAGCCAATGATATGTCTCCATCGTATCTACTTTTCCAAACTCTTTTGCCCTTGTTTTGGACTCTAATTTGCATGATTTGAATGGAACTAACCTAGACTGACGCTGTTTTCAGCAGAATTGCCTTAGTGTTGTTTTTGTGCAGAAATGAAAGTTCTCAGAACGTCCTGAAAATTTACGGAGAATACTTCTGGAAAATATGAAAAATACGTGCGCAAAGATTCACCGGAGGGGATGGGCCAGTGGGCCACAAGCCCTGTAGCCGCCACCCCCTGGTGGCGGCTAGCAAGCTTGTGGGGCCCACGTGGCTCTGCCGCCCCCAATCTCATCTCTATAAATTCACTTTCGTCCCAGAAAAAATAAAAAGAGAAGATTTCGTCGCGTTTGCGATATGGAGGCACCGCCACATCCTGTTCTTCATCTGGAGGGCAGATCTGGAGTCCGTTTTGGGCTCCGGAGAGGCGAAATCTTCGCCATCGTCATCATCAACCTTCTTCCCTCTCCAATTCCATGAAGCCCTTCATCGTTCGTGAGTAATCTATTCGTAGGCTCGCTGGGCGGTGATGAGTAGGATGAGATCTATCATGTAATCGAGTTAGTTTTGACGGGGATTGATCCCTAGTATCCTCTATGTTCTGAGATTGATGTTGCTACTACTTTGCCATGCTTAATGCTTGTCACTAGGGCCCGATTGCCATGATTTTAGATCTGAAATTATTATGTTGTCACCAATATATGTGTGTTTTAGATCTGATCTTGCAAGTTGTAGTTACCTACTATGTGTTATGATCCGGCAACCCCGGAGTGACAATAACCGGAACCACTCCCGGTGATGACCATAGTTTGAGGAGTTTATGTGGTCACCAAGTGCTAATGCGTTGGTCCGGTTCTTTATTAAAAGGAGAACCTTAATATCCCGTAGTTTCCTTTTAGACCCTGCTGCCATGGGAGGGATGGACAATAGATGTCATGCAAGTTCTTTTTCCTAAGCACGTATGATGACACACGGAATGCATGCCTACATCACATTGATGAACGGGAGCTAGCCACATATCTCTCCGTGTTATAACTATTGCATGATGAATATCATCCAAACAAATCACCGACCTATTGCCTACGAGTTTGTCCCACTGCTGTTGTTACTTGTTTTGCTCTGCTACTGTTGCTACTTGCTACTGCTGTTACTTTCTACCGTTGCCGCTGTTGTTACTCGCTCTGCTGCTACTTTGCTATTGATACTTTGCTTGCAGATATTAATCTTTCAGGTGTGGTTGAATCTGACACATTCAGCTGCTAATACTTGAGAGTATACTCTCACTTCCTGTCCGGTGAATCAACAAATTTGGGTTGAATACTCTACCCTCGAAAACTGCCTCGATCCCACGCGCTGGTGGGTAATTGTAAGACAATTTATAATTGTTGAGAAATCGAGAATAGCATTCGTCTAGCCATTGCCAGAGAGTGCCAATCAGCCAACGCCTTGACTTTTTTTCTCTAGGGCCTCTTTTCTCCTCTTCATTTCCTCCTCATTTGGCTCCTCCTCATCTTGATCCACCTCTGGCGCCGGCAGGGTGAAATAAATTATGAGCTTTCTCCAAAGGTTTTCTTTGGCTACTGTGCCGGCATATGAGACTCCTTCCTCCCTTGGCTTAATCCATTCTCGAGTGGTGACAGGGACGTGGTCCCTAACAAAAACTCCGCATGCTTTCACAAACTTCTGCTTTACATCTGGGGGGGCAATTGGTTGCCCGACATTTGAGAGTCTTTCGATCCTGTACCTCTCACCGTCATCCATCTTCTTGGTTGGGCCTCGTTTCGTCCGTACTGAAGTTTTGCTCGATCCGGAGGGCTAAAAGAAAGAGCGTTAATATATGTATATAGACAACAGAGGATTAATTTATTAATATATATGCACCTCGACGGAGCCGTCGGCTTCTCCCTCGTTGACTTCTTCCTCATTGGAGCCGCCGAGTCCTCCCTCACCCGAGGCGTGGGCTTCTACCTCACCGGAGCTTCTACCTCCTGTGTTGAGAGACTCATCTCCCTCACCGAACTCGTTCAGGAAATTAATTGGTGACATCGCCAACAATAAAATCATCCCCGTGGATGACACCATGCATCGCGTCTTCCTGATATTCGTCTCTCCCGTGTATTGGATCCATAATATCTGCAAATTCATTAAACATAAAAAAACTAAATTAACTAACAACTAAAACTCCCGCTTATATATACACCGAATAATCCACTTAATTAATGCATCATCGAATAATACACTCAATATTATTGAATACATAATCTGGAATACATCATTAATACATCTCTCGAATACAGTAATACATCTCTCGAATAATATATAACTGATCAACCAATAAAGAGTCATCGGTGTACTGAGGTGCGGGCGGTGGACATCCAAAGAGCAGGGACCATCACCGGATCATAGCTCGGGTGAGATCCTTGAAGAACCTGCTAGGTATTGGAGGACCTGGCATCCAACGCCTCCATGTAGCGACGGACGTGCTCATCCTCATCCCTGACACGGCGACGTACCTCCTCCTCGGGGGTCGGCACCCTCGGCACCGAAAGTGGCCCCCGCGACCGCCACCAAAGAAGGTCCGTGTCGTCGACGGGAGCCTGGTTCCTCACCAAGTTGCGCGCCCCGGAAGGTAACTCCTCCGAGTGCCAGCCCGGCGGCGCCCAGTCCCGCACATGCTGGCACCTATCAAGCAGGTGGTCGCCGCCGAGTTGACGACGAGGATGCAGGCCGCGCGTCGTATGTCCTACTATTTAAATTCCTACTATTTAATAAACTTTTCTAAACTTGTACCCCCTGTGTTCCAAAATAGAAGACTTTTTAAAGGTTTCATCAGAAAACTACATACGGAGGAAAATGAGTGAATATATACTCTAAAATATGTCGAACGGATTCTCTTAACCTTTAAGGTATTTAACAAAATGGCGACATTCTGGATGTGCAGAAAATGGTCCATATTTTTCCTGATCTCATCTACCCTTCTATATGTCACATTGTCTACTCTCAAATGATTCAAGAAAACCATGACTTCATCATTACCTGGTAGTAATAGGCGCATGATGCTATGAAGCTCGACAAAGTTGTTTTGTAACGGTATCCCGAATAGGATAATTAGCTTTTTGGTACGCAGTTCAAAAAGAGCCATCCGAATATCGCTATTTGGAATGACTTTGCTGAACTTCGTACCAAAAACGAATTATCCTATCAGGAACTCTGTTCCCAAACAACTTTCGAGAGCTTCATAGCATCATGCGCCTATTACTAGCAGGTAATGATGAACCATGGATTTCTTCAATACTTTGACAAACAACGTGACATGTAGAAGCTAGCTAGCTATGTTACAGAGATGAGATCAGAAAAAAAATTGGATCAACTTGTGCACATACATAATGTGGCATTCTTGATAAATCCATTATTAAAGGACTAAGAGAATCTATTGTCTACATATATATACTAATTAATTGCAAGCACATAACAAACTTTTGCAAATGTCAAAATTATCAAACTTTTGCAATTAGTTATAAAATATTAACAAAGAAATACGAGTAGCAAACTTAACATAAACGGAAAACCTTAACCATTTATATGTCAAATCTACTGTAAAACCTAAATCATTTATATGTCAAATCTACACTAAAACCAAAATCATTTATATGTCAAATCAAAACTTTAACCAAAACCTTCTTTTTTGCACTAATAACCTACTTAAGCTAAACTAACAATAACCTATTTAACACTAACAAAGCCCTAAACTAACCTACTTGACCTAAACTAACACTAATAGAGCCTAAAGTAACTTAATTAACCTAATGGATATATGCAATGAAATGAAAAAGGCAAAAAAGAACTCACGGTGGGGGAGGTAGGCGACGGCGGTGGGGAAGGAGTGGCGTCGATGCTGTGGGGAGGGGGTGGCGCCGCGGGTATGCGTTGGCGAGGGCGTCGGGGGGCGCGTCGGCGAGGGCATCGGAGGGCGTCGCGGCATCCTCACAGCGACGTGTTCGGCGTTGAGGGCATCGCGGCAGCCTGGCGTCGGGTCGTCCGTGCGTCGTGCGCGAGATCGAAAAAGGAGAAGTTCGGGGAGGAAGAAGGGCGCCTTATATACTCCAGGCCTTTACTCCCGATTTGGGACTCCAACCGAGACTAAGGGGGGGGTCTTTAGTCCCAGTTGAAGCCACCAAGCGGGACTAAAGGTCCTTTTTCGGCAGGCCGAAAGGCAGGAAGTGCGACCTTTAGTCCCGGTTGGTGGCTCCAACCGGGACTAAAGGGGTGGTCTTTAATCCCGGTTGGAGCCCCAAACCGGGACTAAAGGTCTGGGGCTCGCACCGGCGCGGGGCATGGCAAAGTTTAGTCCCACCTCGCCAAGCGAGGGGCGCTCGCTGTTGTTTATAAGCCCCGCCGTGGCAGCTCTTTCGAGCTCCTCTCTAAAGCAGGCCTATGGGCCTAACTTTCCTCTCTGTGCCTGTTGGGCCTATTGGGCCCGCGGGCCTGCATCCTGGCCCACCTTTCGTGTAGGGTTTCTAGTCGTATGCAGGTCGTGATGGCCCAATAGGCGGCATTTTTTACTTTAATGTTTCTTAGTCCCAGTTTATACTTTAATTCTTTGCTATTAAAGATTTTTTTTCTTTTATTTTAGTTTTCTATTAAAGATTTTAACAAAAAACCTTTATGAAAATTCTTTTGACTTGATATTTTCCGTTTCTTTTTAGTTAATGTTTTACTTGATTCTTTTTAAAAAATAAACACTTTGATAATTTTAGTTCATTCTTTTTACTTAATGTTTTAGTTGATTCTTTTTAGTTGACATCATAAATTTTCAACAATTTGTGACTTCATTTGGTATTTTTCATGGATTTACTTATTTTTTGAGCTAATTGACTCTGAAATTGAAAAGCACTATAAATGAACTCTGAAAAGGTTGAAAGTTGGCATGGTATCATTATTTCTCCCACATAGCATGTGCTAAAAAGTTGAGAGGGTTACGACAACAAATGGATGCACTTTGTGTACAAAACGGACAATCTCTTTCGAAGTATCACGGTTTCGAACGAAAACTCATGTGTTACAAAGGGATTTCATTTTTTTGAACTTATTTGAACTGCATACTTTTTGTGTGTTCAAAATGCACCATTCAAAGGCACATCATAAATTTTTAACAATTTCTGACTTAATTTGGTATTTTTCATGCATTTACTTATTTTTTGAGCTAATTGACCCTGAAATTGAAAAGCACTACAAATGAACTGTGAAAAGGTTGAAAGTTGGCATGGTATCATCATTTTACCCACATAGCATGTACTAAAAAGTTGAAAGGGTTACGACAAAAACTGGATGCACTTCGTGTATAAAACGGACAATCTCTTTCGAAATATCAGGGTTTCGAACGAAAACTCATCTGTTACAAAGGGATTTCATTTTTTTGAACTTATTTGAACTCCATACTTTTTGTGTGTTCAAAATGCAACATTCAAGGGCACATCATAAATTTTCAAAAATTTCTGACTTCATTTGGTATTTCTCATGCATTTACTTATTTTTTGAGCTAATTGACCCTAAATTGAAAAGCACTACAAATGAACTCTGAAAAGGTTGAAAGTTGGTACGGTATCATCATTTCACCCACATAGCATGCGCTAAAAAGTTGAGAGGGTTACGACAAAACTGGATGCACTTCGTGTACTAAACGGACAATCTCTTTCGAAGTATGGGGGTTTCGAACGAAAACTCATGTTTTACAAAAGGATTTCATTTTTTTGAACTTATTTGAACTCCATACTTTTTGTGTGTTCAAAATGCACCATTCAAAGGCACATCATAAATTTTCAACAATTTCTAACTTCATTTGGTATTTTTCATGCATTTACTTATTTTTTGAGCTAATTGACTATGAAATTGAAAAGCGCTACAAATAAACTCTCTAAAGGTTGAAAGTTGGCATGGAATCATCATTTCACAGACATAACATGTGCTAAAAGTTGAGAGGGTTACGACAAAAACTAGATGCACTTCGTGTACAGAACGGACAATCTCTTTCGAAGTACGTACGGGGTTTCGAACGAGAACTCGTCTCTTACAAAGGGATTTCAATTTTTTGAACTTATTTGAACTCCATACTTTTTGTGTGTTCAAAATGCACCATTCAAAGGCACATCATAAATTTTCAACAATTTCTGACTTCATTTGGTATTTTTCATGCATTTACTTATTTTTTTGAGCTAATTGACCTTGCAATTGAAAAACACTATAAATGAACTCTGAAAGGTTGAACGTTGGCATGCTATCATCATTTCACCCACATAGTATGTGATAAAAAGTTGAGAGGGTTACGACAAAAACTAGATGCACTTCATGTACAAAACGAACAATCTTTTTCAAAGTTTAATACATTAGTACACATCACATAAAGTTTAATACATTGCATAGATTTATATTTCGATCCCTTGCCTATGATCACTTTGGACGTAACCATGGAGCATCTTCATTATTTAACGGGATGCTTGGGTCAATTCTCACTATGAAGGGCGGAATTTCATCAAACTTATTATAATCTGCTGACATGTCTATCTTGTCCTCGATTCCCACGATGTTTCTTTTCCCTGAAAGAACTATGTGACGCTTTGGCTCATCGTTCGATATATTCATTTGCTTCTTTTTTCTTTTTTTGGTCTGGAGGACATGTCTTTCACGTATAAAACTTGAGCCACATCATTGGCTAGGACGAATAGCTCGTCTGTGTAACCAAGATTATTGAGATCAACTGTTGTCCTTCCATACAACTGGTCTACCTTTACCCCTTCTCCATTCATGTTCACCCAACTACATCGAAACAAAGGGACCTTAAAAGTAGGTCCATAGTCAAGTTCTCATATCTCTTCTATGCAACCATAGTATGTGTCCTTTTTTCCATTCTCGTCTGTTGCATCATAGCGGACACCACTATTTTGGTTGGTGCTCTTTTTATCTTGGGCGGTCGTGTAAAATGTATTCCCGTTTATCTCGTACCCTTGGAAATGTAATACAGTCGAAGAAGGTGACACGGCCAACAAGTAGAGTTGATCTCCAACAGTGTTGTCATTCATGAGACGTGCTCGCAACCAACTACCAAAAGTATCCATGTGTTTTTCTTCAATCCAGGAGATAGCCTTCACCGGGAACTCGGAGCGTACACAATTCTTGTGTTCCTCGATATACGAAGCCTCGAATGTGGAACTTTTAGAACTCTGTAGTGTGTTTGAGTGAAAGAATGCTCGTCCCTAAGTATCACTGGTTTCTTTCCTAGCGTGCCTTTTACACTCAGTCTCCCCTCATGTAGAGATACAGGAACACCAATCAGCTTAAGGTTAGAAAGAAAGTCTACACAGAACCCAATGACCTGCTTTGTTCCATAGCCCTTGGAGATGCTTCCTTCTGGCCTAGCACGGTTATGCACATATTCTTTAAGACTCCCATGAACCTCTCGAATGGGAACATATTGTGTAGAAATACAGGACCATGAATGGAGATCTCGTCGACTAGGTGAACCAGGAGATGCGTCATAATATTGAAGAAGGACGGGGGGAACACCAACTCAAAACTGACAAGACATTGGACCACATCCTTTTGTAGCCATTCCAGACGTTCTCGATCGATTACTAAACCCTAAACCCCCTAAACCCTAAACCCCAAACCCCTAAACCCTAAACCCAGGAATTATAATAATAACTTGTTTATCATTGCCTCTAGGGCATAATTCCAACACAACATCAATCTCAGAACATAGTGGATACTAGGGATCAATCCCCATAAAAACTAACTCGATTACATGATAGATCTCATCCTACTCATCACTGCCCAGCGAGCCTACGAATAGATTACTCACGAACGACGAAGAGCTTCATGGAATTGGAGAGGGAAGAAGGTTGATGATGACGATGACGACGATTTCCCCTCTCCAGAGCCCAAGACGGACTCCAGATCTGCCCTCCAGATGAAGAACAGGAGGTGGCGGCACCTTCGTATCGAAAACGCGATTTAAACTTCTCTTTTTTTTCTGGGACGAAAGGCAACTTATAGAGCTGGAGTTGGGGGCGGCAGGTGCCTGTGGGCCCCACAAGCCTGCCCACCGCCAACAGGGTGGTGGTGGCGAAGCAGGGGCTTGTGGCCCACTGGCCCACCCCCTGAGGTGGAATTTGGCGCAGATATTTTTTATATTTTCCAAAACTGCTCCCCGTAAATTTTCAGGACGTTTGGAGAACTTTGATTTCTGCACAAAAATAACACTAAGGCAATTCTGCTGAAAACAGCGTCAGTCCAGGTTAGTTCCATTCAAATCATGCAAACTATAGTCCAAAACAAGGGCAAAAGAGTTTGGAAAAGTAGATACGATGGAGACGTATCACTCCTCTCTGTCATTGCTAGGATCACGATTGGAGCGATGACTTACATCGAGTACACGTTCTATCGCCAAAGGATCAGCAACGCTGTGACTATGCATCAGGCTTCGGTGCATTTTATTGGTTGGCGCATCGAGACCTACCATGTACGCTTCATCAAGAGAGCCATGCCTATAGAGAGGCAGGCTATGCAGATGGCTGCGAGGGAGGCGATTGCCCGTCTCTGGGACACCCTTCCAGTAATGAAGACTCGTCCATATCAATACCTCACGTGCCACGTCCCGTACACTAGTCACTACGCTTTTGCGTGCCCTAGAGGACAGGATGATGAGGCCACTTGGATGCTCGTGCAGTACCTCATGGCCCTGGAGTCAGCCTTCGACGGCTTAGTGGATGACTTGGTGGCTGCTCGTATGGAGGCTCATGCACTTCCTCCTAACAGGACTGCGCTTCTCCGTCCCACGCCATCCCAGTCATCCCTTCCTCCACAACTTCATGTGCACCGTCATTCCAGCCACTTAGCTGCCAGCTGCCTACACTTGAGGAGTTCAATCAAGTTATTGCTCCTACCGCTATTAGAGCTGCTCCACCTGCTAGCCTCGTGCTTGCTTCGTCGCCTCGCGCCGTCCGCCTAGAGCCTGTGTAGGAGGAGGTTGAGTCCCCAGCGCCCCGTGTGGGACTTACTTTGGGCCAACCGATCCAGGTTCTCTCCACCTCCACCTAGGAATGGTGTAGCAGTACGTCAGGACGTTTGTATGATATGTATGATACTGTGCTTGTAGGATGAAGAGAAGTAGTCGTGTTACATCATGTAAGATCAGGAGAATTGCACTAGATAAATAACATGTCAGGTATGTGTGAGCACAACCTCAGTGACGTATTGTATAATTATGCTCGATATAAGATATGTACCGTAGTCCTTCTCTGAACACGACAAATGTTTTATGAAAAATATTTGGTGTTTCTCTTGGCCGTATTTTTTTATTTCACCTTATACTTGGATTTTCTAATTTGGTTTTTGCAACATCGACCCAGAGTTGAGAAATGCATCTTCTGCGGACCCGCCCCATGCCGAGTCTGGAGGAAGTGAATCATTTCACTCCGACATGTAACAACTTTACTCAAGGGTAATCAAGTGAGTAAGAGAGTGACTCAACATTCTGGCAAGTTTGTCACCTGTATGTGCAAAGTCAACAGCACCACCAAGTAATGATGAGTCAGCTTATGAATATGAAGAATCATCGTGGACCCCAACAACAAAGCTCTCGTTTAACTGAACTACAGAAGACTCGTCCATCGGTTTTCTCACACACCGATAAACCAATGGAAGCCGATGACTAGTTCCTTGACATTGAAGGGAAACTTATTATTACCCAGTGCTCCGACTACGAGAAGGTTCTATATATACCTCAGTATTTTATTGGAGCAGCAGCCTTGTGGTGGGAAAATTTCCTACGCGTACAAAGCGAACGAGAACAACATCACTTGGGCCAAGTTCAAGGAAAAGCTTTCATGGGGCGCATATTCCCAACAACATCATGAAAATCAAGAAGATGGAGTTTCAAGACCTCAAACAACGGAGTTCAACTATGACCGAATATCTAGACCAGTTCAACCAACTGCCTTGCTATGCTGGTGACGATTATAAAATAGAAGAAAAGAAGATGGAAAAGTTCCTATATGGACTCTCTCCCACGTTAAAGTGTCAACTGGTTGTTCACACATTCCCAGATTTGAAGACACTCGTGGACAAAGCCATTATGCTTGAAACCGAGCCCCGCAGCATGGAAGACATTCGCAAACACCGTAATAATAACTTGGCACAATCCTGTAACTAGAGGCAGAAGACTGAGACCTCAAAAAATTCAACGGCCCGTGCTCCAGCACCAACCAACAATCCCAACACCCACTACTATGCAGGAACAAGGATTTCACTGCCCGTGCATGCAACAACTATTACGCTTGGAGAGAAGTAGGACACTATGCCAGATGATACATCTCTGTCGTATCTATAATTTTTGATTGTTTCATGCCAATATTCTCAAACTTTCATATACTTTTGGCAACTTTTTATACTATTTTTGGGACTAACATATTGATCCAGTGCCCAGTGCCAGTTCCTGTTTGTTGCATATTTTTTGTTTTGCAAATAATCCATATCAAAAAAAGTGCAAACGGGATAAAAACTTATGGAGATTTTCATTGGAATATATGATAATTTTGGGAAGCGGGATCAACACAAGGCGGTTCCCGTGGGGACCACAAGCCAGAGGGGTGTGACCTGGGGGGTAGGGCGCGCCAGGCTGTCTTGTGTCCACCCCGTAAGGCAGTTGGTGCCCTTCTATCTCTGCAAGAAAGCTAATATCGGGATACAAATCATGTTAAAATTTCAGTCCAAACGGAGTTACGGATCTCCAACAATATAAGAAACGGTGAAACGGCAGAATCTGGAAGGCAAAAAAATGCAGAAACAGAAAGAAACAGAGAGATAGAGAACCAATGTCGGAGGGCCTCTCGCCCCTCCACCGCAATGGAGGCCAAGGACCAGAGGGCCGGGGAACCCTCCTCCCATGTAGGGGGGAGGCCAAGGAAGAACAAGAAGGATGGGGGCTCTCTCCCCCTCGCTGCCGGTGGCAACAGAACGCCGCCAGGGCCATCATCGTGACGGCGATCTACACCAATAACTTCGCCGCTGTCATCACCAACTCTCCCCCCCTCTATGCAGCAGTTCAACACCTCTTCTCACCGCCGTAATCTCTACTTAAACATGGTTCTCAATGCTATATATTATTTCCCGATGATGTATGGCTATCCTATGATGTTTGAGTAGATCCTCCTATGGGTTGATTGATGATCATGATTGGTTTGAGTTGCATGTTTTATTATTGGTGTTATCCTATGGTGCTCTCCATGTTGCGCAAGCGTGAGGGATCCCTGCTCTAGGGTGTTGCATTGTGTTCATGATTTGCCTATGGTGGGTTGCTTGAGTGATAGAAGCATAAACCCGAGTAGGTGGGTTGTTGCATATGGGAGTAAAGAGGACTTGATACCTTATAATGATATGGTTGGGTTTTACCTTGATGATCTTTAGGAGTTGCAGATGCTTGCTAGAATTCCAATCTTAAGTGCATATGATCCAAGTAGATAAAGTATGTTAGCTTATGCCTCTCCCTCATATAAAATTGCAATAATGATTACCGGTCTAGTTATCGATTGCCTAGGGACACATCACCTTATTGTGACAAAAAGATCTCTACTGAGAACAACTTAGTTGTTTCTTTATCTTAGCTGCCCCTAGTTTTTATTTATGTGTTCTTTAATTTTCTTGCAATCCTATCCTATCACGCCTACAAAGTACTTCTAGTTTCATACTTGTTGTAGGTAAAGCGAACGTTAAGCGTGCGTAGAGTTGTATCGATGGTCGATAGAACTTGAGGGAATATTTATTCTACCTTTAGCTCCTTTTGGGTTCGACACTCTTACTTATCGAGAAAGGCTACAATTGATCCCATATACTTGTGGGTTATCAAGACCTTTTTCTGGCGCCGTTGCCGGGGAGCAATAGCTTTGGGTGAATATTCTCGTGTGTGCTTGTTTGCTTTATCACTAAGTAGATTTTATTTGCTGTTTAGCTTGTTTTCTATCTTCAGTTATGGGTAGGAAATGCAAAATACCAAAAAAATAGATGTACTTGCTGATCCAAAAGTTGAGGAACCACTAGTGTTCCATACCACCGAAGAATATTACTTGGGTCATCTTCGATCCATTTGTGCTCGTGCCGAAACCCCAACTAGCTTAGTTTAGGGAAAATCATTAAATTAACATGTTTATTATGTGCAACACCGCTTATCTCAAAAAGGAAAACTTTTATGGCATCATATTAATACTTTGCAATGCTATGCTTGGAATTTATGCGAAATTTATGATTTTACTTGTTGTTCTGAAGACCCTAAAAACACGTTCCCTATCAGTGTGAGTTTAAGGATAATGGAATCATATCTTATTATGCCAAGGGTGTTTATAATTACTATGATATTGAGCAAATTGAAGAATTTGTTGCTTTTAAGGGTGCCTATGGAATCTCTTCTTTGATTGAAAAGTATGATGCTACTCTTTACAAATCTGAAAGTTTTGCCATACTTAAATATTGCTATGAAAACTATGATTATAATATTTATGTTAATCCATATATTAAGGACTCCTCCGCTGTCGAAGAGTAGACTAATATTTTGCAGGAATCTATGGAAGAAGAAATTGATGACACTGTGATCTCATTGGATAAAAAGATGAGGAGGAGAGCGAAGAACAAAAGGAGGAAGAGCAGATTAGCTACTCATGCCCACCTTCTAATGAGACTAACTCTTCAACTCATTGTTTAATTACAATTCATGCTTACCGAAGGATGAACGCTATGATAATTGCTATGATCCCTTGGATTCGTTTGAAATATCCCTTTTTGATGAACTTGATGCTTGTTGTGCTTGTGGCCATGATGCCAATATGAATGATGATTATGGAGATGAACTGGCTATAGTTCCTTATGTTAAGAATGAAATTGTTGTTATTGGACTCACACATGATAGTCCTATTATCTTTTTGAATTCTCCCAACTACACTATATTGGAGAAGTTTGCACTTATGAAGGATTATGTAGATGGGTTGCCTTTTACTATTACACATGATGATTTTGATAGATATAATATGTTTTGCTTGCTGATCCTACTTGAAATTATTATGAGATAGAAACTACATCTCCGCCTCTCTATGTTTCCAATACGATAAAATTGCAAGAAATTGTTTATACTATGCATTGGCCTTTACTTTGTGTCCATGAATTGTTCTTTAATGACATGTCGATGCATAGCAAGAGAGTTAGACTTCGTTGTTGTGTGATATATGTTACTTTGCGCTCACTACTAAATTACAAATCGCTGTTAATTTAAATTGGCTTTGATATACCTTGGTATCCGGGTGGATCAATTACTTGAGCACTTTATGCCTAACTTGATGGCTTTACGGAAAGCGCTGCCAGGGAGACAACCCGGAAGTTTTAGAGAGTAATTTTATTCTGTTGTGTGCTTTTTATAGTTTAAAAAACAAAAAAATAAAGACAGGAACCTAAAACTTTTCAAAAAGAGAAGTGAAAGTGAGAGAGACGAATATTGTTAAAATGGGAGCATGCCTTGAACTTTGTTCATGCACATGGAAACCTTGTGAATCTTAATTACAGAAAAATTTCAATAAAAATAATTATCCCCTTATATAAATCCATTGTATTATAAAAATAATGTGCGAAGATTTGCCTTTAGAATGATTAGATTGCTTGTTTGGTGTGTGCAGTGCAAAAAACAGAAACTTTGGCTGTAGTGCGTGAATTTACAGTTTTTTACTGGAATGTCAAAAGTTTCTGAAACTTTTACACAGTATGTTTATGATTTTTTTTTTATTTCCTCCGAATATTTCAGAATTTTTAGAGTTACAGAAGTATGGTGAATGTACAAATTACTACAGACTACCCTCCTTTTCACATATTCTGGTTTTGATGCATTGTTTTGCTCGTTTTGATGAAACTATCGATTGTATCGGTGGTATAAGCCATGGAAAATTTATATTACAGTAGATAAAATGCAAAAAAAAGGAATTGGTTGGCAATAGTACTTAAAGTTGTAATTTGCTTTATTATTACTAACGGATCCCACGAGGGTTTTGTTAAGTTTTGTGTGATTGAAGTTTTCAAGTTTTGGGCGAGATCATGATGGGTTAAGGAGTAAGGAGTGGAAAGAGACTAAGCTTGGGGATGCCCGAGGCACTCAAAGGTAATATTCAAGGACTCCCGCTACTGCGACAACAGACCTTCCCTGGTACGGCGCCAGGAATCCTGCTGCAGCGGCTACGCCTTGGGGACTTCCTAGGAAAATATGCAAAGGATTCCCCCGTGGCCTTGGAGCCTTGCTTTGGTGTTCACTCGAAGCAGAAAGGGTGATGTAGCATAGCGGCGGTAAGTATTTCCCTCAGTTTTGAGAACCAAG
The DNA here is from genome assembly GCF_904849725.1 of Hordeum vulgare subsp. vulgare. Taxonomy (NCBI): domain Eukaryota; kingdom Viridiplantae; phylum Streptophyta; class Magnoliopsida; order Poales; family Poaceae; genus Hordeum; species Hordeum vulgare. The sequence goes on from NC_058524.1 coordinate 60,669,082, forward strand.
GTATCGATCTAGTGAAGAAGTATCACAAGTGCGTGCACAAACACAAAGAGCTTGCTCCCAACGCTATGAAGGGGTTGCCAATCCCTTATAGATTGTTTGCCAAGTGAGAACTGAAAGAAACAAAGTAACAAAGCAAAGTAAAAGCGGAGGTGTAAACGATGGGTGTGAATAGACCTGGGGGGCGTAGTGTTTACTAGTGGCTTCTCTCATGAAAGCAAGTAGACGGTGGGTGAACGAATTACTGTCGAGAAATTGATAGAACCGCGCAAAGTCGTGACGATATCTATGGCAATGATTATATCTATAGGCATCACGTCCAAAACAGGTAGACCGATACTTTCTGCATCTACTACTATTACTCCACACATCGACCGCTATCCAGCATGCATCTAGTGTATTAAGTCCAAAAGAACATAGTAACGCCTTAAGCAAGATGACTTGATGTAGATGTACAATCTCATATCTACGACAAAGCCCACCTAGTTACCCTTGATGGCAACTACACGATGTGTGCCTTGCTGCCCCTACTGTCACTGGGAAAGGTCACCACACGGTAAGAACCCAAAACCAAGCACTTCTCCCATTGCAAGAATCATAATTCTAGTTGGCCAAACAAAACCCAAGACTCGGAGAGACTTACAAGGATATCAAATCATGCAAATTAGAAATCAGCAAAGACTCAAATATAAATCATAGATAATCTGATCACAAATCCACAATTCATCAGACATCGACAAACACACCGCCAAAGAGGATTACATCGGATAGATCTCCATGAAGATCATGGAGAACTTTGTATTGAAGATCCAAGAGAGAGAAGAAGCCATCTAGCTACTAACTACGGACCCCTAGGTCTGAAGTGAACTACTCACGAGTCATTGGAGGGGCGATGATGTTGATGAAGAGGCCCTCCGACTCCAAAGTCCCCTCCGGCAGGGCACCGGAAGGGTCTCCAGATGAGATCTCACGGAAACAGGAACTTGCGGCGGCGGAACTCCCGATCTAGGTTTCTTTCTGGAGGTTTCTTTAATTTATAGGACCATATGGCGGTGGAGTTGCATCAAGTGGGCCCCCAAGGGGCCCACAAGCTTGGTTGGCGCTACCTAGGTAGGGGGGGCGGCGACAGGGCTTGTGGCGCCCTCGTGACCCCCCTCCGGTATCTTTTTCTTCTGGTATTTTTGATATTTTCCATAAAAAATCATCGCGAAAGAATTATTCCGTTTGGACTCTATTACAAAATCTGATCTGAAAAGAGTCAAACACACAGAAAAAACAGGAAGTGGCGCTTGGAACTGAGTTAATAAGTTAGTCCCAAAAAAGATATAAAAGGTAAACAAAACATCCAAAGTTGACAAGATAACAGCGTGAAACCATCAAAAATTATATATACGTTTGAGACGTATCAACTAACAAGCAACTAAGCTTGGGGATGCCCCAGAATGCATCCCCTCTTTCTTCTAACAACCATTGGTAATTTTACTTGGAGCTATATTTTTATTCATCACATGATATGCGTATATCTTGGAGCGTCGTGTGTTTTTTAATTTTTATTTTAATAATGCACCAGGCTTGTATGAGAAAGCCCTTAGTTGATTTATAGAAGGCTCTTTGCACCCCACTTATATCTTTTGAATATGGATTTATAGAATGCTTCATGTGCTTCACTTATATCATTTGAAGTTTGGATTTCCTGTTTCTCTACACATATAAAACCGCCATTTGTAGAATGCTCTTTTGCTTCACTTATATTTGTTAGAGCGTGGGCATATCTTTTGTAGAAATAATTAAACTCTCATGCTTAACTTATATCTATTTAGAGAGTTAACAAGAGTTTGTCATTCACATTGTTAGTCATAAATCCTACATAAAACTTGTAGATCACTGAATATGATATGTTTGATTCCTTGCAATAGGTTTGCAATATAAAGATGGTGATATTAGAGTCATGCTAGTGAGTAACTGTGGATGGGTAGAAATATTTGTGTTAAAGTTTGTGATTCCCGTAGCATGCACGTATGGTGAACCGTTATGTGAAGAAATTGGAGCACGATTTATTTATTGATTGTCATCCTTTGTGTGGAGGTCGGGATCGCGCGATGGTTAATTCCTACCAACCCTTCCCCTAGGAGCATGCGTGTAGTACCTTGTTTTGATGACTAATATATTTTTGCAATAAGTATGTGAGTTTGATGACCCACAAGTGTAGGGGATCTATCATAATCCTTTCGATAAGTAAGAGTGTCGAACCCAACGAGGAGCAGAAGGAAATGACAAGCAGTTTTCAGTAAGGTATTCTCTGCAAGCACTGGAATTATCGGTAATAGATAGTTTTGTGATAAGGTAATTTGTCACGGGTAACAAGTAACAATTGTAATAGAAGTGTAGCAAGGTGGGCCAATCCTTTTTGTAGCAAAGGACAAGCGTGGACAAACTCTTATATAAATAAAAGTTTTCCCGAGGACACATGGCAATTTATGTCAAGCTCGTTTTCATCATGCTCATATGATTCGAGTTCATTACTTTGATAATTTCATATGTGGGCAGACCGGTGCTTGGGTGCTGCCCTTACTTGGACAAACCTCCCACTTATGATTAACCTCTCTTGCAAGCTTCCAGAACTACGAAATAGGAATTAAGATAAATCTAACCATAGCATTAAACATATGGATCCAAATCAGCCCCTTACCAAGCAACACATAAACTAGGGTTTAAGCTTCTATCACTCTAGCAACCCATCATCTACTTACTACTTCCCAATGCCTTCCTCTAGGCCCAAATAATGGTGATGTGTCATGTAGTCGACGTTCACATGACACAACTAGATGAGAGACAACATATAACTTACCAAAATATCGAACGAATACCAAATTCACATGATTACTTATAACAAGACTTATCCCATGTCCTCGGGAACAAACATAACTACTCACAAAGTATATTCATATTCATGATCATAGGAGTATTAATAATCATTAAGGATCTGAACATATGATCTTCCACCAAATAAACCAACTAGCATCAACTACAAGGAGTAATCAACACTACTAGCAACCCACAGGTACCAATTTGAGGTTTTGAGACAAAGATCGGATACAAGAGATGAACTAGGGTTTAGAGAGGAGATGGTGCTGATGAATATTTTGATGGAGATTTACCCCCTCTCGATGAGAGGATCGTTGGTGATGACGATGGCTTCGATTTCTCCCTCCAGGAGGGAAGTTTCTGTGGCAGAATAGCTCTGTCGGAGCTCTAGATTGGTTCTATCAAAGTTACGCCTCGAGACGGCGGCGCCTCATCGTAAAAGGTTTGATATGATTTTGCCAGGTCAAAACCCTTCATATAGCAGAAGATGGGCACCGGAGGCCTGCCAGGGGGGTAGGTCGCGCCCCTGGCTTGTGGCCACCTGGTGGGTCCCCTCCGGTACTCCTTTCGCCCATCATTTTTTATATATTCCAAAACAATTCTCCGTAACTTTTCAGGACTTTTGGTGCTGTGCATAATAGGTCTCTTAGATTTGCTCCTTTTCCAGTCCAGAATTCCAGCTGCCGGCATTCTCCCTCTTCATGTAAATCTTTTAAAATAAGAGAGAAAAGACATATGTATTGTACCATAATTTGTAATAACAGCCCATAATGCAATAAATATTGATATAAAAACATGATGCAAAATAGACTATCAACTCCTCCAAGCTTAGACCTCGCTTGTCCTCAAGCGAAAGCCGAGATTAATAAATATGCCCACATGTTTAGAGATAGAGGTGTCGATAAAATAAAATACGGACATGAGGGCATCATGATTATCTTTAGAGCAGCAACACATATTGACATAGAATATCTTATACTGGAGTAACAATTCATTCACAAGGCAAAATATGCATCAAGAACTCTATTGAGAACTAACAAACTATGATTTCAATCATTGTGGCAATTCCAATTTATCGCAACATAGAAAATAGTCAATATAAGAGCTTGTAAAGCAAATCCACATACTCAATCATCTTATAGTCTTTCATAATTGCTAACACTCACGTGGTACCTATGAGGACAAAGCTTCAATCGGACACAGAGAAAGATAGGGGCATATATTTTTGCCTCCCAACTATTTACCTCAAGGGTAATGTCAACAATAATAACTCATGATCACCCACATCCGAGTGGATATATTTGTCTAGATCATTCCCCAACACATGACGCTTGCCAAAAGATAAAGGCGAAATAAAGGAAATGGTGAAAATCACCATGACTCTTGCATAAAGGTAAGTACTAGAAAGTAAAAGCAATAGATAGGCCCTTCGCAGAGGGAAGCAGAGGTTGTCATGCGCTTTTATAGTTGGATGCACAATCTCTTAATGCAAAAGAACGTCACTTTTTATTTCCCCTTGTGATAAAGAACTTTATTATGCAGTTTGTCGCTTTTATTTCTTCTATATCACAAGTTCGTATAAAGTTTATTTTCCATGCACTAATAAAACACACATATTTAAGGAGCAATTTTTATTGCTTGCACCGATGACAACTTACTTGAAGGATCTTACTCAATCCATAGGTATGGTGGACTCTCAAGGCAAAACTGGGTTAAAGGTTTTTGGATGCACAAGTAGTATCTCTACTTGGTGCAGGAGTTTCTGGCTAATATGAGGTGGAAGCAAGCAACACATGTTGAAGGATCTACAACCATATAACTTCTATTCAAAAATAAGCAAACATAACTCATTATGTTGTCTTCCTTGTCCAACATCAACCTTTTAGCATATAATATTTTAATGAGTGCTCACAATCATAAAAGATGTCTAAGATAATATATTTATATGTGAACCTCTCTTTCTGTATCATTTCCTTTTAATTGCAACAATGACCAATAGCTTTGTTTGTCAACTCACAACAAATTTCAATCAACATACTTTTTATATGTGAAGTCGTCACTCCCCATAAGATCATTAGGTATGCTCTATTGCTTTTATTCTATACTTATTTCTATTTATTTTTATCATGATCATAGTAAGCAAGCAAAGCCCTCAACTGAGAATTACTCTTTATTATATAACTCACACTAAAACTTTATTCTACTAGATCAAGATATAACTAAAAGGACCGAACGAAGAAAAACAAAAAAGTAAATAGGTGTGATGGTGATACGATACACGGGAGTCCCATACCCATGTGTTCAGTTGTCTTTCTTCGGAGGTGGTGATGTTGGAGTTGCTCGTGAGGTTGAAAGCTTATCAAATTTCCACTTAAGCATGAATTTTTGTTCCCTCAGATCGTCTACTTCCAGTTTGAGCCTCAATATTCTTTGGCATAATTCACCCTTTCTCTCCTGTAGAAAACGAGAAGGGATAAATAGCACCTTCGGTTTTCTCCTTGTATTTGGGAGGCTCGACTTCTTGAACTCCACATGCATATCTTCGGGTCGAGGCAAGGGAATCTTCTCCTCGTCCGAGCTTTCTTCCGCATACTTGTATATCTCATGTTCCTCCTTCGAGCACAGTCCATAGGGATCTACGTCCCCGTAGAGCTTGGGATTGGCAAGATAATGTGATAGATAGCTCTCCCCATCGGAATCTTGGGATGACATCTTACTCTAAATCTGCTGCAGAAACAGCTCGAAACGAAAACAGGAGATATTGTCGAGATACGGAGGTCAAAACCTTCGGGGGATTATATAATGATTTTTTAGCGACCCGAAGGAGTATTCCACAAGAAAACAGAGTCCGTAGGGTGCACAGGGTGGCCACAAGCCTGCAAGGCGGGGCCAGGGGTAGGTTGCGCCCCCTAGCTTGTCGCCTCCTCGTGCACGCTTCAGACTTCTTTAAATTTTCCTAATTTTTTAAATATTACAAAATTGGTAAAAAATTCCATTGAAAACGTTTTGGAGTCGGTTTGCTTACCATAGCACATACCTATTCCTTTTCGGAGTCCGAGGCGTTCTGATAGGTCTCCCTAATGTACTCTTCCGGAGCTCTGGTATTGATAATATTAGTTTCAACATTTATGGGAGTACCTCAAATATAATGTTTGATTCTTTGCCCATTTACCACCTTCGGATTTGTGCCTTTGACGTTATTGATCTTGATGGAACCGAAACGATACACTTCCTCGATAATATAAGGCCCTTCCCATTTAGAGAGAAGTTTTCCTGCAAAAAATCATAAGCAAGAGTTGTATAGCAGGACATGATCACCTACATTGAATTCATGCTTTTGTATCCTTCTATCATGCCATCTCTTAACCTTTTCTTTAAATAACTTGGCATTCTCATAGGCTTCGGTTCTCCATTCATCAAGTGAGCTAATGTCAAATAACCTCTTGTCACCGACAAATTTGAAATCATAGTTAAGCTCTTTAATTTCCCAATAAGCTTTATGTTCTAGCTATAGAGGTAAGTGACATGATTTACCATAAACCATTTTATATGGAGACATACCCATAGGGTTTTTATAAGCGGTTCTATAAGCCCATAATGCATCGTCAAGTTTCTTAGACCAATTCTTTCTAGATCTATTAACGGTCTTTTGCAAGATCAATTTTATTTCTCTATTGCTCAATTCTACTTGCTCGCTAGACTAAGGATGATAAGGAGATGCAATTCTATGATTAACATCATGCCTAGCAAGAAATTTACAGAAAGCACCATGAATAAAGTGTGAACCACCATGAGTCATTAATTATCTAGGGACTCCAAATCTAGGGAAAATAACTTCTTTCAGCATTTTAATAGAAGTGTTATGATCAGCACTACTAGTTGGAATAGCTTCTACCCACTTGGTAACATAATCAACAACAACTATAATGTGAGTATACTCGTTGGATTTTGGAAAAGGTCCCATATAATCAAAACCCCAAACATCAAATGGTTCTATAACAAGAGAGTAATTCATAGGCATTTCCCGACGTCTACTAATATTACTAATTCTCCGTAGTGTGTAACTGTTACATGATCAATGTCATCTAAATCATTATCCGTCATCGATCCATGTGCCCACGCTTTACATATACTAAATCTTGCTAAGTTACTACTGTTGATGTTGTTGTCACACCTACTACGCAATTGCTACTATTACTACTGTTACAAAATTGCTGCTATCACTATTACTGTTACTACGATCATTTGTTGTGCTACTAAATCCTTGATGCAAAGAGATATCCCAGGTGCGGTTGAATTGACAACTCAACCGTTACGGCCAATAAATATTCTTAGGCTCCCCTTGTGTGGAATCAATAAATTAGGATGAAATACTACCTGTGAAGACTATCGCGATCCCCTATACTTGTGGGTTATGAGTGACCGCAGCCACGCAACTGTTGTTGGCCATTGCATCCACGTGATCTGAGGCAATTCAAATCCGCATGTTCCTTGCCGGCGGTGGCTCCGTCGTCGACAACCCGATTGTGCTAGCTGTAGTCATCATGACCGCATGCATCGTCCCTTGATGGACTTTCCCCCCAGGTCCTGGCACGTGTTCGCCCTCACCCAAGGGCGACGAGGCGGAGGAGGAGGCGGCCATGACCCTTCATTGTCCACCCTCGTCGGCTCCGCTAGAACCATAATGTCGATCGGGGTACCAGAGAGTGCTAGCCCACCAGCCAATGGACCGTTGGCCCATCGCATCCGCCCACAAGGTGCGACGAGGTTCGTCCATGAAGAGCAGCCGATGACGAGGGATCCGCCTTGGCCGGTCCGTGTGCATCCAAACGCGGAAATCTGCCATGTACAACCGACGCGAAGTGCAGTCATCGATGCCCACAATGTATCCCGGGCCACACAAGATCACGCTCGCCGTCCTCTCACTCCAAGCATGCACCGGCACGCCCCACAGCAGAATTGGGACGAGGTAGGGGAGATGTGCCGCTGTAGCCTGGGTTTGATGAATCCATGGTCGGAGTCCGAGATGGAACCAGGAGGAGGATGCACAGTCCACGCACAACATCGGTCGCATGCCGCCCCGTCTTGACAAAGAGCACGGGGAAGTCCTCGGGGTAGAAGGGAGAGATGGACATATCCGTCGGGCGAATGCCAAACTCCACATGTAGCGCTTCCGCTGCATCAGTCATATCCACTGACGGCCTGGTGCAGGTGATAGTCACGGGGACGGACCGGGTTAGCTCCTCTTCCATCCTCCATGTGTCTTCCACCGCTTCCAAGGAGTAAGCTTTCATTGGTTCCTCGCAGCCGAAGCCTGACCGCACTAGCCCCACATCCAGGAGCTCATAAACGTCACAGAGAACTCCGGACCTCAATCCCCCCTCATGGATGGCGCTCGTGCCGCTAGTGACTGTCGCAACACCTGGCTCAACAACCGAATGACACCCAACAGAGGAGGGCCTGGGGCGGCAGCAGGACGAAGGGTGAGCGCGTGGGCGATGCCCGGGGTGAGACTACGTCTTGCGTCACCATATGAAGGAGGGCGGGCGGGTGACACGATAACTAGGTAGATATTTTTGTTGTCTAATAAATTGAAAACACCTTGAGTACATTTCAAAAATTATCTTATCTTTATGTTTATGTGCAAAACCAGAATAAAGACATAAAGAGATAGCGGCGACTAGATACTCCTTGATGTTTGTGTGCAACACCTCTTATCATATTGTTTGTCGTGCATCAACGTGAAAGATTTTAAAGGATTTATTGATGACGTCAGGTGATTATATGAGGGATTGTTTTTCTCTTCAAACGCAACGCACACACATGTTTGCTAGTATAAATATATATTATCTTTGTCTCAAATTACTGGTCGTAAAAATTGATATACATAGATATATCTATAACTAAAATCCATCTAAATACATCTATTCCTCTAACAATTATTTTCAAACGGAGGAAGTATAAATTATAGCCCATAGCCATGTAAAAACGTTCTACCACAACGGTAAATCAAAGCAAGCAGCGGAGAGAGCCCGACACTTCCAATGAAAACAAGGACGTAATTCTCGCACGTGATAGTGGGACAGATCATGGATGAGAAAGAGTGCTGCAGGGACACGTGATTTATTGGCCGGCCGTGACATGAACGCAGAAATGACCTGCACGGTGGACCGGCGTGCATGCCAAAGTGGTCACTAAAATGGCAGCAGCGGTGGTTGGCGTGGTGGCGCTTAACGTAGTCTGAAGCGTGCCGGATCTGTATGAACCGGAGGCAGAGGTAGATGGCGAGCTCTGGCCCAAGTATTCATCGCCCGTGGCGTGAAGTGCCGGCTCTGGTCCTGCAGGATGTCGACGCCGGGCGGTCGGAGCAACACGACGAGATGGTTGTCGCACATGTTGCTCTGATTGCCATCATCACTCTTCGTTCGATCGCCATCCGTCGTTTATTGCTCAAAATGGGTCTTGGCCGTCCGTCGTTATTGATCTGTGTGGTACATGCGTCCTGGCGGTGTACCGGCTGCCTGCCTCGTTGCACGTACTTGTTGTCGGGTGATGTTGTACAAATCGGTCGTTATTGCTCTGTGCGGTCCAATTTTCTTGGTCGTATTACAGCTGTCTCCTTGCATTTTGTTGTCGGGGCACCAACACCTGTAGCGGTGCATGGGATGTCATAAGATATGGGAAAAGCTAATGCTCTACCGTTGATTGCATGAGAAGTTGTAGCCGGTGGATCGCCTTTGATCCATGCGACCTCAAATCTCGTGCTCACACACCTCCGTTTTTACTTTGCCTATCATGTGCCGGTTTATCGTATCTTGCAATAACGATGATGACAACTTACATAAGTTTTTGCAACATCAGCTATGTTGCATAAAATAATTGCAACAAAAATCTCTGTTGCGAAAAAAATTGCGACAAGAACTTTGTTGCAAAAAATATCCTACAACCCCATTGATGTTGCAAAACACATTCCGCAACACAACTTATGTTACAAAAGATCTACCCGTGTTTCTGCAACACGATCCTGTTGCAGAAAATATTCTATAATAAATTCTATTGCAAAAACACCTACGGATGTTTTCGCAACATGCTCTCTGTTGCAAAAAAATTGTAACACAATCTATGGTGTAAAAGACCCGTAAGCTACTTTTTAACACTAGATCTGGTGGCTACCGCCCCGACCGATCTTTTGAGGGGGCAGGGCCGATAGTACCGCCAGGAGCGGTAGTAACAAGCAGTAGTACCGCCCTATGGGCGGTACTACCACCGAGCACTACCACGAAGTCTCAAAAAAAGTGTCGAACTTATGGGCAGCGGTACTGGCCATCGGTACAAGCTGGGCCACTACCGTCGGCCCGGGCGGTACTGCTGATGATAAGAGGTAGTACCGCTCCACGAGCAGTACTACCGCTTGGATCATTCGAGGTAGACCACACGCAGCAAATGAAAGGCCGTAACTTCTGCAAATGAGCTTCGAATTGAGCAAACTCAAGGTTGTTAGAAATCTTAAGAACATGAAGTTATGGAAATGCCAATGATATAGAGATGTCACACCTCTATGAATGAAGAACCGGCAAAAACTCCAACATCAAAAATATCATAGAAGATCCATAAGGAATCCGTTTTTCATGAACTCGAGCTTGTCATGAAGATGACCATAAGCTCTAAAAATCACAAAGAGAAACACCAAACAAGAACCAAGAAATATGATGCAAGGATGCAAATGGTTTGAGCTCTCAATGGACGATACGATCAAGCTACTCACTTGAGAGCCACCCTTGATAGTACGACAAACTATCCTAAAATAGAAAACCTATCAAGGGAAAATCTAAACCTTGCACAAAGTCCACTTGAGCTAGATGATGACGATCTTAACTTCCTCAAGATGGACTACCTTTGTTGATTGTGTTGGCTTGATGAAGACTAGTTGATTGCTCCCCCATACTCACTATGGGTAAGCCACTCTTCAGCACATCTTCACATGTCCATTGCCACCACAATGGACGATAAGCTTCAAGCATGATATTTCGTGATGCTCCATTTGAACTTGCACACCGCAATCTTGATGAAGAACACCACTTGATGTCATCCTCCATGGGTTGTATGAGATCTTCCTCTTGCCGCTAACCCGTGGGGACACACCTAACCCCACATATAACTCTCATGAAGACCATGGGTTAGTACACAAAGCGTAATGGACAATGCTTAGCATACCATGGGATCCCTTGATCCATCTTCGTACATGTCGTACGCTTTGTGTGTTGATCAATTTGATTCACTCTTTGACTTCATCTTGATCAACCTTGTGTCCTTATGACCAATCCTTGGATAAAACCTTGAATACCACCTTGGTCATCGTATAAACTCCTTGAAACCAATGGATGGACTTCAAGAAGTGCCAGTGGACAAATCCTTCGAATATAACTTAAGGCAACCATTAGTCCATAGGGATTGTCATCAATTACCAAAACCACATATGGAGAAATATGCTCTAACGGCAAGGTCATTTTTCATGTTAATGGAAAGCAACATAGTGTGCATTTTCGGAAGAAGCAAACTTTGGTTAACAATATTAATGTCATTGAGCCTAGTCAAACGATCATCATTGGAGATTTCACCATCCCTTTACCTACTGCCAAGAAAAATAAACACTATAATCTTATTATTGGAGATATGCAAATCCCCATTCACGTAACCTAGTGATATACAAAAATTCTTCGGTTCCGTGTTTATCGAAAATGATTGTTAATAAGACTTGATCAACTTTATTAATGGATCCTTTTTTGAAAGACATGTGATGGATGAATTGAGTATTCACAACTCTCTGTATCTCAAGTTTACTCTTTGTTCTTTTAGCTAAATAAAAGTAAAATATCATGATTACTTTATTTTGTGAGTTTTCCGTACCTTAGAAAAATGACCCAAAAATAAAAAATCTCCGAATGCCACAAATCTTTAGCATGATTTTTTTCTGATATAAATAAGAATTTTCAATATAAAAATAATAGCAGGGAGGTGCACCTATGGGCCACAAGCCAATAGGGTGCCCCCCCTAACCACGCCCTGATGGCTTGCGGGACACACAGACCCCCTGCCTTATCCTTTTAGCTCACATCATCCTCTACCTCCAGAAAAAATTCCTAGCACTCTCTCTCCCGTGTTCTTTCTATAGAAACTAAAATTTTCAATCTCTTTGCTCGGAACCCCGTTTCCGAAACTGTGTTGAGGAAATTGTTCCTTGGTATGTGACTCCTCCATCTCTCCAATTAGTTTTTGCCTTAGTGTTTTATATTCTGCATAAATTACTTCTCTTGGTTCTATAGAAAATGATCTTGCATGTTAAATTCTTTAAGTTCCAAATAGCATGAATGCTTGATATAGCCTCTAAGTATCCATATAATTAGTTGCTATCGATCTCATAAAGTTTTATTGACATATTTTTGTTGTCCAAAAATTTCAAAAATTGTGTGTATGAAAATGAACTTCTTGATGAGATGTTCCTCAAGGAAGGGTTCTTTGAGCCGGTGCCCCAAGGGAGTTGCGGGGAGGACTCGGGATAGAGACATCAAGATTTTAGGCCTTGTGAATGGGCACATACACCCTTCATGAGTGAAGTTGGTTTTATGACGAATTCATGAAATTCGTTGCAAATTCTGGGCTGACCAACTTCCTCGCATATGAGTGTGATCAATACTATCTCCATACTAATTCCTTCATTCAAAACTTCTATTTCATAAACACGCCTCATGCTCCCACTGTACATTTTGACTTATATGCAACAAACTATGAAATGCCTCTCGATAGATGTTTGAAATATGCTTGCTTCCCTATGACGGGGGAATGTGTGATCCTAAGCCCGAGGAATTTGAGGGTTTCCTCATCACCTTAACTGAGGGGGAAACGAGGGGCGTATCAAACGGTAGGGACACTAGTTTGTATTTTTATTCTGTGCAATATTTATCTTTGTTTATAGGAAAATGAATAACTGCTATGGAGCAGGGTTGTGGTCTGAGTCCCCAACTCTAGCTATTTTGCCTTGCACACTTTATGGTGATAACACCTACAACCTAGGAGCTATTGTCGCGCGCGACTTGCATCTTAATCGAAACAAAGGCAAGATTCATGGTGGTATTTATGCTACATGCCTGGCAAAGCATTTTGAAGTGGCTTTACGCCCTACTGATTATTTGTTGCCCCAGGCTTATCTTGACCACCAATCTATGATAGAACATCAGATCACTCACGCAACTCATTTACCACACGACATTCACTATAACTTAGCATACAACGAGAATACTCGTGATATTATTGTGTTGCATGCACTCTCTTTGTTTGACTTTCATGCCATGAATGGGTACACCATCATGCCATAGGATATAATTGCATACCTTAACGAGTTAGTTGTTGTGCGGGCCAAGGCCGAGGATTGGGATGCTCAAGTGCCGCTGCAGGAGCACTTTCCTAGACCTGATGGTTACTACCAGTGGTAATTACCAAGCTAGGAAAAATCCTAAGCTTGGGGGAGTACATATTTTCTCACTCACATTACATTCATGTTCACACACTTCATACAAATTGTCGCTGTTCATCCTCTTTCATTGTATATCCACGTTAGCTTTATTTATCCACTTTCTTCTTGTGTGTTTGAAAAACTTTAGAAAATCCAAAAATATTTCTTGCTTCTTTTTGGTTTTTCTTTCCCGTTTAATTAGATGTAGTATTAACAAAAAAACCAAAATATTTCGTCTTGCTTGTGGGGAGCTTTCCCGTGTAAATAGTTTTTCTCGTTCTTGTTTCCCCTTAGTTTGTTTTGCTTGCTTAAGAAAACCTAAAACTCCAAAAATATTTCAGTGTGTTTCTCTAATTTTCTTTTCCTTTTTACTGAGTCATGAAAGGGGAAAAAGACGATGAAAATGATGAGTGCCTCTCATGTGCTTAGTAATTGATCTAACGAAGAGCCAATATTACCATATCTTCTTCTTTGTTTAGAACTGCCTTGCATATTCCAGCTTAGTCCATGTCACCCTTGCACTTTTATTATCACATCATTCGGTCATGGAAGTGAAAGACAATAATGATGATATTTGATGAAGTGGTCGTGGCAAAGGAAACGGGTATGAACTCTTCTTGTTTTTTTGTTTTTGTAAATATGTTGGCTCATTCGATCTTGATTCAATATATCATGAGTGAACATGTTTGTGATGACAACTAGAGATCATAGCTTTTCATGCCATCCTTAAATAGCTAGGAGTTGATAATGATTTACCTTGTGTGTCAACATGCATTAAAATAGTTATGATGTGATATGGTAGTATGGTATTTTCCTCTAAGTAATTCGAGTGATTTGACTTGGCCCATGTGCAAACATGTAGTTGATTCAAAACCAATGCATCCTTCATGATATTTAAATTCATAGTGTTTATAGCCTACTCATGCTTTGTCCAAAGTTGATTATTTTCAATGCATGTTCATGACCATTGTTGCTCTCTAGCTGGTCACTTCCCAATCTTTTGCTAGACTCCACTTGTGCTAAGCTGTAATGCTGCTTGTGCATCCAATATTTGTTAGAGCATATCTCTACATATGTGTTTTTGGTAATTGATGATAATTCCTATGGACTAATGGTTGCCTTAAGTTATATTTATAGGATTTGTCCATAGGCACTTCTTGAAGTCCATCTGTTGGGTTCAAGGAGTTTATATGATGACCAAGGTGGTATTCAAGGTATTATCCAAAGAATGGTCATAGAGACACAAGGTTGATTAAGATCGTCAAACAAAGAGTAAATCAATATGATCAACACATAAAGCGTACAAGATGTACCAAGAGGGATGAAGTGATCCCATGGTATGGTAAGCATTGTCCATTACATGTTTATGTACTAACCCATGGTCTTCGTGAGAGTTCTATTTGGGGTTAGGTGTGTTTCCATGGGCTTGCGTCAAGAGGAAGATCTCTACAACCCATGGAGGATGACGTCAAGTGGTGATCTTCATCAAGATTGCAGTGTGAAAGTTCAAGTGGATCATCACGAAGATAGCATGCTTGAAGCTTGTCGTCCATTGTGGCAGCAATGGACTTGTGAAGATATGCTAAAGAGAGGCTCACCCATAGTGTGTATGGGGGAGCAATCAACTAGTCTTCTTCAAGCCAACGCAATCAAGAAAGGTGGTCCATCTTGAGGAAGCCAAGATCATCGTCATCTAGCTCAAGAGGATGAGGTGCAAGGTATAGGTTTGCCCTTGATAGGTTTTCTGTTTTAGGATAGATTGTCGTACTGTCAAGGGGGGCTCTCAAGTGAGTAGCTTGATCGTATCATTCATTGAGAGCTAAAACCATTTGCATCCTTGCATCATACTTCTTGGTTCTTGTTTGGTGTTTCTCTTTGTGAGTTTTAGAGCTTATGTTCATCTTCATGACAAGCTTGAGTTCATCAAAAACGGAGTCCATATGCATCTTCTATGATGTTTTCGATGTTGGCAGATTTTACCAGTCTAATTCGAGGAAGGGTTCTCACCATTTTCTTATGGACCTTTTCTCACTTGATTCTTATTGATATCTCTATTAAGATTGTGTTAGCCCATGTCGTTAGCTTTCCAACAAACTTGGTTTCATTGAATTCGGAGTCCGTATGCGAAAGGTATGGCAGTTTCTGTGGCGAGCGGTAGTACCGCTCCGTCGGACTTTATTTGCCCATCCATTTTGCCTCAGCATGTTTGGTGAACCTACCAAGCACTAGTACCGCTCTGTCGGACTTTATTTGCGCATCCTTTTTGCCTGAGCATGGTTGGTGAACCTACCGAGCGGTAGTACCGCTCCCATGAGCGGTAGTACCGCTCTCTGCGGGTTGTGAAGCATAACGGTTGGATTTTGCCCGCCTATAAAAGGGGGTCTTATTCCCCATTGAACCTTATCTCTTTAGCTCGTGTTCTTCCCCCATTGTTGACCTTCTTCGAGCTTGCTACCTCTCAGTCCCTCCAATGATTCTTGCTAGTTCTTGAGGAAAAAGATAGAGGAGATCTAGATCCACATCTCCACCAATCACTTTCTCCTCTATGTGAGGGGAACCCCTTGGATCTTGATCTTGGAGTTCTTTGTGACCTCCTTGTTCTTCCTCTCATATTTCTCCATAGATTTTCTTGTTTTGGGGGGATTTAAGTGTGAGGGACTTGTCCACCTCGTGTGTTCTTGCCATTGCATTTGGTGCATAGGTTTGAGTTCTCCACGATGATACGCGGAAGTGAAGTTTGAGAAGCTTATTACCTTTTGGTACTTAGGACCCTAGAGATTGTTCTTCGTGGATGCTTTGGCGTCCTAGAAGCTTGGTGGTGTCTCAGAGCTCAATCATTGTGGTGTAAAGCTCCGGGCAAGTGTCGGGGTCTCCAATTTGGTTGTGGAGATTGACCCGAGCAATTTGTACGGGTACCGGTGACCGCCCTCAAGGGTTGCCATTTGTACGGGTTCGGTGACAGCCCTCAAGGATCCTTTAGTGGAATCATGGCATCTTGCATTGTGCGAGGGCGTGAGGAGATTACGATGGCATTAGTGGCATCTTGGGGATCATTGTGCCTCCACACCGCTCCAAAAGGAGATTAGCACCCGCAAGGGTGTGATCTTCGGGATACATCATCGTCTCCGCATGCCTTGGTTATCTCTTACCCGAGCCCTTTACTTATGCACTTTACTTTGTGATAGCCATATTGTTTCCTGTCATATATCTTGCTATCACTTAGTTGTTTATCTTGCTTAGCATAAGTTTGTTGGCGCACATAGGTGAGCCTAGTTGTTTTAGTTTTTGTGTTTGACAAATTAAACGTTAGTTTTATTCCGCATTTTTTCAAATTTAAATCATAATTATTTTAAACCGCGTATTCACCACCCTCCCCCCTCTAGGCGACATCCACGTCCTTTCAATTGGTATCAGAGCTAGGTCTCTCGTTATCAGGTTTAACCACCTAGAGAGTAAGGATGTCGACTAGGGGATTAGGATTCTCTCACACTCTTAGTTTCGATGGCACAAATTTTGATGTTTGCGTAATTCACACGCTTAATCACTTTAGGGTCATGGACCCAAATTTGGAGCGAATTGTAGATATGGGTTTTTCTCTTCCAAAGGATTCTCAAAACATATCTTTAGAGGATGAGAAAAACTCTTATCTCAATGCTCAAGCTTCTAACGTGCTTTTTGATGCTTTGAGCAATGTAGTCATATTTCAACTCATGCCATTCCGGGATGCTCATGAGATGTGGACAAAGCTTCAAGATAAATATGGTGTGTCCAAGATTTGTGGGAATGAGTGTTCTCCCTCCACCTGCGGTCATGTGGTCTTATCAACTTCATCTACTTCACCTACATGTGGTTTGCCACAAGGTAATGATATGGTGAGTAGTGGAGATCATTGCAATGGTGATAGTGGGCTTATTGTTGATGATACTTCATTACTATATTATTGCAATGCTTCATCTTTGGGCGTTAACACTTTGAGCACTCTAAATGGTTTACGTGCTTGTGTTGATAGTCCTTGCATATCATGTAAAAACTGCTTGACTAAATCTCATGATGATATGCTTTCTATATCTTGTTGCCATGATAAAAATGTATCTACTTCCTCGAGTTGTTTTGCAAACAATGTAGAGGAAATTAATCACTCCATGGAACAAGATGTGGCCTTGAATAATGCTTCAAGGGATCCTACATCATCATCTATTATTACTCACTTTTGCCTTATGGCTAAGGATTCAAAGGTATCTCCTACTTTGAATCCCAATATATCTCATGATGATGATGTTGATGTTAATTAGGATGAGGATAATGATGAAGAGAGTGACAATATTGCATCCTTCATACTTAAAGGTGAAATGATTTTTAAAGCTCTCCATAAGAATAAACTTGCTTGTACCAACTTCATGGAAATCATGTGTTTTGCGAATGAGGGCAAGAAATACAGTGAGGAGTTGGAAGCCCATCTCGGGGAGCATGAGGCCACCATTGAGACAATGGAAGGTCATGAGCGTAATTACGCTAATGAGATTGCGGGGCTATCTCAAGCTCTTGAAAATGAACAAACCACCAAGGAATCTCTTGAGGATACCTTTGCTCTAGAATTATCTAGATTAAAGGAATCCCATGTTAGATCTCTTGAGGTGGCTAATGATTTCAGAACTAAAAATGATAAGCTTGAATTTGCACATGCTAAACTCCTTTAGGACTATGGGCACCTCAAAAATGTCTCAAGGGCTATTAAGAGTTCGCTCATCGAACTCACCGAGTCTCATGCCAAACTTGAAGCTTCATGTGCTAAAGAGCTTGCCAAGTTGCCTTCTCCTCCTATTGTTAACACCAATGCTTGTGCTACTAACTCTACTTCTTGTGAAGCATCCATTTTAAATAAGAATGATGAGCTAAGGGCTCAACTTGAGTTGCTATCTAGAAATTATGGGAAATTAGAAGAAAGTCATGTAATGCTCACAAGCTCTCATGATGATCTTCTAGTATCCCATAATGTGCTAAAATTAGTTCACGAGGCTATTACTACCAAGGTAACATCAAGTGGGCCTCATGTGGACATTAGCACTACTACTAGTCAAAATGCTATATTGCCATGTGCTAGTCCTCGTAGTTCATCTACTCATAATGTTGCTACTTCTTGTGATGAATTACTTTCCTTTCCTTGTTGCTCTAACAATGAACCTTATACTTCCTCTAGTACTTGTGTTGATAATAACCATGTAGAGGAAATCAAAGATCTCAAGGCCCAAGTCACTTCCTTGAAGAAAGACTTGGAAAAGAGTCATGAAGGAATGTCCACACTCAACAATGTCTTGTGTGGGAAAAAATCCCCAAATGACAAAGATGTACTTGGATTCACCTCCAACAAGAAGAAGAAGTCCAAAAGCTTCAAGAAGAAGGGCCAAGAACAAGTCAAGAATTCGGCCAAGATTATTTGCTTCAAGTGCAAAATTGAAGGGCACCATGTTAGATCTTGCCCATTAAAGAAGAAGCCCCAAAGTCACAAGCAACAAGGTAAGCGGCCACAAGTGCAATCACATACTGAACTACAACTTGAAGAAAGGCCTCTTCCAAAGAATACCCAAGCCAACACTCTTCAAGTTGAGAAATCAATTGGGAAGAAAGGAAAGGGTAGATGTTGCTACTTATGTCGTGAGAAGGGTCACTTCGTTTCTTCTTGCACAAGAGGTAATGTATCCAACCCAATCAAGTATTGAGGATATCTATTCTATTGGGAAGGATAAGATTGACAATGTGTTTGCCAAGTTTGTTGGTACTCAAAGTGGTGTCAAGAAGAGAACCATTTGGGTAGCCAAGCCTATTGTGACTAACCTCTTAGGACCCAACTTGGTTGGGGACCAACAAGCTCAAACTTGATCAATAGGTGATAATGGAGGACATTGGAGACTTGGATACATAATGAAGAATTAAGGGGTCTTCATCATTCATATTCTCTCAAGCCAAGTCATTTGGATTATCGAGTTTCTATCTTATATCCAGTGTGCCTCCTTAAGGTAACTTGTACTTCAATTGTTTACTTTGTTAGTTATTTGCCCTTTGCATGTTGTGGTTTTGTACCTTGCATGTGTTTGTATATGGTGTGCTTCCAACTTGCTTATCTTGAGTAATCGAGTATGTGTATATTGGTTTGCACATCATGTACATATGAGTCTTGTATTGAGCCTTTTTGCATCGTGTTTGTATCTTTGGTGGCTCTTGTGAGAGATTAATGGATTATCCCTTTGTGGGGGGAGTGATGTGCTTTGCACACCTCACAATCCTATAAATGTGTATACATGGGGAATACCACTTAGTATTGATATTTCAAGATTATCTAGTTTCTATGTAGTATGTCTCACTCATGAGAAATTCAAATTCTATATGGTCCATTAATTATCTCTTGTTGGTTTTAATTTGCCACTTATTAATATTGTTGGTTATCACATTATGGGGGAGTAATATGCTATGTGCATATTACAAGCCTAGAAAATGTGTAGATTTGAGGTATTGCCACTTAGTGTTGATATTGTAAATTATCTTGTTCCTAGGTGGCATGTTATCTCTAAAAGTATCATTTGCTTGTGTTTTAGGGGTAAAATATGATGTTGGATATATTTGCGATCTACCAATGAGTATTATTTCCAAAATACTTTTTGTCCTTTGACAATTGGTATTCCCATCATGTGGTAGAAATTGCTAATCGTCTTTACATTGGATTTTGTGTTTCGTTTGTCTTCCTTGACTCTTGTGGATCTATTTTAACATGTCTAGTGTTTTTATAGATATAGATAAAGTGATGATCCCATCTTGTGCATTTTGTATTTAAATGCAAATTCTATGTAATGCAACTCCCTTGGGGGAGCTATCCTATTTTCTCTAGAACACTCTCTTTATTCGTCCATCATAAAATCTTTTGATCCCCATCAAGTGTGCTGATGGGAGACAAGTCTTGATCTTTATGATACTTTGTGCCATCATGACAATTTGTCGAGGGTTTGGTTTGTTTGGAACCTAGCTCTCTTTTGGAAACTAGATACCTCGTGTTTGTTTTCCTTCAATTGGTATCTTGTTTCCTTTTATTTGGCATGTGTCAATGGATATCTCATTCCTTGAGGTATCTTTTAATTGATATCCTTCAAGTGATAGTTTTTCGTTTGGGATCTTATTATCACTTGATACCTTGTCTTTTGGTGACTTATCAACTTTGTGTTGAGTTGATTCTTGAAAGCCTTGAGCATGCATATTTTCTATATGTAGATTTTTTTGCATGTTTTCTTTCCTTGACCCGATATATAGGGGAAATTCCACCTTGTCATAAATTGTCTAAAGTGTGCATGAAATTCAATTTCATATCTATACGCATGTATTTATGTGGAGTTTGTCTTATGTATTGTTGGTTTTCTAACTCTTTGGTCCCAATGAGTTTGGGCACCATTTTGTTTGTTTGTGTTCTAGGAACAATTGGAGGTGCATTGGATGCTCGGCTCACCTACAAGGAAGGTGTTGATACCGTGTGCTTAATGGAGCCAAGTTAGGATGATCAACGAACAACCATCTACTACATCAATCCAATGATGTCTCGGTAACAAGTATCTACTTCATGCATACATTCCTTGCAAGGACCGAACGTGTCTTCTCTTGGCTGAGCGGTACTACCGTGGGTAGCAACAGTACTACCGCTGGAGATGTGTTACTGCTGCACTCATGCACTAGCAGCACCGACACGGTACTACCGCATCTAGCACGACAGTATTTTTTTGCTGCCGCTGGACGAACGGTAGTACCACCCAACGAGCGGGAGTAAAATTTTACAACCACTGGCCAGGCGGTACTACCATGATGACGTGCGGTACTACAGCGCCGTCGGGACCGCGAGGGGTTATACCCTCCTCTCGCGGTTCTGTCTCTCTCTCCAGGTTGCATCTTGGCATGAATTTCTAGATTCGTTCTTGTGGTACTTGTTTCCTTTCTCAAAGCATCCAAACGATGATGTCTTATTGCTAGTCGGGATGTCTTTGATATTCGTACGTTGGAAGTTCATATTGTACAATAAGAAAATATTAGGCCATGGGCTATGCTTCCAAGCAAAGACCTTATTGATATATTTATGACTTCCTTTTGGATATCTTGTTTGTTCCTTCTTGTAACCATTTCGTGTGTACATCCTTCTTTGTGGATATATATCATCATGATTGTCTTCTACCTAGAATCTTTTACACATGAGAGAAGTTACATATCTAATTGATATCATCTTTTCTTTCACGCCCACCGTTGCATTTCCTTTTTCAGTTTTTGGTGGCTCCGTGAAAGGATTTGTCTTGAGTGTGTATCTTATATTCTTGCATCTTGATGCCCACTTTGGTGGTGAAGATTATTTTTCATCATGCTTGTCTTGATGAGGGTTTTGCCATTTCGGTTGCTATCCCTCATCTTGACAAGGTTATTATTTCCTATCTTCACCATGGGCTATCACAAGCGTTGGTTCTCAATTTGTTTTTTAGTAAGCTTGTGAACCCATTTTCTAGTAGTGTGTGTGTGGGAAGGATATGTCTTGCACTTTGTTTCTCATTTCATCAAGACTATGTTGATGAGTAATGCTCATCCTTATCTTAGTCTTCTCAAGTGCTTTGCCATGACTCACACACATTATTTTGGGTGAGCCTATCTTAAGTTGCTTCTTTTACATGTTGCTCAACCATTTGTTTTCTGCAAGTGATATACTTATTTTCTCATCTATCTTCTTGCACTCGTTGTGTGATTTTATTAATTTTGGGGGAGCAAGGATCCTATTTTGTGCACTTGTATCAAATACAAACATCTCTTATTAGTGCACAAATCATGGGGACCTTCTCTAGTTTTGATAAAACACTCCTTTGCCTTTATTATAATATCTTTTATTCATGTGGTTCGAAGGACCATGTGATTGTTTGTTCCATCTGGTATATTTTGATTGCTTGCTTCTATTTTGTATGTCTTTGTGGCATACGATCCTTCTTTTTGCAATCTTTGGGTCCTCAATATAGTTTGTTTTCTTCCAACTACTTATCATTGTATTTGTGTATTTCTTTGCACTCATTTGCTCAGAAGTACACACATTTTGGAGGACCACCTACTATATTAGCATTCTAAACTTTTCTTCCATTTTGGCAATCGATGCCAATGGGGAGAAGTTTAGAGAGTTTACTTTGGATATGTTTAGAGGGTTTTGCTTTCATTGCGTAAGCATTTACATCTTGCACGCATGCATTATTGCTTTGTATGTGTGCACTTGGTTGTGCTTATTTCCTTATATAAACTCTCTTGAAGTGGTTGTCATCAATTACCAAAATGGGAGAGATTGTTAGAGCATATCTCTCCATATGTGGTTTTGGTAATTGATGACAATTCCTATGGACTAATGGTTGCCTTAAGTTATATTTATAGGATTTGTTCATAGGCACTTCCTGAAGTCCATCTGTTGGGTTCAAGGAGTTTATATGATGAACAAGGTGGTATTCAAGATATTATCCAAAGAATGGTCATAGAGACACAAGGTTGATCAAGATCGTCAGAAAAATAGTAAATCAAGATGATCAACACACAAAGCGTACAACATGTACCGAGCGGGATCAAGTGATCCCATGGTATGGTAAGCATTGTCCATTACGTGTTTGTGTACTAACCCATGGTCTTCGTGAGAGTTCTATGTGGGGTTAGGTGTGTTTTCATGGGCTTGTGTCAAGAGGAAGATCTCATCCAACCCATGGAGGATGACATCAAGTGGTGATTTTCATCAAGATTGCGGTGTGCAAGTTCAAGTGGATCATCACGAAGATATCATGCTTGAAGCTTACCGTCCATTGTGGTGGCAATGGACTTGTGAAGATATGCTGAAAAGCGGCTTACCCATAGTGTGTATGGGGGAACAATCAACTAGTCTTCATCAAGCCAACGCAATCAATAAAGGTGGTCCATCTTGAGGAAGCCAAGATCATCGTCATCTAGCTCAATAGGATGAGGTTCAAGGTATAGGTTTTCCCTTGATAGGTTTTTTATTTTAGGATAGATTGTCGTACTGTCAAGGGGGGCTCTCAAGTGAGTAGCTTGATCGTATCGTTCATTGAGAGCTCAAACCATTTGCATCCTTGCATCATACTTCTTGGTTCTTGTTTGGTGTTTCTCTTTGTGAGTTTTATATCTTATGTTCATCTTCATGACAAGCTCGAGTTCATCGAAAACGGAGTCCATATGCATCTTCTATGATGTTTTCGATGTTGGGAGTTTTTACCGGTCTTATTTGAGGAAGGGTTATCACCATTTTCTTATGGGCCTTATCTCACTGGCTTCTTATTGATATATCTATCAAGATTGTGTTAGCCCATGTCATTAGCTTTCCAACAAACTTGGTTTCGTTGAATTCGGAGTCCGTATGCGAAAGGTATGGCAGTTTCTGTGGCGAGCGGTAGTACCGTTCTAGGAGCGGTAGTACCGCTCCGTCAGACTTTATTTGCGTACCTTTTTTGCCTCGCATGTTTTGTGAACCTACCGAGCGCTAGTACCGCTCCGTCGGACTTTATTTGCGCGTCATTTTTGCCTCAGCATGGTTGGTGAACCTACCGAGCGGTAGTACCTCTCCCGTGGGCGATAGTACCGCTCTGTGCGGGCTGTGAAGCATAACGGTTGGATTTTTCCTCACCTATAAAAGGGGGTCTTCTTCCCCATTGAACCTTATCTCTTTAGCTCATGTTATTCCCCCATTGTTGACCTTCTTCGAGCTTGCTAACTCTCAATCCCTCCAATGATTCTTGCTAGTTCTTGAGGGAAAGAGAGAGGGGATCTAGATCCACATCTCCGCCAATCACTTTCTTCTCTATGTGAGGGGAACCCCTTGGATCTTGATCTTGGAGTTCTTTATGACCTCCTTGTTCTTCCTCTCATATTTCTCCATAGCTTTGGTTGTTGTGGGGGGATTTGAGTGTGAGGGACTTGTCCACTTCGTGTGTTCTTGCCATTGCATTAGGTGCATAGGTTTGAGTTCTCCATGGTGATACGTGGAAGTGAAGTTTGAGAAGCTTATTATCTTCTGATACTTAGTACCCTGGATATTGTTCTTTGTGGATGCTTTGGCGTCCTAGAAGCTTGGTGGTGTTTCGGAGCTCAATCATTTTGGTGTAAAGCACCGGGCAAGCGTCGGGGTCTCCAATTAGGTTGTGGAGATTGCCCCGAGCAATTTGTACGGGTATCAGTGACCGCCCCCAAGGGTTGCCATTTGTACGGGTTCGGTGACCGCCCTCTAGGGTCCCTTAGTGGAATCACGGCATCTTGAATTGTGCGAGGGCGTGAGGAGATTACGGTGGCCTTAGTGGCATCTTGGGGATCATTGTGGCTCCACACCGCTCCAAACGGAGATTAGCATCCGCAAGGGTGTGAACTTCGGGATACATCGTCGTCTGTGCATGCCTCGGTTATCTCTTACCCGAACCCTTTACTTATGCACTTTACTTTGTGATAGCCATATTGTTTCGTGTCATATATCTTGCTATCAGTTAGTTGTTTATCTTGCTTAGCATAAGTTTGTTGGTGCACATAGGTGAGCCTAGTTGTTTTAGGTTTTGTGCTTGACAAATTAAACGTTAGTTTTATTCCGCATTTGTTAAAATCTAAACCATAATTATTTTAAAGCGCCTATTCACCCCCTTCCCTCTAGGCGACATCCGTGTCCTTTCAACATCCTTAGAACCAAGTTATCACACATGTCCATCATACATATACCTATATGCGGTACTATCCTGCCATTCCAAGTAAATTTGCATGTGTCACCTTTAAATATTCAAACAAACATATGTTTTGTGTACTCATACCGCTCATGGAGCAACAGGGCAATCAATATCTTCCATGCTAACTAAGTTACTATCATGACGGGCGTTTATGCACTGTCATTACACGAGAGAGGTTGGTAACAAGGAAGCCCAGTCCTTCTTAATCAAAATTAAAATACAACAAAACTCCTTAGGGAAGTTATATGTTGGAGGGCACCCGGGAATTCGGCTAGCCATGTTTGTGTATGGATGGTGGATAGGAGTAAAACTTTATAATTTTCTTTGGGAACCACAAATGATGAGTTTAGTATGGAAGATACTCAAAACCTTTGTCGTAACGTTGACAGTAAAGAACACCATTCATAATTATATTTTCAATCTTGCTTTAAAACTTGAGCTCTCGCACCTCTTCAAACCAATGCTTCCCTCTTCGAAAGGCCTATATATTTACTTTTATGTCGAGTCATCACTCTCTTACTTACAACACCAAACTAGAGAGCGATGTTGTTATTTTTATGCATTGGGTCTAGTCAATGTTGGATATGAGTACGACTAGGATCTTTTCTATTCTAAATTATAATATTCAGTCACTGCTTGAATCTGAGAGGTGCTCCATTTATGTTTTGCGGTCTCAAAAAGGGGTAGCGAGATACGATGCCACCAAATTAGATCATGATTTTTTTGACAAATTATTGGCATGTGAGATATCTTATTATTGCTTGCTAGTTAGTTAGTTATGTATTGCCATGATTGAATATGATGCTTAATTATTATCATGGATGCGGTCACTTATGATTTATCATGAAAACTTGAATATTATCTAAGCATATGTATAACGACAAGAACAAAAGAGTTTGTAAAAGTTTTCTTTGTCACTTTTAGTTTATCAAATGAACTGCTTGAGGACAAGCAATGAGTTAAGCTTGGGGGAGTTGATACGTCTCCAACGTGTCTACTTTTCCAAACACTTTTGCTCTCATTTTGACCTCTAATTTGCATGAGTTGATTGAAACTAACCTGAACTAACATTGTTTTCAGCAGAACTACGTTGGTGTTATTTTTGTGCTGAAATAAAAGTTCTCAGAATGGGACGAAAGTTTTTGTGAATTATTTATGGGATTTATAAGGAATTATGGAGCGAAGACCTGCCGGAGGAGGTGTACTAGGGGTCACAAGCCAACAAGGCGCCCCCGGCACCGAGGCCACGCCCTAATGGCTTGTGCGGTCTACGTGGCTCCTCCAACCCTAATTCCAATCCTATGAAATCACATCTTCAGTGAAAAAATAGAGAGAAGTTTTCACTTCATTTCATGAGACAAAGCCGCCACCACCTCATGTTCTTCCTCGGGGGGCTGATATAGAGTCCGTTTGGGGCTTCGGAGAGGGGATTTGTCATCGTCATCATCACCAACCCTTCTCCATCAACACCGCCATGATGCTCACCATCGGGAGTGGGTAATTACTTTGTAGGCGTGCTCGACGGTGGTGGGATTGGATGATATAGATCATGTAATCGAGTTTAGTTTGATAGGGCTTGATCCCTAGTATCCACTATGTTCTAAGGTTGATGTTACTATGACTTTCCTATGCTTAATGCTTATCACTAGGGCCCGAGTGCCATGATTTTAGATCTGAACCTATTATGTTTTCATGAATATGAGAGTGATTTGGATCCTATCTTGCAAGTTGTAGGTACCTACTACGTGTCTTGATCCGCATAACCCAAGGTGACAATAATTGGGATTCTTTCCAATGATTGTCATAGTTTGAGGAGTTCATGTATTCACCATGTGTTAATGCTTTGTTACGGTTCTCTGTTAAAACGAGACCTTAATATCCCTTAGTTACCAATAGGACCCCGCTGCCCTGGGAGGGTAGGACAAAATATGTCATGCAAGTTCTTATCGCAAGCACGTATGACTACATACGGAATACATGCCTATATTATATTGATGAATTGGAGCTAGTTCTGTGTCACCCTAGTGTATAACTGTTACATGAACAATGTCATCTAAATCATTATCCATCGTCGATCAACGTGCCCACGCTTTACATATACTGAATCTTGCTAAGTTATTACTGTTGCTGCTGCTTTCACACGTGCTATGCAATTGCTACTACTACTACTGATACAAAAATACAAAATTGTTGCTATCACTGTTACTGTTAGTACTATCTTTTGTTGTGGTGCTAAATCCTTGATGCAAAGAGGTATCCTACGTGCGGTTGAATTGACAACTCAACCATTACGGTTAATAAAAAATCTTTGGATCGCCGTGTGTCGAATCAATAAATTAGGGTGAATACTACCTCTCAAGACTATCGCGATCCCCTATACTTGTGGGTTATCAGTGACCGCACCGATGCAAATGTTGTTGGCCATCACGTCCACCGGATCTGAGGCAATTCAAATCAGGGCGTTCCTTGCCGGCGATGGCGCCGCCGTCGACAACCCGATCGTGCTAGCCGAGTTCCCACTATAGTCATCTTGGTTGCGTGGACCGTCCCTCCATGGCTTTTCCATCGAGGTCCTAGCACGGGTTCGCCCTCACCTAAGGACGACGACGACGGAGGAGGAATAAAAACATAAAGAAATAGCGGCAATTAGGTATATTTTTGTTGTCTAATAAATTAGAAACACCTTGAGTATATTTCAAAAATTATCTCACATTTATGTTTCTCTGCAACACCTCTTATCATATTGTTTGTCGTGCATCAACGTGAATGATTTTAAAGGATTTGCTGATGACATCAGGTGGTTATATGAGGGATTGTTTTTCTCTCCAAACGCGTCGCACGGACATGTTTGCCGGTAGAAATATATATTTCCTTTGTCCAAAATTACTTGTCGTAAAAATTAATATACATAGATGTATCTATAACTAAAATCCATCTAAATCCATCTATTCCCCTAACAATTATTTTCAAATGGGGGAAGTATAAATTATCTATACTACTAATAAAAGATCAAACGAAAACTTCTCTAAGTACACACAACTATTACCCCCACAAAAACAAACACCAATCACCACCACACAATTAGTTAACAAATTATAATCTAACGGCCTTCCACCATCCATTCAGCCCGACGGTGTGCAGTTACCAAATTAACAAAGGCTGGCCGTGCTCCACCTCCTCCTACAGCGAACAAGTGTTGCACCTCCCCGAAAAAAAGAGCCAATCAACTACAGAAATTTAGGAAGAATTAACGGCAGCCAGACGCCCTGGCCTGCACCATTGCCGTCGCCTCCGCCTCCGCCTCCCCCTCCCCGTCCGCCTCCGCGTCCAACTCCCCCTCCGCGTCCGCCTCCTCCCCTCCCCTCTCCGCACCCGCCCCCTCGCCCCGCCCGTTGCCTGCTCGCCCCGCCCGCCGCCTCTCCCCCGCTCAACCCCGCTCTCCGCCTGCTCGCCCCGCACATCGCATGTTCCGCCTCTCCCCTGCTCAGCCTCGCCCGCCGCCCATCCCCTGCTCGCCCCGCCCGCTCGCCCCGCCCGCCGCCCATCCCCTGCTCGCCCCGCCCGCTCGCCCCGCCCGCCGCCCTGCGCCTGCTCAGCCCCGCCCACCGCCTGCTCGCCCGCCCGCCGCCTCCCCCCCCCCCCGCTCGGCCTCCCAACACTCGATGCCATGTTTTCCTCTCTTGCGCCAGAGCGAGCCCCGGCGGTTTCCAAGAACGTCGAGGACGAGAGGCTCCGCCACATGCACGCGGACGTGGCGGAGATGCTGCTCGCCAACACCACCCCACGCTGCCGGCGAGTGAGGAAGCCGCCTCCGGCCGCGCTCGAGGAGGAGCGGCGCGGGCGCGCGCGCTACGGCTGCGCGTTCGAGGAGGAGGAGGGCTCCGGGTTCGCGCCGCCCCGGATGGTGTGGGCGAAGGTGAGGGGCTACCCGCGGTGGCCGGGGCAGGTGTTCGACCCGGCAGACGCGTTGGGGCTTGCGCTGCGCGAGCGGCGGGCGACTGGGGCCGCGACGGCTCCTTCGTGTGGGCCGGCGCGGCGGACCTCACCCCGTTCCGTGACGACTTCCCGCGCCTCGCCGGCGTCGGCCTAAGGAGCAACTGCAAGGTCGAGTTCGCCCTCGCCCTGGACGGCGCACTGGCCGAGGTCGCGCG
Source organism: Hordeum vulgare subsp. vulgare (assembly GCF_904849725.1). Lineage (NCBI taxonomy): Eukaryota > Viridiplantae > Streptophyta > Magnoliopsida > Poales > Poaceae > Hordeum > Hordeum vulgare. The sequence continues at coordinate 60,698,361 of NC_058524.1, forward strand.
ACGCGTCGACGCCGGCCTCTCATGCGGGTGCGGCGGCGCCGCCGCCAAGGGGAAAGTGTTCCAAAACTCCGGCCTTCGCAGAGGCGCGTCCGTCGCGGCCGTGGACGCCGGCCTCGCCCGGGACGCGCTCCGCGGCGAGGCGTTCCTCCGGTACGTTGGCGCGCTGGCAGTGGCGCCGGGGGACGGTACGACAGGCTTGACGATGCTGTTAGTATGAAGGCAAACCCATGGCAGCAGGGATTGCAAATGCGAGATTCTGATATTGTAATTGAAGGCAATTGTGCTAGAGTGGTCTGTCAGAAACACAAGGAGAAGTCCCATGCCGTTCTGAACCCAAGCTCTGAGCTTGCATTGTGTGACTGTAGCTGGTCAAGGAAGGGAAACCTTTGCAAGCATGCAATGAAGTCGGCTAAGGTTTAATAAGTTATATAACAAAAATAGAATTTAATTTGTGTATGGTGTGGATTCCAAAACAAATCTGCTTATACTGGAACGCTCGCTTGTACTCCCTCCGTCCCAAAGTAACTGTCTCAAGCTTAGTACTAGAATTTATTTTGAGACGGAGGGAGTACTAGAATTTTTCTAAAGCTAATGGAATCCCCTTGTACTCCATCTAAAGCTTTCATGATGACTACTTTCCCAAGATAGATGTGACAAAGAGGAGGAGCTCAGGGAGCTCAATGTGAAAGGATAAAGTAGTCAGGAAGGAGAAATCATATGTTGGGTTAACTAATGCTTCCTAATCAGTATGCTTTTCATATTGCCGTTTATATTGAACTAATATATATAGTTCCCTTTTGATTAAGGATCTTGACATGGCACCTAGCTGTTTTTGATTTCCTGTAGTTTTTGTTGATCTTCTCCTTCTTCGGATTAAATTGCTCATTGTTTTTCCTATTCTTTTGCAGGAACATGAACCTTATGATGACCCATAGTTGGATGTATGTGAGAGTACAGGTGTTATCTTATAAGCATATCAAAATACAATCATGACGTGTGTAATTATTAAGTTATACTTTTTGTTCATGGCTCAACAATCGACCAAATTAAATGACAGGATGAACATTCAGACATCCTTGATGACTGGGATTCTAGGAAGACGATCACATACTCGACCAGCCCACCTGTCACCGCGAGAATCATCTTGGTAACAATGTAGCTGATCTCGGGATTCATATTGTGTTCCTCCAGTTATTTTGCATCGTTTGATCTTTTGTGTCTATATACTCCCCCTGGTGCGTCATTTTCCTAATCACAAGCATTTATTTCCTTCTTTTTGTATCTTGCTTAGTTTTAAGAGAAACATACACAGAGAAAACTACTTTCATGATGGATCTGCACTCTGCAATTTGTTTTGCATATAACATGGGACTGTTACTTTCAATACAGTTGATGTTAGGAGTATCAGATGCATATATGAAGGAGTTCCATCAACCAGGATTTTACATGTTGCATTAGAGTCAAAAATTTAGACTGATTTGCAAGATGGAATATGAGAGAACATGTTTCAGACATTCAGTGACCACCCAAAGAGACTAATATGCCACATACCTGTATGTTTCCTTTTTCATCTTTCTACAAAACTAAATGTAGAGAAGTATTCATTTCTCACTCAAACTTATATTTGTTTTCTATTTAAGAATGTTGATTCATAGAGCCCAAATACGCTCTTTCATTTCCTGGTGAGTTTACTTAGTATGGGTCAGTGTAAGGTAATAAAGATGATACTGTCGGTAGCTTCATCATCCTTGATTAATTGTTACTCCTTATTTCAGAAAATCTACAACCAAGAACATTTGTTTGTGTCAGACATCTTTAATAACTGACGTGGAAGTATTGACAGTTCTCCACAAGCTAATTGTTTGATGTGATTATCTCGTGGTGCTTTTGCTCCAGCTTCAATTGCATTGCTTCTGCTGTATCGATGGACTCTTTTCCCTTCGGTCATGGATTGAACCGAGTTGATTCTGCATAGCCGCATAGGGATAGGTACTTTTGATAGTCTACTATACAAAAGTATTTGGTCAGTTATTACCATCCCTATGTATCTATTCTTTCTCAAGTTTGAATTGTTAATATATCCATTAGAGTATTAGTTATCCGTCTGCGCAAGGACCAATACAGGTTAAGCACCCATTGTTTTAAAGTAGAATGTCTCTATTCTCATGCACGTGGACTTTCGGGGTATGGATACAATGAAGTTCCACAATGATTCTCTTAATTTCTAGGTTTCGGTATCTTTTAGATTGGTGTTCAAATCATACAATTTTTTTGTCCACTTGGTTGGCTTGAATTTTGGTACATATGATTGTTAACATCTATATATGATCATGATAGCGGAAATATATGATCGCGATAGCACAAAGGGGAGGGACGGTTTGGGGTGAGGGGACGTTTTGTTAGCCTATTGGAAATGGATAGTGTGCAAAGATGTTACTTATTTTTGGAGACTATATTTTCTTTCAGATATACTTTCGGACTAAAGAGTTAGGGCAGGGTTTGAAGACATCTAATAGAAGTCATCAAAACTAAAGAGAAAAACCGGGTATACGAAAATGATGGCATGATGAGATTGGGAGGAGACACACGGAAGAAATGGCGATGGACACCAGGGTGTGTGTGTGTGGGGGGGGGGGGGGGGGGTTGAAGAACCTCATAGTGGCTGAAGTAGAGGAGCGAATATGCATTGCGAGGGTTACGAGTGGGTGGGCCATGTCATTTATTTGTACACAAGCGTTTTATCTATGAATATTCTTTCTATTTCGTGGCAACGCACGTGCACATGTGTGTCGTCGGTTCCATTTCCACATGCATTACAACATATATTAGGCTTGATTACAGGTAAACTCTGGGCTAGCTTATCTTGCCGAGACAACAAACAGCAACCGAGGAAGACAACAACTAAACAACAACTCATCTGACCGAAAACAAGAACGATATACAATATGCTAGCCAAGCTGACTGAACTGAAGTTTTGACATAAGATGGGACAAAAACTGACGATACAATACATATGTGTGTAACGCGAATTACAACGTTAGGCTTATAGGTAAAATCTTGGCTAGCTTTATAGTCCATTGTTTTCATCCCACATTATTCGATTATACGTGCTGTTACTAGTAGCCCATAGCAATGTAAGAACGTTCTACCAGAACGGTAAATCAAAGCACCCAGCGGAGTGGACCCGACACTTCCAATGAAAGCAGGGACGTAATTCTCGCACGTGATAGTGGGACAGATCATGGATGAGACAGAGTGTTGCAGGGACACGTGATTTATTGGCAGGCCGTGACATGAACGCAGAAATGACCTGTCTCTATCCGGCCGTGGACACGCCGGCCAGCTGGTGCAAAATCCGACGTCGGTGGATCGTCGTGCATGCCAAAGTGGTCACTAAAATGGCAGCAGCGGTGGTTGGCGTGGTGGCGCTTAACGTAGTCTGAAGCGTGCCGGATCTGGATCCTTCACGGTGGCCACATCGGGCGGTGGGAGCAACACGACGAGATGGTTGTTGCACTTGTTGCTCTGATTGCCATCACCATCCTGCACGGTGGTCACGCCGGGCGGTCAGAGCAACACGACGAGATGGTCCTGGTCACTAAAATGGCAGTAGCGGTGGTTGGAGTGGTGGCGCTTAACGTAATCTGAATCGTGCCGGATCTGGCAGGGGTAGATGGCGAGCTCTGGTCCAAGTATTCATCGCCCGTGGCGTCAAGTGCCAGCTCTGGTCCTGCACGGTGGCCACTGGCCAGGCCGGGCGGTCGAAGCAACACGAACGATATGGTCGGAGCACATGTTGCTCTGATTGCCATCACCACTTTTGGCAAAAATTTTGTGTTTCCTTTTAAAGAAGTTTTTCAAGATCTCATCCGGGTTACAAAAAAATCCCTTCTAGTTTTATAGGTCACCGAACATGGTCATTCTCGAGGCGGTGAGCACGTCTATCACACGAAACACTTGTGATTGAATTTTGCCAGCACAAGATAATGTTTAAACTTCAAATAATCTCGTCAAGTAGTATGGGCCGTGCTAGCGATGAAAATTCTATGCGTAGGACGGACGAACATTTGAAGAAACACTAACACCCGTGGCAAGTAATGCTTAATTATTTTCTTATAATTCTGAAATCTACTTCATCCCTTCTAGTTTGTTGGGTCAATCTCATAAATCTCAACAATTAAGGTAGGATTGAGTTTAGGGGCATATCAAGGTCATGAGCACGTCCATCACACGACACACTTGTGTGTGAATTGTGCTAGCACAAGAGAATGTTTAAACCTTCAAATAATTTAGTCGAGTTGTATGGACCATGCTAGCGATGAAAATCATATTGTACGACAGATTAATTTTTCGAGAAACGGTAACACACGTGCTAAGGGCATCTTCAATGATCGTATGATCATCGTTGGTAAAATTGCCACATAGATGATTTTGATGACATGGCACATAATAAAAGAAGAGAGAGAATGAAACCGTATGAATTTGAAGCAACGATTCATGCACAAGCTCCGAGGTAAACATGGTTATTTCTTTAATATTTAATGAACCCACTTAGTTATTTTACATACGGTTAACATACACTCTATTGAAGAGCTTGTATGATGTGTTGTTGGTTGATGATGTGGACACTTATACCAACGATTGAACATACGGACTGTTGGAGATGATCTAAGTAACACTTAATTGTTTATGAAATATACTTCATTCTTGCTAGTTTGTTGGGTCAATCCCATAAATCTCATACTCCCACAATCGAACCTACCTCTAATTGGCTAGTTAGAGTGACAGTGAATTTCAAACCCATTAACTTTTAAGTTTTGATGTTCGGATTATTTTTTAGTTTATTTCAGGATTTCCGACGATGCGTATTCGGTGGGAGAAGACGTTCTCGTCGACAACGAAACATTCATGATGATTTCGTAAATCTCAATATGATATACCGGCTTAGACTCTCGAAGGCGATATGTTTTATAGCTCCCCATTCATCAATGGATCCTCGGATTAGGCATGATGGATGCATGATCCTCGGATTAGGCACGCTCGAGCTCGCGCCCTCCCGGCGGCTGGGATGCTCCGGCGCGAGCACGTTGTCCGTGCAGCCATCTCGGCGCCCAGCTTCGTCAGGGACGCACTCTGCAGCGAGGGCGCCTACTCCGCCTTCGGCGAGCTGGTCCTGTGCGCGGCTGCCATAGCCCTACAAATGTGATTCCAACTGTCGCCTTGGTCTGCTGGCCGTCGGGGGTGTACGTCAATTCTGTATGAGCAGTCCATCGTGTCTTTTTTTTCTATTTTCAAATCTCAGGCGTCAAACATGATTAACATAAATCAATGGATGTAAAAGAGTGACTTATAGAGAACTATGAAAGCCTCCTCCTTTTAATATTAGGTGAAGATTCAGTTTTAAGTTTATCATTTTTATTTTTTGAGCTATATTTTGAATTTTGACTTGAATTTTTATGACGATCTACATTTATATTATATGGATGTGCTAATTGTTTTTCAGAAATTTTGCAAAATTTTAAAATGTGCAACGTGAGCTTGTGAGCTTGCTGCACCGGTAGCATCATAAGCACCGGTGCACCTGTTATCACTGAAGATCGAAAGATACTAAGTGCGATGAACTAATCGAGCAGAGGACAGTCGTTTTTGTGTTGCCTGAACTGCAACTTTTCTGTCTGTCTATTCCATCACCTTATTCAGAGTACAAAAGGAGGAGCTGAACTCCACGATTCGTAAATCTCGTGCCATCCCACGAGTGGGTCGTGTGTCCGCTGGAATCGGTCCTGGTTTGTTAGGCAAAGACCAGGACAACTAACCCTATCGCTAGTTAACTAACCTGACCGAGAAATGAGGATCTGAACTAGCTGTAGTCCACAGCGACAACAGCCTGAAACGCTACAGTAAAGTTCAGAGTAAGGAAACTAACTATCTAACACCAAGAGATGCACTAGGATTTATTCAACATTCACTCCCTAAACCTTGTGCATTCTTGTGATCTCCACCATGCCGATCTGCGTGCGCTGCTCCTGGAGCTTCCCACGACCGAGTGCCTTGGTGAGCAAGTCGGCCATCTGCTCTTCGGTCCTCACAAATTCAATCTGCATCTTCCCGTTCTCCACACACTCTCTGATATAATGATACTTAATATCGATGTGCTTGCTTCGCTTGTGGAAAACGGGGTTCTTGCACAATGACATTGCTGATCTGTTGTCCATGTTGAGCACCACCGGTTTCACTGTCTCCACCTTGATCTCACTAAGAAGGCGTGCTAGCCACACGCCCTGGCAAGCTGATGTTGCTGCTGCAACATACTCAGCCTCGCAAGAAGAAAGGGTCACAATGCTCTGTTTCTTTGATTTCCAGCTCACCTGGTTGCTTCCATAGAAGTACATGAGCCCTGTGGTGCTTCTGCGCGTGTCCATACATCCACCATGATCACTGTCACTGTATCCGATCAGGGGAGCATCAACTGCGCCACGGGAGTAGTGCACTCCCCAATTCAGAGTTCCTGCAACATAGCGCATGATGTGCTTCAGTGCAGCCAGATGTTCCTGGGTAGGTGCCTCCATGAACCTTGACACGAAGCCAACTGAGAAAAGGGAGATCAAGCCTTGTGTGAATGAGATAGCGCAGCATGCCTACTACACTTCTGAATTCTGTTGTATCAACTCGTTGCGCAGTGCTGTCTTTGCTTAACTTGAACCTGGGCAGCATAGGAACAGGGCAAGAGATGCAACCTGTCATATCTGCCTTTTCAAGAATCTTGGCAGCATAACCAGCTTGGCAGAGATCAATTCCCCCACTGTGCTGGTGAACTTCTATCCCCAGGTAGTAGTTCAGATGCCCAAGATCACTCATTTTGAACAGCTTCTGCATCTCACCCTTGAACCTTCTGATCTCTTCCTCATCTGATCCAGTGATGATCAGATCATCTACGTAGACCCCAACTACCAGCCGAGATCTAGCACTTCCTCTTGCATAAATCCCATGCTCACAGGGACACCTTTTGAACTCTAACCCAGTCAGATAGGTGTCTAACTTGGTGTTCCATGCCCGTGGAGCCTGTTTCAGCCCGTACAGTGCCTTGTTGAGCTTCAGCACTTTGCTAGTTTGTCCAGAGATGATGAACCCTGGTGGCTGTGTCACATACACTTCTTCTCTGAGCTCACCGTTTAGGAATGCAGACTTTACATCCATATGATGCACTGTCCAACCTGCTCTGGCTGCCATGGCGAGAAGTAAGCGCACTGATTCCATCCTTGCCACAGGTGCAAACACTTCTTCGTAGTCGACACCATGCTTCTGCACATATCCCTTTGCTACCAAATGAGCTTTGTGTTTTACTATTTCACCATCTGCATCTTTCTTCACCTTGTAAACCCATTTCAAACCGATCGGTCGATGCCCTCGAGGGAGATCAACCAGGGCCCAAGTGTGGTTGGCCTCGATCGATGCCATCTCGTCGGCCATCGCCAGCTGCCAGCACTCTTGTTGTTGTGCTTCTTCAAACGAGCTTGGCTCCTCTCCTTGCAGCAGGCCCAGCTCGTAGTCTGGGTCCTCCTCCTCGTCGTCTACCTCTGGTGACTGGGGGGATGAAGAAAGTGTAGGTGACTTGACACCGTCATTGTATTTAGGGTTTGGAAGGAAGATACCGTCTTGTGCCCGAGTCCTCATCGCGTGTACTCGTGTGACGGGTACTGACGAAGTGTGCTCCCTTCCCGGGCTTGGAGGAGCGCTAGGTGCAGCGGCAGGTGGTGATGTAGAGACGCCGCGGCCTGCACTCCCTGGTCCTGGCGTCGTGGATTTGGTGGGCGAAGGCGATCGCCCCGGGGCCGTGCTGGGCGAGGCTGATGTCGTCGTCACGGGGAAGCTCCGGAGAGGGTCGATAGAGGGTCTATCGAGAAGCTCACAGCTTGCACCGCCGGCTGGGTCTGCTCCCAGTCCCACGCCCTCTCTTCCTCGAACACGACATCCCGGGACACGACGATCCTCTCGCATATGGATCATACAAACGGTAGGCTTTGCTCCCGCTCTCATAGCCGAAGAACACCAAGCGCTTGTTGCGGTCTTCTAGCTTGCTCACATGAGACTGTGTGCTCTTTGCATGCGCGACACACCCGAACACACGGAGGATGTCGACGTTCGGCTTCCTCCCGTGCCATGCCTCGAACGAGGTCTTCCCCTGCACGCTCCTGGTGTATGCGCGGTTCAGCACAAACACAGCTGTGGTCACTGCTTCTCCCCAGAACCGGGCAGGAACGCCCATGGCCTTCATCATGCATCTCGCTGTTCCTACCACTATCTGATTCCGTCGCTCCACTACGCCATTCTGCTGTGGCGTGTAGGGAGCGGTGAGGTGTCGTTCGACCCCAAGATCAGCAAGGTAGCCCGTGAGGTTATTCGATGTGAATTCTCCTCCCCGATCTGTCCGAAGCGTCTTGATCTTGCGTCCTGTCTCGCGCTCCACCTTTGCCTGGAATCTGCAGATACACTCTGCAGCTTCGTCTTTGCCGTGCAGTAGGGATAGCCACATGTATCTGCTGTAATCATCCACCAGGAGGAGGAAATACCTTCTTCCACTCGGCGTCGCCGGCGAGATCGGTCCACACAGATCTCCGTGGATCAGCTCCAGCGGTTCTGACGCGCGAAACCTTGCCTACTTCGGGAAGGGAATTCGACGCTGCTTTCCGACAAGGCAGGCGTCACAGACCTGCTCATGGTGCTCGATCAGTGGCAGCCCATGCACCATGTTCTGACGCGCCAGACGTGCAAGCCCATCGAAGTGCTGGTGGCCATAGCGAGCGTGCCAACGCCATGCATCCTCGGTGGCGTGCGCCGTCAGACACACATGCCTGACCAGGTGGAGATGCAGGACGTAGAGCCTATTGCGCGCACGAGGCACCTTGGCGAGGATGCGTTGCTGATGATCCCGAACAGTCATGAAACTGTCCTGGACAAGTGTCGGGCACCCGATCTCGTCCAGTTGGCCGATGGAGATGATGTTGGTCTTCAGCCGGGGAATCCAATACACCTGCATCAGGGCCCTGTGATCTTCTCCGCCGACGGTGAACAGAACAGTTCCGCGGCCGTGGATCTCCACGAGGGAGCCGTCACCGAATTTCACGGTGCCTGCCACTCCCCTGTCCAGCTTGGCGAAGGAGGCCTCGTCTCCCGTCGTATGATTGGACTCGCCAGTATCCAGGTACCAGGCCATGTCAACGTCGTCAGAGGAGCGTCGGAGGACCGCGACAACTCGCTCTTCGTTGAGGAAAACGTGCTCGCTCGTGCCCGTGGCCGAAAGCGATACCTCGTGTATCATGAACATGGCGGGGTCTCCGTCGGTCTCGTCAGATGCGGCCTGCACGAGATTGGCCTCTTCCCGCTTCCCCTGGTCGCCGCGCTCGCGCTTCGCCTTGCGACACTCGCGCGCCCAGTGGCCTTCGTAGCCGCAATAGTTGCACTTCCCTTTGCGACGCGGTGGGTTCCCGCTGCCGTCAGTCTTGCCTGCGCCATCCTTGCTCCGTGGACGGCCTTGTGGCTTCTTCCTTTTGCCGCCGGATGAGCCGCTGCCGCCGTGGTGATTTGCGTCGCGGGCTCGCCACTCCTCCGCAGTGAGGAGCAGCCGCCCACTTGCATCTTGTTCTGGCGCGCCACGCCCTTCTGACGCCGCAAGGCGCCCGCTCAGCTCGTCGATGGAGAGGTCCTTGAGGTCCAGCAGCGTCTCTATGGAGCACGCCATCTGGGAGTACCTCGGTGGCACGACGCGCAGAATCTTCTGCACGCCGTCGAGCTCGGAGGTGGTGTCCCCAAGGGATTGCAGCTCTGTGACTACGCTCGAAACACGGAGAGAGAAGTCCTCGGCATTCTCTCCTGTTTGGAACGCGAGCGCGTCGAAGTCCTTCCGTAGCCTCTGCCGGCGCGCTTCTCGGACGCGATCCACGCCGACGCGAAGTGTCTTGATGGTGTCCCAGGCCACCTTGGCGTCATCCTTGGCGGCCAGGATCTGGACCATCTCAGGTGGCACCGAGCTCAGGATGGCCCCTAGGGCCTGTCCCTCCTGTCGCTCCGGAGCGTCGCCGGTCTCGATCGCCTCCCAGAGGCCTGCACCTTGCAGCTTGACGCGCATCAGGATGGTCCACTCGGTGTAGTTCGTCTTCGTGAGGAGAGGCCATGAGACGGCACCGCCGCCGCCGGTCTCCCTTACGATGGTTTCCTGAACCACCACTTCACAGCCGCCAGTTCTCCGAGTCCTGCTCCGCCCGCGGCTCGGCGAGCGCACACGACGTGCCCCGTCTGCAGGCGACCTCGTTCTGGCGACCGCCGCCGGTGGTGGCGTCCCGACCATCGCGATTTCAAGAGGCTCTGATGCCAATTGTTATCACTGAAGATCGAAAGATACTAAGTGCGATGAACTAATCGAGCAGAGGACAGTCGTTTTTGTGTTGCCTGAACTGCAACTTTTCTGTCTGTCTATTCCATCACCTTATTCAGAGTACAAAAGCAGGAGCTGAACTCCACGATCCGTAAATCTCGTGCCATCCCATGAGTGGGTCGTGTGTCCGCTGGAATCGGTCCTGGTTTGTTAGGCAAAGACCAGGACAACTAACCCTATCGCTAATTAACTAACCTGACCGAGAAATGAGGATCTGAACTAGCTGCAGTCCACGGCGACAACAGCCTGAAACGCTACAGTAAAGTTTAGAGAAAGGAAACTAACTATCTAACAACAAGAGATGCACTAGGATTTATTCAACAGCACCATATATTCTTCCTATTGTCGGATGATACTATGCCCCTAAATTCCTGTTACTAGTGACGACTCCTCGCTCGATCTACGATGGGTGGAAAGAAAAATTACCCCGGCTAGAGTAGACCTATTTTGACCACAGTCCATGGGTGATCATGCGCGCGAGACCTATATCTCGCGTTATGCAAGACCAAATGAAGGGGCCATTAGCACACCTTTAAAGGAAAAAAAGAGAAGATAAAAGGAGAGATCCCAGGTTTCAAACCTGGGTCTCCTTAATAGTGTATATATGTCAACAATATTTTTCCAATACAAAATTGACATTTTTAATACATAGTTAACACTTTTCCTGTACATTCTTTTCACTTTTTAAATGATTGATTGACATTTATCAATTACAAGATCAATTTTTTTAATATGTGGTCAACTTTTTTCTTATAAACACTTTAAACTTTTTCATGTGCTCGATTAACATTTTTTAAAGATAAATATTAACATTTTCTGATACACGGTCAACATTTTTTCATTTACATTTAAGATTTTTCAAATGCTTGATTAACATTTTTGAAATACAATAGTAATATGCTTTGAACACATAGTCAACATTTGAACTAAACACGTTTAAAAAATTTCAAATACTTGTCCAATGTTTCTTGAAATGCGTCCTTCACATTTTTATATACATGATCAAATTCTTTCATCATTTTTAATAGATGATACAAATTCTGTATACACATTTAACATTTTTCATATACTTGTTGAACTTTTTTTCAAATGCTTGATTACATTTTTATAAACATTATCAAATTTGTTCATTCATTTTTTAATACATGGTCAACACTTTTTCTATACACATTTAACATTTTTCGAAATACTTTCTTATCATTTTTCAAACAGTTTTTCAACATTTTTCAATGCTTAATTAAATTTTTTGAATACATGATCAATTCGTTTCATAAACATTTTTTTGTATACATTGTTCATATGCCTAATAAATATATGTCTATACACATTTAACATTTTTGAAATGTTTTGTCTACATTTTTTTAAATGTTTTGTGTTGAGTATTTTTTGTATACATCATTCATATGCCTAATAAATATATGTCTATACACATTTAACATTTTTGAAATGTTTTGTCTACATTTTTTTAAATGTTTCATGTTGTGTATTTTTTGTAATATATTTATTCTGAATATTTGTATGTATAAATAAAAGTAAAAAAAGAAAACAAAACAGAAAACCAGCCTTTTGTTATTTCCGTGTACTTGGGCGGGCCGAACTCACGGCACCGCTTTAGCGAGGGTTCCCTTTGTCTCGCTGAATGCAGTAATGCTTTAGCGAGGGTTCCCTTTGCGTTGGCTCTGCAAGGACAAGGTGGTAATCGGAGTTAGAATATTTACAGGCCTAGGAAGGCCGACCCATTTAGTGCTCACTTAAAAGAAAGTGAGAAGAAAAAATGCAGCAAATAGGGATAGATCCTAATGAAAGAAAAAGTGAGGACTCCTGGATGATGGGGCAACACAGCGTCGGGTTCATGAAAATGTAGTAGGACGCAACCTACTTGAGGCGAAACGAGCTGGTTTCCAACTAGTTTTTAAGGGGTTTTTTGTATTTGTTCTTTTATTTTATTTCATTGTTATTTTTTCTCTGTTTATTCCTGGACTCCTGGATGACGGGCAACACTGCTAGCTACTGTGCATGCTTCAGGTTCATGAAAACGTAGTAGGGCACGACCTACTTGAGGCGAAAGAGGCTGATTTTCAATAATTATTAAGTGTTCTTTTGTCTTTGTTCTTATGTCTTTTCACGGTTTTTTCCTCTCCTTTTACTCAAATTTTCTCTTTTCTATGTTTTTCATTATTTTTTCTCAGTTTTTACTGGGTTTTTATTTTCTTTCTTTTACTCGTTTTTTCGGTTTTGTATGTTTCTTTCTCGTTTTTCATTGATTTTCTTTGTTTTCTCTTGGGTTTCAATTTTTTCTATGCACACTTTAGGTATTTATCCACTCTTCAAGAATTCATCCGATTAAGCAGTTAATTGGCCAGTTAATCGCTATTCATTTGATAATCGAATCGAATAACACCTATTCATCACGTTAACTTGTGAGGACAATTAAATGGTAAGCCAGACCGATTAATCAATGTTGATCCGTTGACTCGTGAGCAAACAAAGTCCGATTATTTGGTCCATAACCCCTCTGAGCCCCTCTCGCTCATAAAGAGCTAGGGTTTAGCTCTTCTCCCGCCCCTCCCGCTCTTCTCATCGCCACTCGACCTAGATGGTGGATGGCCAGGTCCTCATCGGCGCGCTGCCGCTTCCCCTCTCCTTTTTGGGCCGCCGCTTTCTCTTCTCCCTATGTGCGCTGCTACTCCCCCCTCCTTTGTGACCTGCCACCTGCGATAACCAACCCGTTCAAATGCCCTGCACGGCCACCAACACCTTTCCTGTGTCTATCGTCCTCGCGAGGACGTCATCTCTCAGAGTTGCGTCCAGGCGGAAAACAACCAACAAGTGTTAGTGTATACATGTTTGTTGATGCTTTTTTACACCCACTTAGATGATTGTTTGTATACATGTTTGTCGTATATCGAGAAAGAAAATAGTGTCCTTCGCTTCATATTTGTAATGTAGATTTCTTTCTTCATACAAAATTTGCTTCTATTGAGTTTATAACTTCATCGGTTAATGGTCGATCAATTAATCCAGTTAATAGGTCGAGTCGGCAATTGATCACTACTCCTAAGACGAGCGACCAACTATCAGTTACCTATTTCCTCAACATTTTATTTATCTAATGATTTTTAATAAATATTTAACATTTTTTGAATTCATGGTCACATTTTCCGTACAAATTTAATATATTTAAAATACAAGTTCAACATTTTCTAATAGGTATCAACATTATATATATATATATATATATATATATATATATATATATATATATATATATATATATATATATATATATAGGGTCGCGCTATTCGTCATCCTGGGTGAGGAATAGTTATTCTTCACTCCCCCTCTATTTTAACATCAATGCACTGTAATTTTACGTTCCGTAAATTTTGTCTTATTTTATACATAAAAAGAGACCGTAGAAAAATATAATCAATGTAAAAATATTTTATGTCACGTAAAACTACGACCATACAAAAATAGTGCAAAAAATACAATAAACTCAATTTATTTTTGGTCTTGTGACCTATATTTTTGTTTTTCTTTTGTCAAATTTTACGTAGTGATTCAATATAAATGTATTTATTCGTATTTTAAATATAATTTATTTGTAAATTGATCGCAAGATTATCTCAGGTGAAGAATAAACTATTCTGGACCCTGGGTGATGAATAAACTATATATATATATATATATATATATATACAATTAACATCTTCCAAATACAAGCTTAATGTTTTCTGAAACACATGGCCAACATTTTTCAATATACATTTAATATATTTCAAATCTAAGGTTAATATTTTTTATGCACATTTATCATTTTTCAAAAGCTTGTTGAAGATTTTTTTTCACAATCTTGATTTATATTTTCGAAATACATGATCAACTTCTTTCACACATTGTATGTTAGTTTTATACCATTTTCGTATACATGGCTGCACTTTTGTCTAAAAAAATTAATGCATGATTTATATTTTTTGAAACATCATGTAAGGTATATTTATGTAATATATTTGTATAGAATTTTTAGAAGTAAAAACAAAGTAAAAAAATGAGAAAAACAAAAAACAAAAACATGAAAAAACTAACAGAAACAAACGAGGATGTGACCTCCTGCACCCGGGCTCACCCATTTCGAGCTGGTTTGAAGCAAGCATTCCCTAGGTCTGGCTATACGAGAAACGTAGGGAAGCCCCATATGAAGTAGAGAACTATGAATTGTAGGGCCGTTCTCTTACAAAAAAAATAGCTTCGATAACTGAAACTCGTTACCAGTTTTAGCCTTTTTAACTCCTCGACAATCGATACTTATAGTGAATAAGTGAGCCATGAGTAATGTCGTCATGTTTTTTCCCTAAGGCGGCGACCTAGGTTTTTTTAGTCCTGTGGCGATCTCATCGCCTTGAGTATTTTATTCTGGCGACAAGCGATCTCTATCCTCCCGTCGGTATCCTATACCACTCCTCTACTCCTAGGCTAAACAAGGGGGCAACTAGTTCACCTAGCTACCCGACCTTGGTCGAGGGAGCGGTACTAGGGTTTGTTCGGGGAGTTCAACAAGTCGGAAGGCTGCAAATCATGACGAGATTGGAAGACGGGAATGCAGCACAAGCACTGGGTGCTGATGGAGCTAGTGATTTACTGGATTGTTTGACGATGTAAGAGGATGAACTAGATGATTTAGTGTGGGAGGATGAGATCAAGGCAGGGGTACGACTCAAGTGACTCGCCCTTGATCGGCTTCTTACCTCCAAATCCTTCAGCGAGAGTGCTCTAATTGGTGATATGCGGGCCACATGGGATCTAACTCATGTTGTGGTTTGGAGGAGGATAAATCCAAACCTCTTTTCGATACAGTTCAAATGTTTAGGAGATTGTAACAAGGAAATGCATAAGGGGGCCTAGGATTTCAAAGGTTATGCTTTCATCCTCACTGGATATGATGGGTTCTAAAAAACAGAGAAGGTGAAGCTCGACAGGTTATAGACCGGGCACAAATTCATAAGCTACCCGATGGAGTGCTGAAGAACAAAAAGATTCTAGAAAACTTGGCCACACTGATGAGAGAGGTTAAAGAAGTTTAGGTAATGTTACCCAATGGCTTTGTGGGCAAGTTTATCAGGGTCAGGGTTTAGTTGGATGTGAGCAAGAAGCTAACTAGCACTAGTAGGAAAAACCTTATAGGTAGGAGCCTAGTAGTAGCGCAGGAAAATAGCACACGCTGCTGCTACTTAGCAGTAGCGCTGGAAATAGGACGCGCTACTGCTAACTACCATAGTAGTAGCGCGGGATGCATTTCCAGCGCTACTGCTAAACGGTGCCCAACGAGGCCACCCACAGTATCTGGAGTAGTAGCGCTGGACTGTAAAAAGCCCTGTTCAAGAATTCATCCGACTAACCAGTTAACTTGCAGATTAATCCCTACTCACAGGGTCACCGAGTAGCCGATAAATCAAAAAATCGTTCGATTAATTGATTAAATGCCCGATTACCTTGCCGATTAGCCCATTAATCCCCTACTCGTCGGCCAACTGAGCAGCTACCAGTTAACGATTTCCTCAACAATGGTAAAAAGCGCTAGTGCTAAGTTCCATAGCAGTAGCGCTTTCCTGAAACCAGCGCTACTGTTAAAAGGGGCCCAACGAGGCCACCGACAGCAACTGTAGTAGCAACACTGGTTGGGAAAAAGCGCTACTACTAAGTGCAATAGCAGTAGCGCTGAGCGCTACTGCTACACATGGCTGTGGGCAGCTTCATTTACACCCACACACACCCCCTCTCCCCTTCCCCCCCTTTGCCCTCCTTTCTCCTTTCCTCCTCCATTGTTACTTCTTCATCTTCTTCTCTCTTTCTTCTACGTATCAACCACACACACACCCTCTCCCCCTTCCTCCCCAATTTGCCCTATCCCCTCATTTCTCATTTCCTCCACCATTGTTGTCCTTTCACCCCTACACACCCCCTCTCCCATCCCCCCCCCTTGCCCAATCCCCTCCTTCTCCTTTCCTCCACCATAGTTGCCCTCATTTCACCCACACACCCTCTCTCCCCCTTCCTCCCCCCCTTTGCCCTATCCCCTCCTTTTTCCTTTCCTCCCTCTAAGTTCTCCACCATTGTTACTTCTTCATTATTTAGCCATGCACAATCTTTCTCGGGATATGTATAGGTGAGTAAAAAGTTGTGCATTTCAATTATGGGAATATGTGTGTTTGCGATATGAAGGGATATTGTGTGAGTGACATGACCCGTGAGTTGCTTATGTTTTGCCGAAATGTGGAATTATTTCCGTTTCGATGAATTACGAGCAAACTCGATATGTTCTATTTTTAGGCAAGTTCATGCCAAATTTTTATATGCATGCATTTTGTTTATGAACCTTTTGCTTGTTATACCTTGCAGTCATGAAGGTGAGTGGTAGGAAGGTGGGGCGATACTTGCAATCCGCGATTATGGTCATGTATGCAAATAAATGGACTCAAATTAGATGTTCGTGTACAAGACGCAAAGAAGGAGTAATTTTGGACCCTTTTGATCGTGGAAATTTGAAGGCCCACTTGTTGATCAATGGTTTCATGGATGGCTATACTCGGTGGATAAGTGAAGATGATGATAAGGCCGTCCACATGGTAGGGAATAAAAACATGGGTCTAGACGAAGAGATGATCGATCGACAAGAAGACAATGACGCATGACATGACGGCTGTGAAGAGTCCGGACACGGCGGCGAGGAAGAGTCTGGACATGGCGTTGGAGAAGATTCTGGACACAGCGAAGTAACAGAGTCCGGACATGGCAGAGAAGAGTGGATGGACACGCCGCAGACTTCGACGCTACTAAGTTCAGTTGTACAGGACCCTCATGTTCGAGACCTCCTTCGCAAGAGTACGAAGATTATAGAGAGGAGGCCAAGCTGGCGCAACTTGAAGTAGACTCGATTATATGACGGTTGCGATCCCGAGGTTACCCGCTTGAGTTTCACGCTTGAACTCCTAAAGACGAAGGCCAAAAACAAATGGACAAACAAAAGCCTCGATGAGAACTTGAAGTATCTACAAAATAAAGTTCTTCCCGCAGGAACCTGTATCCTACTAGTGTCAATGAGGCCAAGAAAATCGTTTTCCCTTTGGATCTGCCGCACATTAGATACCACGCATGCACCAACGATTGCATCATTTATCGGGGTGAGCGCGCGGAAAATACCAGGTGTCCAGTGTGCAATGCTTCTCGATACAAGAAGGCAGGAAAGAAAGCTCCTCAGAAAGATGTATTATACTTTCCGATCACTCCCCATCTGCAGTGGTATTTCGTAGATCCTAAGGAAGGAAAGCTCATGCGCTGGTACACGAAGAGGAAGAAGCCTGATGATGGAGATGATCCAAAGACGAGACACCTTGCACATGGTAGCCAGTGGAGAGCACTCAATGCCGAATATCGTTTTTTCAGAGAAGGTGCAAGGAACATCGTGCTTGGTGCGTGTACCGATGCCATGAATCCATTTGGAAACCAGAGCACCAACCACATCACATGGCCCGTCTTTGTATGGATGTACAACCTCCCCCCATGGAAGTGCATGAAGACAAAGTAAATACACATGAGCATGTTGATTCAAGGGTCGAAACAACCAGGAAATAATATTAACTTATATATGGGGCTTCCAAAAGAGGAGCTAGACACGTTATGGAAATCGCCGGTCAAGACATGGGACGCGGGCACAAGAGATTGTTTCTATATGAGAGCTGCCCTGATGACGACGATGCACGACTATCTCGGTCACGGGTACACCTCAGACCAGGTGTGCCACGGATATAGCGGATGCACGAGGTGCATGGATGATACAACGTCTCAGCAGCTTACGTCAACGAAAGATGGCGGGTGTGGGAAAATCGTGTACATGGGGCATCGTAGATGGCTCGAAAAGGATGACCCGTGGAGAAAACATGGAGATCAATTCAATGGTTTGGATGAGCATAAAGGACCTCCACGTAAGAGGAGCGGCGTCGAAATCTACAAGTTGTTGAATAACTTGCAACAGTGCCCTGCGTCAGGAAAGATTTAAAAGGCGTCGGATCCGCTGCTGAAGGTATGGAAAACGGGGTCTGTTTTCTAGAACTTGGAGTAATGGCCCAATCACGACACACCTCATTGCCTTGATCAAATGCATATAATGAAGAATTTCCTCGAGAGCTTGCTTGACACACTGATGAACATGCCGGAGAAGAACAAGGATGGGCCGAAGGCAAGGAAAGACTTGGAGGATTTGGAGATCACGAGAGAACTCCACATGCCCCGTAAAAAGTCGACGGAGGAGATGGATACGGAGACGACGACGGGGCCAAGGGGAAGAAAAGTCAACACGAAGGAGCAGAATTGTTGCCCCCCTTCTTGCTTCACCTTAAGTATGAAGGAGATCGATCAATTCATCAAGTGCCTTACGGGAATCAAATTTAGTTCCGGTTACTGTGGGAAGATAAGCAAATTTCAAGACACCAAGAAGAAAAGGTTCAGCGGGATGAAGTCTCATGACTGTCACGTGATGATGATGCAGATACTCCCGGTTGCCATTAGAGGGATAATGGACAAGCACGTCCATGAGACACTTACTGGTCTGTGCAACTTCTTTGACGTTATTTCTCGAAAGTCCATCAGTGTGAAGCAGCTCTGCAGGCTACAGGAATCGAGCATTGTCATACTATGTGAGCTTGAGATGTATTTCCCGCCCGCATGCTTTGACATCATGATGCATCTATCTGTCCACATCGTGGATGACATCATCGACCTCGGGCCGACATTCCTTCATAGCATGATGCCGTTGGAGAGGATGAATGGGGTGATCAAAGGATTCGTTCGTAACATGGCCCGTCCCGAGGGGAGCATTGTCCAGGGGTATCTGACCCAAGAGTGCATCTCCTTCTGCGAGAATTATATGGGCAAAGAAGACCCTGTTGTTGGTTTGTCCGTCAACAAGCACCATGGGAGGCTCAGAGGAAAAGGTCACAACGATGGCCGGAGGGAATTGCGTGTGGACTACTCAGATCGACGAGACGACTTTGACAGGGCTAACTTAGTAGTGCTACAACACCTAGAAGTGGTAGATGATTATGTAACACTGCACAAAGAAATCATGGCAAAGAAGTACCATGATCAAGGGATGCGCAAGACGGATGACGAAGTTACTATAGAGCACAATGCCACTTTCTTGCGTTAGTTCAAAGAGCAGGTTTGTGCTAATGCCCCCGAAGAGGGCAGTGCAGATGGTTTTCTCATAGACGTCTTAGCACAAGGCCCCGCGCCAAAACTCGTGTCCTAAGAGGGATACGATATCAATGGGTACACATTCTACACGGAGGCCAAAGACATGGACAGTGATTACCAGAATTCAGGGGTGACGACTGAATGTGTGACCGACTCCAATGACACAACTAAAAGATTCTACGGAAGGGTCGAAGAGATCTAGGAGCTTAACTATGCTGGAAAGCACGATGCGACGATGTTCCGTGTCAGGTGGGCTAAGGTCGTCGTAAGAGGAAACAACTATTTCACTACCATGTCTTTACCCGACGCAAAGAGCGCTACCGTCAACGTTAACGTCATCGCCAGAACTGAGCCATGGGTACACGCTAAGCACGTGATACAATGCTTCTTCATAACCGACCCGACCAATCCCAGCCGTGTTGTCGAGAGGAGAGGCAAAAGGAACATCGTCGGAATGGATGGAGTCGCCAACGAGGAAGACTACGACCAATACGACAACCCGATGAGGGAAGATGATGATGATGATGAAGCATACGTGAAAAGAAGAATAAAGACTACATTACCTAAGAAAGATCGTACTCCATGGTACCGGAAAAGAACAATCAAGACAACGAAAAAGAAAGGGAAGAAGCTCAATGTGAAACATCTTCGATGCAGCTAAGAAATAATCATTTATATATATGTATGTATTTTGTGTACGCAACAACACATGGTTCCAGTAATATTCGCGTAGTGTGGGAGGGAGATGTTCTCGTCATCGACTGCATGCGTGCGAGAGGCCCTCGGGAGAAAAAAAACAAAAGGGAGAAAGCAATACAAAAGAAAAGGAAAAGTAAATAGAAAAGGAAAGGAAAATGATAAAAAGGAAGGAAGGTAATAAAAATAAAATAATAAAGAAAAATAATTAAATGGAATCAATAAAGAAAAGCAATAACGAAAATAAAGTTAGCACTGGCGCTAGATTGGCTCCAGCACTACTGCTAAGTTAGAAGTAGCGTCGGTCTTGTCGAGCGCTACTACTATATAACCTAGGTCATTTAGGAGTAGCGCTGGGTTAGCACTAGCGCTACTGCTAACTTGGCAGTAGCACTGGAACCAATCCATCCCTACTGCTACCTCTGGTTAACCCGACCCAAAATCCCCTAACCCCCTCTGTCCCTCCACTCCTTCCCTCTGCCCCCTCTCCCACGCGCGCTCCTCTCCCCATGTCGTTGCCGTCGCCCGTCAGAGCCCTCCCCGCTCACCAGAGCCCTCCCCGCTCGCCGGAGCCCTCCCCGCTCACCGAAGCCCTCCTTCCTCGCCTCCAACAATAGTGAGGACCCCCCTACTCCTCTCCTCCCCCACTCCGGCCACCGCATCCCCCGGCCCTCCTCCGGCAAACCCCGCCGTCGCCAGCCGCGCCTTGTCCATGCACAAGCCCTGGCCTCCTCGCCACGCCCGCCCCGCATGGCCTAGCCACACGCGCACGGTCCGCCTCCACCCTGACCGCCAGTGAGTGCCGCTGGCGACACCCGCTGCCTCCCCCTAAGGCCCCGCCGCTGTGCCCCCGACACCTACCGCTAATAGCCCCCGCTGGTCCCGGCCACGGCCTTGAGATGAATAAACGATACTGTATTTGATCTACCTAGTGTGTTATACGACATGTACAATAGTATGAGATGGCCTCAGTTTTCCTAAATGAAGCAACAATAGTGATGATAATTCCTTGTTTTGATTTTTTTGGCAATACCCAACAAGAGAGATAGAAAATTTGGAAGGGAGGGAAATAAAAATATATTATTGTTTTCTCTTTTTACGTGGAGATGGTCTGGTGACGGTGCAGATAAAATGAATTACTCATTATACTTAGATGTCATCATCTCTTACATGTTTTCTAATTGAAATTTTGGACTGGGTACATGTAAATTGAGTGGATTATTTTATGTAAGAATCTACATTCCTATCTCTCTAAACTAATATTGTTAAGTCATGCATCACATGGAGATATTAGGGCTCAAGGCATCAAATTAAGTATAACAAATCTTAGAAAACATAGATTAAGCAAATATTTTGTATTTAACCGTTGCAATGAATGGAGGAATGTGAATATTTTACTTTTAGAGATGACACTAAGAGATAATTCTCTGTTTACACAGGAAAAAAATAGGAAAGGATCCTACTGTAGTTTTGTATTAATATGGTGATGTGCAAGGGCATATAATTAAATAAATTACATGTGAAAAGAGGTTCTCTCTACAAAAACTAAAGATTATGTTGCATCCCTGCTATAAATTTGGAGAGTTCTTGCTCTTCACTGTATAACATGTTTATGTGGAGAAATGAGTTAGGAGTATATGATTTTTGAGGAGCATGTCAAGCATAAATGCTAGTGATATGATTTGCCTACAATTTCTATTGTTGAACTTGTCAAGATTCAGTTAGAGCCACTGCTTGCAAAAACTCAATCTGTTTTGATTTGAATATTGAAAGTAGAAACCATATTTTTTTGTATGGACATTTATGCTTCTTCATGAGAAGAATTTAGGCCATCTGTTGTACTTGTTCATTGTTGTTATATCCGAGTGGCCTATGTTTTGCCGGAATGTTGATTCATTTCCGTTCTGGCAAATTTCAGGCCCTCCATATGTCCACTTTTTAGCAAAGGTCATGCCGATTTTTTTCGTGAATTTCGACATGACTAGTGCTAGAAACTAGGACATATGGAGTGCCCTGAAATTGCTGGAAATGGGAATGGAGAGGAGAAGTAGAGGAAAAATAGAAGACGAGAAGTAGAAGAAAAAGAGGAGAAGTAGAAAAGGAAGGAAAGGAACAAGAGGAGGAGAGGAAGAAGAGTTGGAAGGAGAGGGAATTATATATTTTTTAGGTTAATTCTGTTTTTAGAATTATTTAGGTTAATTCTGTTTTAGAATTACTTAGCTTAATTCTGTTTTAGAATTATTAGAGGAAGAGGGGGAGAGGAAGAAGACGAGGAACAGAAGAAGAAGAGACTAAGAGTGTTGTTTTAGGTTAATTCTGTTTTTAGAATTATTTAGGTTAATTTGTTTTAGAATTATTTAGGTTAATTCTGTTTATAAATGACATGAACTTTTATAATAGGTACCTTTTTATTATTCATGCTATTCGACCTAGAATTAAACTATTATAATTAAATGTTGATGATGTCGGCCCCGTCGAAGAAGCAAATGTTGATGATGTCATGGAGGAGGATGATGATGATGACGACTCTAACCATTATATCAATACCGGCTGTGACGATGCTCAACAATATGACTCAGACTATGAGCGTGCAGATGACTTGATGATGCCTGATTTGCTGGAGCCGAAACGTGCGACGGCTGATTGCAAAAAGTCTCTCTTCATGCGATCCTCGCAGGAGACGCCTCCAGATGCCGCCTCTACCCAGCAAGAATAACACAGGGGCCGTCCACTAATAATTATCCCGACAACACCGGGGGATGTGGTTAGGGAAGGTATGGCGGGCTCACTACCGCCACCCGCCAAGAAGCAAAGGAGGAGACCCGAAAAGAAAGGTTGTAAAGGCGCCAGAGCTGCTTCAAGCAGTCAGCCGCATCCCCGGGAGGTGGACAGGATACGTGTCGAAGGTGCAGAGTGTTTCCATGTCGCCGGCCACCCGATCCTACCTCAGAAAGCGGTAGAGACCATAATGAACAATGATCTAAGGAGACTTCATGATGATGTGCTGGCCATAGAGAAGAGACTTCTCAGCTCGGAAAAACTAGGATGCCAGCTTTACCCGTTTCAGGTTCCGAGTGCTAGTGGATACGTCGACACATGGCCCGCGGACAAGTTCATCTTGCGATTTGACTACATCTACGACATGTTCCACATGACCAAGCTGGATTTTCAATTCATCCGCCTATATGCGCTGCATCTCAACTACATCATCAGGAGCGAGAACATAGAATATATGTGTGTCGCGGACCCATACTATATGCACGAGAGCTTCTTGGCAGAGTGCCAAGAGCACCGGGACTCTGCGAGCAAGTACGTCAGCGACTTCATGCTCGCTAATAAGGACAAGGAAATGATCCTCGTGCCTTATCATCCCATGTAAGTTATCCGCAGATATCCTTTCGTAAGTTTTGATCATTCCTTTGCAACCATAGAGGCTAATTTGAGCTCTGTTTATTTTGTGCAGCGGGGGGGGGGGGGGCGTCGTTCTCATCTATCTGTACCCTCAATACTCCTATGCTTTGTACTTGGACTCATCGATGAACATCAAGAAGAAGGATTACACGCACATAAAGAATATTCTCGATCGTGCCATTTTCACCTACAACATTACTGGTGGATATATCCAGGTGAAAAAGTACAGGAATAAAGCGTCGGCTTTCGGCCATAAGACCAACTTCTCGTGGATCCAGCAACCAAACGGTAGTAGGGCTGATGGATTCTACCTCATGCATCACATGATTGAGTTCACAAGGGATAGACAACGCTTCACATGTCATATAATTCCGGTGGTGCCGATATTCTCAGTTGGGCCATGATAACCCACAAGTATAGGGGATCACAACAGTTTTTGAGGATAGAGTATTCAACCCAAATTTATTGATTCGACTCAAGGGGAAGCGACAGAATATTCTCAAGTATTAGCAGTTGAGTTGTCAATTCAAAAACACCTGAAAGATTTAGTGTCTGCAGCAAAGTATCAGTAGCAAAGTAGTATGATAGCAGCAGTAGCAACAGTAACCAGTAATAGCAAAGTGACAACAGTAGCAACAGAGTAACAGTAGCAGCAGTGACATCAGTAGCGGCAAAGTAACGTAGCAAGGACCAGTAGGAAAAGACTCGTAGGCATTGGATCGGTGATGAATGATTATGCCGGATGTGATTCATCATGTAACAGCTATAACACACAGAGATAAGTAACTAGCTCCCGTTCGTCAATCTAATGTAGGCATGTATTCCGTATGTAGTCATACGTGCTTAGGGAAAAGAACTTGCATGACATCTATTGTCCATCCCTCCCGTGGTAGAGGGTTCCTAATGGAAACTCTGGGATATTAAGGTTCTCCTTTTAATAGAGAACCGGACCAACGCATTAACACTTGGTGAATACATGAACTCCTCATACTATGGTCATCTCCGGGAGTGGTTCCGGCTATTGTCACTCCGGGGTTGCCGGGTCATAACACATAGTAGGTGACTACAACTTGCAAGATAGGATCTAAAACACACATATATTGGCGACAACATAATAGGTTCAGATCTGAAATCATGGCACTCGAGCCCTAGTGACAAGCATTAAGCATGGCAAAGTAGTAGCAACATCAATCACAGAACATATTGGATACTAGGGATCAATCCCCGTCAAAACTAACTCCATTACATGATAGATCTCATCCAACTCATCACCGTCCAGCAAGCCTATGATGAGATTACTCACGAACGATGAAGAGCATCATGGAATTGGCGATGGAGGAAGGTTGATGATGACGATGGCGACGATTTCCCCTCTCCGGAGCCCAGAACGGACTCTAGATCTGCCCTCTAGATGAAGAACAGGAGGTGGCGGCGCCTCCGTATCGTAAAACGCGATGAATCCTTCTCCCTGATTTTTTCCACGCGAGACGGACTAAATAGAGCTGAGGTTGAAGGCGGTGGATCTCTGTGGGCCCCACAAGCCTGCCAAGCGTTGCCAGGGGGGCCCGCGCCTGGTGGGCTTGTGGGCTCATGGCTCACCTCCTCCGGTGGATCTTTGCGCAGGTATTTTTCATTAATTCCAGAAAAATTCTCCGTAAATTTTCAGGTCATTCCAAGAACTTTTATTTCTGCACAAAAACAACACCATGGCAATTCTGCTAAAAACAGCGTTAGTCTGGGTTAGTTCCATTCAAATCATGCAAATTAGAGTCCAAAACAAGGGCAAAAGAGTTCGGAAAAGTATATACGACGGAGACATATCAACTCCCCCAAGCTTAAAGCCTTGCTTGTCCTCAAGCAATTCAGTTGACAAACTGAAAGAGACAAAAGAAAAACTTTGACGAACTCTGTTTGATCTTGTTGTTGCAACTATGTCTAACTCATAACCAGAATTTCAGCAAGATCACAAGCAAACCACATAAGCAAATGACATCTAGGTCTCACTGTAAACTCATATCAATGGCATAATCAGCTAGCGAGCAAATAATAATAAGCCTCAAATGTTAACACTTCAATCAAAACAACATGAATCAGTACGAACAGATGGTATCTCGCTAGCTCTTTCTGAGACCGCAAAACATAAATGCAGAGCACCTTCAAAGACCAAGGGCTGACTAAACATTGTAATTCATGGCAAAGAAGATCCAGTCACAGTCATACTTAACACAGTTAAAAGGAAAACATAAAAACGACAGAGGTGCTCTCTAATTGGTGCTTTTATAAGAGGAGGATGACTCAACAGGAACATAAATAGACAAGCCCTTCATAGAGGGAAGCATTGATTTGCAGAGGTGCCAGAGCTCAAGCTTTGAAAAGAGAGATAATAATTTTGTGTGGCATGCTTTCATTGTCAACGCAATGACTAAGAGTTCTCACCATCTTCCACGCTACACATGTTATAGGCGGTTCCCAAATAGAAAAGTAAAGTTTTGACTCCCCCACCACCAATCAATCACACTCGACGGCTAGCCGAATCCTCGGGTGCCATCCATACCAACATCAATCTTGGGGGAGTTTTGTTTGCAATTATCTTTTCGATTTGAGCATGGAACTGGGAATTCCGATTACCGGCCCCTTTCTCATGAATGATAGTGAATAAACACATATGGAGGATAACATGCCTAGCATGGAAGATACTGGTCGCCCCTTGTCACCACATGAGCGGTTCTGGCATGCAAAACAGATTACTTCTTGAAGATTTAGAGAGTGGCACATGCAAATTTACTTGGAGCGGCAGGTAGATACCGCTTATAGGTAGGTATGGTGAACTCATATTGAACAACTTTGGGTTTAAGGAGGTGGGTGCACAAGCAGTATTCCCGCTTAGTACAAGTGAAGGCTAGCAAAAGACTGAGAAGCGACCAACTAGAGAGCGACAACACTCATCAAAATGCAATGAGATTAACTAACATTGAGTGCAAGCATGAGTAGGACATAAATAACCATGAACATGAATATCATAGAGGCTATGTTGATTTTGTTTCAACTACATGCATGAACATGCGCCAAGTCAAGCCACTTGAATCATTCAAAGGAGGATACCAACCTATCATACTACAACACAGTCATCTCAAAATTCATGTGGGCATCCAAGACAAACCATTATAAGCTCCTAGCTAAGTAAGCATGGCATAAGCAACTATGATCTCTAAGTTGTCATTGCAAACATGTTTCCCTCACAACAAAGCTGAATCAGGCACGATGAGCTAGTCATATTTACAAAAACAAAATAGATCGAGTTCATACCAGCTTTTCTAGGCTCAGTCACTTCATCACATATCGTCATTATTGCCTTTCACTTGCACGACCGAACGATGTGAACAATAATAAGCGTGCTTGTGCATTGGACTACGCTGGAATCTGCAGGCAAACACAAAGGAGAAGACAAAGTAAT
Source organism: Hordeum vulgare subsp. vulgare (assembly GCF_904849725.1). NCBI lineage: Eukaryota > Viridiplantae > Streptophyta > Magnoliopsida > Poales > Poaceae > Hordeum > Hordeum vulgare. The sequence continues at coordinate 60,725,606 of NC_058524.1, forward strand.
ATGGCTCTTTAACAGATAAACAGGTATGCATGCGAGAGCCACTACACATTGTAACCATTATCTTCTACCTTGACCCAAAGAAAAAGAAAACTATTTACACAGGAAAGCTCCCAACAAGAAAAAGAAGAAAAAGTAAATCTTTTTTTCAAACTAGACAGACACACGAAAAGAAAACGAGAAAAAGAAATAAACTAGCATGGATGATAGAGTGGCAAAGTGTGAACACCGACGAACAAAGTGAAAGCATAAGCAAGAATGTAAAGTCGGTGAGAAACATGTACTCCCCCAAGCTTAGGCTTTTGGCCTAAGTTGGTCTACTCCCATGGAGAGAAATAACAAGCTCTGAGGTACTCCGGAGTGGACTGAGGATGCCACTGCTGTGTGAGCTCCTCTGGCTCCCACTGATAAACTGGCGTCTGGTACTCGACTGGTGGCTCGGGCATGGGCACCTGTGGTTGGGCTAGGCCCAAATATGCATAGATGTCCGAGGGCATAATAATGTACCTGCATGCATGAAGATTGAACAAAGAAGGAGCAGGCAAAGTAATAGTCTCACGAGTACCCTGAGTAAACAGCAGGTTATAAATCATCCTTCTATTTATATCTCTATCAAGAAAGTCATGGCGAACCATGCTATCGTAATCTAGATATCTCTCGGGAAGAAGAATTTCTTCTTCCTCCTCCAGTCTAATAGGTATCTCAAAGTGTCTAGCAAGATGAGTAGCATAGATACCTCCATAGACAATGCCCTTAGAACAGTTCGTGTTCAATCGTTGAGCTACTATAGCGCCCAAGCTATAAGTTTTACCATTATAAAGGGGTTTGCGCAAGACCGCAAGATTTGGGGAACTGAGTGACCCAGCTTTCCCACGGCCAATCAAACATTTTCCCACAAATAATGAGAAGTACCGAAGCACGGGAAAATGAATGCCCGCAGCTCTAGCGCAAGACACTCCTCTCTCCTCTCCTACAACAATTGTATCGATGAAAGCTTCCAAGTCCCTTGGACGAGGTTCATGAATATACCCAATGTAGGGTAATTTGCAAACATTGCAAAAATCCTGGAGTGACATGCGGTGGGGGATATCATAAAGTTTGAACTCAACCATAGGAGGATTCTTCCTCGGATAGAAGTTAAAGCTTTGTACGAAGATATTAGTCAGGAGGAGGTATTGCAGACACTTATCTTCAACGAAGGACTGCGTTCTCCACCAAGTAATAAAAGTCCTCATAAATTCCAGCGGCGCGTAAGAACACGTCACTTGGCCACTTGCACGCTCGAACTTCTGCGACTGGAGGGACCAGATACTTGGGCTTCTTCTCACCTCCATCATTCTTGGGGTCACGGCTTGAAGAGCCTCTTAAGAACCTCCTCATCTTTTCCCTTTTCTATCTCTGAAAATTTCTTAAATTTGTAGCGATTCTAAGGAAAAGTGAACAAGGCTCACCAAAACTCGTAGCAACTACTCCAACAAGTGCCTAGAGGCCATATTACGCATCAAAACTACTTGGGACCAGGTAAAATTAGCATGCAAAGCTCAAGAACATGGTCACCAAGTCAGCAAAAATACGCGGAGTATAAGGCACTAGAGCAAAAACTAATTGGACCAATGGAGGAGTCACTTACCAAGGAGTAATTTCCCCAAAACAGTTCAGAGAATGGTGCATTGAGCAAAGAGATCGAAAATCCCAGCAGGAGGAGCAAGAACACGGGTTTGAGTTGCGAAATGATTTTTTCTAGAGGTAGGAGAAGCAGATGGGAGCTAGAATGAGTGAAGGGGGTGCACGTGGGCCCCACAAGCCAGGTAGACGTGGCCAGGGGGGTGCCCGCGCCTCCAGGGCTTGTGGCCCACTGGTGCAGCCCCCAGACAAGCTCTTCGTCTCAGTATTTTTCAAAAATTCCAGAAAAAATCATACTTGATTTTCACGACATTCGGAGAACTTTTATTTTCGGGGTACTTTTCTACCGGACGCTAAAACAGAAAACAGGGAAAACTAAACTAAACCTATCATTTTTCTTCTAAGCAACCGAAGGTGAAAGCTTGGAACAGAGGTTTGTGACTCCTCGATTCATCCATCTCATGGTCATCGAAATAAATCCGTCAATGAGGTGGATCAAGTCTCCTCGACAAACCTTTTCGAATCGCAAAAGAGAACGGAGAATTTTCGAATAGTCACTAGGTCACCTCAATGGGGATGTGTATCTCCTCAACAAGCATATCATACTTCATCTTGACACGAGGTATAGGGCATTCAAAGCTCCCAATAAGAATCGATGAAGTTTTTTCGATAACATTAATGCAATGTACTCGATATTGTTTCTTCGGAAAGTGCACCGTACACTTATTACCGTTGATATGGAAAGTGACATTGCCTTTGTTGCAATCTATAACTGCCCCTGCAGTGTTTAAAAAGGGTCTTCCGAGGATGACCGCCATGGCATCGTCCTCGGGAATATCCAAGATAACAAAGTCTGTTAAGATAGTGACGTTAGCAACCACAACAGGCACATCCTCGCAAATGCCGATAGAGAAAGCAGTTGAGTTGTCGGCCATTTGCAGAGAGATTTCAGTGGGTGTCAACTTATCCAGTTCAAGCCTACGATAAAGAGAAAGAGGCATAACAGTAACACCAGCTCCAAGGTCGCATAAAGCAGTTCTAACGTAGTTAACTTTAATGGAGCAAGGTATAGTGGGCACACCGGGATCACCCAGTTTCTTAGGAGTTCCACCCTTGAAGGTATAATTAGCGAGCATGGTGGAAATCTCAACCTCAGGTATCCTCCTCTTATTAGTCACAATATCCTTCATGTACTTAGCATATGGAGACATTTTGAGCATATTTGTCAAACGCATTTGCAGAAAGACATGTCTAATCATTTCAACGAATCGCTCAAAATCCTCTTTTTCTTGGATGGTTTGGGAGGAAAGGGCATGGGTTTCTGAACCCATGGTTCCCTTTCTTAACCATGCTTCCTACCAGTGAATTCATTCTTATCGTATCTTCTATTCTTAGGCTGTGGGTTATCAAGATCAACAGCTTCAATCTCCACATCCTTATCATTGCTAGGTTGAGCATCAACATGAACATCATTATTGATATTATCATTAGGCTCATATTCCTCACCAGATTGTGTTTCATCATCAGAGATAGAGACATCGTTTGGACTCTCAGGTGTAGTAGCAACAGGGTTGTTAGCGTGCACATCCCTATCATCTTTCTTCTTCTTTCTAGGATGACTCGGTGCATCAGTGCTAATTCCTTGAGAATCTTGTTCAATTCTCTTCGGATGGCCCTCGGGATACGAAGGTTCCTGGGTCATTCTACCGCCTCTAGTGACGACTCTGACAGAATTGTCATTCAACTCATTGAGCAAGTCATTTTGAGCTTTAAGTACTTGTTCTACCTGAGTAGTAACCATAGAGGTATGTTTACTCAAGAGCTTAAGATCATTGACATTTCTGTCCAAACAAGCACTTAAATGACTAAGCATACGAGCATTCTGTTCCAATCGTCTCCTAACATAATCATTGAAACTCTGTTGTTTGGCAACAAAGTTATCAAATTCATCTAGGCATAGGCTAGAAGGTTTATCAAAAGGAATATCACTCTCATCAAACCTACTATGCACACAACCAGGAGCAAGAGAAGTGAACCAAGTTTTAGCATCATCCTTTAGCGAGAAAGGAAACAGCTTGAGGATATAGTAGTGACGGATCTTTTCCTCACTAGTGTATAGTGTGGCTATATCGTGCAGTTTGGTAAGATGGGCTACAACCGTTTCAGACTCATAACCGTGAAATGGATCAGATTCGACCAGAGTGATTAACTCAGGGTCGACAAAGAATTCATAATCCTTATCGGTCACAAAGATAGGCGAAGTAGCAAACTTCGGGTCGTATTTCATCCTAGCGTTCAAAGATTTTTCTTTCCACTTGAGCAGTAGTTTCTCAACATCATAGCTATCCTTACACGCAAGAAAGTCCTCAGCTATCTCTCCCTCCATAACATAACGCTCAGGCATAACAGGCAATCCAGGCATAATAGCAGGTTCTACTTCAATAGTATCAGCAGTTTCAGAAGTATCATCACATCTAGCAGCAACTCTAGCAATTTGTGCATCAAGAAATGCACCTAGTGGCAAAGCAGCATCAAGCATAGCATCATCAGGCAAAGTAGTATCAAGCATAGCATCATCATAAGCATTGTGGGCAGCAGAAGTAGCATCATCAAGCACAGGCGACATATCAAGATTTCTAGCAGGAGGTGGTGTCGCAAACTTACTCATAACTCAAGGTGAATCAAGTGCAGAGCTAGATGGCAGTTCCTTACCTGTCCTTGTAGTTGAGGGCAAGACTTTAGTTCTTGGATCTTTCGGATTCCTCATAGTGACCAGCAGACATCAATCCCAAGTGACTCAGAGAATATAGCTGTGCTTCCCCGGCAACGGCACCAGAAAATTGTCTTGATAACCCACAAGTATAGGGGATCGCAACAATTTTCGAGGGTATAGTATTCAACCCAGATTTATTGATTCGACTCAAGGGGAAGTGAAAGAATATTCTCAAGTATTAGTAGTTGAGTTATCAATTCAACCACACCTAAAAGATTTAGTGTCTGCAACAAAGTATCAGTAGCAAAGTAGTATGATAGCAGCAGTAGCAACAGTAACCAGTAACAGCAATGTGACAGCAGTAGCAATAGAGTAACAGTAGAAGCAGTGACAGCAGTAGCGGCAAAGTAACGTAGCAAGGACCAGCAGGAAAAGACTCGTAGGCATTTGATCGGTGATGGATGATTATGCCGGATGTGATTCATCATGTAACAGCTATACCACGGAGAGATAAGTAACTAGCTCTCGTTCGTCAATCTAATGTAGGCATGTATTTCGTATGTAGTCATACGTGCTCACGGAAAAGAACTTGCATGACATCTATTGTCCATCCCTCCCGTGGCAGCGGGGTCCTAATGGAAACTACGGGATATTAAGGTTCTCCTTTTAATAGAGAACCGGACCAACGCATTAACACTTGGTGAATACATGAACTCCTCATACTATGATCATCTCCGGGAGTGGTTCCGGCTATTGTCACTCCGGGGTTGCCGGGTCATAACACATAGTAGGTGACTACAACTTGAAAGATAGGATCTAAAACACACATATATTGGCGACAACATAATAGGTTCAGATCTGAAATCATGGCACTTGGGCCCTAGTGACAAGCATTAAGCATGGCAAAGTAGTAGCAACATCAATCTCAGAACATAGTGTTTACTAGGGATCAATCCCCGTCAAAACTAACTCGATTACATGATAGATCTCATCCAACTCATCACCGTCCAACAAGCCTACGATGAGATTACTCACGAACGATGAAGAGCATCATGGAATTGGCGATGGAAGAAGGTTGATGATGACGATTGCGACGATTTCCCCTCTCCGGAGCCCAGAACAGACTCCAGATCTACCCTCCAGATGAAGAACAGGAGGTGGCGGCGCCTCCGTATTGTAAAACGCAATGAATCCTTCTCCCTGATTTTTTTTCAGGCGAGACAGACTAAATAGAGCTGAGGTTGGAGGCGGTGGAGCTGTGTGGGCCCCACAAGCCTGCCAGGCGCGGCCAGGGGGGCCCGCGCCTGGTGGGCTTGTGGGCTCACGGCTCACCTCCTCCGGTGGATCTTTGCGTGGGTATTTTTCCTTAATTCTAGAAAAATTCTCCGTAAATTTTCAGGTCATTCCGAGAACTTTTATTTCTGCGCAAAAACAACACCATGGCAATTCTGCTGAAAACAACGTTAGTCCGGGTTAGTTCCATTCAAATCATGCAAATTAGTGTCCAAAACAAGGGCAAAAGAGTTCAGAAAAGTAGATACGATGGAGACGTATCAGGCCACAAGCACACCGGATCATCGAATCCAAGCTGAGTTTATCACATCCAGTGTGAACTTGCCCAGGTGATCATGAAGCAGGTCGTCGAACAAGGAGGGATGTTCGACCATGGGCCAATGAGGCGGGAGACTATCCGAGATGTGCTAGTCGCTCATGGTCTAGACATGAGTCCTTTCAAGAAGCTCGGGTGCTTCATCCCTGAATATGAAGATTGGAACTTTGACATGGAATAGTGATTGACGATGACAATGTGTGTGTTCAATTATAGTTAATACTACTAGTATTTGTATGAACTACCGTAAATCGCTCTAGTTAATTAGTTTGTGTATGAGGAACTTCGTTATTTATATATGTTTACTGCTTGTGTTTCTCAAGTATATTTTGATGATCGGACATGTGTTGGTGAATTTGGATCATGTACCATTGAAATGACCAGAGGGATGTCAATTTGAGTGGGAGTTCTTAAGTAATATGATTAATTGAACTCTTTATCATGAACATAGTCAAAATGACTTTGCAAATTATGTTGTAGATGATTAGCTTGCACTGTGGCTCCCCTATTATGATATGTTCCTAGAGAAAACAAAGTTGAAAGATGATAGTAGCAATTATGCGGACTGGGTCTGTAAACTGAGGATTGTCCTCATTGCTGCATAGAAGGCTTATATCTTTAATGCACCACTCGGTGTGCTACCCCAAGCGTTGTTTGTGGATGTTGCGAACATCTGATATACATGTTTTGATGACTACGTGATAGTTCAGTGCGTGATGCTTTACGACTTAGAATTGAGGTGCTCAAGACGTTTTGAATGTCGGGAACATATGAGATGTTCCAAAGAGCTGAAATTAGGATTTCAAGCTCGAGCCTGTGTTGACAGGTACGAGACCTCCAACAAGATTCTTGGCCTACAAAGTAAAGGAGAAAAGCTCAATCGTTGATTATGTGCTCAGATTGTCTCTAAACTACAATTACTTGAATCAAATGGGATTTGATCTTCGAGATAAGATAGTGATTGACATAGTTCTCCAAAGTCAGTGCCACCAAGCAATTAAGCTTCATGATGAACTATATCATACCAGGGAAGAAGAAGATGATCCCTGAGCTATTCACGATGTTTGAGCCGCGAAGGTAGAAATCAAGAAGGAGCATCAAGTGTTGATGGTTAGTAAAACCACTAGTTTCAAGAAGGGCAAGGGAAACTTAGAGAATGATAAGTGAGTTGTCAGTCCAATGAAGAAACCCAGGGATGAACCCAAACCCGAGACTAAGTGCTTCTATAATGAGGGAATGATCACTCAGGCGGAACTGTCCTAGATACTTGGTAGATAAGAAGGCTGCCAACGTCAATAAAAGTATATTAGATATATGTGTCATTGTTGTGCATATTACTAGTACTCCTAGTAGCACCTTGGTATTAGATACCGTTTTATTTGCTAAATGTTAGTAACTCAAAATAAAAGCTATGGAATAGACGGAGACTAGCTAAAGGCGAGGTGACGATGTGTGTTGGAAGTGTTTCCAAGGTTGATTTGATCACCATCGCACGCTCCCTCTATTTTCGGGATTAGTGTTGAACCTAAATGTTGTTTGGTGTTTGCGTTAAACATGAACATGATTGGATCGTGTTTATTGCAATACAGTTATTCATTTAAGTCAGAGAATAATGGTTATTCTGTTTACATGAATAATACCTTAAATGGTCATGCACCTAATATGAATGGTTTATTGAATATCGATCGTAGTGATACACATGTTCATAATATTGATGCCAAAAGATACAAAGTAGTAATAATAGTACCACTTACTTGTGGCATTGCTGCTTACATCATATTGGTATAAAACACATGAAGAAGCTCCATGCTGACGGATTTTTGGACCATTTTTGAATTGTTTGAGACATGTGAACCGTGCCTATTGGTGTAAAAGCATGAAGAAACTCCATGCAGATGGATCTTTTGGACTCACTTGATTTTGAATCACCACTCGTAGAAAATGTCCCATTTGTCCCGGTTCTAGAGGCCCATTAGCCCCGGTTCTTGAACCGGGACTAAATGGTCGGGACTAAATCCCAAAACCTTTAGTCGTGATTCACTTACGAACCGGGACCGAATGGTCTCCACGTGGCCGCTGCGGCGAGCCCGGGCAGGAAGTTATTTAGTCCCGGTTGGTCACACCAACCGGGACAACATGGCATGCACGCGTCAGCATCTGCCTAGAGCTGGGGTTTTTGTTTTTGTTTTTTATTGGGGGGGGGGGTTGGAGGGTTAATTTAGTGGTTTCATATTGTGTTAGCTAGCTAATAGAGAGAAGTGTCCTCTCTTTCTCCGTGCTTTGTCGATGCTAGCTACTATACATATAGAGAAAACATGATGCTAGCTAATAAGAAAGTGAAGGAAACCATTTACAATACTTAACATCTTTTACAATATAACATCTTTTACAATGCCTAACATCATCTACCTAAGATCCAATCGCAAATAGCTCACATGGTATTCTCCGTCAGTAGATATGACGTGGTCAAGAAGGAATCCCACCAATTCCTTTTTAATTGCTCGTATGCCAGCATCTGATAGGGGTTCATCCCACATCTTCCAAATCTAATTTAAAGAAGGGGGTCAATACATGCATATATACAAACAAAAGTCAACACAATTGATGGTAATATATAAAATAAAATTGTGAATATTATTTACGTACTTCAAATTGTTTGGTAGAGATGCCCGCCCAGAGGTCGAGAGGCAAATGAACTCGCATATGTAGAATGCACAGTTTTGAGTCCCACCTACCTGGTACAAGCACTTTACGAGAATATATAGAGTTCAATCAAAGTGATAAGCAAGCATCGTAATGATATATTCATGAAAATTTGAATCAATTAGAGATGCACGGAACTAGCTACCTAGTACTACTTACTGGGGGTGCGTAAATTGCAACTCTTTGGGTATACTGCGAACCTTATTCGTGAACTTCTTCCAAATCCTGCCAAGCAAAGAAAATGATTACTTGATATCAGGAAATTAACGAAAGTTGCATGCCGGTATGGTCCCGGTATTGAGTGAACCTACTTCTTGAGCATTGCAGTCATGTGCGCATAATCCTCGGGATATTTACGTCTCGAGTCTAAGACACTTACTTTTGCCAAGTCAAGCTTAATGGATAGCAGAATCCAGTGGTAACTGTGCACACATATATAACTCATCAATTACATGTACTAAATAACCTCGAGTAAGCAAAACCGAGTATACAGAGAAGACAACAACACTCACCTGAAGTTGTAAGGAAAGAGTATTTCCCTTTTGTTTTGATTTACAGGCAACGGATTTAGCAACTTAACCTCGGTCTCTTTGGTTTCATTTCGTATCGACAATATGCTACTGCAACAAAAGACCTTCCAACGGTGCTAGAAATAGGAGTGTTGCTTGATACTCCTCAGCAACGGCACTAGGAATCCTTCAGCTGCGGCTACGCCTTAAGGGACTTCCTAGGCAAGTATGCAAAGGATTTCCCCCGTGGCCTTGGAGCCTTGCGTTGGTGTTCCCCCGAAGCGCAAAGGGTGATGTAGCGTAGCGGTGGTAAGTATTTCCCTCAGTTTGAGAACCAAGGTATCAATCCGGCGGAAGAATATCTCAAGATCCTGCACAAACACAAAAGCTTGCACCCAACGCTATGAAGGGGTTGTCAATCCCTTATAGATTGTTTGCCAAGTGAGAACTGAAAGCAACAAAGTAACAAAGCAAAGTAAAAGCGGAGGTGTAAACGATGGATGTGAATAGACCCGAGGGCCGTAGTGTTTACTAGTGGCTTCTCTCATGAAAGCAAGTAGACGGTGGGTGAACAAATTACTGTCGAGCAATTGATAGAACTGTGCAGAGTCGTGACGATATCTATGCAATGATTATTTCTATAGGCATCACGTCCGAAACAAGTAGACCGATATTGTCTGCATCTACTACTATTACTCCACACGTCGACCGCTATCCATCATGCATCTAGTGTATTAAGTCCATAATAACAGAGTAACGCCTTAAGCAAGACGACATGATGTAGAGGGATAATCTCAAACCAATGATAAAAACCCCATCTTTTTACCCTTGATGGCAACTGCTTGATGTGTGCCTTGCTGCCCCTACTGTCACTGGGAAAGGTCACCACATGGCAGAACCCAAAACCAAGCACTTCTCCCATTGCAAGAATCATAGATCTAGTTGGCCAAACAAAACCCAAGACTCGGAGAGACTTACAAGGATATCAAATCATGCATATAAGAAATCAGCAAAGACTCAAATATATATCATAGATAATCTGATCACAAGTCCACAATTCATCGGATCTCGCCAAACACACCGCCAAAGAAGATTACATCGGATAGATCTCCATGAAGATCATGGAGAACTTTGTATTGAAGATCCAAGAGACAGAAGAAGCCATCTTGCTACTAACTACGGACCCATAAGTCTGAAGTGAACTACTCACGAGTCATTGGAGGGGCGATGATGATGATGAAGAATCCCTCCACCTCCAAAGTCCCCTCCGGCAGGGCGCCGGGAAGGGTCTCCAGATGAGATCTCTCGGAAACGGAAGCTTGCAGCGGCGGAAAAGTATTTTCGAGGCTCCCTTGATTTTTTGCGGAATATTTGGGAATATATAGGCGCAAAACCTAGGTCAGGAGGCGGCCAGGAAAGCCACAAGCTTGCCCACCGCCACCTCCCCCCTGGTGGCGTGGTGCAAGCTTGTGGGATCCCTGGGGCCCACCTGGCTTGGCCCAAAGGCTCCCCGGTCTTCTTTCGTTCGGGGAAAATCATTTCGGGGATTTTATTCCGTTTGGACTCCGTTCCAAAATCAGATCTGAAAAGAGTCAAAAACACGGAAAAACAGGAACTGGCACTTGGCACTGAATGAATAAGTTAGTCTCCAAAAAGATATAAAAAGGTACATAAAACATACAAAGAAGACAAGATAACAGCGTGAAACTATCAAAAATTATAGATACGTTTGAGACGTATCATAATACATTTACTGATTCTGGGCTAATGAACCTAACGTCAAAGATTCCTCCTTTTTTTAATTCGACGATCTTCAATCTGCATAATATATATAGTGAGGATAATTATAGATACATGCAATGAACAAGCTGAGCTAGAGACTTAACTATAGAAGTAATACTTACAAACAGTAGGAAGTCAGGAGTTGTCTGTCGAGGGCTAGGTCATTGTATAACTGAAATAACTCCTCAAATTCAACAAGCACCACTGAAGCTCCAATGAATTCGTGATATTTTTCACTTTCATATACACAACCGTTTTCTCCCTCAAGATGTTCATGTACCACTCATGCAATTCGTGCATCCTCGGTGTTAGAGGAGGATGACCAGGTTTGATGAGAGGCTTCCCGAGCACGAATTTATATTTTTCTTCATTTGTCACCTCAGCCATCTTAAAAATTACTAAATCGCTCACGTAATCACCAGGATTGGTACCCGGAAGCAACCCCGAATCATTAGCGACGATAATATCGCTAGACACCTTGAGCGGGGGGCACGATTGCTTCTTCTATTGGCCGAGCTGGGGAATTGTTTTCCCACTTCTTCGTTTTGCTAACATTGTATCACTGCTAGCCGCCAGAGCGGCGGCGGAGTCTGTCTTCCGCTTGAGAGAAGGAGGAGGAGGCGACATCTTCCTTACTTGTGTAATTTTCGGCGGAGCGGCGAAGACGTCTGTCTTCCGCTGTTGCGGAGGAGGCGGACTGCTCCGACACGCCTGAGAAGGAGCCGAAGGAGGAGGACTGCTCCGACGCACTGGAGGAGGAGCCAAAGAAGGAGACGGAGTGCTCCGACGCACCGGAGGAGGAGCCGAAGAAGGAGGCAGACTGCTCCGACGTGTTGGAGGAGGAGCCGAAGAAGGAGGCGGAGTGCTCCGACACGCCAGAGAAGGAGCCGAAGGAGGAGGACTACTCCGACGCGCTGGAGGAGGAGCCGATGAAGGAGGCAGAGTGCTCCGACGCGCCGGAGGAGGAGCCGAAGAACGAGGTGGACTGCTCCTACACGCCGGAGGAGGAGTCGAAGAAGGAGGCGAAGTGCCCTCACGCGCCGGAGGAGGAGCCGAAGAAGAAGGTGGAGTGCCCTCACGCATTGGAGGAGCCAGAGTGCCTTGATCATTCACGGGAGGTGGATGAGGAGTGCCCTGATCAGTCGTCGGAGGAGGATGAGGAGTGCCCTGATCACTCGCCGGAGGAGGAGGAGGAGTCCAGTTTGGAAGATTGATGTACTCCTTCGGCGATAGACATGAACTCCTCAAAGCATGAACCAACTAATTATTCTCATCTTCACATGTAGGGTGGTGAAGCTCGAGCTGCTCAAAATCCGTATTTACTCCATCCACCATCAGAAGAGCATAACCACGTGGAATCGGACGGCAGTGAAAACTTTCGTTGGATTGAGGAGGAGCAACAACGCCGATAGCAGCCTTGAAAGTGAGGTTCCCGCATTTCGTCAAAAGCTCGCAAGGTTGAGACTCTATGATAGTATTCACGGGGTAGCTAGGAGCTATGAAGTCAGGCTGAACGAGCTCCGTGGAAGCCACGCTGCTTCTCCACTGAGATGGCGGGGTAAATTCTGGGGTAGTTTCATGCTGCTAAGATGGTTGGTCGACAGCTTGCTGGCTCTGAAGTTCCTCTAGACGTTGTAGTCTTGCATTGACCTTCAGCATGTCGCTCAGCTCCGCTTTCCTCTTTCTTGCTCGGCTTCTGTAACCAACTGCGCCGGGAAACCCAACCTTCCACGGAATGGACCCTGGTGTGCCTCGTGTTCGTCCAGGGTGCTCAGCATTCCCTAGGGCCTCATTTAGCTTGTCCTTCTCTCTTTCGGGAAAGAACGCCCCTTCCCGCGCTACGGTGATAAACTGCTGAAGCTTGTTGATGGGTGTTGCAAGTTGCTCGTCCGTCCAACGACAATACCCTGTTTCAGGGTCCAAAGTTCCCCCGACTCCGAAGAGCCAATTCCTTGAACGATCGGGCCATTTCCATGTCTGTGGTTGGGCCCCTTTAGCAATCAGGTCTTTCTCAGCTTTGTCCCACAACGGACGGCCTTTGAGGTAGCCACCTGACCCCGTGTGATGGTGATACTGCTTCTTTGCAGCATTGTTCTTGTTTCTCTCTGACATTTACTTACTCTTGTCCGGTGAGTTGTAGGCCACAAATGCAGGCCAGTGATCTCTAATCTTCTTAAATAGGCCGACGAATTCTGGAGTCTTCCCTTTGTCGACATACTTTGATTTCAACTCTTTCTTCGACCTCCTGAATAGTTCTGCCATCTTCTTAAGAGCACACGCCTTGACCAGTTGCTCTATAATTGGCTTATTCGGATCCTCCTCTGGCGGTAGGGTGAAATTTTCCTTCAACGCGGTCCAAAGATCATCTTTCAGCCTATCGGTGACATAATCACCTTCAGGGACATTGTCGCCCTTAGGCTTATTCCATTGCTTGATGCTGATCGGGATGTTGTCCCTGACAATAGCTCCGCACTGAGCAGAAAATGGGTCCCTGGTCCGCTTGGGTTCAATCGGTTGGCCATCGTCCGACAGTTCTGTGATCGTGAACTTTTGATCCTTGCCCAACCTTCTCGTCGGGTCTCGTCTCGTTACCGAAGTTTGGCTCGATCCGGACTTTTCAATAGCTCCCTCCTCCGTTCGGTCACCGGAGCCGTCATCATGGTTTCCTTCCTCCGGGATTCGGTAGTCACCGAAGCCATCATGATAATTTCTTTCCTCCTCCATTGTTCGATCACCGAAGCCATCATGGTAATGTCCTTCCTCCGGGATTCGGTAGTCACCGAGTTCGCTGAGCAAAAAATCGACATTAATTACTAGAGTCGCCATGGATTATATCCCCCAAAATTTCTTCTTTTTTCATGTCTCTTGGAATATCCATTGTTTCCGCCAATATTTCAAAGTGGGGGAAGCCCTTTATACATAATCCCAAATATTAACATAAAAACTTAATTTGTAACTTAATCTAATCTAAATATTTTTATAATTTTTATAAATTTATTCGCTATTGAAACTGAATCTAATCTAAATATTTTTATAATTTTTATAACTTGTGTCACATTAGGGAGTTAAAAAAAGTATCCAACATATTCTAATATGACTGTAATACACACACGTGGATTCACAATTAAACTACGTCCTCTCACACACATGGATTTGAAAATAGGGAGATGGAGAGATCGATGGACGTGCTACCGGTGCGTCGATGGGCAAGGACGACGGGCTTCGGAATGACGACGGGCAACGGGGGACGGCGACGATGACGATGGGCTCGGAGGCGACGGCGACAACGATGACGGGCGACGATGACGATGGCGATGGGCTCGGGGGCGACGGCGACGATGGGCAACGGCGACAACGGGCGACGACGGCCGGGCGACGACGACGACGACGATGGGCTCGGGGACGACGGCAACGACGATGGGCTCGGGGACGACGACGACAACGATGGGCTCAGGGGCGACAGGCTTAGGAGCGACGGCGACGGCGACGACGATGGGCTCGGGGTGACGACGGGCTCATGAGCAAGGACGACGGTATCGACGGGCTCGTGGAGGAGGCGTGGGCCGACGGCGACGGGCTCGGGTGCGACGGCGACGAAGAGAGAACGAGGGGAATGGAAGTTGGTGGAAATTTCGACAACTCTTGCAATATACGAACACCTTTGTTCCGATTGGTGGCCCAAACCGGACCAAAGCACACCTTTAGTCCCTGGTTGTTACACCAACCGGGACTAAATGTCAATTTCGACAACTCCCGCACTATATGCGAAACCTTTGGTTTCGGTTTGTGGCACCAACCGGGACCAAAGCCACACTTCCGCTGGCCCAAAAGGGCAGGAAGAAGAGTACTTTCATACCGGTTGGTGGCTAGAACCGGAACAATAGGTCCGTCGGCCCATTTGATATTTTTCATACATTTACTGATTTTTGTTTTGGGCTAAATGACCCTTAAATATAAAAAGCACTACAAATGAACTCTGAAAATGTTGAAAGTTGGCATGGTATAATCATTTCACGCACATAGCATGTGCTAAAAAGTTGAGAGGGCTGCGGCAAAAACTGGATGCACATCGTTTACAAAACAGACAATCTCTTTCGAAGTAATAGGGTTTCATACGAAAACTCATCTGTTACAAAGGGATTTCATTTTTTTTAACTTATGTGAACTCCAGACTTTTTGTGTGTTCAAAATGCACCATTCAAAGACACATCATCAATTTTCAACTATTTGTGACTTCATTTGGTATTTTTCATGCATTTACTGATTTTTCGAGCTAAATGACCCTTAAATTGAAAATCACTACAAATGAACTCTGAAAATGTTGAAAGTTGGCATGGTATCATCATTTGACGCACATAGCATGTGCTAAAAAGTTGAGAGGGTTGCGGCAAAAACTGGATGCACTTCGTGTACAAAACGGACATTCTCTTTCGAAGTATCACGGTTTCATACGAAAAATCATGTGTTACAAAGGGATTTCATTTTTTTGAACTTATTTGAACTCCAGACTTTTCGTGTGTTCAAAATACACCAATCAAAGACACATCATCAATTTTCAACTATTACTGACTTCATTTGGTATTTTTCATGCATTTACTGATTTTTTAGAGCTAAATGACCCTTAAATTGAAAAGCACTACAAATGAACTCTGAAAATGTTGAAAGTTGGCTTGGTATCATCATTTCACCCACATAGCAAGTGCTAAAAAGTTGAGAGGGTTGCGGCAAAAACTGGATGCACTTCGTGTACAAAACGGACAATCTCTTTCAAAGTATCAGGGTTTCATACGAGAACTGATCTGTTACAAAGGGATTTCATTTTTTAAAACTTATTTGAACTCTAGACTTTTTGTGTGTTCAAAGTGCACCATTCAAAGCACATCATCATTTTTTCTATTTCTGACTTCATTTGGTATTTTTCATGCATTTAGTGAATTTTTTGAGCTAAATGACCCTTAAATTGAAAAGCACTACAAATAAAGTCTCAAAAGGTTGAAAGTTGGCATGGTATCATCATTTCACCCGCATAACATGTGCTAAAAAGTTGAGCGGGTTGCGGCAAAAACTGGATGCACTTCGTGTACAAAACGGACAATCTCTTTCGAAGTATGAGGATTTCATACGAAAACTCATCTCTTACAAAGGGAATTTCATTTCTTCACTTTTTCTTCGCTTGTGTTCCTTGCTTATTGCACCGTAACCATGGATAATCTTCATCGTTTAACAGGGTGCTTGGGTCAGCCTTGACTTTGAAGGGAGGAATTTCATGAAACTTTTCATAATCTTCAGACATGTCTGTCTTGACCTCCAATCCCACAATGTCTCTTTTTCCTGAAAGAACTATGTGGCGCTTTGGCTCATCGCATGATGTATTCAATTCCTTATTTTTTATTTTTCTCGGTTTGGTACACATGTCCTTCATATAGAAAACCTGCGCCACATCTTTGGCTAGGACGAATGGTTCCTCTGCGTGCGTAAGATTGTTCAGATCCACTATTGTCATTACGTACTGTGGGTCTATCTGTACCCCGCCTTCAGACAGATTGACCCATTTGCAATGAAACAAAGGGACCTTCAAATCATGTCCATAGTCAAGTTCCGATATGTCCACTATGTAACCATAATATGTGTCATTTCCCCTCTCGGTTGCTGCATCAAAGCGGACACCGTTGTTTTGGTTGGTTCTCTTTTGATCTTGGGTGATCATGTAAAATGTATTCCCATTTATCTTGTACCCTTGGTAAGTCAATACAGTCGAAGATGGTCCACTGGCCAACGAGTACAACTCATCAGAAACAGTGTTGTCACAGATGAGACGTTTTTGCAACCAACTGCTGAAAGTCCTGATGTGTTCAAATGTAATCCAATCGTCACACTGCTTCGGGTGTATGGAGCTCAGAATATTCTTGTGTTCATCGACATACGGGGTCACCAAGGTAGAATTCTGTAGAACCGTGTAGTGTGCTTGACACCAAGAATGCCCATCCGTACACATTATTGACTCCGCTCCTACTGTGCCTTTTCCAGTCAGTGTCCCCTCGTGCCGCGATTGAGGGAGACCAATCTTCTTAAGGTCAGGAATGAAGTCAACACAAAATCCAATGACATCCTCTGTTTGATGACCCATGGAGATGCTTCCTTCTGGCTTAGCGCGGTTATGAACATATTTCTTTAAGACTCCCATGAACCTCTCAAATCGGGACATATTGTGTAGAAATACAGGGCCGAGAACGACAATCTCGTCGACTAGATGAACTAGGACGTGCGTCATGATATTGAAGAAGGATGGTGGGAACACGAGGTCGAAACTAACAAGACATTGCACCAAATCACTCCTTAACCTTGGCAGGATTTCTGGATCGATCACCTTCTAAGAGATTTCATTGAGGAATGCACATAGCTTCACAATGGCTAATCGAACGTTTTCCGGTAGAAGCCCCCTCAATGCAACCGAAAGCAGTTGTGTCATAATCACGTGGCAGTCATGAGACTTTAGGTTCTGGAACTTTTTCTCTGCCATATTTATTATTCCCTTTATATTCGACGAGAAGCCAGACGGGACCTTCATACTGAGCAGGCATTCAAAGAAGATTTCCTTCTCTTCTTTGGTAAGAGCATAGCTGGCAGGACCTTCATACTGCTCTGGATGCATGCCGTCTTTTTCATGCACACGTTGATGTTCCTCCCGTGCCTCCGGTGTATCTTTTGTCTTCCTATACACTCCCAAGAAACCTAGTAGGTTCAGGCAAAGATTCTTCGTCACGTGCATCACGCCGATTGCAGAGCGGATCTATAGGTCTTTCCAATAGGGTAGGTCCCAAAATATAGATTTCTTCTTCCACATGGGTGTGTGTCCTGCATCGTCATTCAGAATAGACAGTCCGCTAGGATGCTTTCCAAAGATTACTTGTAAATCATTGACCATATCAAGTATGTGATCACCAGTACGGAGGGCGGGCTTCTTCTGGTGATCTGCCTCACCTTTGAAATGCATTCCTTTCTTTCGACATTGATGGTTGGTCAAAAGAAACCGACGATGCCCCATGTACACATTCTTCCTGCATTTGTCCAAATATATAATGTCGGTGTCATCTAAACAGTGTGTGCATGTCTTGTATCCCTTGTTTGTCTGTCCTGAAAGGTTACTGAGAGCAGGCCAATCGTTGATGGTTACAAACAACAACGCATGTAGGTCAAATTCCTCCTGTTCGTTCTCATCCCACACACGTACACCATTTCCATTCTATAGCTGTAAAAGTTCATCAACTAATGGCCTTAGGTACACATCAATGTCATTGTCGGGTTGCATAGGGCCTTGGATGAGCACTGGCATCATAAGGAACTTCCGCTTCATGCACAACCAAGGAGGAAGGTTATACATACATAGAGTCACAGTCCATGTGCTATGCTTGCTGCTCTGCTCCCCAAAAGGATTAACGCCATCTGCACTTAAACCAAACCATACGTTCCTTGGGTCACGTATAAATCACTCCACTTTCTCTCGATCTTTCTCCACTGCGACCCGTCAGCGGGTGCTCCCAACTTCTCGTCTTTCTTACGGTATTTTATGTGCCATTACATCAACTCGGTATGCTTTTTGTTTCTAAACAGATGTTTCAACCATGGTATTATAGGAGCATACCACACCATCTTCCCGGTGCGATGGCCCTCAACATCACCAGGGTCATCTCTTCTTATCTTATACCGCAATGCGCCGCATACGAGGCATGCGTTCAAATCCTCGTACGCACCGCGGTAGAGGATGCAGTCATTAGGGCATGCATGTATCTTCTGCACCTCCAATCCTAGAGGGCATAGAACCTTCTTCACTTCGTACGTACTGTCAGGCAATTCATTATCCTTTGGAAGCTTCTTCTTCATTAATTTTAGTAGCAAACTAAATGCCTTGTCACATACACCATTGTCTGCCTTCCATTGCAGCAATTCCAGTGTGATACCGAGCTTTGTGTTATCATCTTCGCAATTTGGATACAACCCTTTTTTGTGATCCTCTAACATGCGATCGAACTTCAACTTCTCCCTTTCACTTTTTCATTCTCTATGTGCATCAACAATGACCCGACGAAGATCATCATCGGGCACATCATCTGGTTCCTCTTGATCTTCAGCTTCCCCCATTGCAGCATCACCGTATTCAGGGGGTAGGTAGTTGTCATCATCCTCTACTTCTACGTTGTCTTCCATCATAACCCCTCTTTCTCAATGCTTGGTCCAAACATTATACTGTGGCATAAAACCCTTCTGAAGCAGGTGGAAGTGAAGGGTTTTATAGTCAGAGAATTCCTTCGTATTCCCATAGACAGTACATGGACAATGCAGAAAACCATTACGCTTGTTTGCCTTAGCCGCTTCGAGAAAATTATGCAGGCCATTAATATACATGGAGGTGCGTCAGTCACCGTACATCCATTGACGGTTCATCTGCGTGCGTTATATAATAAAGTGTATTAAGAACTACACAAATCTAAAGGAGAAAGCTTAAGTGTGCCTCGGGCATTTCATCGAACACCTCATGTGTATAGGAGGTGAGCTAGAGCACCACAAAGCTCTCCCATGGCCGGCCGAAAAAACATAGCAGTGCACTGCTCTGCTCGTGGGGGTATATATAGGCCAACCGTTGGTCCCGGTTTGTGGCTGGAACTGAGACCAAAGGACAACTTGAGGTCCCGGTTCCAGTCACAAACTGGGACTACTGGTTGTGGGCTAGGAGCGAGGCACATTGGTCCTGGATCGTGTCTAGAACCGGGACCGAATGTGACAAACGAACCTGGACAAATGGCCCACGAGGCCTGGCTGGCGCCCTGGCCTCATGAATCGGGACCTATGCCCACATGGGTCCCGGTTCGTGAATCGGGACTAATGGGATTTCATCAAGTGGACCAAAGCCCTCTTTTCTACTAGTGCACTTGAGACATGCAAATCATGCCACATGGGCAAGATGACTAAAGGCCTCATTTTTGAGTGAGATAGAATGAGCAATTGACTTATTGGAAATAATACATTTTGATGTATGCAGTCCAATGAGTGTCGAGGCACGCAGTGGATATCGTTATTCTTACTTCACTGATGATTTGAGTAGATACATATGTATTTACTTGATAAATCATGAGTCTAAAGTGTTGAAAAGTTTAAGCAATTTTAGAGTGAAGCTGAAGATCATCGTGACAAGAGGATGATATGTCTACGATGTGATCGCAAAGGTGAATATCTGAGTTACGAGTTTGGTATGCATTTAAGACAATGTGGAAATTGTTTCACAACTCATGCCACCTGGAACACCATAGTGTGATGGTGTATCCAGGCGTCGTAGCGACGCCCTATTGAATATGGTGCATGCTATGATGTCTCTTATCAAATTACCACTATCGTTTTGGGGTTATGCATTAGAGACAACCACATTCACCTTGTATAGGGCACAATTTAATTCTGTTGAGATGACACCATATGAACTATGGTTTGGAGAAACCTAAGTTGTCGTTTCTTAAAGTTTGGGGCTATGCTACTTATGCCAAAAGGCTTCAGCGTGATAAGCTCGAACCCAAAGTGGATAAATGCATCT
This sequence comes from Hordeum vulgare subsp. vulgare, assembly GCF_904849725.1. Lineage (NCBI taxonomy): Eukaryota > Viridiplantae > Streptophyta > Magnoliopsida > Poales > Poaceae > Hordeum > Hordeum vulgare. The sequence goes on from NC_058524.1 coordinate 60,746,122, forward strand.
TCATAGGATACCCAAAACAGTTGGGTGTACCTCCTATCTCAGATCCGAAAGCAAAGTGTTTGTTTTTGTAAACGGGTCCTTTCTCGAGAAAGAGTTTCTCTCGAAAGAACTGAGTGGGAGGATGGTAGAACTTGATGAGGTTGTTGAACCATCACTTCAAACAGAGTGTAGGAGGTCGCATGAAGTTGTTCTTGTGGCGCCTACACGAGTTGAAATAGAAGCCAATGATGATGATCATGAAGCTTCAGATGAAGTTACTACCGAACCTCGTAGAACGACAAGGACATGTACCGCTCGAGATTGGTACGGTAATCCTGTCTCAGAGGTCTTGTTGCTCGACAACAATGAACCTACGAGCTATGGAGAAGCAATGATGGGCCCGGATTTCTACAAATGGCTAGAGGCTATGAAATCCGAGATAGGATCCATGTACGAAAACAAATTGTTGACTTTGGAAGAACTACTTGATGGTCATAAGGCTATTAAGTACAAATGTATATTTAAAAGGAAGATAACCGATGATGGTAAATGTCACCATTTGGAAAGCTCGACTTGTCGCAAGATGTTTTCGGAAAGTTCAAGGAGTTGACTACGATGAGACGTTCTCACTAGTAGCGATGCTAAAGTCTGTTGGAATTATGTTAGCAGTTGTTGCATTTTTCGATTATGAAATTTGCCAGATGGATGTCAAAACATTGTTTCCTCGACGGTTTCCTTGAGGAAAGGTTGTATATGATACAACCAGAAGGTTTTGTCATTCTTAAGGATGCTAAAAAGTATGCGATCTCCAGAAATCCTTCTATGGACTAGAGCAAGCATCTCGGAGTTGGAATATATGCTTTGATGTGATGATCAAAGCTTTTGGGTATATACAAATTTTATGAGAAACTTGTATTTCCAAGAAAGTGAGGGGGAGCACTATAGAATTTCTAATAAGTGTATGTCATTGACATATTGTTAATCGAAAATGATGTAGGATTTCTGTAAAGCATATTGGGTTGTTTGAAAGGAGTTTTTCACAGGAAAACCTGGATTAAGCTACTTGAACACTAAGCATCAAGATCTATGGGGATAGATCAAGAAGCTTGATAAAACTTTCAATGAATAACATACCTTGACAAGTTTTTGAAGGACTTCAAATAGATCGGTCAAAAAACAAGTTCTTGGTGGTGTTGCATGGAAATATATCTCGGAATGGCTATGAAAATGCCATAACAGGTAGATATGGTGGTTGTTTTGAGGAAAGTATATGGTGCCTGTTTTGAGGAAGGTGGGTTTAGTGTACCGGCGAAAGTTGCGCGGTACTAGAGAGGCTAGCAAAGGTGGAAGGGTGAGAGTGCGTATAATCCATGAACTCAACGTTAGTCATAAAGAACTCACATACTCATTGCGAAAGCCTATTAGTTATAGAAGCAAAGTATTAGAAGCATGCTCCTAGTGGAAGGGTTGGTAGGAGTTAACCATCGCGTGATCCCGACCTCCACACAAAGGTTGACAATCATTAAACAAATCATGCTCCGACTTCATTACATAACGGTTCTCCATACGTGCATGCTACGGGAATCACAAGCATGACTCTCATATTACTATCTTCATATCTCAAAACCTTATGCAAGGAATCAAACTTCTCATCATATTCAATGCACTTAATATGAAAGTTTTTATCATATCCCTCTCGGATGCCTATTTTATTAGGAATAAATTCAAAACCTAAACCAATTACCATGCTGTTTAAAGATCTCTCAAAATAATATAAGTGAGGTGCAATAGTTTAATAATTTCTATAAAATAAAACACCACCCTGCTCTTAATGATATAAGTGAAGCACTAGAACAACATTGCCTAGCTCAAAAGATATAAGTGAAGCACATAGAAGTATTCTAATAAATTCACGATTAAGCGTCTCTCTCTCTCAAAAGATGTGTGCAGCAAGGGTGATTGTGGAAAACTAAAAAGTAAAGACTCATATCATACAAGATGCTCCAAGCAAAACACATATCATGTGGTGAATAAAAATAGAGCCTCAAGTAAATTTACCAATGGATTGAAGACGAAAGAGGGGATGCCTTACGGGGGATCCCCAAGCTTAGGCTCTTTGGTATCATTGAATATGGCTTGGGGTGCCTTGGGAATCCCCAAGCTTAGGCTCTTGCCACTCTTTATTCCATAATCCATCAAATCTTTACCCAAAACTTGAAAACTTCACAACACAAAACTCAACAGAAAACTCATGAGATCTGTTAGTATAAGAAAACTAAATCACCACTTTAGGTAATGTTGTAAACTCATTATTTATTTAAATTGGAGTAACATTTACTGTATTAAAACTTCTCCATGCTTCATAACCCGCGATACAACCCATAGATTTATCAAAATAAGCAAACAACACAAAGAAAACACAATCTGTGAAAAACACAATAGTCTGTAGCAATCTATATACTTCGAATACTTATGTAACTCCAAAAATTATAAAACATTAGGAAAACTAGCGCAATTTGTATCAATGTATTGTATGAATTTCATATCAAAAGCACCTTCTAGTGAACTTAAGAAATTCCTGGACTGAGAGCAAAAGTTTCTGTTTTTCAGCAAAATCAACTTGCAAACACCGTAGACCATCCCAAAGGTCTTACTTGGCTCAAACACTAATTAAAACGAGATAAAAAAATTAATACAAAGGTAATAATGTGTGCACCACTCAAAAATAGAAGCAAAAAACAAATTCATAAAAATAAAATTGGGTTGCCTCACAATAAGTACTAGTGTTTAACGCCCCTAGCTCGGCATAATGCAATAGATCTAGGTATTGTCATCTTTGGTATGCAATCCATAAGTAGCTCTCATAATAGATTCATAAGGTAATTTTATTTTATTTCTAGGGAAGTGTGCCATGCCTTTCCTAAATGGAAATTGGATTCTAATATTTCCTTCTTTCATAGTAATAATTGCACCAATCGTTCTAACAAAAGGTCTACCAAGCATAATAGGACATGTAGGATTGCAATCTATATCAAGAACAATGAAATCTATGGACACATAATTCCTATTTGCAACAATAATAACATCATTAATCCTTCCCGTAGGTTTCTTAATTGCAGAATCCGCTAGATGCAAATTTAAAGAGCAATCATCAAATACACGGAATCCTAGCACATCACATAAAGTTTTCGGAATCGTGGAAACGCTAGCACCCAAATCACACAAAGCATGGCACTCATAATATTTAATTTCAATCTTAATAGTAGGTTCCCACTCATCATAAAGCTTTCTAGGTATAAAAACTTCCAACTCAAGTTTCTCTTCAAAAGATTTCATCATAGCATCTGCAATATGTTTAGTAAAAGCTTTATTTTGATTATAAGCGTGCGGAGAATACAACATGGATTGCAACAAGGAAACGCAATCAATCAAAGAGAAACTATCATAATTAAAGTCCTTGAAATCCAAAAGAATGGGTTTATTGCTATTTAAAGTTTTGACCTCTTCAATCCCACTTTTATTAATCTTAGCATTAAGATCAATAAACTCTGAATCATTGGGACGCCTTTTAACTAAAGTTGACTCATCTAGAGTCCCATATTTTTCAAGATTTGTACTAGAAAACAAAGATTCAATAGGAGTCACATCAATCACTTTAAGATATCCATCATTATTATCACGAGAAAACAACTTTTCAAGCCATTCACGCTTAGCATGTATTCTAGTTGTTCTTTCCTATCACTCATCAATAGAAATTCTCATAGCTTTTAAAGACTCATTAATATAATGCTTGGGTGGAATAGATCTAATTTTCAAAGAATCAATCTCAAGATCAATTCTATCAACGTTCCTAGCCAAATCATTAATCTTAAGCAATTTCTCTTCAATCATAGCATTGAAACCTTTTTGAGAGATAATGAATTCTTTAATATTATTCTCAAGATCAGAGGGCATATTATTATAATTTCCATAGGAATGGTTGTAGGAATTACCATAATTGTTAGAGGAATTACTAGGAAACGGCCTAGGATTGAAATTATCTCTATACGTGTTATTGCCAAAATTGTTCCTACCAACAAAATTCACATCCATAGATTCATTATTATTTTCAATCAAATAAGACAAAGACATATCATTGGGATCAATAGGAGAACTCTTACTAGCAAACAATTTCATCAATTCATCCATCTTTCCACTCAAAGTATTTATTTCTTCAATAGCGTGCACTTTTTTACTAGTAAGAGATCCTTCGCTGTGCCATTGAGAGTAATTTTCCATAATATTATCTAGGAGTTTAGTAGCTTCTCCTAATGTGATTTCCATAAAAGTACCACCCGCGACGGAATCTAAAATATTTCTAGAAGGAAAATTCAACCCCGCATGATTTTTTGGTATAATCATCCATAAACTCAAACCATGCGCGGGGCAATTCCTAATCATTAGTTTCATCCTCTCCCAAGATTGTGCAACATGCTCATGATCAAGTTGCTTCAAATTCATTATATCGTTCCTAAGGGAGATAATCTTAGCGGGCGGGAAGCACATGGAAATAAAAACATCTTTACACTTATTCACGAATCAATACTATTTTTAGGTAAAGATGAAAACCAAGTTTCGGCACGGTCTGATAGTGAGAAAAGAAATAGCTTCGATTTAACAATTTCACTATCCACATATTTATTCTTTTGCATATCACATAACTCAACGAAAGTATTTAGATGGGATGCGGCATCTTCACTAGGAAGGCTAGAAAATTGTTCTTTCATAACAAGATTGAGCAAAGCGGCATTAATTTCATAAGATTCCGCACTAGTGGCGGGAGCAATCGGAGTACTAATAAAATCATTATTAGTAGTAGTGGAAAATCACATAACTTGGTATTCTCTTGAGTCATTGTGACAAAGCAAGCAATCTAGCAACAATCAATCAAACGAAAAGACGAACGGAGAAAGGGCGAATAAAAAGGCAAATCTTTTTGGTATTTTCTGAAAATCGTTTTAGAAGTTGGGGAGAGAAAAACGAGAGGAAAATAGAAAATAAAGTAAATGCAAGAGATGAGTTTGTGATGGGTACTTGGTAGGCTTGATCTTGCAATGTATCCTCCCCTACAATGGCACCAGAAATCCTTCTTGCTACCTCTTGAGCTTGCATTGGTTTTCCCTCGAAGAGGAAAGGGTGATGCAGTGAAGTAGATAAGTATTTCCCTCAGTTTGTTGAGAACCAAGGTATTAATCCAGTAGGAGGAGCAAGCAAGGCCCTAATCTTAGCACCTACACAAACAATCAAACACAAGCACCCAACGCTAAAAAAGGTTGGTCAATCCTTTCATAGTTATTTGCAAGGATGAGATCTGATAGAGATAGATATAAAAAAATTGATAGAACTAAAAGTAAAACAGAAGTAAATAAATAGAAGAAATATATTTTTGGTATTTTTGTTTCATAGATCTGAAAGTATAATGTGGAAAATAGACCCGGGGGCCATGGGTTTCACTAGAGGCTTCTCTCATGAAAGAAAATAATATGGTGTGTGAACAAATTACTGTCAAGCAATTAATAGAAAAGCGAATAATTATGAAGATATCCAAGGCAATGATTATGCATATAGGCATCACGTCCATGGCAATAGACTGAAACGATTCTCCATCTACTACTATTACTGCACACATCGACCGACTCCTGCCTGCATCTAGAGTATTAAGTTCATGAAGAACAGAGTAACACATTAAGCAAGATGACATGATTTAGAGGGATAAACTCAAGCAATATGATGAAAACCCCATCTTTTTATCCTCGGTGGCAATAATGCAATACGTGCCTCGCTACCCCTACTTTGTCACTGGGTGAGGACACCGCAAGATTGAACCCAAAAATAAGCACTTTTCCCATTGCAAGAATTACCAATCTAGTTGCCCAAACCAAACCAATAACTCGAACAGACTTGCTAAGATATGAAGTCATGCATATAAGAATTCAGATAAGATTCAAATAATATTCATAGACAATTTGAACATAAACCCACAATTTACCGGATCTCGACAAATACACCACAAAAGAGTATTACATCAAATAGATCTCCATGAAGATCATGAATAACATGATATTGAAGAACAAAGAGAGCGAAGAAGCCATCTAAATACTAGCTATGGACCCGTAGGTGTGTGGTGAACTACTCACGCATCATCAGAGGGGTAATGGATTTGATGTAGATGCCCTCCGTGATGAAACTCCGGCTGATTATTGGAATAGGCTCTCAGATTGGATCTCACGGGAACAGAGGCTCTCGATGGTGGAATTTTTTTTTGGTCTCGTTTTGGCATTGGGGGGATATTTGGGAATTTATAGGACGAATATTAGGATTAGGAGAGATGCAGGGGACACAATCCAGCCCCCCCCCCCCCCCGAGGGTGCGCCCTGCAGACTTGTCATCTCCCGACACGTCTCGTGCCCCCTGCTCCAAGTCTGGCAGGTTTCTTCTGGTCCAAGAAAAATCATTCTGGAGATTTTATTCCGTTTGGTGTCTGTTTAATATTCCTTATCTGCAATACTCAAAAACTTGGAAAAACAAAAACTGGCACTAGGCTCTAGATTAATAGGTTAGTCCAAAAAATAATGTAAAATAACATATTAATGCATAAAAAACATCCAAAACAGATAATATAATAGCATGGAACAATCAAAAATTATAGATACGTTGGAGAAGTATCATACCACACCTGATGTGTGCCTTGCCATGAGTTTGTCAAGGGGTACAAGAGCGATCCAGGAATGGAGCACTCGACATCGGTTAAAATTATCCTTAGTAACTTGAGGACTAAGGAAATGTTTCTCGATAATGGAGGTGATAAAAGAGTTCATCGTAACTGTTATGTCGATGCAAGCTTTGATACCAATCCGGATGACTCTGAGTAGCAGACTGGATTCATATAGGTCCTTTGGAATAGTTCCAAATGGAGTGTGGTAGTAGCATCTACAGGATGACATAGAGATTTGTAAGCTCACATGGATCTAAAAGGTTCAGACCCGTTGACTAAAACCTCTCTCACAAGAAAAACATGATAAACCCCAGAACTCATTAGGTGTGATTCACATAGTGATGTGAACTAGATTATTGACTCTAGTGCAAGTGGGAGACTGTTGGAAATATACCCTAGAGGCAATAATAAATTAGTTATTATTATATTTCCTTGTTCATGATAATTGTTTATTATCCATGCTATAAATGTATTGATTGGAAACTCTAATACATGTGTGGATACATATACAACACACTGTCCCTAGTGAGCCTCTAAGGACTAGCTCGTTGATCAAAGATGGTCAAGGTTTCCTGACCATAGACATGAGTTCTCATTTGATAACAGGGTCACATCATTAGGAGAATGATGTGATGGACAAGACCCAAACTATAAAGTAGCATATGATCGTGTCAGTTTATTGCTACTGTTTTTTGCATGTTAAGTATCTGTTTCTATGACCATGAGATCATGCAACTCCTGGGCACCGAAGGAGTGCCTTGTGTGTATCAAACGTCACAACGTAACTGGGTGACTATAAAGGTGCTCTACATGTATCTCCGAAGGTGTCTGTTGGTTTGGCATGAATCGAGACTCGGATTTGTCACTCCGTATGACGGAGAGGTGTCTGTAGGGCCCACTCGGTAATGCAACATACAATGAGCTTGCAAGCAATGTGACTAAGGAGTTAGTAACGGGATCTTGTATTATGGAACGAGAAAAGAGACTTCCTAGTAACAAGGTTGAACTAGGTACGGATCTACCGTCGATCGAATCTCGGGCAAGTAACATACCTATGGACAAAGGGCACAATATACGGGATTGATTCAATCCTTGACATCGTGGTTCGACCGATGAAGACCTTTGTAGAATATGTAGGAACCAATACGGTCATCCAGGTCCCGCTATTGGTTATTGACCGGAGAGTGTCTCGGGTCATGCCTTCATAGTTCTTGAACCTGCGGGGTGTGCACACTTAAGGTTCGGTGACGTTTCGATATAGTTGAGTTATGTATGTTGGTGACCGTAGGTTGTTCAGAGTCCCAGATGAGATCCCGGACGTCGCGAGGAGCTCCGAAATGGTCCACAGGTAAAGATTGATATATGGGAAGTTCCGTGTTGGTCACCGAAAAAAGTTCGGGCGTCACCGGTAGCGTACCGGGGGTGCCGGAAGGGTTCCGGGGGTCCACTGGAAGGGTCCACCAGCCCCAGAGAGACCACATGGGCTATGAGGGATGCACACGAGTCACTGGTGGGCTAGGCATACCTCCCCACCTGAGGCCCATGAGCTGGGCTGGTGGAGGGCCAACCCTAGGAGGTGGCGCCACCCTAACTTGGGGGCCAAGCCACCCCTAGGGCAGCTGCCCCATCTCCACTTGGCCCCAGCCCCTCTCCCCTTCCCCCTATATATATATGGGGAGAGAGGTTTGCAACACACCAAGGCCACGGCACAGCCATGTCTCTCCCATAGATCAAGTTTCTCCACTAAGATCGGTTCTTGTATTGCTTGGTGAAGCCCTGCCGGAACAGCTCCACCAATACCGACACCTTGCCGTCGTGCTGACGAAGAACTCATCTACTTATCCACCTCTCTCTTGCTGGATCAAGGAGGTGGAGATCGTCATCGAGTTGTACGTGTGCTGAATGCAGAGGTGTCGTCCGTTCGGCACTAGATCGGGATGGGTCGTGATGGGATCGCGGCACGGATCGCGATGAGATCGCGGGATAGACCGTGATTGGATCACGAAGATGTTAGACTACATCAACCGCATTATATATGCTTCCGCTTAGCGATCTACAAGGGTATGTAGATGCACTCCCCCCTCTCGTAGATGTTAGTCTCCATAGATTGATCTTGGTGAGCGTAGGAATAATTTGTTTCCCATGCGACATTCCCCAACAACCATATCCTAGGGGCTACGCACATAACAAGGAGCAAGAGTGAGGAACCATTTCTTAGAATCGTATTTTAGCAAAAAAAAAAGCTTAAGGATATATTAATAACGCATCTTTTCCTCATGAGCAAACAAGGTAGCAATATCATTCAGTTTAGTGAGGTGTGCCACAACAGTGTCCGTTTCATAACCATGGAGGGAATCTGATTCTACTATAGTGATTAACTCACTATCAACATAGAATTTGTAATCCGTATTAGCAACACATATAGGAGAATTAGCAAATTAGATCATGTTTCATTTTCTCCATCATAGATTTTTATTTCAGTTTGCATGGAATTTTTTTTAAATCATCTCTATCATTAGAAGAAAGAAAATCTATAGATATCTTCCCATCCATAACATAACCCTCACGCACATCACGCAATTCATATCTACTAGGAGAGCTAGGCATAATGTGTGTTTCATAATCTTCACCAATTTCAGCATATTCAAGTTCTCTAACTTTAGCAATATGAGCATCAAGTAATTCATTCACTGGCACAGATTCATTTTTATCAAGCATAACACTAGCATCATCATAAGTTTCAGAAGTAGCATCATCAAGTACTTGCGACACATTAGAACGAGTAGCAAGTGGTGGTGTCATAATCTGATTCAAAATAGTAGGTGAATCAAAAGCAGAGATAGATGGAAGTTCCTTACCTCCCCTCCTCTTGGTTCTAGTACCTTTCAGATTCTTAATAGTGGCAATTGTATATCCCAAGTGAACATAACAAATAGAGCTATGCTCCCAGCAACAACGCGAGAAAAGATTCTTCATAACCCACACATGTAGGGATCACAACAGCCTTCGGGGGTAATATTACACCCTGATTTATTGACTCGACACAAGGGGAGCGAAAACATATTTATTGGTCTTAGCAGCTGAGTTGTCAATTCAACCACACCTGGGAGACCTCTGTGCAGCAAAAGTTTCAGTACACACCAAAATACTAGTAGTAACGGTAACGGTAACAACAACAATTTTGTAGTGCTTGTAGCAGTAGAAACAACAATAGTAACTTACCAAGATTCAGTATATGAAAAATGTAGACACATGGACTGGTGATGGATAATTATTTAGATGACATCAATCATGTAATAGTTACACACTAGAATGACACAGAACTAGCTCCAATTCATTAATATAATGTAGGCATATATTCCATATATAGTCATACGTGCTTGCAATAAGAACTTGCATGACATCTTTTGTCCTACCCTCACATGTTAGTGGGGTCCATAAGGAAACTAAGGGATATTAAGGCCTCCTTTCAATGCAGAACAGGAACAAAGGAACACATAGTGAATACATGAACCCCTCAAACTATGGCAATCACAGAAAAGAATCCCAATTATTATCACCTTGGGTATGCGGATATGTTGGAAATATGCCCTAGAGGCAATAATAAAGTGATTATTATTATATTTCCTTGTTCATGATAATCGTTTATTATCCATGCTAGAATTGTATTGATTGGAAACTCAAATACATGTGTGGATACATAGACAACACACTATCCCTAGTAAGCCTCTAAAGGACTAGCTCGTTGATCAAAGATGGTCAAGGTTTCCTGGCCATGACATGAGTTTTCATTTGATAACGATATCACATCATTAGGAGAATGATGTGATGGACGAGACCCAAACTATAAATGTAGCATATGATCGTGTCAGTTTACTGCTAGTGTTTTTCTGCATTTCAAGTATCTATTCCTATGACCATGAGATCATGCAACTCCCAGCCACCGGAGAAATACCTTGTGTGTATCAAACGTCACAACATAAGTGGGTGACTATAAAGGTGCTCTACAGGTATCTCTGAGGTTGTATGTTGGGTTGGCATGAATCAAGACTGGGATTTTTCACTTCGACGGAGAGGTGTCTCTAGGCCCACTCGGTAATAAAACATCACAATGAGCTTGGAAGCAATGTGACTAAGGAGTTAGTCACGGGATCTTGTATTATGGAACGAGTAAAGAGACTAGCCAGTAACGAGATTGAACTAGGTATGGAGATACCAATGATCGAATCTCGGGCAAGTAACATACCGATGGACAAAGGGAATAGCATACGAGATTGATTGAATCCTCGACATTGAGGTTCGACCACTGAAGATCTTCGTAGAATATGTAGGAGCCAATATGGGCATCCAGGTCCCGCTATTGGTTATTGACCAGAGAGTGTCTCGGCCATGTCTGCACAGTTCTCGAACCTGCAGGGTTTACACACTTAAGGTTCGGTGATGATATAATCATAATTGAATCATTGTGTTGGTGACGGAAGGTTGTTCAGAGTCCCAGATGAGATCCCGGATGTGAGGAGGAACTCCGGAATGGTCCGGAGGTAAAGATTGATATATAGGATGAAGGTCATTGGAGTGTGGAAGAGTTCCGAGGTGTACCAAGGGAATAACGGAGTGCCGAAAGGGGTTTCGGGAGGCCCCCGCAATTCTTTGGGGGGGCTCATGGGACAAGGAGAGGGGGCACTGCAGCCCACCAGGGGGCTGGGAGCACCCCTCACACGAGCCCACTTTGGCCGAAGGGGAGGAGGCCTCCTCCTTGGGGCGCCGCCAGCCTAACTTGGGTGGCAAGGCATCCAAGTGGGAGGGGCCACCCAACCCTAGCCGCCGCCCCCCTCTTGGACGCCAGCCCCTAGGGGAAACCCGACGACGCCCTCCCCTCTACGTTCCCCCTATATATAGATAGGTAGAGAGAGGGCAGACACACGACAACTTGCCGCGTTGCTGCACCTCCTCTCCCTCGTTGTTTCCCTCCTCCAAATACCGTATGACGAAGCCCTGCTGAGCTTACACCACCAATACATCACCACGCAGTTGTGTTGCCGGAGGACTCGGCCTACTACTTCACCATTGCTCGCTGGATCGAGGAGGTGAAGGCGTCACCAAGCTGCACGTGTGTTGAACGCTTAGGTGTCGTCTGTTCGTCACTTGATCGGGAGATCGCGGGACGGTTCGTGATTGGATCACGAAGACGTACCACTATATCAACCGTGTTATTGAACGCTTCCACTTAGTGATCTACAAGGGTATGTAGATTCAATATCTCCTCTCATAGCTGGTCATCACCATGGATAGATCGTGTTTGTGCGTAGGAAAAAATTTGTTTCCCATGCAACGTTCCCCAACAAGATAATGACACATAATAGGTGCATACAACTTGCAAGATAGGATCTAAACACTTTCATATTCACTAAAAAAATAGATTCATATCTGAAATCATGTCACTCGAGCCCTAATGACAAGCATTAAGCACAGCAAAGTCATAGCAACATCAATCTCATAACATAGTGTATAATAGGGACCAAGCCCTATCAAAATAACTCGATTACATGATCAACCTCATCCAATCCCATCACCATCCAGCAAGCCTACAAAAGGAATTACTCACTCTCTATGGTGAACATCATGGAATTGTTGATGGAGAAGGGTTGGTGATGACGACCATAATGAATTCCCCTTTCTGAAGACCCAAACAGACTCTAGTTCAGCCCTCCCGAAGAAGAAGGGAGGTGGCAGCCGCTCCATCTCGTAAAATGCGATGAAAATTGCTCTCCTATTTTTATCTCCATAATTGTTAATTTATAGGACTGGAATTAGGGTTGGCGGAGCCACGAGGTGGCCCCAAGCCATTGAGGCGTGCCTACGGGGTGGGCATGCCATGTTAGCTTGGCACCAACAGGTGCCCCCCTCTCGTGGTTATTCACTCTAATAATTTTTATATATCCCAGAAAAAATCCGCAAAAAGTTTAATCTGATTCAAGGAACTTCTATTTCTGCACAAAAATAACACCATGGCGGTTGTGCTGAAAAGATTGTTAGTCCGAGTTAGTTTCATTCAAATCATGCAAATAAGAGTACAAAACATGAGCAAAAGTGTTTGGACAAGTAGATACGTTTGAGACATATCACAACTAATGCGGCCACGTGTGCATCGCCCATGTGGCAGGCACACATGAATGGATCTCCTGGCGTGCCAGATCTGGTGTCCTAGTTGGGCCGACGAGGCATGGCGCTCTTTGTGCGCCAAGTCATATTTTCGCCGGAGGTTGAACTGTTTGATGTGGCCGGTGATGAGTTCCGGTCTTCCCATCAGAGATCTATATGGCTTGGCATATGTCACCCCTAAATATCTAGATCAGGAAGGTTTCGGTCATGCATGCTCATATTATCAACCAAAACGGCTTCAGGCGGCGCGACTCAAAGCTTTGCTTTCTTATCGGAGTAATGGTACATGCGTAAGTAAAGATCCTCATGGCATTGATAGAGGTGGAGAAATTCATGGCTGCTACGTTTGGGTCTTGAAGCATTGGCGAAAAGGTGTGTTGGGTGTGATGCAGACTGTCTGCTAGGTGTTTGGTGACTTGCAACACCGGCCTCAACAAGTGGGGTGAAAACACTGCAGGACTGTAATTTTGGTGGTGCTCCACGAGTACTGAGTCTTGATTCCGGGTGTGAAAACTCAAAGTTTGGTCCTTATTGGTTTTACGTGGCATTGATCTTGTTGAAGTCATTGTTTTGCGGTGAACTCGGACTTTCTCTAGGGTGAAAACCCAAGATCTTTGATTATGCAACGACAACACGTGTGAATTGTTTCCTTCTTTGGGTGTTGCTTCTCGAAAACCTCTTTTGTTGTGTGGGTGTTGTCTTCGGTGGTGTTTAGAGTGTTGTTGTTGCTAGTGATTGATCACCGTGGTTGGGTCTTTTTTCTTCTAATCTTTTTATTTACGTTATTAGGTGTGTGTATCTTTGACGTCTTTGGTATAGAAATCAGATGTAATTGGTATCTTCGCCATATTGACATATTTCATTTTTCAAAAAATAAATAATGTGAGTACGAGAAATTAAAGTCAGGTGGGCTGAAAGTACATTTGGACTTATCATACGTCTCCAACGTATCAATAATTATTGATTATTCCATGCTATTATATTATATGTTTTGGATGTTTTATATGCATTTATATGTTTTTATATATTATTTTTGGGACTAACCTCTTAATCTAGAGCCTAATGACAATTTCTATTTTTTCCACGTTTTTGAATATTTGAGATAAGGTATATTAAACGGAGTCCAAACGGAATAAATTCTCCGAAATATTTTTCTTGGACCAAAAGACACGCAACAGACTTGGAGTAGGGGGCAAGGCAATTGTTGGGAGACTACAATCCTGCATGGCGTGCCCTGGGGGGTGGCCGCGTCCCCTGGCTTGTGGGGCCCCTACAGGTCTCCTAACCCTAATTCTTGGCCTATAAATACTCAAATATTCCTGTATCACCAAAAAGAACAACGAAAATACTTTTACGCCGCCGGGAGCCTTTGTTCCCGAAAGATCCAATCTGGGAGTCTTTTTCGGTAATCTGTCAGAGAGGGAATTGATCACGAAGGGCATCTACATCAACTCCATTGCCCCTCCGATGATGTGTGAGTAGTTCACCACATACCTATGGGTCCATAGCTAGTAGCTAGATGGCTTCTTCTCTCTCTTTGATCTTCAATACCATATTATTCATGATGTTCATGGAGATCTATTCGATGTAATACTCTTTTGCGGTGTGTTTGTCGAGATCCGATGAATTGTGAGTTTATGTTCAGATTATCCATGAATATTATTTGAGTCTCTTCTGAATTCTTATATGCATGATTTCATATCTTTGCAAGTCTCTTCGAATTATTTGTTTGGTTTGGCCAACTAGATTGGTAATTCTTGCAATGGGAGAAGTGATTAGTTTTGGGTTAAATCTTGCGGTCTCCTCAACCAGTGACAGTAGGGGTAGCGAGGCACGTATTGTATTATTGCCATCAAGGGTAAAAATATGGGGTTTTCATCATATTTCTTGAGTTTATCCCTCGATATCATGTCATCTTACTTAATGTGTTACTTTGTACTTCATGAAATTAATAATCTAGATGCAGGCAGGAGTCGATCGATGTGTGGAGTAATAGTAGTAGATGCAGAATCGTTTCGGTCCACCTGACAGGGACGTGATGCCTATATGCATAATCATTGCCTTGGATATCTTCATAATTATTTGCTTTTCTATCAATTGCTCGACAGTAATTTTTTCACCCACCGTATTATTTGCCTTTTTGAGAGAAGCCTCTAGTGAAACCTATGCCCCCCGGGTCTATTTTCCTTGTTATATTTTCAGATCTATAAACCAAAAATACTTTGTTGCAATTGCTACTGCAACAAAAGACCTCCAATGGCGCGAGAAATAGGCACGTTGACGGGAGAATACTTGACTCCTTCTGTTGCGGCTATGCCTTAAGGGACTTCCTAGGCAAGTATGCAAAGGATTTCCCCCGTGGCCTTGGAGCCTTGCGTTGGTGTTCCCTCGAAGCGGAAAGGGTGATGTAGCGTAGCGGTGGTAAGTATTTCCCTCAGTTTGAGAACCAAGGTATCAATCCAGTGGAGGAGTATCTCAAGATCCTGCACAAACACAAAAGCTTGCTCCCAACGCTATGAAGGGGTTGTCAATCCCTTATAGATTGTTTGCCAAGTGAGAACTGAAAGCAACAAAGTAACAAAGCAAAGTAAAAGTGGAGGTGTAAATGATGGATGTGAATAGACCCCGGGGCCGTAGTGTTTACTAGTGGCTTCTCTCATGAAAGCAAGTAGACGGTGGGTGAACAAATTACTGTCGAGCAATTGATAGAATCGTGCAAAGTCGTGACGATATCTATGGCAATGATTATATCTATAGGCATCACGTCCAAAACAAGTAGACCGCTACTTTCTGCATGTACTACTATTACTCCACACATCGACCGTTATCCAGCATGCATCTAGTGTACTAAGTCCATAAGAACAGAGTAACGCCTTAAGCAAGATGACATGATGTAGAGGGATAATCTCAAGCCAATGATGAAAACCCCATCTTTTTACCCTTGATGGCAACTACTTAATGTGTGCCTTGCTGCCCCTACTATCACTGGGAAAGGTCACCACATGGTAGAACCCAAAACCAAGCACTTCTCCCATTGCAAGAATCATAGATCTAGTTGGCCAAACAAAACCCAAGACTCGGAGAGACTTACAAGGATATCAAATCATGCATATAAGAAATCAGCAAAGACTCAAATATACATCATAGATAATCTGATCACAAATCCACAATTCATCGGATCTCGACAAACACACCGCCAAAGAAGATTACATCGGATAGATCTCTATGAAGATCATGGAGAACTTTGTATTGAAGATCCAAGAGAGAGAAGAAGCCATCAAGCTACTAACTACGGACCCGTAGGTCTGAAGTGAACTACTCACGAGTCATTGGAGGGGCGATGATGATGATGAAGAAGACCTCCAACTCCAAAGTCCCCTCCGACAGTGCGCCGGGAAGGGTCTCCAGATGAGATCTCGCGGAAACGGAAGCTTGCGGCGGCAGAAAAATATTTTCGAGGCTCCCTTGATTTTTTGCTGAATTTTAGGGAATATATAGGCCAAGGATCTAGGTCAGGGGGCGGCTAGGGAGGCCACAAGCCCTGACACCGCCGCCTCCCCCTGGTGGCGGAGTGGGAGCTTGTGGGCTCCCTGGAGCCCACCTGGCTTGGCCTAGAGGCCCCCTGATTTTCTCCCGTTTGGGAAAAAAATCATTTCGGGGTTTTTATTCCGTTTGGACTCCGTTCCAAAATCAGATCTGAAAAGAGTCAAAAACACACAAAAAACACGAACTGGCACTTGGCACTGAATTAATAAGTTAGTCCCAAAAAAGATATAAAAGGTACATAAAACATCCAAAGATGACAAGATAACAGCGTGAAACCATCAAAAATTATAGATACGTTTGAGACGTATCAGCAATTTATTTACTTTTGTTTTACTTTCAGATCTATCAATATTTTATACATATCTCTATCAGGTCTCATCCTTGCAAATAACTCTGAAGGGATTAACAACCCCTTTATAGCGTTGGGTGCAAGTGTTTGATTATTTGTGTAGGTACTACTATTGGAGCCTTGCTTGTTCCTCCTACTGGATTGATACCTTGGTTCTCAACAAACCGAGAGAAATACTTATCTACTTCGCTGCATCAACCTTTCCTCTTCAAGGGAAAACCAACGCAAGCTCAAGGGGTAGCAAGAAGGATTTCTGGCACCGTTGCCGGGGAGGATACATAGCAAGATCAGGCATACCAAGTACGCATCACAAACTCATCTCTTGCATTTACTTTATTTTTCCATTTGCCTCTCATTTTCCTCTCCCCCATTTCTAAAACGATTTTCAGAAAATACCAAAAATATGTGCCTTTTTATTCGCCCTTTTTCCGTTCGTCTTTTTGTTTGCTTGCTTGTGTGCTAGATTGCTTGCTTTGTCACGATGCATCAATAGAATACCAAGTTATGTGATTTTTCCACTACTAATAATAAATATTTTATTAGTACTCCAATTGCTCCCGCCACTAGTGCAGAATCTTGTGAAATTAATGCCTCTTTGCTCAATCTTGTTATGAAAGAACAATTTTCTGGCCTTCCTAGTGAAGATGCCACAACCCATCTAAATACTTTCGTTTAGTTGTGTGATATTTAAAAGAAGAAATATGTGGATAATGAAATTGTTATATTAAAGCTATTTCCTTTCTCATTACGAGATCGTGCCAAAACTTGGTTTTCATCTTTACCTAAAAATAGTATTGATTCATGGAATAAGTGTGAAGATGCTTTTATTTCCAAGTACTTTCCACCCTCTAAGATTATCTCCTTTAGGAACGATATAATAAATTTTAAGCAACTTGGTCATGAGCATGTTGCACAATCTTGGGAGAGGATCAAACTAATGATTAGGAATTTCCCCGCGCATGGTTTGAACTTATGGATGATTATACAAAACAATTATGCGGGGTTGATTTTTATTTCTAGAAATCTTTTAGGTTCAGCTACAGGTGCTACTTTTATGCAAATCACATTAGGATAAGCTCCTAAACTCCTAGATAACATTATGGCAAAATACTCTCAATGGCTACCAAAAGATCTCCTACTAGTATAAAGGTGCATGCTATGGAACAAATAAATACTTTGAGTGGAAAGATGGATGAATTAATGAAAATTTTTGCTAGTAAGAGTGCTCCTATTGATCCCAATGATATGCCTTTGTCTTCTTTGATTGGAAATAATAATTAATCTATGGATGTGAACTTTGTTGGTAGGAACAATTTTGGCAATAACGCGTGTAGAGGTAATTTCAATCCTAGGCTGTTTCCTAGTAATTTCTCTAAACATTATGGTAATTCCTACAAAAATTCTTATGTAAATTATAATAAGATACCCTCCTATCTTGGTAATAATATTAAAGAATTCATTATCTCTCAAAAAGGTTTCAATGCTATGATTGAAGAAAAATTGCTCAAGATTGATGATTTGGCTAGGAATGTTGATAGAATTTCTCTTGAGATTGATTCTTTGAAAATTAGATCTATTCCACCCAATCATGGTATTAATGAGTCTTTAAAAGCTATGAGAATTTCTATTGATGAGTGTAAGGAAAGAACCGCTAGAATACGTGCTAAGCGCGAATGGCTTCAAAAGGTGTTTTCCTATGATAATACTGATGAAGATCTTAAAGTGATTGGTGCGACACCTATTGAATCTTTGTTTTCTAGCATAATTCTTGAAAAATATGGGATTGGAGATGAGTCAACTTTAGTTAAGAGGCGTCCCAATGATTCGGAGTTCATAGATCTTAGTGATAAGATTGATAAAAGTGGGATGGAAGAGGTCGAAACATTAAATAGCAATGAGTCCACTCTTTCGGATTTCAAGGATTTTAATTATGATAGTTGCTCTTTAATTGATTGTGTTTCCTTGTTGCAATCCATTTTAAATTCTTCGCATGCTTATAGTCAAAATAAAGCTTTTACTAAACATATTGTGGATGCCATGATGAAATCTTTTGAAGTGAAACTTGAGTTGGAGGTCTCTATACCTAGAAAAATTTGTGATGAGTGGGAACCTACCATTAAGATTAAAATTAAAGATTATGAGTGTCGTGCTTTTTGTAATTTGGGTGCTAGCGTTTCCGCAATTCCAAAAACTTTATCTGATGTGCTCGGTGACGGGGTTATAGTCCCAAGGTAGGGTCATAGGCCTGCCCTATAGGTCCTACCCAAGGACTACCCTTCATAAAGGACAAGGCCCTTAGACAGTTCCGACTGAACTAAGGACTCCCCCATCATCCAGTCGGTGACGAGCATTCAAAGCGTATTTAACGTACCGACTGAATTCCACTCTGTACATCGTAACCTCCCAGGAGGGCAACGGTCATACGTTTTCACACACCATTATTAGCATTTAAGGCATACGTTACCTGTAACGTAGGCATTTATTCGCCACTATTCCACCCCTGTCCACCGGACCATTATGAAGGGCAGCGCATTCTATATAAGCCGCCCTTCCCCACTGGTGCAGGGGTTGGCTTTTACGGTAATCCTATATTCCACTCGACACTAAGCTCCCAAGAGCACTGAGACGTAGGGCTTTTACCTCCACCGTAGAGGGGCCTGAACTCATACAACCTCGCCGTAGCTAAGGCTCTGCCCATCCTTTCGTACCCTACACATCTACTGTCAGACTTATACCCACGATAGTTGGCGCCCACAGTGGGGCAGGCGTCTAAGCGACTTCCAGCGAGTTTGCAACTTCATCTTTTCATCATGTCGTCCGGCGGAGATTTGTGCATGGGTCATGAGATCCTCTTTGGCGCACTCTCCTTCATCGTCGACGATTCGGCATGGCTTCGGGATGCGCCTCTCGATGTCGAGGCGCTCCCTAGTCGCGGGGCTACGCACTTCCGTGCCGGTGCCCGCGGCGTCCTTCTTCTCTAGCAATCGGCCCCGGTGTCGATCTTCGCCCCCGTCACGCGCCGCAACAAGCGGTCCCGCCGTCCGCGGCTCCAGCGTTGGGTGCGACACGCCCAGGCGCGACAGAACGCGTCCTCTCAAGTGGCAGTCCTCGAGTCAGTTGTGGTCGCGCCGCCGTCCCAGTGCTTGGACTCAGTTCCGACTAAGTTACCTTCCGAGTACTTGGGTCGCGGGCCTACAGCCGAAGTTCTCATGGCTGATTCCCATGAAAGACCCCTCCGAACTGGTCGGAACGAGCATGAGGTCGGCGAATCATCCGGCGCTCGTCGTTAACACCGTCGTTCTGCCAGTCGGCGCACTCGCCAGAGCAACGTCGAGGTGTTCCGCACACCCGTCCTCAACCTGGCTGTCGCTGCCAAGATAGCCGATTCCCTCCAACCGACTTATTCAGAGGCTCGTAGAGGGATCGAGCAGATCCCCGCCCTGTTGCATACGGCGCAGCAGGAAAATTCGGCGGTCTCCCAGTCGCACAACAGGATCCACAACAGTTTTGTTCACGCGAACACACATCGATCGGTTTTCAGCCCCGACTCTCATCAGCGACGCGGAGGAGGCAGCCGTTCCAGGAATCCCGAAGATCATCGCCGTTAACGCACCCCTCCGCGGGGCAGGCCTTACGGGCCCCGACATCACGATGATCGGCGTTCAGTCGGTGACACGTATGATCCAAGGCCCGACGCAAGAGGGTACATCGCCTAGAGGAAGGTCGACAGGAGCTGAGCCCACCGTGATGGTCATGATAGAGACCGTCCGAGTGGAAGCAGGACCATCGTCTCTGGTCACGAGTTCAGCTGACATCCCTCCCAACTTCCGATTGGCGACGGGAATCAGCAAGTTCACAGGAGAGTCCAAGCCACAAACGTGGCTAGACGATTATAGAGTGGCGGTCCAGATCGGGGGCGGTGATGACCAGGTTGCCATGAAGCATCTCCCCCTGATGCTCGACGGCTCGGCATGAGCGTGGCTGAACCAGTTGGCTCCATCAAGCAGCTACAGTTGGGCAGATCTGTCCAGAGTCTTTATCAGGACCTTCGAGGGCATGTGCAAACGCCCTGCTGGTCTCGTGGAGCTCCGGCACTGTGTCCAGAAGCAGAATGAGCCCCTGCGCGATTTCATCCAGCGCTGGACGACCCTCTACCACACGGTGGAGAACGTCACAGAGCACCAAGCAGTCTGCGCCTTCAAGGTAGGCGTGCGGTACACAGATCTGTACCTGAAGTTCGGTCGAACAGGCGACATCTCCATGAGCAAGATGATGGAGATAGCCGCACGCTATGCAAATGGCGAAGAAGAGGACCGCATACGTAGCGGCAAGCATAAGGCAGTCGCCGACGGAGATGGGAACAACAATCGGAAGCAAAAGCAGAAGGCTCCATCCACTCCGCAGGCAGAGGCAGCAGCCATTACAAATGCCAAGTTCAAGGGCAAGGGGAAAGCTCAGTACACCCCCAAGAAGAAGCATTTCGGGAATTCCATCCTGGATCAGCCATGTCCAATCCACACGAAGATGGACGAAGAAGGCAACGCCATATTCCTGAAGCACACCACTCGGCAATGTCGCCTCTTGATCCAAGGGTTCAGCGAAGGGCAGCCGAGTGAAAAGGACAACGAGCAGGATGATGAGGACAAGGAGGATCCGTTCCCCCAAGTCCATGCAACATTCATGATTTTTGCTGACGTAGAAAGCAAGAGTCGACGAAGCTGGTGAACAGGGAGGTGAACATGGCAACCCCAACCAACCCCACGTTCCTCAAATGGTCTCAGACTGCGATCACCTTTGATCAGTCGGACCATCTAGCACACGTGCCCACCCCAGGGAGGCAAGCTCTAGTCGTTGACCCGGTGGTGGAAGGAGTCCGACTGCGCAAAGTCCTCATGGACGGCGGCAGCGGCTTGAACATCATGTACGCCGACACTCTCAAGGGGATGGGCATTCCGATGTCCAAACTTAGCAAGAGCAGCATGCAGTTCCACGAAGTCATCCCTGGACGAAAGGCCAAGTCACTAGGCCAGATTGCGTTGGACGTCGTTTTCGGCTCCGACAAAAACTTCCACAAGGAAAAGCTAACATTCGAGGTGGTGGACTTCTAGAGTGCATACCATGCGATTCTGGGCCGTCCAGCGTATGCGCGTTTCATGGCCCGTCCATGTTACGTGTATCTGAAGCTGAAGATGCCGGGTCCCAAAGGTGTGATCACGGTCATAGGCAATCGGCAGCGGGCCGGGGAGTGTCTCCAGCAGGGGTCGAGGATTGCTGATCAGCAGATGGCTATCCTCGAGCTAGATGAGTACAAGAAGACAGCCGACCCCGCTGACTTGATGCGTTCGAAGAAGCCAGCTTCGGCGTCCGCATTCCAGTCGGCGGGAGACACGAAGAAAGTCAGCATCCACCCGACGGACGACACCGCCGCCCCGACGAACATCTCCACCACCCTTGATCCAAAATAGGAAGCCGAGCTTATCCAATTCCTCCGTGAGAACTGGGACATTTTCGCATGGAATCCCGCTGACATGCCATGTGTACCCAGGGAGTTGGCTGAGCACCGACTGCATGTGGATCCTGCTGCTCGGCCCGTCCGAGAACGCCTGCGTCAGTCCGCCGCGCACAAGAGGAAGGCAATCGGAGAGGAGGTGGCTAAACTTTTGGCAGCCAACTTCATTCGCGAGGTTCACCACTCCGAGTGGCTCGCCAATGTTGTCATGGTGCCCAAGAAAGAGAAGTCTCTCCGTATGTGCATCGACTTCAAGCACCTCAATAAGGTCTGCCCGAAAGATCATTTCCCGCTCCCCCGCATTGATCAAATTGTTGATTCGACTGCGGGTTACGAGCATCTATCATTCCTTGATGCCTACTCGGGCTATCATCAGATCCGTCTGTATGGTCCCGATGAATTAAAAACAGCCTTCATCACCCCTTTCGGGTGCTTCTGCTACATCACTATGCCATTCGGTTTGAAGAATGCAGGAGCAACTTTTATGCGCATGATCCAAAAATGCCTCCTTGACCAGATCGGTCGAAATGTGGAGGCATATATGGATGATATCGTAGTGAAGTCACGCAAAGGTTCCGACCTGCTGACTAACTTAGCAGAAACATTCGCCAACCTTCGTAGGTACGATATCAAGCTCAACCCTACCAACTGTTCATTCGGTGTTCTGAGCGGAAACTTACTCGGTTTCTTCGTTTCCGAACGAGGGATCGATGTCAACCCCGAAAAGATCGGGACCATCGTCCGAATGGAGCGGCCGGTCAGAATACATGATGTTCAAAGACTCATAGGTTGCCTAGCGGCTTTGAGCAGGTTTATCGCTCGACTCGGCGAGAAGGCGCTACCTCTGTACCGACTCATGAAGAAATCAGATACTTTCGAGTGGACAGACGAAGCCCAAATTGCATTCGACGACCTCAAAGCCCTGCTTTCCACCCAGCCGGTTCTTACTGCCCCGCTCAGTAAAGAACCCCTTCTTCTGTACATCGTGGCCACAAATCAAGTCGTCAGCACTGTTCTCACAATCGAACGCGAAGAAGAAGGCAAAGCGTACAAGGTTCAGCGGCCAGTATATTATGTCTCCGAAGTCCTGACTCCTTCCAAGCAGAGGTATCCCCATTATCAAAAGCTTATTTACGGGATATACATGACTGCAAAGAAGGTGGCTCATTATTTCCAAGACCACTCGGTGTCTGTCATTTCTGATGCTCCGTTGTCGGAAATCCTCCACAATCGGGACGCATCAGGCCGAGTGGCGAAGTGGGCAATGGAGATGTTATACTGCGACATCAAGTTCGAAGCCAAGAAGGCTATAAAGTCTCAAGCTCTGGCTGACTTCATAGCAGAATGGGTAGAACAACAGCAACCGACTCACATCTACTCGGCTCATTGGACCATGTTCTTCGATGGGTCCAAGATGTTGAATGGCTCCGGCGCTGGCGTAGTGATCATATCGCCAAAAGGTGATAAACTCAAGTATGTGTTGCAAATACATTTTGATTCTTCCAACAACGAGGCAGAGTATGAAGCTCTCCTTTACGGATTGTGTATGGCCAAAACACTCGGCGTCCGTCGCCTGATGGTCTATGGCGATTTGGATTTGGTGGTTAATCAAGTGATGAAGGAGTGGGATGTAAGGAACCCCAACATGAGTGCATACTGCAACGCAGTAAGGAAGCTCGAGAAGAAGTTTGAAGGTTTGGATCTTCACCATCTTCCGCGACTGTAAAACCAAGCAGCTGATGAATTGGCAAAACTTGGATCCACTCGGAGACCAGTCCCGAGTGATGTCTGCCTCGAGCACCTACACCTCCCCTCAGTAAAAGAAGATCCTTTTATAGAGGAACCAGTACAACCGAAAAGCTCAACAGATCCGACTGAAGTCGAGGTCCCTGCCGTGGTTGATTTGATCATGGAGATTCTTGTTGTCATCCCCAAATGGACTGTGTCATTCATTGCGTACATCCTGAGGCAAGAGTTACCAGAAGACGAAGTCCAAGCTAGGCAGATCGTCCGCAGATCGAAGTCCTTCACCGTCATTGATGGCCAGTTTTACAGGGAAAGTGTTCCAGGCGTCCTTCAGCGGTGCATCTCCCCTGAGGAGGGACAATTAATCTTGGAAGAAATTCACTCGGGAACCTGCGGCCATCATGCCTCCTCGAGAGCAATCGTCGCCAAAGCATTCAGAGCTGGTTTCTTCTGGTTGCACGCGAATGAAATGGCAAAAGATATGGTCGACTGATGCGAAGGTTGTCAGTTCTATTCGAACAAGTCCCACAAGCCAACATCTGTGCTGAAGACAATCACTCTTGTTTGGCCGTTCGTCGTGTGGGGCTTAGATACAGTCGGACCATTCAGAACAGGCCAAGGGGGATTCACTCATCTGCTGGTAGCAGTCGACAAGTTCACCAAGTGGATTGAAGCCAAGCCCATCAAGAAGCTTGACGCCCTTACGGCCATCAAATTTGTCACAGACATCATCGCCAGATTTGGGGTTCCGCATAGCATAATCACCGACAATGGCACAAACTTCGACTCGGACAGATTCAAAGGTTTTTGCGCGGGCCAAGGTATCCGAGTGGATTTTGCATCTGTGGTGCACCCCAAACAAACGGGCAAGCAGAGCGGGCGAATGGACTTATTCTTCAAGGGTTGAAGCCTCGACTCCTGCGAGAAGTTGGACATGCCGCCGGCGCATGGGTCACCGAGCTGCCTTCGGTGTTATGGGGCCTCCGCACAACTCCAAATAGATCTACAGGGTGATCCCCGTTCTTCCTCGTTTATGGAGCAGAGGCAATCCTTCCGAGTGACTTGCTTCACAACTCTCCACGAGTCGAACTCTTCTCCGAAGCCGAAGCAGAGCAAGCCAGGCAAGACGGAGTGGATCTCCTGGAAGAAGAGCGCGAGATGGCGCTGACTCGCTCAAAAATTTATCAACAAGACCTGCGGTGTTTTCACGCGTGGCACGTCAGGAGTCGCACATTCCAAGTAGGCGACCTGGTGCTCCGAGTGGATCAGCAGAGACCTCACAAGTTGGCTCCCGCCTAGGAAGGACCCTTCATCATCTCTAAGGTGCTGAACAATGGAGCATATCGACTCTACAACCTCGACAGGGAAACGGACGAGCCGCGAGCATGGAATGGAGATCTCCTGAAGCGCTTCTACACATGACCGCCGATAGGGGCAATGTAAAGAACAAGTATCATTGAAGTAATACAAAGCAGATTGATTTCTTGCAGGTTCAAAATTCTTCCGCGTTTGCAGACTCCGGTCTAAAAAACTCTCTCCGAGTGTGCACTAAAAGTCGCACTCGGGGACTTAGCTGCGACCCAGAGTCGCCTAAGTAAAAAAAAACTCTCTTCGAGTGTGCACTAAGAGTCGCACTCGGAGGCTTAGCTGCGACCCAGAATCGCCTAAGTAAAAAACTCTCTACGAGTGTGCACTAAAAGTCGCACTCGAGGACTTAGCTGCGGCCCAGAGTCGCCTAAGTAAAAAACTCTCTCCGAGTGTGCACTAAAAGTCGCACTCGGGGACTTAGCTACAACCCAGAGTTTCCTAAGTAAAAAAAAACTCTCTTCGAGTGTGTACTAAAAGTCGCACTCGGAGACTTAGCTGCGACCCAGAATCGCCTAAGTACAAACTCGCTCCGAGTGCGCACTAAAAGCCGCACTCGGAGACTTAGCTGCGACCCAGAATCGCCTAAGTAAAAAACTCTCTTCGAGTGTGCACTAAAATTCGCACTCGGGGACTTAGCTACGGCCCAGAGTCGCCTAAGTAAAAAACTATCTTCGAGTGTGCACTAAAAGTCGCACTCGGGGACTTAGCTGCGATCCAGAATCGCCTGAGTAAAAAAGCTTCCTTCGAGTGTATCCTCGAGATCCACTCGGAGGCTTAGCATACCCTCATTGAGGCTCATGTGGATGTGAAGACAACTGACAACTACATGAGTAACAACTCGCTCCGAGTGCAAGCTTACAGCCGCACTCGGGGACTAAGCTGCGATCCAGGATCGCCTAAGTACAAACTCGTTCCGAGTGCGCGCTAAAAGCCGCACTCGGGGACTTAGCTGCGATCCGGAATCGCCTATGTAAAAAGCTTCCTCCGAGTGTATTCTCGAGATCCGCTCAGAGGCTTAGCAGACCCTCATTGAGGCTCATGTGGATGTGAAGTCAACTGACAACTACATGAGTAACAACTCGCTCCGAGTGCGAGCTTACAGCCGCACTCGGGGACTTAGCTGTGATCCAGAATCGCCTAAGTACAAACTTGTTCGGAGTGCGTGCTAAAAGCCGCACTCGGGGACTTAGCTGCGATCCGGAATCGCCTAAGTAAAATGCTTCCTCCGAGTGTATTATCGAGATCCACTCGGAGGCTTAGCAGACCCTCATTGAGGCTCATGTGGATGTGAAGACAACTGACAACTACATGAGTAACAACTCGCTCCGAGTGCGAGCTTACAGCCGCACTCGGAGACTCAGCTGCGATCCAGAATCGCCTAAGTACAAACTCGTTCCGAGTGCGTGCAAAATCCGCACTCGGGGACTTAGTTGCGACCCAGACTTGCCTAAGTAAAAGCTCGCTCCGAGTGCGCACTCGGAGACTTGGCAGACCCTCATTGAGGCTCATGTGGATGTGAAGACAACTGACAATTACATGCTCCGCATGTTTGCCCTTTCCTTCACCAATAAACGCCAAACAAAAACCACGAGCCAAAATCGTGTCAAAAAAAATTGGCGAAAGAAGAGCAAAGTATTCGATTCGGATTCAAAGTTTGATCTGCGATCAGTCGGCTCGGTATGGATCAAGCTTATCCACACAGAACCACGAATGTGACGGCCAACATCAGTGACCAAAGTTTGATACAGATACCACTCGGCATACCGAGGTAAAGTTTTTCAAGCGTGAGGTAAAGTTTTTCAAGGGTCACCAGGACTGGCAGGCTCCATGAAGGTGTCAAGGTCGATCTCGTCTGCGATGCGAGTGGCTGTGTCGAGGAAGGTCTCCATGAAATATTCGAATCGAAGCTTCTTGGTGTTGGCAACCTCCAACGCCTTCAGCTTTTCTTCGCGAGCTTCCTTGCAGTGCAATCGGACAAGAGATAGTGCCACGTCCGCACCACAACGAGCGGCAGACTTCTTCCATGCATGCACTCTGCTCGGGACGTCCTCCAGCCGAGTCATCAACCCTTCTATTTCTCGCTGGGAATCATCTTCGGGCCATAGCTCCTTGTCGATCCGGCCGATGACTTCTCTCACGTGGCCAATGAAAGGTCCCACTCTGCCAAGGCGAATATGCGCTCGGAGCAAGTCCCGATTGGCTTCGTCACCGAGTGGAGCGTTCGGAACAACCGACCGCTCAATGTCGGCAGCTTCAGCCTCAGCGTGCAGACAAAAATCTGCAAAGAAAAGACAAGCAGAAAGTAAGCGCAGAATGAACTACAAAGTCAAGAAGCACTCGGCAAAAAGCTTACCACCGAGCAGTGCAACCATCTTCCTTGCCCAGTCGCTGACGTACTTCTCCTGCGCCATGCACCAATTGTTCATCAACTTCAGCTGAGCCATTCATTCGGTTCATTGATTCTTCAATTTTTCAATTTCGGCCACCAATGCCTTGTTGGTCTCCCGGGACTCCTCCAAAGACTTCTCTCGGTCAGCAAGAGCCCCCTTCACACCAGCCAGGTCATTCACAACCGCCTCCAAGTCCGCAGCAAGCTGAATCTTTTCAGCCTTCAAAGCATTGTACGCGGATCCCATTTCGCAAGTCTTCTGCCAAATAAGCGCAAAGGGAAGATCAGACACATTCAACAAGGAAAACAATCAAAGCTCAAGTTCTTCAGACCCCTGCCGATGCAAGCAATCGACAGCGGTCTCGGGGACTACACCCAGTGGGTTCACTAAGAGTGACCCCACTCGCATGAAGCTCGAACAGGTCGTCCCTATTGAGCTACATGACAAACAGACAAACCTATGAGACTACTATTACCCGACCTGAGTAACACTACTCTCGGGGACTACACCCAGTGGGTGCACTCGGAGTGCCCCCACTGGTACCATTCGGGCAGATCAGCTCTGATCTGATGAGGTCACGGAAAATGCATATAAAGACAACTGCCGGTGCAAGCACTCGACAGAAGTCTCGGGGACTACACCCACTGGGTTCACTCGGAGTGAACCCACTGCAAAATAATCCTACTGTATCCGAGTATATCACTTAAACCCCCAGTGGGTAACAAGAGGAAAGTAAACACTTACTAGCGCACTTACTCGGATATCGTCCCAGAGTTCCAAGCTTTTCTTGTACAAAGACGCGATGGAGTCGTACGCTCCGTTGGCGTCACCCACCATCAGCTCCACCTGCACAATGGCCTCCTTGGCGGCTCCCACCTGGTCTTCCGGGAGGTGTCGGGCGTCATATACACCCAGTGGGTAACAAGAGTAAAGTAAACACTTACTAGTGCACTTACTCGGATATCGTCCCGGAGTTCCAAGCTTTTCTTGTACAAAGACGCGATGGAGTCATACGCTCCCTTGGCGTCACCCACCATCAGCTCCACCTGCACCATGGCCTCCTTGGCGGCTCCCACCTGGTCTTCCGGGAGGTGTCGGGCATCATATTGAACGGTCGACGGACCCGGCACGACAGAAGACTCCTTGGGCATCCCAAGCTCTGCTCCAGTCGGTTCCGCCGCGAGAGGCACCGTCTCAGTC
This sequence comes from Hordeum vulgare subsp. vulgare, assembly GCF_904849725.1. NCBI lineage: Eukaryota > Viridiplantae > Streptophyta > Magnoliopsida > Poales > Poaceae > Hordeum > Hordeum vulgare. The sequence goes on from NC_058524.1 coordinate 60,775,125, forward strand.
GGCGGCATCGTCTCGGTCGGCGGCGCGTCCATGGTGGGAGCAGCAGCAGATGGGACAACTTGAAGGACAGGCGCCAAAGCTGGCCCTGACCCCCTTTGGTCGTCGTCCTCCAGATGAATCACCTCCGAAGGAAGCCCGACTGAACAACATGAGATTACAGAAAAAGGGCAAGACTAAAGACAGCACTCGCGAAACAATAATACAAACTCTCGGAGTCGGGACAATGTACCTTGCTGGGATGTGGCAGCCTTATCCGTATCCATGGGATCATCGTCCTGGCGCGGCAGAGAGGTGGCGGAGGTAGCAGCTCTGTCGAGTAAAATCCACTCGACGGATAAGCATGAGTTCAACTAGATACTGAAGGAAGATGGGAGAACAAGACACTTACGCTAAGGCGACTGGAACAGCGATCCTCATCCGAGGAAAAGCCTTTCCGAGGCTTGGGCCCGCTAGGTTTGGCCACTTTGGACGGCTGGTCCGTGGGCTCAACAACAACGTCCCTAGTCCTCTTCACACTCCGAGCACTCGGAGCCACGGGAGAGGCTGGCGGAGCACTCGGGGCCGCTGGAGGAGCCGGTGGAGCCGCGGGTTCGTGACGGCGCTTAGTTCGAGGTTCTGATGGTGGAGGTGGCGAGCTCTGCTCCCCAACCTCCCCCTCCTCCTCTTCAGTCTCCTCCTCCATCTCCCCACTGTCGGAGACGTACTCGGCGCTATCCACGCTGCCCTCCTGGTTGCCCTCCTCTTCCTCAGCTAGATTCCCGTTCGAGACGAGAGAATACCAGTTGGTCCACTCCCGCACAAAACACAATCGACAACGTCAGACATCAGGCGGCGATACAAGAAAAGCGATAGATCTAAGAAGATTGAAAGCACTCGACAAGAGATGCTCACCTCATTCGGAGGAGGGTTATCGGCGCGGAAGGGCTTCACCCGCCGGGCTCCTCGGGGGTTGTCGCATGCGCCTGTGATGCCGCAGACCCACGCTGTCACAACCTCCCCGGTCATGCATTCTGGATGAGTCCGAGTGGAGTCCTCAGGCCCCACGTAGTGCCACATGGCGTGGTGTCGGGCTTGCAGCGGCTGGATGCGCCGACCCAGAAAAGTCTCCAGCAAATCCGTGCCGGTGACTCCCTTGCGGACGACAGCTATCAGCGCGTCGACCAGAGGTTGGATCTGGATCTTTTCCACCTTTGAGAGCGCAAGCTGCCTGGGAGGAGCCGGACGGTCTAGGCTAAAAGGTGGCAACCCAGTCGCAGCATTCGGACAAGCGATGTCCTGGCACTAGAACCAGGTCGACTGCCCGTTCCTAACTGACTCGGACAATTGGAGAGGGGGGTAGCTACTCTTCGTTTTCTTCTGGAAGCCTAAGCCCCCGCAGAGCTGGAGGAGATGGGTTTTATCGTCCAACTGACTAAGCTTTTTGACAGTGTGGGACCTAGCGGAGAAGATGTACTTAAAGAGCCCCCAGTGGGGGGACATCCGATAAAGCACTCGCAAAGGGTGACGAATGCGGCAAGGTGGGCTATCGCGTTCGGAGGAAAATGATGGAGCTGCGGCCCGAAGTGATTCATAATACCTCTGAAGAAGGGGTGGGGAGGCAGGGAGAAACCCCTGAACACGTGGCTGAGCAGCAGGACGCGCTCCCCCTCCTGCGGCGCCGGCTCCATCTCGCCCTCCGCCGGCAGCCTCCACGACTTGTTGGCGATCATGCCGTGCTCCACCAGCTCCAGCAAGTCCTCCGCCGTCACCGTGGAGGGGAGGAAATCCCCCTGGATCCAACCCGCCGGCAGTGCCCGCTGTCGCCGCTAAGCAGGGGCCGCCCCCTTCTTCTTCTTCTTCTGTGACTCGAGATTGCTCGTCTGCCCCTTCATCATGGTGAAGGCAACAGATCCGCAGCGGAGGAGAGGAAGGAGGAGGCTTGGAGCGCGCAGGGAGCTACGGGAGGACCGAGATGAATGCGAGTAACAAGGGTAGCACAACAAGAAACCCCTGCCGGAGAGACTTAAATAAGCTTCCGACTGAGTCACTAACAGGTGGCCCCGAAATCTTATCCCCGACCGGCTGCTGCGATGTTAGTGGAGAAGATAAAGGCGCGGTAATCGAGGCGGCAGAAACTACTCGATGGCGATGTCGACATCCCCGCTGAGCGCGCGGCAACCGAAATTTGAGGATCCCAGAAAATCCGCCGCTGTCAGTTTCACCGGTCACATCGAAAGATTTCGCTGAAGCACTCGGTCCCTGACAGTTCGTTTCACTGGTATATTCACTCGGATGACTGGTTGAGAGGATAAAATGGATCGGGGCAAACAACGCCAAAGTCACATCCATACCAGTCGGATCCGTACTCCAGGCATCACTTCATCGTTCCAACCCCGATCCATTCGGGGACTAATGATGGGGTTATAGTCCCAGGGTAGGGTCATAGGCCTGCCCTATAGGTCGTACCCAAGGACTACCCTTCATAAAGGACAAGGCCCTTAGATAGTTCCGACTGAACTAAGGACTCCCCCATCATCCAGTCGGTGACGAGCATTTGGAGCGTATTTAACGTATCGACTGAATTCCACTATGTACATCGTAACCTCCCAGGAGGGCAACGGTCATACGTTTTCATACACCATTATTAGCATTTAAGGCATACGTTACCTGTAACGTATGCATTTATTCGCCACTATTCCACCCCTCTCCACCGGGCCATTATGAAGGGCAGCGCACTCTATATAAGCCGCCCTTCCCCACTGGTGTAGGGGTTGGCTTTTACTGTAATCCTATATTCCACTCGACACTAAGCTCCCAAGAGCACTGAGACGTAGGGCTTTTACCTCCACCGTAGAGGGGCCTGAACTCATACAACCTCGCCGTAGCTAAGACTCTGCCCATCCTTTCGTACCCTACACATCTACTGTCAGACTTATACCCACGACACTCGGATTCCATGAATTGGATGATTGTTCCTTAAATTTGCACCTTGCGGATTCCACAATTAAGAAACCTACGCGAAGGATTAATGATGTTCTTATTGTTGCTAGTAAGAATTATGTTCCCATTGATTTCATTGTTCTTGATATCGAATGGAATCCTACATGTCCTATTATTCTTGGTAGACCCTTCCTTAGAGCGATTGGTCTAATTATTGACATGGAATAAGGTAATATTAGATTCCAATTTCCATTAAAGAAATGCATGGAGAACTTTCCTAGAAAGAAAATAAGATTACCTTATGAATCTATTATGAGATCTTGATAACCCACAAGTATAGGGGATCGCAACAGTTTTTGAGGGTAGAGTATTCAACCCAAATTTATTGATTCGACTCAAGGGGAAGCGAAAGAATATTCTCAACTATTAGCAGTTGAGTTGTCAATATAATAGGTTCAGATCTGAAATCATGGCACTCGGGCCCTAGTGACAAGCATTAAGCATGGCAAAGTAGTAGCAACATCAATCTCAGAATATAGTGGATACTAGGGATCAATCCCCGTCAAAACTAACTTGATTACATGATAGATCTCATCCAACCCATCAACGTCCAGCAAGCCTACGATGAGATTACTCATGAATGGTGAAGAGCATCATGGAATTGGCGATGAAGGAAGGTTGATGATGATGATGGCGACGATCTCCCCTCTCCGGAGCCCAGAACGGACTCCAGATCTGCCCTCCAGATGAAGAACAGGAGGTGGCGGCGCCTGATACGTCTCAAACGTATCTATAATTTTTGATGGTTTCACGCTGTTATGTTGTCAACTTTGGATGTTTTGTTTACCTTTTATATCTTTTTTGGGACTAACTTATTAACTCAGTGCCAAGTGCCAGTTCCTGTTTTTTCTGTGTTTTTGACTCTTTTCAAATCTAATTTTGGAACGGAGCCCAAACGGAATAAAATCTCCGAAATGATTTTTTCCAGAACGGAAGAAGATCGGGAGGCTTGAGGGCCAAGCAAGTGGGACCAGAGGGGGCCCACAAGCCCTATTGCCGCAGCTAGGGGGGAGGCCGCGGCAACCAAGCTTGTGGCCCCCCAGGCGCTCCCCTGCCCTAGGTCTTTGGCCTATAAATTCCCTAAAAATCCAGAAAAAATCAGGGCATCCACGAAAACACTTTTCCGCCGCCGCAAGCTTCCGTTTCCGCGAGATCTCATCTCGAGACCCTTCCCGGTGCCCTGCTGGAGGGGACTTTGGAGTTAGAGGGCTTCTTCATCAACATCATCGCCCCTCCAATGACTCGTGAGTAGTTCACTTCAGACCTACGGGTCCGTAGTTAGTAGCTAGATGACTTATTCTCTCTCTTGGATCTTCAATACAAAGTTCTCCATGATCTTCATGGAGATCTATCCGATGTAATCCTCTTTGGCGGTGTGTTTGTCGAGATCCGACTAATTGTGGATTTGTGATCACATTATCTATGAATTATATTTGAGTCTTTGCTGATTTCTTATATGCATGATTTGATATCCTTGTAAGTCTCTCCGAGTCTTGGGTTTTGTTTGGACAACTAGATCTATGATTCTTGCAATGGGAGAAGTGCTTGGTTTTGGGTTCATACCGTGTGGTGACCTTTCCCAGTGACAGAAGGGGAAGCAAGGCACGCATCATGTTGTTGCCATCAAGGGTAACAAGATGGGCATTTATCGTAGATATGAGATTGTCCATCTACATCATGTCATCTTGCTTAAGGCGTTACTCTGTTCTCATGAACTTAATACACTAGATGCATGCTGGATAGCGGTCGACGTGTGGAGTAATAGTAGTAGATGCAGAAAGTATCGGTCTACTTGTTCTGGACGTGATGTCTATAGATATAATCATTGCCATAGATAACGTCACGACTTTGCGCGGTTCTATCAATTGCTCGACAGTAATTCGTTCACCCATCGTCTACCTGCTTTCATGAGAGAAGCCACTAGTGAACACTACGGCCCCCGGATCAATTCACACCTATCGTTTCCACTTTTGCTTTTACTTTGCTTTGTTACTTTGTTGCTTTCAGTTCTCACTTGGCAAACAAATCTATAAGGGATTGACAACCCCTTCATGGCGTTGGGAGCAAGCTCTTCGTGTTTGTGCAGGTACTTGTGATATTCCTTCACTGGATTGATACCTTGGTTCTCAAAACTGAGGGAAATACTTACCGCCGCTGTGCTACATCACCCTTTCTACTTTGAGGGAACACCAACGCAAGGCTCCAAGGCCACGGGGGAAATCCTTTGCATATATGCCTAGGAAGTCCCTAAAGGCGTAGCCGTAGCAGAAGGATTCCTGGTGCCATTGCTGAGGAGTATCAAGACAAGAATAGTCTCCCGTCAGCACGCTTGTTTCTGGCGCCGTTGGAAGGTCTTTTGTTGCAGTAGCAGAAGTATTGCTGGCGCCGTTACGGGGGAAGGAGAGATCTATCCAAGTAGGTCTCACAAACTCATCTCTTGCATTTACTTTTTTGCCAGTTGCCTCTTGTTTTCCTCTCCCCCACTTCACATTTGCCGTTTTCATTTGCCTTTCTCCTTTGCCTTTTTCGTTTGCCTTTTTCGTTCGCCCTTTTTCTCGCTTGCTTTATGTTCGCTTGTGTGTCATGTGCCTTCAATATGCTTGCATCTTCGCTTGCTGAAAATCTAGTGATATGGATCCTCATCCACTTGCTAATCTCTTTAAGAGATCCAATTATGTTGATCCAATTGCTAGTATGTTGAGTGCACTTGACTATCTTTATGGAGTTTTGCTTGAGATGCGTGAATCTGAAAATCGTGATCAGCAAATTTATGAAGTGATTCACGAGGGCTCCTTGGATGAAAAGCATGATTGCAATGGTTTCACTATAAATTCTATTAGTGACAATCATGCTAAAAATATGCAAAACCCTAAGCTTGGGGATGCTAGTTTTGCTATGTCCACTACTTGTTGCAATGATCATGAGTGGGGCGATGATTTTTCTTATGATCTTGAAAATTTGTCTAAGCCTCATGATGAATATGATATTTGCAATATTATTGAAAGTGAGTTTGGAGAAGTCATGACTTTAGATGATAATCCCACTATTTTTGAAAAGCGTCAACTTTGCATGCATGTGGATCATGAAAAGAATATCCTATGTGATAGTTACATTGTTGAATTCGAATATGATTCCACATGTAATTGCTATGAGAGAGGAAAATATTGTGGTAGAAACTTTCATGTTACCAATTTACCTCTCGTTATGTGGAGATTGCTATTGTTTCTTTCTTCTTCCTTGCATATGGCAACTATTGGTTGTCTTGACAATATGTTTTCCTATAAAATGCCTATGCATAGGAAGTATGTTAGAATTAGATGTGATTTTCACATGCTTTATGATGCTCTCGTTGTGCTTCAATTCTTGTCTTTATGTGAGCATCATTGAATTATCAATGCCTAGCTAAGGGCGTTAAACAATAGCGCTTGTTGGGAGGCAACCCAACGAATCTATCCTTTTTATTTCTGTTTTGTGTTTTCCACACTTTCATAATTCTGTTATGATTGTGTTTTTTGTGTTTCTTTTTGCGTTTGTGCCAAGCAAAACCGTTATGATTAGTCTTGGGGATGATCGTTTGGTCATGCTGGAAAAGACAGAAACTTTCTGCTCACGAAAATAATTTTCATTGTTTTTCTGTAAGAGCTTTTGAGTTGATTCTTTTTGCTGATGATTGCTATGCAAATTCTTCAGACTTTCGTAATGTTTCAGAATTTTTGAAGTACCAGAAGTATACGAAGTATACAGATTGCTACAGACTGGTCTGCTGTTAACAGATTCTGTTTTCGTTGTGTTGGTTGCTTGTTTTGATGAAACTATGGATAGTATCGGGGGGGGGGGTATTAGCCATGGAATATTGAAAATACAGTAACCCAACATCAACATAAGTAGAATTTAAGTTTGCTACAGTACCTAAGGAAGTGGTGGTTTGCTTTCTTATACTAATGTTATCACGAGTTTCTGTTTAAGTTTCGTGTTGTGAAGTTTTCATGTTTTGGGTGAAGTTCTTATGGACAAAAAGATAAAGAGTGGCAAGAGCTCAAGCTTGGGATGCCCAAGGCACCCCAAGTTTATTCAAGGATGTCGTAAAAGCCTAATCTTGGGGATGCCCTGGGAAGGCATCCCCTCTTTCGTCTTCAATCCATCGGTAACGTTACTTGGGGCTATATTTTTATTCACCACATGTTATGTGTTTTGCTTGGAGTGTCTTGTATCGTAGGAGTCTTTTATTTTTGTTGTGTCACAATCATCCTTGCTTCACACCTAGAGAGAGAGACATGCACTCACCGTGATTTTGCCGAGCTTCACTTATATCCTTTGGTAGACAATTCAGCTCACATGTGCTTCACTTATATCTTTTGAGCTAGATGCTTTTGCTCTATGTGCTTCACTTATACCTTTTGGAGCACGGTGGTGCGTGGCTTGGTAGTTGATCTATGCTATGAAAGTAGTATCAAAAGGAGTAGTTATCCAAAGGGATACGAAAACTTCCACCTTCATGTGCATTGAATAGTTAGAGAAGTTTGATTCATCTCAACTAGTTTTGAGTTGTGGTTATGGTAGTATTGAAGTTATATTAGTAAGATGTTGTGGATCTAGAAATACTTGTGTTGAAGTTAGTGATTCCCGTAGCATGCACGTATGGTGAACCTCTATGTGATGAAGTCTGAGCATGATTAGTCTATTGATTGTCATCCTTTGTGTGGCGGTCGGGATCGCGCGATGGTTTATACCTACCAACCCTTCCCCTAGGAGTATGCCTTGAATACTTTGTTTCGATTACTAATAAAACGTTTGCAACAAGTATATGACTTCTTCATGACTAATGTTGAGTCAATGGTTTAGATGCACTTTCACCTTCCACCATCACTATCTTCTTTAGTGTCGTGCAACTTTCGCCGGTGCACAAAACCCACCATTAGCCTCCCTCAAAACAGCCACCATACCTACCTACTATGGCTTTTTCAAAGTCATTCCGAGATATATTGCCATGCAACTACCACCATGACATGTGCCACCACGTCTACATTGCCATTGCATGATCGTAAGATAGCTAGCATGATGTTTCCTTTAATGTCCATGCCATGCTAGATCATTGTCACGGTACACTACCGAAGGCATTCCATATAGAGTCATCGTTGCTATAAGTTTCGAGTTGTAAGTGTGATGATCATCATTGATGGAGCATTGTCCCATGTGAGGAAATAAAAGAGGCCAAAGATGCCCACCAAATATATATATATATAGAGAGAGAGAGAGAGTCCAAAGAGGCCACCCAAAAAAATGAGAGAAAAAGAGAGAAGGGACAATGCTACCACCTTTCCACACTTGTGCATATTAAGCACCATGATCTTCATGATTGAGAGTCTCTCGTTTTGTCACCACATTATAGCTAGTGGGAAATTCTCATTATATAACTTGGCTTGTATATTCCAATGATAGGCTTCCTCAAATTTGCCTTAGGTCTTCGTGAGCAAGCAAGTTGGATGCGCACCCACAAGTTTTCTTTAAGAGCTTTCACATACTCTTAGCTCTAGTGCATCATTTGTATGGCAATCCCTACTCATTCACATTGATATCTATTGATGAGCATCTCCACAGCTCATTGATATGCCTAGTTAATGTGACCATCTTCTCCTTGTTTGTCTTGCAACCTCCACCACACTCCACACCACTTATAGTGCTAAAACCATGTCTCACGCTCATGTATTGCGTGAGAGTTGAAAAAGTTTGAGAAAGTAAAGGTGTGAAAACAATTACTTGGCCAATACCGGGGTTGTGCATGATTTAAATTCGTTGTGCAATGATGATAGAGCATAGCCAGACTATATAATTTTGTAGGGATAACTTTCTTTTGGCCTTGTTATTTTGAAAGTTCATGATTACCTTGCTAGTTTGCTTGAATTATTATTGTCTCCACGTCAATAGCAAACTATTGTTTTGAATCTAATGGATCTGAACATTCACGTCACATAAGAGGAGTTACAAAGGACATCTATGCTAGGTAGCATGAAAGCATCAAAAATTCATTCTTTATCACTTCCCTACTCGAGGACGAGCAGGAGTTAAGCTTGGGGATTCCTGATACGTATCAAACGTATCTATAATTTTTGATGGTTTCACGCTGTTATCTTGTCAACTTTGGATGTTTTGTTTACCTTTTATATCTTTTTTGGAACTAACTTATTAACTCAGTGCCAAGTGCCAGTTCCTGTTTTTTCTGTGTTTTTGACTCTTTTCAGATCTGATTTTGGAACGGAGTCAAACGGAATAAAATCGCCGAAATGAATTTTTCCATAACAGAAGAAGATCGGGAGGCTTGAGGGTCAAGCAAGTGGGCCCACAGGGTGCCCACGAGCCCTGTTGCCGCGGCCAGGGGGGAGGTCGCGGCAACCAAGCTTGTGGCCCCCCTAGCGCTCCCCTGCCCTAGGTCTTTGGCCTATAAATTCCCTAAAAATCCAGAAAAAATCAGGACATCCATGAAAACACTTTTCTGCCGCTGCATGCTTGCGTTTCTGCGATCTCATCTGGAGACCCTTCCTGGTGCCCTGCCGGAGGGGACTTTGGAGTTGGAGGGCTTCTTCATCAACATCATCGCCCCTCCAATGACTCGTGAGTAGTTCACTTCAGACCTACGGGTCCGTAGTTAGTAGCTAGATGACTTCTTCTCTCTCTTGGATCTTCAATACAAAGTTCTCCATGATCTTCATGGAGATCTATCCGATGTAATCCTCTTTGGCGGTGTGTTTGTCGAGATCCGATGAATTGTGGATTTGTGATCACATTATCTATGAATTATATTTGAGTCTTTGCTGATTTCTTATATGCATGATTTGATATCCTTGTAAGTCTCTCCGAGTCTTGGGTTTTGTTTGGCCAACTAGATCTATGATTCTTGCAATGGGAGAAGTGCTTGGTTTTGGGTTCATATCGTGTGGTGACCTTTCCCAGTGACATAAGGGGCAGCAAGGCACACATCCTGTTGTTGCCATCAAGGGTAACAAGATGGGCTTTTATCGTAGATATGAGATTGTCCATCTACATCATGTCATCTTGGTTAAGGTGTTACTCTGTTCTCATGAACTTAATACACTAGATGCATGCTGGATAGCGGTCGACGTGTGGAGTAATAGTAGTAGATGCAGAAAGTATCGGTCTACTTGTTTTGGACGTGATGCCTATAGATATAATCATTGCCATAGATAAAGTCACGACTTTGCGCGGTTCTATCAATTGCTCGACAGTAATTCGTTCACCCACCGTCTACCTGCTTTCATGAGAGAAGCCACTAGTGAACACTACGGCTCCCGGATCAATTCACACCTATCGTTTCCACTTTTGCTTTTACTTTGCTTTGTTACTTTGTTGCTTTCAGTTCTCACTTGGCAAACAAATCTATAAGGGATTGACAACCCCTTCATAGCGTTGGGAGCAAGCTCTTTGTGTTTTTGCAGGTACTTGTGATATTCCTTCACTGGATCGATACCTTGGTTCTCAAAACAGAGGGAAATACTTAGCGCAGTTGTGCTACATCACCCTTTCCGCTTTGAGGGAACACCAACGCAAGGCTCCAAGGCCACGGGGGAAATCCTTTGCATATATGCCTAGGAAGTCCCTAAAGGCGTAGTCGTAGCAGAAGGATTCCCGGTGCCGTTGTTGAGGAGTATCAAGACAATAATAGACTCCCGTCAGTACGCTTGTTTCTGGCACCGTTGGAAGGTCTTTTGTTGTTGTAGCAGCGCCTCCGTATCGTAAAACGCGATGAACTCTTCTCCTTGATTTTTTTCCGGGCGAGACGGACTAAATAGAGCAGAGAATGGAGGCGGTGGAGCTTTGAGAGGCCCACAAGCCCGCCAGGCGCGGCCAGGGGGGGCCGCGCCTGGTGGGCTTGTGGGCTCACGGCTCCACTTCCTCCGCTGATTCTTGCGCCAGTATTTTTCATAAATTCCAAAAACATTCTCCGTAAATTTTCAGGTCATTCCGAGAACTTTTATTTCTGCGCAAAAACAACACCATGGCAATTCTGCTGAAAACAGCATTAGTCCGGGTTAGTTCCATTCAAATCATGCAAATTAGAGTCCAAAACAAGGGCAAAAGAGTTTGGAAAAGTAGATACGACGGAGACGTATCAACTCCCCCAAGCTTAAAGCATTGGTTGTCCTCAAGCAATTCAGTTGACAAACTGAAAGAGACAAAAGAAAAACTTTGACGAACTCTGTTTGATCTTGTTGTTGCAACTATGTCTAACTCATAACCAGAATTTCAGCAAGATCACAAGCTAACCACATAAGCAAATGACATCTAGGTCTCACGGTAAACTCATATCAATGGCATAATCAACTAGCGAGCGAATAATAATAAGTCTCAAACGTCAACACTTCAATCAAAACAATCATGAAGCAGTACGAACAGATGGTATCTCGCTAGCTCTTTCTGAGACCGCAAAACATAAATGCTGAGCACCTTCAAAGAGCAAGGGCTGACTAAACATTGTAATTCATGGCAAAGAAGATCCAGTCAGAGTCATACTCAAAACAGTTAAAAGCAAAGCATAAAAATGACAGAGGTGCTCTCTAATTGGTGCTTTTATAAGAGGAGGATGACTCAACAGGAACATAAATAGACATGCCATTCACAGAGGGAAGCATTGATTTGCACAGGTGCCAGAGCTCAAGCTTTGAAAACAGAGATAATAATTTTGGGTGGCATGCTTTAATTGTCAACGCAATGACTAAGAGTTCTCACCATCTTCCACGCTACACATGTTATAGGCGGTTCCCAAACAGAAAAGTAAAGTTTTGACTCCCCCACCACCAATCAATCACACTCCACGACTAGCCGAATACTAGGGTTTCGTCCATACCAACATCAATCCAGGGGGAGTTTTGTTTGCAATTATCTTTTCAATTTGAGCATGGAACCGGGCATTCCAATTACCGGCCCCTTTCTCATGAATGATAGTGAATAAACACATATGGAGGATAACACGCCTAGCATGGAAGATACTGATAGCCCCCTGTCACCACATGAGCGGTTCGGGCATGCAAAGCAGATTATTTCTTGAAGATTTAGAGAGTGGCACATGCAAATTTACTTGGAACGGGAGGTAGATACCGCATATAGGTAGGTATGGTGGGCTCATATGGAACAACTTTGTGTTTATGGAAGTGGATGCACAAGCAGTATTCCCGCTTAGTACAAGTGAAGGCTAGCAAAAGACTGGGAAGCGACCAACTAGAGAGCGACAACAGTCATCAAAATGCATTGAGATTAACTAACATTGAGTGCAAGCATGAGTAGGACATAAATCACCATGAACATGAATATCATAGAGGCTATGTTTATTTTATTTCAACTACATGCGTAAACATGCGCCAAGTCAAGCCACTTGAACCATTCAAAGGAGGATACTATCCTATCATACTACATCATAGTCATCTCAAAATTCATGTTGGCATCCAAGACAAACTATTATAAGCTCCTAGCTAATTAAGCATGGCATCAGAAACTATGATCTCTAAGTTGTCATTGCAAACATGTTTCTCTCGCAACAAAGCTGAATCAGGAACAATGAGCTAGTCATATTTACAAAAACAAAATAGATCGAGTTCATACCAACTTTTCCAGGCTCACTCACTTCATCATATATCGTCATTATTGCCATTCACTTGCACGACCGAATGATGTGAACAATAATAAGAGTGCTCGTGCATTGGACTATGTTGGAATCTGCAGGCAAACACAAAGGAGAAGACAAAGTAATATGGCTCTTTAACAGACAAACAAATATGCATGCGAGAGCCACTAAACATTCTAACCATGGTCTTCTACCTTGACCCAAAGAAAAAGAAAACTATTTACACAGGAAAGCTCCCAACAAGCTAAAGAAGAACAAGAAAATTTGATTGGGTTTTCTCAAACTAGACAGACACACGAAAAGAAAACGAGAAAAAGAAATAACTAGCATGGATGATATAGTGGCAAAGTGTGAACACCGACAAACAAAGTGAAAGCATAAGCAAGAACATAAAGTCGGTGAGAAACACGTACTCCCCCAAGCTTAGGCTTTTGGCCTAAGTTGGTCTACTCCCATGGATAGTCCGGGCGACACCCAAAATCATAATGGGGGTTATACGAGAGCGCTACAGCCTTTGCCTCCCTCTCATACTCCTCTGCCTCTCCTCTGGTTATGTAATATCTCCGTTTTACCTGAAAGTCAAAGAAGGCAGGAGCAGGAAGGGTAATATGGAAAACACGCTGCCGGTTAAATATCAAACGGTATAGGAGGGATTCATCATCCCTCTCAAGGAACTGGTAGCGTGTCAAAGCGACGCGGTCAAGGAAAGCTGTATGGAGCGGGCGATCTCCTTCGCGGATGGGTACTCCAAGAAAATTTGCTAAGCGGGTGGCATAGATCCCACCAAAGAAATCCCCTTCATTAGCATTATTATTCAGCCTCCTTGCAATTATGGCTCCCATATTGAAACTTCTATCACCCGTAACTGCGCTCTTGAGAATACTAAGGTCGGATGCGCAGTGGTGACAATGCTCAATCTTGCCATTAATGCATCTGCCTATGAAGAGGGCAAAATAATGCAAGGCAGGAAAATGGATGCTCCCCATGGTGGCATGTGTAATATCTCTAGGTTCTCCAACAGTTATACTAGAGAAAAAAATCTCTAACCGAAGATTTAGGAGGATCATTGAGACTACCCCAAATAGGTATCTTGCAAATTCTATTAAAATCCTCTAAATCTATGGTATACGATTTGTCATAGAAATCAAACAGTATAGATGTATCACGGTCAACTGAAAATTTGAATCTACGAACAAAAGAGTCAGTGAGAGCAACATACTGTTCACATTTATCGGAGATGAATTCTTCGAGTCCGACGTTAAGCCAACAACTAACTCGGGCCTCCCCGAGAGGCCCAAGTCCGTGGTTGGCCTTGCTTCCTCTTTGCTCTCCTCTTATTTCTTCATTGGAGGGTTCGGATGGACTTCGCCACCATAAAGATATTCTCTCGCTTTCTAGTTGTACCCTTCTTCACACCCACCACGGAGGTTAGAGATTTCCCGTTATCAACATTGTAAATCTTTCGTCTTCGTTTTCAGCTCCGCTCGCTCGAGAATTGCCACGACCGCAAATCCCGCTTTTTATGGGTCCAAAGATTCCTCGTGTTTAGTTGCCACTATGAGTTTGGAACCCTTAACAGACCGCCGGTGTTAAGCCGGAGGAAGGAGAGGATGAGGCCAAGTCATCATGCCCTCAGAATCCATGTTCCATATTTGAAGCGGGTTGACCCCCGTGCTTCTCTCATGGTACAGTCCTCTTCCTGCTCAGCCCCCTTTCTCCTCGGTCCACAGAAAAAAAAATGTAGGATAGGTGTGGCAAGGTGTCTACTAGGGGGCCGAAGTCAACTCGTCTTCATCATTTCCTTGTATCTGAAAAGAACTTCCAGGTTAATAGGGAGGAAGTTTGATCGGAATAAATATTTTTTTTTCTTATTTCTATTTTATGATTGACCAATATAAACATCAACAACTTCAAATTTGACTCGTTTCCCCTCAACGGGAGAAGAAGAGGATTGAGTCAAAAGAAAAAAGCTATTTTGGAGTTTTATCAACAATGTGCAACAACAAAATTCCGCGGTCGAACTACCATAATATCTAGAAACGTACAGCTTAAACTAGAAAGGTTTTTTTGGATGGAAAAACTCTGACTTCCTAGTTTTAGTTAGTAGAAACCTAATTGGTTAAAATTCCATCCAGTAAAATGGAAGAATTATAAATTTCTAAAATGATAGCTGCGTCCGGGGAAATCATTTTGCTTCGCTCTGTTGTAAATATAAAGTTGGATGCCTTGATCGATTGAGCAATTTTATAAACAAGAAAATGTCACCATCAAACTGACTTTCTAATAACAAATCATTTTTTGAAAAAATACCAACCAAATGATCTGTAGATAGCCTACAATTTAAAATTCACTAAAGTCAAAATGCGACTTATATTGTGCCATGCATTGAAGCTCAAGACAACATTCCTTAAATTATATAGAAATATCTTAAACACATCAAGTAAACCCTAGTTTGTAAGAAATAATTAGTTGGATCATTGAAGTGGATTTCAATTATTTTTCATTTTTATTACATGCTATAATTTCTATGCATGTAAATTTTAACATACTTTGTGATTTTGTTTACAACTGAGAAAAATATATTCATGTCAGATGGCAACACACACGCATGGTGTTAGAGCATCTACAACGAGTCGTCTTAAACGACCTCTCATATGTCTGTGAACGCGTCCGGTCAGTAAACGAACGGAAAAAAGAGAAAAAAAGTAACCCAAGTGGTTCTATACGTTCGGACTGTCCGTAAATACTCGTATCCATGTCAAATATAAAAAGGATATGACGGCTTGCGGACGCGTTCCAACACGTCCGAGGAGTCCACCAGGTAGAAAGCGACTCCACCGTGGATTATATATTTTTTATTCTTTATTATCAATTACGTGTAAGTGACGGGTATATGAGAAAAAGAAAAGTATGACCTTGTTAACGGATAAATATATGAAGGGACGTCTGCGGATGCTTAGGGGTTCGATCATTAACAATGAAGTGACGTCTGCGGATGCTTAGGGGTTATATTTACCATGTCCGCTCGGCTTGTAGATGCTCTTAGCGTTGCTGCTGCCCGGTTGTATAATCAAGCTAAAGCGTTCTCTCTGAGGAAACAATCCCAGCGAAGTTTTCGTTCCGCCTCGCCAGATCGAGAAAAGGCAAGCCGGAATCGATAGTCAGGTCGACCGCGATGGCGCCCGGGCCACTTAACCTTGTGACGGTCATGGAGCAGTTCCATGTCTCGCCGTCGCCGTCACCACCGGCCGAGATGCCACGGGCGCTGCCGCTCACCTTCTTCGACCTCGCATTCTGGGACGTCCCGCCCGTGCAGCGCCTCTTCTTCTACGACAACGCCGACCTCCTCGGCGCCCCCGAGTTCCTCCTCCACGAGCTGCCTCTGTTCAAGAAGTCCCTGGCCGCCGCGCTGCACCACTTCTACCCCTTGGCCGGGACGCTGGTCCGCAGCATACCGGAGGCCGGGGCGCCCGAGGTCGTTTTCTCAGAAGGCGACTCTGTCCGCCTGACTGTTGCGGTCGGCGGCGACGACTTCCAGGACCTCGCCGGCGACCAAGCGCGCGACACCGCGAGGCTCCGTCCGCTGCTGCCTTCCCTGCCGGAACATGGCGATGGCGGTGGTTCTCGGTGCAGCACTCAGGACGTCTTTGCCGTCCAGGTCACCCTGTTCCCTCACGCCGGTTTGTGCATTGGCACAACGCTACACCACGCCGTGGCCGACGGTTCCAGCTACGTGCACTTCATGAGGACGTGGGCAGCCATCCACCGCCTCGGCCCCGAGCGCGGCGGGAAGTGGGCCGCGCCCCCGCTGCTCGACCGTAGCGTCGTGCGAGACGACAACGGGCTCCGCGAGGTGTTTCTCCGCGACCACCGGGCTCTCGCGGCGGCCGGCGGCAAGCGGCCCCACGACTGGGACCTCAGCAAACGCCCGGGCGCCGCTCACCTCGCGACGTTCCGGTTCACGGACAGGCTGCTCCGTGGGCTCGGAAGGCAGGCGGAGACCGAGACCTCGGCACGGCGGTGCTCGCCCTACGCGCTGGCGTGCGGTGCGGCGTGGGCGGGCATCGTGCACGCGCGCGGCAGCAACGCCAGCTTCGGGTTCGTGACGGGGTGCAAGCCCCGCGTGACCCCGCCGGTACCGGGAAACTACTTCGGCAACTGCCTCGGGCTCTGCCGCGTGGAGGAGCAGGAGGAGGCGAAGCTGAGCGGCGGCCTCACCGCGGCCACGGCCTCGGCGGCGATCTGGCGGGCGATCGAGGGGCTCCAGGAGCAGGGGCGGGTGTTCCGGGACGCGCGCGGGTGGGTGCGGCTGGTGCGGGAGTACGCGTCAGCGCGCGCGGTGACCGTGGCCGGGTCGCCGAAGCTGGGCGTGTACGCGGCGACGGACCTCGGAGCGCCGTGGGGACGGCCGCGGAAGGTGGAGATCGTCTCGGTGGAGCTGACGGGCGCGCTGGCGCTGGCGGAGAGCGGCCGCGATGGGGACGGCGGCATCGAGGTCGGGCTGGCGCTGCCGCGCCGCGAGATGGAGGCGTTCCGCGTGTTCTACCACGACCTGCTTGCCGCAGCGTCATCGTACTGACAGCGGCAAGGTGTGACGTGCGTACGTTTGGACACGTCCATCGTTGTTTGCCCGACAGCTACCGCAGCCGTGACGTTTGCTGGGGCAGTTTGGCCTTGTCTTTTTTATTTTAATGTTTTTATAATTTTTTTAGTGAATGTATTTTATGTTTGAGTATGGCCTTATCTATGCGTTCATCACTCGATGATTTACGACGTGTGGTAAAACAAAGTTGGAGTAAATGTACCTCTTATCTATGTGTGGCGCTCGATCGTCGGGAGGAAAGGAATCTTCACGGCAGCAGCCAGCGGTAGACAGTGTTTGTCCATAGAATCCGTCTGTTTCCCAACTAGGAGTACTTGATATTTTAAATAAAAATATATAATTTGAATAGGAGGTTGAAACCCAGCATCCGCATCCATAGATGCATACATTCATCTTTATTAATTAATTACTTAAATAAAGGTATATATCATATATTAAACAAACCGAAGACATCATTTACATCAACAAACATAATAATGTAAAATGTCATCACTCCCATCGTCTATAACCAGAACACCGCCGATCCACCCGCATAATGTATCAGGAGTCTATCCTGGCGGCTGCAAACCTAAAACATGCATATGTTTCAGAAGCGGTCACCATCATCGAACCGCTGACTCATCTTCAAGAAAGATATTCACAAAATCTTTGCCAAGCTGGCTAGCTGTCGACGTTGTCACGATGCTAAAAAATGCCACTACTATGCGCTCGTCAATCCAGATACATCCGTCAGGACCCTTCGTGGACGACGCGGAAGATACCACGCCGCTCCACCACCTGTTAACTCGACTCGACAACCTGCTCCAAAACAATGCCTCTGGCAGGGAGCAAGTTTCCAGTCTTCGCCATCGTTCGATCCGGAAGGACACAGATCTAGGATTTCCCTCAGAGCAACCCGAAAGGAGCAATGCAACTTGCTATGACGACGCCTTCGATAAGGTAATGACGCCAAGAGACGCAGCTATCCTCCGCCATGACTGTAGTCAATGCTCGGTCTTCACTAGTAGTCTTGTCGCTCCAAGCTCACCATCGGACAAATCCGCCGCCACCTACTGGTCAGCCACCACCACCACACAAGCGCGCAAAATAGGACGCAACCACCGTCACTTCACAGGCCCGCCCAAATCTGTTGGCCGCAAAATGAACCAAGAGCGGAAGCAGCAGCGACCACAGTTGCCCTGCCGTTCATGCAACGAAACCGCTCTCCCTTGTCGTCGAGACTCGCATCGCCGACGTACACTCACACTGAAGGAGAAGGTTATTGCCACCCTGGAGGGGGAGATCCTTGCCATCGCCATGGATGGGGATCCATGCCATCCCCGCAGGGCCTTTGCCTGGTAGCAACCACTGGCGCCGGGAAGAAAGGCCGAGGTGAGAAGGGGTAGGTGGAGGGACTGGGGTCACCGCCCATGTCGCGTGGACGAGGCGACGCGGGGGCTCGGATCTTGTTTTCTCTCCTACAATTAAGAATTATAATAACATCTTTGAAAGATGCATATGATATTACCAACTTTTTTTCAACTATATGAGCATGATTATAAATAAAGGTTTTTCATATCCTTGCAAAGTTTTTTTCGAGGAGAAATCACTAAAAGGGACATTTCTTTCTTTTCACAGACACCTACAATTTTATTCATACTCATAACCTTTAAATCTAAGGTTCAAGAAGATACAAAGTAATTTTAATAATATCTTTTAAAGATTCATATGATATTACTAACTTATGTTCACCTACATTAACATGATTATTAATAAAGGTTTCTCAAAGCCCCTCGAGTCATTCATACGAAAGGATGGAAAACCTTGAGCCAGGAACGTACAAACCCTTAGAAGTACATGCGGTAGAATCACAAGATATTCATCAAAATACCGATGACATATTCCAACTCCACAAACATGATAAAATAACATAAACTCATCATATATGAACAACCGGATCAGCAAGGACACCAACCTCTACCTTCATGGCACAACCAAAGGAGGGAGTGGAGTAACTTTATGCACAAAAACACCATGGCCACCACTAGACGTTGATCACGACATGAAAGTCTTAAAGATCTGAGCCCCCCCCCCCCCCCCCCCCCCCAAGCGCGAAGATGTCAGTTGGAGGCGAGAGGATTGAGTATCTCCGACGGCAATGACTCACAGAAAACCCAACTCGAGGGTAGTTTGTCTCCGTTCGTCTACTAGATGAGTGGCACAAACATAGTCAAAACGCTTCAACTAACGATAAGTGGCACAATGAATATGAGTCACTTATTTTCATAGGAGTATTTTTTTTTGAGTTTTACCATGAGTGATGGGAGGGTTGTTACTTTTTTTCTTTTTTTTCTTTTTGCAAGATCCTATTTTCTAAATTACAAAAATGGTGGCTCGTAGATAAGAGCCTCACGCATTTTAGGACAAGAGCAGAATAAGAGCACTTGTGGGAAGGCTAGACCTCTATAGTGTTACCCCAAAGGGAACCATTGGCTCTCGGATGTGTATGCAACCGATACGGGGATAAATTAGTAACTGCAAAAAATGTCAAAAAGTTGTCTTTTCTTGAAAACAATTCTAACCTCCTGTTGTACTCGTATAAAAAGTTTCCTATAAGAAAAATTCCCGCCGACTTAAGGGCCAAGAAAAAAATTCAAGAAAAAAATGGGAGTGATAACTTGTATGTATTGTTTTTGTACATCAAGAATACCATGAAAGTCCTTCCATGACGAACCCCTTTTTACAACTACAACAGAAAGGTCAAGTTCGTTTCCACTAAATTTCAGAATCTTATAATTTGTACAGCTAAATATTTTACCATCTGAGGTGCATATACATCCAAGAGCCAAACATGTTTGTCCAACCCCAAAGTCTATATTTCGGTGACAGCGGATTATAGTACTGGGAGCAATGTTTAAGAAATCGGTAACCGGTAACTGCTCGGTCGGCGTGGGAGTAGCGATTAATTGGTGAATCGACCTATTAACTGAATTAATCGGTCAACTATTAATCGGTATATTAAATAGAAACTTGCCAATTTATATCTTGATTTTTAATGTATTATACCATAATTCCACGCACTTAGCTTAGTTATGTAATGTACCAAAATATTCTATTGTAGGCATATAAAAATAGACAAGAGGTAAAATTAATAATCGTTATACATGTAAATATATAAAATTTTAAAATTCAAAATTATCAATTAAACATTTAAACTTATCCATATACTTTCTAACATACATCACACGATATACTCCAGATAAAAACCAAAACCAACAGTTCCATGCACCCATCTACAAAATTGTAATTCATAATCTATTAATATATGAATGTGGATTCTCCATTAAGATAGGGGGAAAGATGATAGTGTCTTGCTTACTAGTGACGCCATCGAGGAAGAGATTGGGGAGCATCCCATGGGAGGGGATTGGGAGTGGTCAAGTGGAGTGGGGTCCAGGCAGGCGACCAGAATGGCAGAGCAACTAGATCTTACAGGTGTAGTGTGGTGACTGGCACTGATGAGGACACGACTAGCCACCAGCCAGGTTAGGAGGGGATGAAAGGAGAATAAGGAAGCGGGAGGAGGGCCAAACTCTAGGTATTTAGTAGCAAGAGGGGGTGGCAGGGGTTACGTGCCAACATTTTGGGATTCGTTTGCCCACCAGTTAATGGGGCAGTAGTGATTAATCGGTTTGTCAACTGATTAATCGGCATGACAACTGATTAATCGGTCTAACTGGTCAATTAATCGGCATGGCAAGTTAACACGATGAATAGGTGTTATTCGATTCGGTCATCCTAAGAGTAGCGATTAATTGGCAAGTTAACTCGTTAATCGGACGAATCCTTGAACAATGACTGGGAGGCATCCTCACATGGGTTAAGCCCTATACAACAGGTTGGAAGTTTTTCTTTCCCTTTTTCTATATTTATTGTTAATAATTTCTGTTATTTTTTTTCTTTCTTTCTTTATTTATTTACATATTTACCTTTTTCATATAACACACACACTAACACGTACACACACATGCACACGTACGCACGCACACACCCACACCCGCACCCACAAACGCATGCGTACACACGAACGCGCATGCACGCGCACACACGCACACGTTTCTATATGTCGACTGTTCTCCATTTATTTCTTTTCTGAAATTGATGATGATTCACAAAAATGTGTTTTTACTTATTTTAATTTTCTTGATAAATAAACAAATACTTTTAGGAGATAAATGAATGTATTTAGGGAATACATTAATATTTTGTGCTTTTGAAACATTAACTATCCCTCTTAATTAATACATGGGGCAAATCTTTGACTCCTTGACTCCTTGAAATCTCTAAAAAAACCAAAGTACTAATTTTAGTGGCAAAAACATCACAATGACCACTAAATGTTGAGGAAGACTATAGTTTTTTTAAGATCCCAGGTCCCCGCCTTTCAGCACTAAGATGAAATCTGGAGGTGAGGGGACAAAATTTTCCTCGTGTGGTGTTGCTAGGGTTCCTGCGCAAAGGAAAGGGAGCTCCTACTCAGCCCTATATGCACCAGTTTCGCGTTGTTGGTGCCCGCGTGCGAGGCGCAACGGGTCGGCCCAGCAAGCTACTGAAAAGTAAAACATGAAGGAAAAAAATTCAAGTTCATTCAGCTGAGGGAATTGAACCATGGACGCCAATTCAAATGACATGCGCTCTAACCACCAGGGGAAGCTCGCTTTGCTGTTTATTAGAGGAAACAATTTTATGTCATCCTTCTTTTAGTCCAAACATTGAACTTATAGTAATATTATATACCAGCTATGAATTATAAAAATATAAATTTTAAAATGCATTCACAACACCAGGAATTGACTTTGAAGGAAAAGATCATCAACTTTCAAAATAAGTTCACTAATTTTTTAAAAAAATCATCGAATTTGAAAACCAATTCATCGAATTTTCAAAAAGGTTCACATATTTGAATACATTTCATCGACTTTTAAAACAAGTTCACCAATTTGAAAGAAATTTCACCGGATTTGATGAAAAGTTCGTCGATTTTGAAAATAAGTTCATCAATCTTCAGAAAGGTTCAGGAATTATGGGAAAGTTCATAAATTTTGAAGAAAAGTTGATGTATTTGAAAAATGTACATTGACTTTGAAAAAAATCATGAATTTTGAAAAAATATCATTCGAGTGGGAAAACTTTCATCGAAATTTGAAAAAAGTTCATTAAAATTGGAAAATGTTCATAACTTTTTTAAAAAGTTCATTTAACTTGAAAAAATTCATCAATTTTTTTAAAAAGCTCATTGAATTTGAAAAATGTTCATCAAATTTTAAAAAACTCATAAATTTTTAAAAACATTCACCAAATCTTCTAGAAGTTCATTGATTTAAAGAAAAAGTTCACAAATTAGAAAAGACTATTGTCCATTTGGAAATATTTCAAGCATTTAAAGAAAACAAAAAGCAAAAGGAACAAAATGCAGAAAATATAGCTGACATTTTTCCTACGTATAAAATGCGGAAAGGAAGTGAAAAAGCACCTGAGGTGGTGCTCGTGTAGTGGTTAGTTGAGTTAGTTCAGAAGAAAGAGGTCGCTAGTTCAATTTCTGTGGCATGCACTTTCTTTCTCTAATTTTTTGGGGTTTGGAAAAAGAAGAAAATATGTAGTTGGGCCAAGCCCAACAAGTATGGCTGCACGCGCCGGTTTGCCGAAAACCGAAGGAACCGGCGCCTGCGGGAGTCACTGGTTAGCGAGGGCTCCTTCGGGGGATTCGCAGCGAACACTCCCACACGCCGTCACTTTGTGCGTTCTCAGCTGCCGCCATATGTCGCGCTTTCAACGCTTCCTTCGGATTTCATTTAAAAAAATCGGACACGTTTTCTGCTTTTTAGATTTGTTTTCTTCATTTTTTTGGTATTTCGGTTTTTCACCGATATTTCTTAGTTTTTTGACGGAAAAAATTCACAAAAAGGTGTTTTCTGTTTTTTTTTCGTGAGAGGCACGGTTTTGCTTCCGTAAGAGGCACTCGGAAATGAAAAAAAAACGCATTTTTTTACGAGAGACACGATTTTGCTTCCGTGAAATGCACGATTTTGCTTTCGTGAGAGGCACGATTTTGCTTTCGCGAGAGGCACGGCCGAGCCTCTCGGAAAGGAAAAAAATAACGCATTTTCTATTTTTTTTTCATGAAAGGCATGGTTTTGTTTCTACGAGAGGCACAGTCCGTGCCTCTCGAAAAGGAAAAATAACGTTTTTTTCCGTGAGAGGCATGGTTTTGTTTTCATGGGAGGCATGGTTTTGCCTTCATGAGAAGCATGAATGTGTTTGTTGAAAAGGAAAAAACGCGTTTTTTGGAAAAAAAAAATTCTTATCGCGAGAGGAATGGTTTTTTTGTTCGATTTTTTTCGTGAAAAAAGTTCATCAAAACCTATCAACATGAGATCTAGTTTTGAAGGTCTCAACACGAGAAATTCAACAGTAAAAACGATTCGAGATTTGGATGCACGGTTTATGAGATAAAAAGTTTTAAAAATACGAATCTACGAAAAAAAGGGAAAAGAGATCTCAGTTTGCGACAAGTGCCACGCATGCAGTACACCACGTGTCGCAACCTAGGGAGGTGGAAATGATCGTTGAATGGAGTACTTCCTAATTAGAGATTTCGGGCACCTCCAGCGCTAAGGCCCTGTTTGGAACCACCCAGATTATATAATCTGGTTTTTATAATCTATTATGTTTTCAAACAGGACAATTTATATTGTAGATTTTAAAAACTAGATGACCGGATTATTAAAAACTCATAATCTACTCTACCCCAGCTAAAATCAGATTATGGATTACTAATAACCTATTACCCTTGTAAACTGCCACCGTCTTATTTTTATACAGGACATACATGTTATTGTACAATGTAAAACCTGAATTACAGTTTATATAATCTGATCTCCAAACATACCCTCCTTGATTATTTTTATAAACCAGATTATATAATCTATCTTCATAATTCAGATTATTATAATCTATTATGGTTCCTATGGTTCCAAACAGGGGCTAAATAGGGTTTGCCCACAGGAAAGGCTGCTCCTATGCAGCGCTGCCGGTGCCCGTTAACGATCTGGCGCCTGCAGCGCAGCTAGCATGGGCCAGCCCACTAGAGTCCTGTCTAGTTTTATTTATTTTTTTGATTATTTTGTGACAAAAAAAAAATCAAAAAAGGTTTACAGATAAAAAAAGGCGATTTTTTTTGAAAAAAATATATGTTTCAAAAAGGTTCATAAATTATGAAAAAAAGTTTATCAATTTGAAAAAGAGTTCATCCAATTTATGAAAAGTTCATTAAAATTTTAAAAAGTTCATAAAAATTCAATAAAAGTTCATGTATTTTTAAAAAAGTTCATTGAACTGAAACAAAATTTCATAAATCTTAAAAAAGTTCATCCATTTTCAAAAAGATGTTTCTTTTGAACTTAGAGACCATATACTTCTAGCCATGACGCAATCTATCAGTGCATGCTTCCAACTATCCTCAGCTGCACATAATGTACAAATCTTTGTGGTGGCCATATTCCGATGATGCAATAGATCTCTCGTGGGGATAGTTTCATGGCACAGTCTCCAAACAAACATCTTTATTTTTGATGGGATTTTCATGTTCCACAACGAGGTCCACGCCTTTTCCTCCTCCTTGTTATTTGAATGGCCACCTACATATTGTAATAGCTCTTCATTGCTTCTTTTCATACCTGACACAAAAAAGTACACTGATCTAACTGAGAAAATGCCTCTTTTATCTTCTCCCCATGCCCAAAAATCATCCACTCTCCTCGTACATATTGGAATCCCCATAATAATATCCGCATGTACTGGGAGAAACACCGATCGGACCATGTCTTCCTTCCAAGAAGCCGAAGTGCTATCAATTAACTCTGAGACCCATGTTGGTTTGTCAGCCACTAGAGACACCATCGGCTTCATCATACCAGGCCGTGGTAGCCAATAATCCTCCCAAACTCTTATGGATTCTCCAGTCCCAATTCTCCTAATCAATCCTTGAGCAAGAGCTCCTCTTCCGTCGATGATGGCCCTCCAAATCTGTGAAGGGTTGTTCCCCAGCTCGGCCTCTAAAAAAGAACCTGATGGAAAGTATTTTGCCTTCAAAACTCTTGCACTCAAAGACAGAGGCTCCTGGATGATCCTCCATGCTTGTCTTGCCAAGAGTGACAGGTTGAAGATTTCTATATCTCGAAAACCAAGCCCTCCCAAATTCTTCGGTCTCATGCAAACGTCCCATGAAATCCAACTGGGCTTCCTCTTGCCCTTTTTGCTATCCCACCAAAACTACCGTATCATAGATGTGATACTCTCACAAATTCCTCTAGGCAGCCTAAAACAGGACATGGAGTAAACCGGAATGGCTTGTGCAACTGTCTTTATTAACACCTCCTTTCCTGCATAAGACAGTAACTTCTCCATCCATCCCTTGATCTTCTCCCATACCCTGTCCCTTAAATATTTGAAAGTACCATTCTTCGAGTGACCTACATCAGTCGGCATGCCCAAATATCTATCAGTTAGTTGCTCGTCATGAACATTGAGAGAGTTTTTGATGCTTTCCCGGATCACTTGAGGGCAACCTTTACTGAAAAGATGGAAGATTTGTCGTTGTTCACTCTTTGTCCCGAAGCATTACAATATATATCTAACAGGTTTGACACCACACTTGCCCCCTCGGTACTAGCCTTGAAAAGCAGCAGGCTATCATCAGCAAAGAGCAAATGGTTGATAACTGGGGTTGTCGATGCCACTTGAACTCCCACAAACGTTGACGACCGAGGAGCGGATTTCAAAAGGCACGAAAGGCCCTCCGCTGCTAACAAGAAAAGATAAGGGGAAATGGGATCTCCCTGTCAAATACCTCTCGTAGGTCGGAAATGCTGCAACTGTTCTCCATTAAAAAGGACTGAAAAAGAGACTGAGGAGATCATCTTCATCACTATGAGTACCCACTGTGTATCAAAACCCAAGTTTAGCATCATTGCTTTTAGATAGTCCCACTCAAGCCTGTGGTAAGCCTTCATCATATCTAGTTTGAAAGCACAACTGATGTTTCCCTTCGCCTTACTCCTTTTCATAAAGTGCAGACACTCATAAGTCGTAATGATATTATCTGTTATAAGTCTACTTGGGACAAAAGGAGATTGTTGCTCTGAGATAATATTTGGCAGAATTTGCTTCAACCTGTTTGCAATCACCTTGGAAGCAATTTTGTACAAGACGTTGCACAAGCTTATTGGTCTGAACTGAGATAACAAGGAGGGGTTCAATACCTTCGGGATTAATACCAAAAACCTATCATTGATGCAATCTGGGATCTCTTCTCCTCTCACTATGCGAAGCACTGCCTTCGTCACCTCCTCCCCACAAACATCCCAATGTCTTTGGTAAAAATGCGCTGGAAATCCGTCAGGCCCTGGTGATTTAGTGGGAAACATTTGAAATAACGCCTTTTTTACCTCTTCCGTAGTATAGTCAGCAACTAGCATCGCATTCATCTCCGGGGTGACCTTTCGGGGTACATGATCCAGGACCAAATGCATATCGGATACCCCTTCAGATGTATACAAATTCTTATAGAACTCCGTTACCAACTCCTTCAATTCATTCAGATCATTCACCTGGACACCCAAAGAGTTCATCAAAGCTTTTATCATATTCTTTTTATGCCTCATGCTCGCCCTCATGTGAAAGAACTTCGTATTTTTGTCTCCCAAGGTTAGCCACTCTATTCTTGACCTCTGTCGCCATAATAGCTCCTCCCTGCGATAGAGTTCAACCAACCTTTCATTCATCTTCCTCTCAGCTTGGCTAGGACCCGTGCGGCCAGGTTCATTACGCAATTTTTCAAGCTTCTATTTTAAGGTTTTCATCTCCTTTCGAACCGACCCAAAAGTCCTCCTATCCCAGCCACCAAGGCTTTTAGATAGGTTATAAAGTTTCTCTTTTAGGTCTACCAACCTCTCTCCCGCCTCAGATGCACTCCACGAGGCCAAGATTTCCTCCTTCAAACCCTCATGTGTCTCCCAGGCCACCTCATAACGAAAAAACCTGCTATTCCCTGTCCTCATCTCGTCATTCCTATTCAACTCCAGATGTATAGGGCCGTGGTCAGAACTTGTCGACGTGTAGTGAGTAAGGCTTGCGAAGGGGAATAGTGAACACAAATCAGTAGATCCCAAGGCTCGATCCAATCTAACCCGGGTAAATGAACCACCAGACACTCACTTGTCGAAGGTCCAGAAATGTCCCTTGAACCCAATGTCCATGAGCATGCAAGTATCGATTGTATCACAAAAACCTTGTATTTATGCGTTACTGCACTGACCAATCCCCTCGTGCTCCTCTGGACGTAAAACCTCATTAAAATCTCCAATACATAGCCATGGGAGAGGACTCAAAGACGCTATATTTTTCATTGTATCCCATGTCCGGTGTCTGAGGTGAGTTTGAGCTTCCCCATACACAACTGACACGCACGCCACAATCCAGATGATAATCAGAATAGCCCAAAATTTCAATGTCGATTTCATTATTCCAAAACAAACCGTTGCCTCCACTTCTACCCACACTGCTAACAGCATAACAATTATCAGACCCTATAGAGCTAGCTAAACTTTCTAGCCTTGCTCTGTCAACTTGAGTCTCAACTATACAAAGCAAGGAAGGGACAAATTTCTTCGCGATTTCGCGAAGCTCGCGAATTGTCGAGGCTTTGCCCGCGCCTCGACAATTCTAGCTGATGATACTCATTGCATACGGCGGTACTCCTCGGAGGAGCCCGCCGATATCAGATTTCCTATCTTGTTCCCTTCATCCTGTTCTTCAGATTTTGCGTATTCGGTCCCCTTCTTTGACCTCTTGTTTGTCTTTCGAGGAGACACATACACCGGAGGCAGTGGGGGTATACCAGGAGGCGATTTATGCAAGGGGATGATTGCACCCGCTTCCACTCTCTTCTCTGAGGCATCCACCGATCCCACCTCACTCTGTGAATTTTTAGCAGAAATCCTCTTGTTGTTAGCCCTGTTTTCAGCAGAATCCAGCCCATCTTTGAGTACTTCTGTCCCATCTCCCTGTTCATCTGCCATCGGCTGCTCGTTTCCGCGAACAGGACCTCTGTTGCTTTCTGTTCCTCCCCTGCCCTGATTCATCTCGCGGCCTCTACCTCTTGCCCCTCCCATGCCTCGCCCTCCCCGAAAGAAGGATCTCCCATCGGCTGGCTGGGCGTATGATACTGTCCTGCGTTTTGCAAGCATCCAACTGCCCCACTTCTTGTCCTTTTCCTCCCATATGCCATTACCACACTCCTCAAAACCATGTCCCATGATTCCACAGATTTTATAGAAGAACGGAACCTTATCATATTTCACCACCAGCATCTTCCTCCCCTCTCCCTCAACATTAAGAGGGGTAAATCTTGTCAAAGGTTTCGCCGTCAGAACCGTAACCCTAACTCTTACATAGTCACCCTCGTAGTATAGAGTAGGCCGAAGCTGAACCTCTCTAACTTTCCCGATTCTACGTGCTAACTCGTCCACCACCTCTGGATGACGGTACAGGTCAGGAACTTTGTGGATCTGTGCCCATAGAAACACCCCATCTAGGGCATATTCCTCCGGATCAGTTTTGCCATCGTAATCCTCGATCACCACTGTGTAGTTTCGAAAGAGCCAAGGGCCTCCATGGACTACCTTCTTCCAATCTCCCAGACAGAACATCTGGAAGATGAATCTGTTTGAACCTGCCTCTCTGAACTTCGGTGTTTGCGCCAGACCCCAGACGAATTTCATTGTATCGAACAGAGAGGACGAGCTAAAAGACATGTCCGTGTTGACCCTTGCAATCGCCAACGATCGGGCATCCTCCTTGAATCGCTTCGCTTGATCCTTCCCGATGACCACGTCGTCAAGGTCCTCGTCCAGGAGTTCCGTATTCTTGAGCATCTCCTCAAGTTCCGCTTCCTCCCCCAGTCCCGATCGCGACGATGAGCCCATGTCCGCCGCTATCAGGATCTGGTAGTGGTTCGCCGGATCCCTCTCTCCAGGCCTTGACCGACCCGGTCGGAGGTCAGCGTATTGGCAAAAACCTCCCGCCGGCAATCGAGATCGCCTGCGGAGGTAACGAAACCCTAAACGTGAGGGTATCTCCCAAATGCAACAACATGGGAGGCAAGTATAGCATACCGCGTACCCGCCTGCGGTCCAACAAAACGGTAGGCCTGTCTGGACCTCTGTCGGGCCCAACTATCGGGCCCAAACTATCGGGCCCAAACTATCTGGGCCTCCAACGGCAGCCCGAGAGAAATTGGGAGGGACGCGCCGGCCGGCAGGCAGATCTCACCATTTTGGTTGTTGTTGTTTCGAACGCACTCCACTCCTCCTCTTCCGGCTACCGCTGCCGGCCACGGCCGTCCCCACCCCAAATGCACGTTACCTGGCACCTGTGACACCAAATAGAAAATGCCCAAAGAAAACTCTTATTCAGGATTTTACTATGTCTCGCTGGGCATCTATCGGGTCAACCCAACACTACAGTCGAGTGCCAGTTTTTTTTTCTAGTCCTCCACTTATTGTACCACGGTTTTCTATGTTTTTCTTACATCCTGGTTTATTTTTATTTTTCTTCATTTTTCCGTTTTCTCTTTTTTGTTTGACATCTATCTATTTGTTTCATACACACGGTACATTTTTTTGTATACAGAATGAATCCTTTTATACATGTTTATAATTTTTAAATATGTGACTACTTTATAATATATGTTCTGATGCAATCTTTTCCTAAAAATATACTCCCTCCCTTCTTAAATATAAGTTTTTTTAGAGTTTCCACTAAAAAACTACATACATATGTATATAGACATACATTAAAGTATAGATTCACTCATTTTGTTCCGTATATAGTCTCTTAGTGGAATCTCTTCAAAGACTTATATTTAGGAACGGAGGGAGTATTAAATTTGTTGTATACAACTAAAATATTTAATTTTATATGTTTAACATTCGTAAATACATGAATATACAATCTTTGGTTTGAATTTTATTTCAAATTCATGTTGAAACATTTTTTTATATGATTGATGCAGAAATTTTAAACTATGTGAACATTTTTATATATGGGATGATTTTTAAAAATATCACAAAAGTTTTGTTTCAAACACACCAGCATTTAATAAAATGTACCATACACTTTTTATATGTTAAGAAACATTTTAATTTTTAATACACGAAGTTTGTTTTACATTTAAATATCACTTACATATTCTGAAACGTGTCAATATTTTGTAGTGTGACATACTATTTTTAACTGTACAAGATTTGTTTTAAGGTTGGGCTAACATTTTTAAACTACATTTACATATTTTAATATACGATGAACACTTTTAAAAATATTACTCTCTCCTGTCCATATTAATTGTCAAAGATTGAGTACAACTTTGTACTAAAGTTGTTGTGACTATTACTATGAATCAAAGGGAATAGATAATTCATTTTTTTCATAATATATTTGTCCAAAAAACTAAAACTAAAAGAAAAAAAAGGTGATGTCAACATTATGTCAGCATGACTAGACCCCACAAATCCTCCTCAAACGTCCGGACATGCCACCTAGTCACTACCCTGTCATGAAAAAGAGACAAAGACAGACCCCTCAAACCGGCCTCAAACGGCCGGGCTGACCGACACCGCTCATTTTTGGCCCAAATATGAGGCGGATATGGAGGAGCCCGGACACGGCCGCCTGGCCCGTAGTGGCCCGCGCTGGCCCGCATCTACCCCGCATACACTCGCCCCCATCCGCTCGCCAGACCAAACCCTAGCCACTTCACTCCACTCCCATCCGCCACCCAAGCTCACCTTCGACATGGCGGACAGCGGATCTATGTTCTTCACCTTCAGATCCATCGACCATGAGCTCGTCCCACACGGAGGAGATGGTCGTCCGTCTTGCGCTCCGCCGCTCCCGGGAGGCGGTTGTCGCACGACGGCAACGCCCGGACTCGCAACGCCGGGAATCCATTGCATCCGCACAACTAGTGCTTGGATCCAGCATCGCTGCCTCATCGAAGGCGATGCGGTCCGTCTGGCATACGAACGCTATGGCGGAAGCGCAACCACTCCGTTGGCGCGCCGAGCACGAAGCTTGACCGTCCTCGGACGATGTCATGGCGCGGCGTGCCCACCGTGAGGCAGCGCGCACGGGATGCGACGGAGGCCCTCACGACGGTGGATGTTGGAGAGACAAAGTCACACTCTCCGGCACCCTATAGGGTGCACCAGTGCGGGCGACGCAACCACTTCATGGTAGATCTCAGCTCCTCCTAGGAAGGATCCGTCATCGACCTCACGTCAACTGGCACTGTTCGGGTTACCGGCTCCGATGAGGAAGAGTAGGTCATGTGAGACGGTAGGAGCTCGAGTCCTGTGAGCCGGCTAGTGTCCCATCTCCTACTCTACCTTACCGGCGATCGGACCGACACTGTGAGGGGCGCAACCAGCCGCCGGACATGTTCACGACGGAACCGGACAAACTCCGCTTAGTATTAGATTTACGTCGCATGTAATAGCATGGACTTAAGGTTTTTAATTTAAGGTATCCGGATGTAGAATGCATTATTTGAGACGTGACTGATTAGTGTGTGCGAACACGTCCCCGGACGTTTGAAGGACCGAATTTGTAAGGTCCGGCTATAGATGCTCTTAGCTCCTTGCACGCGACCCTCGCTCATAACTTATATGATGAAAGAATTATTTTATAGGAATTACTTTGACTGTATCTTATCTAAAACCATTGTATGTTTATGATTATGCATATGCGCATCCACCGCTTTGCTTACCAACGACTTCATCTGCATGACATCTCAAGACATCGATGATGAGATCAAAGTTGCGCACTTCACCGTCGTCACGTTGAGAAGACTTGGAATCTTTACCATCAAAACCAAAAGTTGTCACGCACTTGGATGACTCCAGCGAGCGAAGACTTGGAATAGGTGTTATCAAAACCAAAAGCTGAGGATTCTTGCTAGGTCCTATTTACCACTACCAATCATACCACTTGGATCTACGGTGTGCTGAGTGCTGATAAATTAAAGTGGCTCGTGTGAACCCCGAGCTAAAAGTAATTTGATAGTCGACCGTGGTCATAGCTTAATCGTTGATCGTGGTGCGCACCCACCAACTGACCGGCCAGTGGCCACCCACTACTTTACCTTTTACTCACGCACTTCCTGCTCTATGCTCCGAAAGATGTTAATTGCCTCTTTAAGCTCATAGTAGTAAGATACATATGCATTACACGTAGCTTAGAGAACCAAAGTATGAATTAATATCGACACACCTTATAATAGAGGTAAACATGTAAATTTAGAGTCATACTCCCCTCGTCCCAAAATAACTGTCTCAACTTTATACTAGACCTAATACAAAGTTGCACTAAGCTTAAGATATTTAATTTGAAACGGAGGAAGTATATACATGACGTAGACCTACATAGAACATTCATAGTTCATCCCATTGAAAATCAAATTACAAAAGTATTTGAAGACTACATGGCATAACACCCCACGAAACTTATGTGAAATATATGCAACACATTTTTCATTAGGAATTTCATGTTGAAATTTTGAGTAGTTAGTGTTGCATCTTGAAAGACAAATGGAATTTATGGATGTGTTGTCATAAGCCTTGACAAAAAATAAAAATTAAATTAATGACATTTATTTGAGAAGGACACAACAGTGGAAGAACTAAATACTCCCTCCTGTCCTTTTTAGTTTGCATATAAGATTTGTCCGAAGTCAAAGTATCTCAACTTTGACCAAACTTATAGATTTTTTTTAACATTTATCATGCCAAATCAATACTGTTAGACTCTTTATGAAATGTAGTTTCATAGTGTATATATTTGGTATTGTAGATATTGATATTTTTTAATATAAATTTGATCAAACTTTGTAAAGTTTGACTTGACCAAAATTTAATACGCGGAGTAAAAAGGACCGAAGGGAGTATGAAAGAGTCCAAAACAAATGAGAATGTGTGTGATATAAGGTTGTGTCAGAGGCGATTTTACCATAGGGCCACCCTGGGCACGTGTCCGGGCTCGACCCTGCCAGTTGTCTGCACTTTTACGAGAAGCCAGAGCAATAACAATCACCTCGGTCGCTAAAACAACCAATGATATAAGCTAAAACTACACCTCAATCACAATCAGGATGAGGCCCGCCAATTCATTTCCTTACGGGCTTGTTAGGTTAATCCCCATCATAAGTGGATTGGAGAGGATTGAGGTGGATTTTGACTTACAGGGGATTTAATCCCCTTCAAATCCGTTGCAACCGAACAAGGCCTACATGGGCCACAAGAGTCTAGGCAGCTCGGGGAAAGAACATGAACCTGAGAAAAACGTGAATCAATCGATGTAGTTGCGTCACTTACCTGTTCGGCTGCCTCGTTTGGTTTTCGTCTGTGCGCCTCGCCGTGTCTGTGCCCTTACACCCTAGCTAGTCCGGCGTGGATGTGTTAGACGTGGACTAGCAGATCACCGACGACTGACAAGCCTGCAAGAGAGATGCATGGTGCATAGCTGAGCCTCCAATCAACTTCGGCGAGCAGCGATTGAGATTGGAAGCACAAGCGCGGGAGCCTAGGCGTTCCTAGTGGGAATTTCAGGGTATGTTTGGTTCATGACTAACTTTGCCACAACTAACCTTAGGCAAAGTGTGGCTGCCATAAAAAGTGTGGCTAACAAAATGGACATCACAAGTGTGTCAAGATTTGGCAAAATATTGAATCTATGACATGTGGACCATATACCTATAAAAATATGGCAAACCACAAATGTGGCAATGAACCAAACACATGCTTAAAATATTATGGCATGACTAAGGTTAGGCATGACAACCTTAGGCTGGGAACCAAACAGCCCCTCACTCCGGTTGATGGTGGCTCGTCATCGTTGGATGTCCAACGAGCACTAGCCATCAACCTACCAACCTACCAACATCGTTGGACCTCGGTAGCAAGTGAAGGTTAGATGAGTTATTACCTATAATTTATCTCAAAATTATGCAATTGAACACTGATTGTGTCAATTATGTTTATTCAGTTTCAGATTTATTTGATTTGGTCGTG
The DNA here is from genome assembly GCF_904849725.1 of Hordeum vulgare subsp. vulgare. Taxonomy (NCBI): domain Eukaryota; kingdom Viridiplantae; phylum Streptophyta; class Magnoliopsida; order Poales; family Poaceae; genus Hordeum; species Hordeum vulgare. The sequence goes on from NC_058524.1 coordinate 60,809,503, forward strand.
TGGCTATTGTTTAGCGAGTTATTAGTATTTACATCTCATATTATTTTAGTAAAAAAAATATTACCGTGTATATTGTACATAACATTTATCCAAATATATGATACTTGTGGCGTTTGGTAGATCAAAGAAAACTTTAGCTTACGGTGTGCTCATGCTTTGAAAATTCGCTAGCTCCGCCACTGTTTTGTGCATATTGTGTATTGTAAATGATACACTAAAAATGAATGGTAATTCAAGAAAAAAGTTTGGATAGTGAAAGGATGGATGATTCTAGAAAAAAGGAGAAGTGGTTGTGTTTTGGAGCTTGTGCATAGGGTGCATTGTAAATTATAAAGTCAAAAAGAATGATAATTCATTTAAATTAGTGTTGCAAGGTTTTTAGATAATTAATGTATGGAAGGTTCTAAAATAAATTATTTGTGCTTGTATAGTGAGTTTTGTGCCTAGAGATAAGCTCAACCATGGATATCCAACGGCCAATAGTGCTGGGATTTGCAACCTTTGTACTACCAGATTGGCTTCAACCAACGGTCAATATTGCAAGTTATTCATACACTATCTAGCAATATAGATATTGATAAAAGCTATAAAAGTAAAGTACAAGCCGCATAACTAGCTAGCTAACTAGTACATAAGCATATTGTAGCTGGAAATTGCTTTTGGAGCTAGACCTCCATGATGGCGACCAAATTTGAAATCCAAAATTCATGAAAATTCATATTTTTGAGTTCAAAAAGTTCTGAAAACAATTACAGGTATACATCAAGGCATAATGCACAAGTGTGTAAATTTTCAGATCAAAATATGTTGAAACGAGCGTTGTGCAAAAAAAACCTGAGGTTTTTTTAACACACGATACTATTCATCATTCCAGGCCTTAAATTTGTCTTTTTTGTACAGGTAGTAATTCAAAGTATTTCATTGTGAATTTTTACACACATGTATATTACATCCTTACGTGCATGCATATTTTTTGTAGAATTTTTTGAAACCAAAAAATTTGAATTTTGATTTTTTTCAAAATCCGGCCTCCATGGAGCTCGGGAGCCGAAAGGCCGTACTCTATAGTAGCTAGCTTTATACTATACATTTCTTGAAAATAGATTTATGTTATAAGTTTTGGTACATTTAAAATGATTGAGAAATAACTTTTCTTGATTACATATATCAACAACCTTCCAACCCCGAACATACTATGTTACCGAGACATGTGACAGATACTATACACGATTCACTAGGTTACTCCTTATTGGGGATTCTGTTGATGGTTTGGACCTTACTTCGGAGTATAGAAGTGGGTTATCCCGTGCAACTAGTTAGGCATGAATCACTCAATGATTCATTTTATGTGTCACATAGTCAAAGATTGGATTCCGACTAGCTATAACAAAACATGGGTTAGTACTTAATTAGTATAGTGGTGCTTGCTTGAAGAGTTGTCTCAACTTTTGGCTACATGTCCAAGGACAATGTGGCATGAACTGTTTTCCGTGATGGTCGGACAAAGTGTCTCACACCTTTGTTGCGATGTCTTCCTCAGACAACCTACCATTTTGTGGGTTATCGACCCGGTCCCAGTATTTAGACTTCTAAAAAAAATATCTCGGAGAACATTCACTTAAAACACAATTTCAAAGGTACCGTCCTAGCTTATAGTGCTTCAGGAACTGTGTTTTCACAATAAGAAAAAGGTATAGCTAACCCTGTGTAATCCCTGTTTGACTTTAGTTCTTAAATAAGTGCAATAGTATACCTTGCTGTGTGCACAAGATGTAACGGATGTCACAAATCATTGGTCTTCATAATTTCATCTAACTGTATCATGCCAAAAAATTGTTTACAATGTAACCTGAACCGACCACAAGAGATAAATTTCACGAGTGTAATTAAACATGTTCTTAACTGAATTGCAACAATATTCATGTAATGCATGTTATGGGTGTTATGGAGATATTATTTAGTATTTTGACTACACAATGATATACATGTTATGGGTGTTATAAAAATGCTACACCTAATGATAGACACAACTAATCCAAATTAACACGTTGCACTCAGTGGATACAAAAAATGATCCATGTAGCCTTTACCATACGACGTGCAAAGACGAGCATCGACAAAGGACGATGCAAGCAGTGTTTCTTGCTAACACTATAAGGCTTGGCTTCTTTATGATGTACATAGATCGAAGCAAAACATATTTTCTACCTACATTACAAACACGATAGGACAAATGATGCCATTTTGGGCGCTATAACCTTAATGTTTAGAGTTTGTTTCATAAGGTGAAATTGGCTGTAGTTTTGTAATTGAACTCGAACGAGAGGGCATGATCATCCATAACATGTGGCCATAGTTAGCATGCTCTAACAAAAGAAAGAGATAAAGCACAATATGTGCACGGAGGTGAAGGATCAACGATTAGTAACTAGGGAATGTTCTTGCAAAAATAAGAGGTTGATACTACTATAGAAATATTAAGATCAACATTGTAAGGAGAATTTATTCCACACTATTACACATAATGCAGATCTACAACCCTTTTTGTTAAGATAATTTCAAAAATAAAGTAGTGTAATTTAATTTACTAGTAATGATAAGTACTTTTGGGGAAAACTTCACCCAAAAATTGAAAGGAAAGGCTTTTATTAGTGTAACCTTTTAGAGAAAATGTATGTTTTTACTATTATAGAAAATATCTATGGTTCATGAGTTTCTATATTTTTCCGATGAATGATTTTTATCACACTTATGTTCCAAATTATTTGGTTTCTAATTCTTTGAAGTTAAAACGCCATGCCATTGAAAGGAATGAATTCATATGTTCGAACTATGTTATCCATGCGGATAAGTTTGGTCATGTTACATGATAGATAGATGGAATTGAGTGGTAGCTGGGAGCAACATCTATGTAAATACGTTATGCTCCCTAAGTTTAGGGGCCTCTTAGCCAATTGAGGTCTTTAATTTAAAATCGGGTCACTCGATTTTGATCATGTCGACAATTTCTTAATGAGCCCTCTCATTCTATTTTTTAATTTGCCACAGTCTCTAATTTTGTAGCTCTCCATTTGATTGTTGTACTCAACTTTAGATTTAATTCATATTTTTACCAAGTCAACGGTTTCTACAAATGAATCGACAACAACATGCGCCCTCTGGGCACCTAGAAAAAAGAGGCACAAACATGCGATGTCGTAACACAAATAAAATGCATGCGACCATTGATGTAGAAATTTTGTCCATATAAGTATGGGCTTATTAGCAAATAATCTACAATCCCACAACAAAAGGTCCACAAAAAACACAACATTATAAATAAAAATAGAACACACTCCATCATTTCTCCAACTAGTCAAATGAAATACCCCGTTGGTTCCAAAATATAAGTTGTATTAGTTTTCTTAAAGAGAAATTACTTTAACATTGAGCAAGTCTGGAGTCAAAAGTATCGACATCCACATGTGATGCCGTAACACAAATATAGTACATGCAACCATCGATGTAAAAAAATCCACATAAATATTGGTCGATTAGTAGATAACCTACAATCACACCGTAAAAGGCCCACCAAAAAGACCGCATTATAAACAAAAATAAAATACACGCTATAATTTCTCCAACTGGCAAAAAAAAAAATACTCCATAGGTTCCAAAATATAAGCTGTAATATTTTTTTAAATAAGAAATTTCTTTCACATTGACCAAGTTCAGAATTAAAAATATCCTCAAGAGTTGGCTTAATCAAATGATCACAATAACCACAATATTAAACAAATAAAATAGGAAAATGCATCCCGTGATTAATCAAATGACACCGATTTGATATTACCGATATTGATATATTTGTGTACAAATTTACTCAAATCTCAAGAGTTGGCTTACAAATATATAGATAAAATACTACTTGTGGATTTCAAATTAAAAATGGCTTACAAATATTACAGAAACTTCTCTACCCTTTAGCAATATAATAATTTACCAAATAATGAAGTTTACAACTCAGAAACATATTTTTAAGGAATTTGTTTTATTGGAACAAAATTCATACTATAAATATGTAAAAGAAATATTTTATGGGACAGGGTATACCGGATATGCTAGAATTTCTCTAACACTAAGAATCGAGCTCAGATAATGTACGGGCTCAATCTCGCCAATGTCCTCACGGAAGGGTGTGTTTACGTTTGTTTATAAGGATGAGTGTATGCGTATATGTACCAGCATCTATGTGTACTGTGTTAAATTTTTTTGAGCTGAGATCATTTGTTCCTTTGCAAACCGCAACAACAGGAGAAATTTTCTAGAAGTGTAGATAAGTGAATTAGGTGTGCGCGTTGTTATGAAAAGGAGAAGATAAAAATGCATGTTGGTCTCCGCATTTACGGAAGTGGGTCAATAAGAATATGAGGAGTTGAACACGACAGGTCTTACTCAAACGGTAAAATTCTTTTATTGGAACTTCAACCTTGTGACGACCAGGTTACCATTTGAATCTCTGTCGATGGCTACCCAACCCTCGGCCCACCGGTGTGCACCCCGGCGACTGGTAAAACAGGAAAGGCCGCCGTCGCTTCTGGACCGGGAAGAGCTTCGACACAGTCGTCAGGGCATTCAGCGTGCCGCCCGTGGTGTACCCGCCGGAGATATCCCCTAGGAGGCCGGCCCTTGCCGTTGTCGTGCAGTCGCGCCCGCCGCCCAACCTACCACGTCGGAGGTCCCGCTCCCGCCGAAGCAGGCGGTGCTGCACCAGGATGACGACCCCGCCGACACGCAAGGGTTTCTAGCGGCGCTGGCGAAGTCGACGGAGGAGGCCGCGTTAGCGACTGGGGAGGAGGCCTTGGACGAAGAACAAGCCGTGGCGGCAGTGCAGCAGGCCGTGGCACTAGAGGCGGCGGCGGAGGAGGATGACTGGCTCGTGAGCAGCGACGAGGGCGGCGACGACGACGCAGCGACGCGGTGGTTATCGACCTCACCACGAGTGATGAGGAAGAGGATTAGATTAGAGTCGTTCTTTTATTTATATAAAATTCCGTTCGAATCGATGTAAAATATCCTAAAAGTGAATGGAATTTGAATTGTTCCTTTATAATTTGCTTAAATATTTGTTTATGTGATAATATTGCCGGAGGTACTATAATATAAAAAGATGCAAGAAAAAATGAAAATGATGGAGATTTTTATAAAAATATTCATGAATTTAAAATGTTGAAAAAATGATAACATTATTATTATTTTAAAATTACGAAGATTTGGCTCATTATTGTTTTTGAAATGTATTAAAAAATCCCCATCATAATGTAAGAAAGCATTCATGCACTTAATAATGTTCATGTTAACCTTTAAGTATTTGAAAAGATTGTTGATGTACTAGGAGCAAATATTTGTTTAATAATTTCATGAGCTTAAAAAAATTGATTTGCATCACGTCCGGGCGTTCTTTTAGGGGTTTTCATCCGTAAGATTATATAAAGTGCATACATTGTTAGAAAGCAATGAAACTTGGCATTCATGTTTGTCATGATGGTACAAAGTGCATGAAAAATGAGGTTCATTTGAAGGATGTAAAAAGACGTGTTTCGCGACGGGCATTCTACCCGAATGGCCTCCTCAAAAGAAGGTTAAATTTTGGTCATCTTCAAAATGACCCCATATTTTGCAAGCGGGTTGGCATGCCCAATAGAGCACTAAATGCAAAATTACATCGAGTTCTGACACCAAACTCACGTTGCATCACGTCTGGGCGTTGTTTTCCGTTATTTCCCTGTAGAAAACTGCAGAAAACGCATGCAGCGCAGGAAACGGCCGAAAACTGACATGGATGTTTGTGGTGATGCTGCGTGTATGTGGAAAAAGTTTTGGGTCATTTTGTGGAGTTGCAAAAATACGTCCTTCAGAGGTGGCCTTCGGATAGACCCGAACAATGCTGCTTGGACACGGTGTTGGTGAATGCATGCATGAAATAAAACAAAAAATTGGCAGCATGTTAGCATGACCGAAGCAGGGGCCCATGTAAGATTTCAACGAATCCAAACACCAAACGCACATTGTGTCACGTCCGGGCGCTGTTTTCGGTTATTTTCCTCTGAAACCGTAGAAAAGGCATGCAACATAGGAAACAACCAAAAACTGACATGGATGCTTGTGGTGATGCTGTGTGTGTGTGTGGAAAAAGTTTTGGGTCATTCAGTGGAGTTAAAAAAAACGTCCTTCGAAGGTGGCCTCACTAGTAGAAAAACTATTTTACGTGAGATACTTTAGTCCCGGTTTATAAACAGACCGGCACTAATGTGACCATTAGTGCCGGTTCCAACGGCAAGGGGGCGGGCATAATTAGTCCCGGTTCATGTTGAACCTCTAGTACCTGTTCGTGACACTAACCGGGACTAAAGGTGTGGTGGCAGGCTGGTGTCAGGCTGGGCCCCAATAGAACCTTTAGTCCCGGTTGGTGGCACAAACCGGTGCTAGAAGCTCACATTTGGAACACGTTTGTTTCATGAACCGGGACTAAAGGTTTTCCTATGTAAGCCCTTTGTCGAGCCCGCGTCCGAGCTCTCTGTTCATACTCTTTCCTCTCATCTCTGTTCTTCCCCAAAGCTCGAGCTCATCCTTCATTTTGCCCAAAATTTGTCAAGATTTTAAGGCCCCCATCCATCCAAGTGATCACAAAGGTTAGCAACTTTGTCCTTTTATCTCTCATTGCTTGATTAGCTCTTGCAATGCTCTATAAGTATAGTGATTTGTGGGTTTTACTTTGGGAGTAATTATATGTGGTAGTTTATTTAATTTATATGCAATTTGAGCTCAAATTAACTCTTAGTTTGCATATGTAGGTGTGGTTTACTTAGTACTTTCCCGTCCCTGTCCTAACCACTGTCGATCGCCCGCACCGTCCCATCGCCGGCACCACCTTGGTGAGCCTCTTGTTCTTATTACCCTTTTTATAAAAAAGTCATGTTTGTGTGATTTAGATATATAGTTACTTGTATAAGTTTCTTACCCGTACGTTGTTTGTTATACATAGTGGCATGGTTTTAATATCCATCCCCATCGGCCCTCGTCCGGTTTATGATTCAGATGTGGTATATTCTCTTTTATAAATATTTGTTGCATTTCGTGTTTATGACAAATTATGCCCATGAAGTTGACATAAATATTTTTATCTATGAGGTATGTGAACCAGAAATTCCAACCGACCCTCTTGTCGAGAGGTTAAATTTAGTTGAAAAAGAAAACGAGTATTTGAAAGAAAAATTGAAAAGAATTGAAGAATAGAAGATGAAACCGGAGTTGTATGTTGTTGATGACGTCGATGATCACAAGATCAAGACGGAGAAAATGCGCTGGAAGATTAGAAAGATTAGAAAATATGTCATTGATAGTGAGGCTTGGTATCAGTATGCTGTTGGATCAATTGTTACCTTAGTTTCGATCCTGATCGCATTTGTTGTTGCATTTAAATGCTTTAGCTAGAAAGTTTGTATGTTGTTTTATGAGAATAAGTGTGTATGAACATTATGTACGAACTTGTATTAATTTGGTCTTTTCGGTGTTGTGTAATGAAGATGAGCCGGCAATGGATGTACGATGACCGTTGCTCTTCCGAGTTCGTTAAAGGCGTGAATAATTTTCTGATTGCGGCTGAGGTAAACAAGCGGGCGGATGAATTTATGTGTTGTCCATGTGCTATCTGTAAGAATGATCATAATTACTCTAGGTCAAGAATCATTCACGTCCATCTGTTTGAGTCCGGTTTCATGCCCCACTATAATGTTTGGACCAAGAACGGAGAAAGAGGGGTTATGATGGAAGACAATGAAGAAGAAGAGGACGACGACAGCTATCTTCGCCATGGGTTCCCTGGATATGATGGTACAACAATGGGGGAAGAAGCTAAACCGACAATGTGGGAATAGGCTGAAGAAGAGGCATCATATGAGCCCGCTGATGATCTTGGTCGGGCCATTGCCAATGCAAAGAGAAACTGCGCAATTGAAAAGGAGAGGCTGAAGTTGCAGCGCATGTTAGAGGATCACAAGAAATTGGTGTACCCAAATTGCAAAGCATACAAGGAAAAGCTGTGCACCACACTAGAATTGCTGCAATGGAAGGCAGAGAATGGTGTATCTGACAAGGGATTTGAAAAGTTGCTAATAATGTTAAAGAAGATGCTTCCAAAGGACAACGAATTGCCCGACAGTACGTACAAAGCAAAGAAGGTTGTTTGTCCTCTAGGATTAGAAGTGCAGAAGATACATGCATGCTCTAATGACGACATCCTCTACCGTGGTGAGTACATGGATTTGAATGCATGCCCTGTATGCCGTGCAATGCGCTATAAGATCTGTCGCGATGACCCTGGTGATGTTGAGGGCGAACGCCCTGATACGTCTCCAACGTATCTATAACTTTGGATGGTTTCATGCTATTATCTTGTCAAACTTTGGATGTTTTGCATGCCTTTTATTTATTTTCTCGGACTAACTTATTAGTTCAGTGCCAAGTGCCAGTTCCTGTTTTTCCCATGTCTTTGACCCCTTTCAGAGGAGATTTTGAAACGGAGTCCAAACGGAAGAAAATCCCCGAAAATATTTTTTCTGGAATGGAAGAAGATCGGAGAGCTTGGGGTCCAAGCCAGAAGAACCCCAGGGGCCCCACAAGCCCCCAGGGGAGGGCCCACAAGGCCAGGGGGCGTGCCATGCAGGCTTGTGGGCCCCCTGGAGGTCTCCTGACCTAGATCTTGCGCCTATAAATTCCCAAATATTCCCAAAAAAATCGGAGGACGATCGCAATCACTTTTCCGCCGCCGCAAGCTTCTGTCTCCGCAAGATCCCATCTGGGGCACGTCCTGGTGCCCTGCCGGAGGGGGGATTCGGACACGGAAGGCTTCTTCATCAACACCATGACCTCTCCGATGATGCGTGAGTAGTTCACCATAGACCTACGGGTCCATAGCTAGTAACTAGATGGCTTCTTCTCTCTCTTGGATCTTCAATGCAAAGTTCTCCATGATCTTCATGGAGATCTATCCGATGTAATCTTGTTTTGCGATGTGTTTGTCGAGATCCGATGAATTGTGGATTTATGATCAGATTATCTATGAATCTTATTTGAGTTTCTTCTGATCTCTCTTATGCATGATTTCATATCCTTGTAATTCTCTTCGAGTTGTGGGTTTTGTTTGGCCAACTAGATCTATGATTCTTGCAATGGGAGAAGTGCTTGGTTTTGGGTTCATACCGTGCGGTGACCTCACCCAGTGACAGAAGGGGTAGCGGGGCACGTATCGTGTTGTTGCCATCAAGGGTAAAAAGATGGGGTTTTCATCATTGGTTTGAGATTATCCCTCTACATCATGTCATCTTGCTTAAAGCGTTACTCTGTTCGTCATGAACTCAGTACACTAGATGCATGCTGGATAGCGGTCGATGTGTGGAGTAATAGTAGTAGATGCAGAAAGTATCGGTCTACTTGTCTCGGACGTGATGCCTATGTGCTAGATCATTGCCTTAGATATCGTCATGACTTTGCGCGGTTCTATCAATTGCTCGACAGTAATTTGTTCACCCACCGTAATACTTGCTATTTTGAGAGAAGCCTCTAGTGAACACTATGGCCCCCAGGGTCTACTCCACACCATATTTTCAGCCTTACACTTTTTATTTCGTTGCACTTTCCGCCTTCAGATCTCACTTTGCAAACAATCTTGAAGGGATTGACAACCCCTTTGAAGCGTTGGGTGCAAGCTTGTTTGTGTTTGCGCAGGTACTCTGGACTTGACGAGACCCTCCTTCTGGATCGATACCTTGGTTCTCAAACTGAGGGAAATACTTACTGCTCCTGTGCTGCATCACCCTTTCCTCTTCAAGGAAAAAACCAACGCAAGCCCAATCTTCGTCAATGTGTCAATATCTGGCGCTGTTGTTTGAGAAGTAGCACGCCCCAGGAAGAAGATTCCTGCCAAGGTGATGTGGTATGCTCCTATAATACCACTGTTGAAATGTTTGTTCCAAAACAAAGAGCATGCCGAATTGATGCGATGGCACAGAGAAGACCGTAAGAAAGACGTACGGGAAGTTGAGAGTACCCGTTGACGGGTCACAGTGGAAAAAATCAAGAGAAAGTGGCAGGACTTTGCAGCTAACGCAAGGAACATATGGTTTGGTCGAAGTGCAGATGGCATTAATCCTTTTGGGAGCAGAGCAACAATCATAACAGCTGGCGTGTGACTCTATGTATGTATAACCTTCGTCCTTGGTTGTGCATGAAGAGGAAGTACATTATGATGCGAGTGCTCATCCAAGGCCCTAACCAACTCAACAATGACATTGATGTGTACCTAAGGCCATTAGTTAAAGAACTCTTACAGCTGTGGAATGAAAATGGTGTACGTGCGTGGGATGAGCACGCAAATGAGGAATTTGACCTATATGTGTTGCTGTTTGTTAACATCAACGATTGGCATGCTCTCAGTAACCTTTCAGGACACACAAACAAGGGATACCGCGCATGCACACACTGTTTGGATGATAATTGTAAGAATAATGTTTACCTGGGACATCATCGATTTCTTCCGAGCAGGCATCCCATAAGAAAGAAAGGCAAGCATTTCAAAGGTGAGGCAGATCACCGGAAGAAGCCTCACCACCATACTGGTGATGATATACTTGATATGGTCAAGGATTTAAAAGGAATTTGACCTATATGTGTTGCTGTTTGTTAACATCAATGATTGGCATGCTCTCAGTAACCTTTCAGGACACACAAACAAGGGATACCGCACATGCACACACTGTTTGGATGATAATTGTAAGAATAATGTTTACCTGGGACATCATCGATTTCTTCCGAGCAGGCATCCCATAAGAAAGAAAGGCAAGCATTTCAAAGGTGAGGCAGATCACCGGAAGAAGCCTCACCACCATACTGGTGATGATATACTTGATATGGTCAAGGATTTAAAAGTAATCTTTGGAAAGGATCCTGGCGGACAATCTCTTCCGAATGACGCTGACGGACGCACACCCATGTGGAAGAAGAAATCTATATTTTGGGTCTTACCCTATTGGAAAGACCTAGAGGTCCGCTCTGTAATTGACGTGATGCACGTGACGAAGAGTCTTTGCATGAAACTGCTAGACTTCTTGGGCGTGTATGGGAAGACAAAAGATACACTAGAGGTACGGGAGGACGAGAAACATATGCACGGAAAAGACGACATACATTAGGGTTGTGCCAGCTACGCTCTTACCAAAGAAGAGAAGGAAATCTTCTTTGAATGCCCGCTCAGTATGAAGGTCCCGTCTGGCTTCTCATCGAATATAAAGGGAATAATAAATATGGCAAAGAGAAAGTTCCACAACCTAAAGTCTCATGATTGCCACATGATTATGACGCAACTGCTTCCGGTTGCATTGAGGGGCCTTCTGATGACCCACAAGTGTAGGGGATCTATCGTAGTCCTTTCTATAAGTAAGAGTGTCGGACCCAACGAGGAGCAGAAGGAACTGACAAGTGGTTTCCAGCAAGGTATTCTCTGCAGACACTGAAATTATCGATAACAGATGGTTGTGTGATAAGATACTTCGTAGAAAGTAGCAAGTAACAATAGTAACAGAGGTGCAGCAAAGTGGCCCAATCCCTTTTGTAGCAAGGTACAAGCCTGGACAAACTCTTATAGGAGGTAAAGCGCTCCCGAGGACACATAGGAATTTCTGTCAAGCTAGTTTTCATCATGTTCATATGATTCGCGTTCGCTACTTTGATAGTTTGATATGTGGGTGGACCGGTGCTTGGGTGCTGCCCTTACTTGGACAAACATCCCACTTATGATTAACCCCTCTCGCAAGCATCCGCAACTATGAAAGAATAATTAAGACGAAGTCTAACCATAGCATTAAACTAGTGGATCCAAATCAGCCCCTTACGAAGCAACGCATAAACTAGGGTTTAAGCTTCTGTCACTCTAGCAACCCATCATCTACTTGTTACTTCCCAGTGCCTTCCTCTAGGCCCAAATAATGGTGAAGTGTCATGTAGTCGACGTTCACATAACACCACTAGAGGAAAGACAACATACATCGCATCAAAATATCGAACGAATACCAAATTCACATGACTACTTATAACAAGACTTCTCCCATGTCCTCAGGAACAAAAGTGACTACTCACAAAGCATAATTATGTTCATGACCAGAGAGGTAATGAATAGAATTAAGGATCTGAACATATAATCTTCCACCGAGTAATCCAACTAGCATCAACTACAAAAAGTAATTAACACTACTAGCAACCTTACAAGTACCAATCGGAGTCGTGAGAAGGAGATTGGTTACAAGAGATGAACTAGGGTTTGGAGATGAGATGGTGCTGATGAAGATGTTGATGCTGATGAGTCCCCTCCGATGATAGGAGTGTTGGTGATGACGATGGCGACGATTTCCCCCTCCGAGAGGGAAGTTTCCCCGGCAGGACGGCCCTGCCGGAGCTCTAGATTGGTTCTGCTCAAGTTCCGCCTCGTGGCGGCAGCGATTCCTCCCGAAAGCCTCCTCTTGATTTTTTCTGGGATGATACCCTACTCATAGCAAAAGATGGGAGCCAGAGGGGCAACAGGGGGCCCACAAGCCACCTAGGCGCGACTAGGGGGTAGGTCGCGCCTGGGAGGCTTGTGGCCTCCTCGTGGCTCCCCTCTGGCACTTCTTCCGCCCATAATTTTTTACAAAATCCAAAATAATTCCTCGTTGATTTTCACGGCTTTTGGAGTTGCGCAGAATAGGTATCTCAAACTTGCTCCTTTTCAGACCAGAATTCCAGCTGCCGGCATTCTCTCTCCTCATGTAAACCTTATAAAATAAGAGAGAAAAGACATAAGTATTGTACCGTGAAGTGTAATAACAACCCATAAAGCGATAAATATCAACAAAAAGTATGATGCAAAATGGACGTATCAACTCCCCAAGCTTAGACCTCGCTTGTCCTCAAGCGGAAGCCGAGATCAATAAATATGCCCACATGTTTAGAGATAGACGTGTCGGTAAAACAAAATACAGACATGCATCCATCATGATCATAATTAGAACAACAATAACGTCATATAAACTCTTATGCTAAACTGACAATTCCTTCACAAAGTAAAGTATGGGTCAAGAACCTTATTGAGAATTAGCAATCAATAGCCTTTAGTCATTGAAGCAATTGCAATTTATCATAACATCGGAAAGAGTCAAATAAGAGCTTGTAAAGCAAATCCACATACTCAATCATCCTTTCGTCTTCTACAATTGCTACAACTCACGTGGTACTCATGAGATCAAAGTTTCAGTCGGACACAGAGAAAGATAGGGGCTCATAGTTTCGCCTCCCAACTACTTACCTCAAGGGTAATGTCAACAATAATAATTCATGAATACTTACTTCCAAGTTGTCATATGAATATAGATCTTTCCCTAGCACATGACGTTAGCCAAGATAAAGGCGAAATAAGGAATTGGTGTCGATCACCATGACTCTTTTAAGGACAAAAAGTAAAGGTACAAGATAGGCCCTTCGCAGAGGGAAGCAGAGGTTGTCATGCGCTTTTGAGGTTTGGATGTGTGACCTCTTAGTGCGAAGGAACGTCACTTTATATTGCCTCCTATGATAAAGAACTTTATTATGCAGTGTGTCGCTTTTATGTCTTCCTCATCACAGGTTCGTACAAAGCTTATTTTCCACACACCAATAGATCATACATATTTAGGGAGCAATTTTTATTGCTTGCACCGATGACAACTTACTTGAGGGATCTTCTTCAATCCACAGGTAGGTGATACGTCTCAAACATATCTATAATTTTTGATGGTTTCATGCTATTATCTTGTCATCCTTGGATGTTTTATATACCTTTTATATCTTTTTTGGGACTAACTTATTAATTCAGTCCCAAGTGCGAGTTCCTGTTTTTTCTGTGTCTTTGGCTCTTTTCAGATCTGATTTTGGAACGGAGTCCAAACGGAATAAAATCCCCAAATTAATTTTTTCCCGAAGAAGAAGATCAGGGGGCTTGAGGGCCAAGCCAGGAGGGCTACAGGGGGCCCACAAGCCCCCTATCCGCCACCACGGGGGCGGCGGCCAGCAGGCTTGTGGCCTCCCTGGCACCCCCTGACCTAACTCCTTTGCCTATATATTCCCTAAAATACAGAAAAAAATCAAGGGATCCACGAAAATACTTTTCCGCCGCCGCAAGCTTCCATTTCCGCGAGATCTCATCTGGAGACCCTTCCCGGTGCCCTGCCGGAGGGGACTTTGGAGTTGGAGGGCTTCTACATCAACATCATCGCCCCTCCAATGACTCATGAGTAGTTCACTTCAGACCTACGGGTCCGTAGTTAGTAGCTAGATGACTTCTTCTCTCTCTTGGATCTTCAATACAAAGTTCTCCATGATCTTCATGGAGATCTATCCGATGTAATCCTCTTTGGAGGTGTGTTTGTCGAGATCCGATGAATTATGGATTTGTGATCACATTATCTATGATATATATATATGAGTCTTTGCTGATTTCTTATATGCATGATTTGATATCCTTGTAAGTCTCTCCGAGTCTTGGGTTTTTTTTGGCCAACTAGATCTATGATTCTTGCAATGGGAGAAGTGCTTGGTTTTGGGTTCTTACCGTGTGGTGACCTTTCCCAGTGATAGTAGGCGCAGCAAGGCACACATGGTGTAGTTTCCATCAAGGGTAACAAGGTGGGCTCTGTCGTCGATATGAGATTGTCCATCTACATCATGTCATCTTGCTTAAGGCGTTACTCTGTTCTTTTGGACTTAATACACTAGATGCATGCTGGATAGCGGTCGACGTGTGGAGTAATAGTAGTAGATGCAGAAAGTATCGGTCTACTTGTTTTGAATGTGATGCCTATAGATATAATCATTGCCATAGATGACGTCACGACTTTGCGCGGTTCCATCAATTGCTCGATAGTAATTTGTTCACCCACCGTCTACTTGCTTTCATGAGAGAAGCCACTAGTAAACACTACGGCCCCCGGGTCTATTCACACCTATCGTTTCCACTTTTGCTTTTACTTTGCTTTGTTACTTTGTTGCTTTCAGCTCTCACTTGGCGAACAATCTATAAGGGATTTACAACCCCTTCATAGCGTTGGGAGCAAGCTTTTTGTGTTTGTGCAGGCACTTGAGATACTCCTTCACTGGATCGATACCTTGGTTCTCAAAACTGAGGGAAATACTTACCACTGCTGTGCTACATCACCCTTTCCGCTTCGAGGGAACACCAACACAAGGCTCCAAGGCCGCGGGGAATTCCTTTGCATATTTGCCTAGGAAGTCCCTAAAGGCGTAGCCGTAGCAGAAGGATTCCTGGTGCCATTGCTGAGGAGAATCAAGACGTCTCCTGTCAGCACATATTTCTGGCGCCGTTGGAAGGTCTTTTGTTGCAGTAGCAGAAGTATTTCTGGCGCCGTTGCCGGGGAAGGAGAGATCTATCCAAGTAGGTCTCACAAACTCATCTCCTGCATTTACTTTTTTGCCAGTTTCCTCTCGTTTTCCTCTCCCCCACTTCACGTTTGCCGTTTTCATTTGCCTTTCTCCTTTGCCTTTTTCGTTCGCCCTTTTCTCTCGCTTGCTTTCTGTTTGCTTGTGTGCTTTGTGCCTTCATTATGCTTGCATCTTCGTTTGCTGAAAATCTATTGATATGGATCCTCATCCACTAGCTAATCTCTTTAAGAGACCCACTTATGTGGAACGAATTGCTAGTGAGTAGAGTGCACTTGACTATCTTTGTGGAGTTTTGCTTGAGATGCGTGAATCTGAAAATTGTGAGGAAGAAATTTATGAAGAGATTCACGAGGGCTCCTTGGATGAAAAGCATGATTGCAATGGTTTCACTATAAATTCTATTAGTGACAATCAAGCTAAAAATATGTACAACCCTAAGCTTGGGGATGCTAGTTTTGCTATGTCCACTACTTGTTGCAATAATCATGATTGGGATGATGATCTTTCTTACGATCTTGAAAATTTGTTCAGACCTCATGATGAATATGATAATTGCCACAATATTGAAAGTGGGATTGAAGAAGTCATGACTTTAGTTTATGATAATCCCACTATTTTTGAAGAGCGTCAACTTTGCATGCATGTGGATCATGAAAAGAATATCCTATGTGATAGTTACATTGTTGAATTCGAATATGATCCCACATGTAATTGCTACGAGAGAGGAAAATATTTTGGTAGAAACTTTCATGTTACCAAATTACCTCTCGTTATGTGGAGATTGCTATTGTCTCTTTCTTCTTCCTTGCATATGGCAACTATTGGTTGTCTTGACAATCTGTTTTCCTATAAAATGCCTATGCATAGAAAGTATGTTAGACTTAGATGTGATTTTCACATGCTTTATGATGCTCTCGTTGTGCTTCAATTCTTGTCTTTCGTGTGAGCATCATTGATTTATCAATGCCTAGCTAAGGGCGTTAAACAATAGCGCTTGTTGGGAGGCAACCCAACGAATCTATCATTTTTATTTCTTTTTTGTGTTTTCCACACTTTAATAATTCTGTTATGATTGTGTTTTTTGTGTTTGTTTTTGCGTTTGTGCCAAGAAAAACCGTTATGATTAGTCTTGGGGATGATCATTTTGCCATGCTGGAAAAGACAGAAACTTTCTGCTCACAAAAAGAATTTTCATTTTTTTCTATAAGAGATTTTGAGTTGATTCTTTTTGCTGCTGATTGCTACGCAAATTCTCCAGACTGTCGTAATTTGTCAGAATTTTTGAAGTACCAGAAGTATACGAAATATACATATTGCTACAGACTGATATGCTGTTAACAGATTCTGTTTTTTGTTGTGTTGGTTGCTTATTTTGATGAAACTATGGATAGTATCGGGGGGGGGGGGTATTAGCCATGGAAGATTGAAAATCCAGTAACCCAACATCACCATAAGTAGAATTTAAGTTTTCTAAGTACCTAAGGAAGTGCTGGTTTGCTTTCTCATACTAATGTTATCACGAGTTTCTGTTTAAGTTTCGTGTTGTGAAGTTTTCAGGTTTTGGATGAAGTTCTTATGGACAAAGAGATAAAGAGTGGCAAGAGCTCAAGCTTGGAGATTCCCAAGGCACCCCAAGAGATTCAAGGATGCCGTAAAAGCCTAAGCTTGGGGATGCCCCGGGAAGGCATCCCCTCTCTCGTCTTCAATCAATCGGTAACGTTACTTCGGGCTATATTTTTATTCACCACATGTTATGTGTTTTTGCTTGGAGCGTCTTGTATCGTAGGAGTCTTTTATTTTTGTTGTGTCACAATCATACTTGCTGCACACCTAGAGAGAGAGACATGCACTCACCGTGAATTTGTCGAGCTTCACTTATATCTTTTGGTAGACAATTCAGTTCACATGTGCTTCCCTTATATCTTTTTGAGATAGATACTTTTGCTCTATGTGCTTCACTTATATCTTTTAAAGCACAGTGGTGCGTGGCTTGGTAGTTGATCTATGCTTTGAAAGTAGTCTCAAAAGGGGTAGTTATCCAAAGGGATACGAAAACTTCTACCTTCATGTGCATTCAATAGTTAGAGAAGTTTGATTCATCTCAATTAGTTTTGAGTTGTGGTTTTGCTAATATTGAAGTCATGCTAGTAAGGTGTTGTGGATCTAGAAATACTTGTGTTGAAGTTAGTGATTCCCGTAGCATGCACGTATGGTGAACCGCTATGTGATGAAGTCTGAGCATGATTAGTCTTTTGATTGTCATCCTTTGCGTGGCGGTCGGGATCGCGCGATGGTTTATACCTACCAACCCTTCCCCTAGGAGTATGCGTTAAAAGCTTTGTTTCGATTACTAATAAAACTTTTGCAACAAGTATATGAGTTCTTCATGACTAATGTTGAGCCCATGGTTTATATGCACTTTCACCTTCCACCATCACTATCTTCTTAGTGCCGTGCCACTTTTGCCAGTGCACAAAACCCACCATTAGGCTCCCTCAAAACAGCCACCATACCTACCTACTATGGCTTTTTCAAAGTCATTCTGAGATATATTGCCATGCAACTACCACCATGACATGTGCCACCACGTCTACATTGCCATTGCATGATCGTAAGATAGCTAGCATGATGTTTCCATTAATGTCTATGCCACGCTAGATCATTGTCACCGTACACTACCGAAGGCATTCCATATAGAGTCATCGTTGCTCTAAGTTTTGAGTTGACAGTGTGATGATCATTATTGATGGAGCATTTTCCCATGTGAGGAAATAAAAGAGGCCAAAGAGCCCACCAAAAAAATGAGAGAAAAAGAGAGAAGGGACAATGCTACCACCTTTCCACACTTGTGCATATTAAGCACCATGATCTTCATGATTGAGAGTCTCTCGTTTTGTCACCACCATATAGCTAGTGGGAAATTTTCATTATATAACTTGGCTTGTATATTCCAATGATAGGCTTCCTCAAAATTGCCTTAGGTCTTCGTGAGCAAGCAAGTTGGATGCACACCCACTAGTTTCCTTTAAGAGCTTTCACATACTCTTAGCTCTAGTGCATCATTTGTATGGCAATCCCTACTCATTCACATTGATATCTATTGATGAGAATCTCCACAGCTCATTGATATGCCTAGTTAATGTGATCATCTTCTCCTTATTTTGTCTTGCAACCTCCACCACACTCCACACCACTTATAGTGCTAAAACCATGGCTCACGCTCATGTATTGCATGAGAGTTGAAAAGGTTTGAGAAAGTAAAGGTGTGAAACAATTATTTGGCCAATACCGGGGTTGTGCATGATTTAAATTCGTTGTGCAATGATGATAGAGCATAGCCAGACTATATGCTTTTGTAGGGATAACTTTCTTTTGGGCTTGTTATTTTCAAAGTTCATGATTACCTTGCTAGTTTGCTTGAATTATTATTGTCTCCACGTCAATAGCAAACTATTGTTTTGAATCTAATGGATCTGAACATTCACGTCACATAAGAGGAGTTACAAAGGACATATGCTAGGTAGCATGAGAGCATCAAAAATTCATTCTTGATCACTTCCCTACTCGAGGACGAGCAGGAGTTAAGCGTGCGGATGCTTGATACGTCTCAAACATATCTATAATTTTTGATGGTTTCATGCTGTTATCTTGTCATCCTTGGATGTTTTATATACCTTTTATATCTTTTTTGGGACTAACTTATTAATTCAGTGCCAAGTGCGAGTTCCTGTTTTTTCTGTGTTTTTGGCTCTTTTCAGATCTGATTTTGGAACGGAGTCCAAACGAAATAAAATCCCCGAATTAATTTTTTCCCGAACGGAAGAAGATCAGGGGGCTTGAGGGCCAAGCCAGGAGGGCTACAAGGGGCCCACAAGCCCCCTATCCGCCACCAGGGGGCGGCGGCAGGCTTGTGGCCTCCCTGGCGCCCCCTGACCTAACTCCTTCGCCTATATATTCCCTCAAATACAGAAAAAATCAAGGGATCCACGAAAATACTTTTCCGCCGTCGCAAGCTTCCGTTTCCACGAGATTTCATCTGGAGACCCTTCCCGGTGCCCTGCCGGAGGGGACTTTGGAGTTGGAGGGCTTGTACATCAACATCATCGCCCCTCCAATGACTCGTGAGTAGTTCACTTCAGACCTACGGGTCCGTAGCTAGTAGCTAGATGGCTTCTTCTCTCTCTTGGATCTTCAATACAAAGTTCTCCATGATCTTCATGGAGATCTATCTGATGTAATCCTCTTTGGCGGTGTGTTTGTCGAGATCCGATGAATTGTGGATTTGTGATCAGATTATCTATGATATATATTTGAGTCTTTGCTGATTTCTTATATGCATGATTTGATATCCTTGTAAGTCTCTCCGAGTCTTGGGTTTTGTTTGGCCAACTAGATCTATGATTCTTGCAATGGGAGAAGTGCTTGGTTTTGGGTTCTTACCGTGTGGTGACCTTTCCCAGTGACAGTAGGGGCAGCAAGGCACACATCATGTAGTTGCCATCAAGGGTAACAAGGTGGGCTCTGTCATAGATATGAGACTGTTCATCTATATCATGTCATCTTGCTTAAGGCATTACTCTGTTCTTTTCGACTTAATACACTAGATGCATGCTGGATAGCGGTCGACGTGTGGAGTAATAGTAGTAGATGCACAAAGTATCGGTCTACTTGTTTTGGACGTGATGCCTATAGATATAATCATTGCCATAGATGACGTCACGACTTTGTGCGGTTCTATCAATTGCTCGACAGTAATTTTTTCACCCACCGTCTACTTGCTTGCATGAGAGAAGCCACTAGTAAACACTACGGCCCCCGGGTCTATTCACACCTATCGTTTCCACTTAGTTGTCTTCCTTCGAAGGTGATGGTGTTGGAGTTGTCCTATCTTTTTATTCCAAGAGGGCCATTAATCTTTGATTTATACTTTGGAGCTCTGTTATATGTTTCTCCACCAAAACAACTTTGCGGGTGAGATAAGTATTACGAACACGAGTTATTTCACATAACCTCAAGAGTTCGATCAAGCATGGATGTAAAAGGTGGTGGTAGGGTTGAATAAAATCCTCTTCCTCAGCTTCTTCAGATTGCCCTTCGTCCGACGCCGGATTCTCCTCCTTAGTTTTGCCCTTAGTTTCTTCCAGCACCCCTTCCTTGGACTCCATGACCTCCATTCTTTTCAGATCAACATTTACTTCTTCATAGACTTGAGGGAAATCATTCTCCCTGACAGATTCCTGAGACGACATCCTTGCCCTAAATCTGCTGCTGAAACAGGCACGAAACGAAAACAGAGGATAATTGCGTGATACGAGGGTCAAACCATTCGGGAGAATATATAATTAATTTTTTCCTGACCAGAAGGAGTACTCCGCAAGAAAACGGAGTCCGGGAGGCACAAGAGGTGCTCACAAGCCCCACAGGCGCGACCAGGGGGGTAGGTCGCGCCTGGCAGGCTTGTCGCCTCCTCGTGCGCTTTCCGGACTACCTTAAATTTTTCTATTGTTCCAAAAATTCCAAAGCGGAGAAAAATTCCTACTGGAAAAGTTTTGGAGTCGGTTTACTTACCAAATCACATACCTCTTTGTTTTTGGAGTCTGAAACAGGCTGATAAATATCTCTTATGTACTCGTCTAGAGTTATGGTATTAATAATATTCCTCTCAACATTTATGGGAGTACCTAAGATATAATGCTTGATTCTTTGCCCATTTACCACTCTCGGAAAATTACCGTCCGTGTTGTTGATCTTGATGGCACCAGAACGATATACTTCCTCAACAATGTAAGGACCTTCCCATTTAGAGAGAAGCTTGCCTGCAAAAAATCTTAAACGAGAATTGTATAGCAAGACATAATCACCTACATTGAACTCACGTTTTTGTATCCTTTTATCATGCCACCTCTTAACTTTTTCTTTGAACAACTTGGCATTTTCATATGCCCGAGTTCTCCATTCATCAAGTGAGCTAATATCAAATAACCTCTTCTCACCAGCAAGTTTGAAATCAAAGTTGAGCTCTTTGATTGCCCAATAAGCCTTATGCTCTAGCTCAAGAGGTAAATGACATGCTTTACCGTAAACCATTTTGTACGGAGACATGCCCATGAGATTCTTATAAGCAGTTCTATAAGCCCACAATGCACCATCAAGCTTCTTAGACCAATTCTTTCGAACCTATTAACAGTCTTTTGCAGAATTAGTTTAATTTCTCTATTACTTAGCTCTACTTGACTAGTGGACTGAGGATGATAAGGAGATGCAATTCTATGGTTCACATCATACTTAGCAAGCGTTTTACGGAAAGCACTATGAATAAAATGTGAACCACCATCAGTCATTAGATATCTAGGGACTCCAAATCTAGGGAAAATAACTTCTTTGAGCATCCTAATAGAGGTGTTATGATCAACACTACTAGTTGGGATAGCTTCTATCCACTTAGTAACGTAATCAACAGCAACTAAAACATGAGTATACCCGTTAGACTTCGGAAAAGGTCCCATATAATCAAAACCCCAAACATCAAATGGTTCAATGACAAGTGAATAATTCATAGGCATTTCCTGACGTTTACTGATATTACCTATTCTTTGACATTCATCACAAGACAAGACAAACTTACGGGCATCCTTGAAGAGAGTAGGCCAATAGAAACCGGATTGCAATACCTTGTGTGCAGTTCTATCTCCCGCATGGTGTCCTCCGTAAGCCTCGGAGTGACACTTTTGTAGGACCCGTTCCTGTTCATGCTCAGGTACACAACGTCTAATAACACCATCTACTCCTTCTTTATAAAGGTGAGGATCATCCCAAAAGTAATGTCTCAAATCAAAGAAGGATTTCTTCCTTTGTTGGTATGTGAAACTAGGTGGTATATACTTGGCAACAATATAATTTGCATAATAAACATACCACGGTGTACTACGTGAAGCATTGATGACATTCAGCTGCTCATCAGGAAAGCTATCATCAATAGGTTGTGGGTCATCAAGAACATTCTCCAACCTAGACAAGTTATCTGCTACAGGGTTCTCAACACCCTTCCTATCAACAACATGAAAATCAAATTCTTGTAGCAGGAGAACCCACCTGATAAGTCTAAGTTTAGCATCTTTCTTTTCCAAGAGATACTTAATAGCAGCATGATCAGTGTGAATAGTAACTTTCGAATCAACAATATAGGATCTGAACTTTTCACATGCAAACACGACTGCCAAAAATTCCTTTTCAGTAGTAGCATAGTTTCTTTGGGCAGTGTCTAGAGTTTTACTAGCATAATGAATAACATTCAACTTCTTATCAACTCTTTGTCCTAGAACAACACCAACATCATCATCACTAGCATCACACATAATTTCAAAAGGTAAGTTCCAATTAGGTGGTTGAACAATAGGTGCAGTTATCAAGGCCTTCTTAAGTATTTCAAAGGCTTCCTCACAATCATCGTCAAAAACAAAAGGAATATCCTTTCACAAGAGATTGGTAAGCGGTCTAGAAATCTTAGAGAAGTCCTTAATGAACCTTCTATAGAAACCAGCATGACCAAGGAAACTTCTTATACCTTTGATATCTGTAGGGCATGGCATTTTCTCGATCGCATCAACTTTAGCCTTATCGACTTCAATACCTCTTTCAGAAATTTTATGTCCTAAGACGATGCCTTCATTAACCATAAAGTGGCACTTCTCCCAATTCAAGACAAGGTTGGTATCTTTACAGCTCTACAAAACTCGATCAAGGTTGCTGAGGCAATCATCAAAAGAAGACCCGTAAACGGAGAAGTCATCCATGAAAACCTCAACAATCTTTTCACAAAAGTCAGAGAATATAGCCATCATACATCTTTGAAAGGTAGCAGGTGCATTACATAATCCAAAAGGCATACACATGTAAGCAAAGGTACCGAAAGGGCAGGTGAAAGTGGTTTTCTCCTGATCAGATTGTGCAACAGGTATTTGGGAGAAACCAGAATAACCATCTAGAAAGCAGAAGTGTGTGTGTTTAGACAATATTTCCAGCATTTGGTCGATAAAAGGCAAAGTGTAATGATCTTTCCTAGTGGCTTTATTCAATTTCCTAAAATCAATCACCATCCTATAGCCAGTCATAATCCTCTGTGGGATCAATTCATCTTTATCATTAGGGACAACGGTAATACCTCCCTTCTTAGGGACGCAATGCACCGGACTTATCCAATCACTATGAGCAACAGGATAGATAATACCTGCTTCTAGGAGCTTTAGTATTTCTTTTCTTACTACCTCTTTCATCTTAGGATTTAATCTCCGTTGATGATCGGCCACTGGTTTGGAATCAGGATCGGTTTTAATTTTATGCTGGCATAGAGTGGGACTAATGCCCTTAAGATCATCAAGAGTATATCCAATAGCAGCACGGTGCTTCCTCAGAGTTTTAAATAACTTATTTTCTTCATGCTATGAAAGGCTAGCACTAATAATAACAGGATATATCTCTTTTTCATTGAGATAAGCATACTTAAGAGTATCAGGTAACTGTTTAAGCTCAAACACAAGATCACCCTTTGGCGGGGGTGGATCTCCAAGTAGGTCAACAGGAAAATTATTCTTAAGGATAGGATGTTGTTCAAAGATAACTCTATCTATCTCATTCCTTTCATCCATATGCATATCATTTTCATGCTCAAGCAAGTGAGGCTAGTGGAGTGGATGTACAACCCAGCCACCCGAGTTCAAGTCCCCACGGGCGCGAATTTGGGTTCTTATTATTTCAAAAAAAACTCGCTGTGGGGGGTTTCCCTTATAGTTTTCCTTCAAAAAAAAGTATTGCTCTAAAGGATCAGTAGGAGGCACAACAATAGAGGCTAGAGCAATAATTTCATCCATACTAGACAACTCTTTTTCATGAGGTTGTCTACCAAACTTGCAGAAATTGAACTCATGTGACACACCTTCAAAGCCAATAGTGACAGTTTTCTTCTCACAATCAATATGAGCATTGACAGTATTGAGGAAAGGTCTGCCAAATATGACGGGAAAAAAGCTATCTTGTGTGGTAGCAAGAACGAGAAAATCAGCAGGATACTTACTTTTACCACACAAGACTTCAACATCTCTAACAACTCTCAAAGGGCAGATAGTATCTCTATTGCTTCGTGAGGTGCAATATCATCTTTAATTTCATCATATAAATATTGAGGTATTGCACTAACACTATCACCCACGTCACATAAACCATGATAACAATGATCTCATATCTTAACAGAAACAACAGGCGTGCCAACAACATGCCTATGTTTGTCTCTAGCATGAGGTTTAGCAATTCTAGCAGCATCTTCACAGAAGTGAATATCATGGCCATCAACATTGTCGGACAGGAGATCTTTGATAATAGCAATGCTAGGTTCAACTCTAATTTTCTCAGGGGGTGTAGGTGTTCTAATATAGCCCCTATGTACCAATGTTGAAGATTTAGAATGATCCTTTATTCTAACAAGGAAAGGTGGTTTCTCAATGTAAGCACTAGGAACAATAGGATCATTATAAGCAATGACTTTCTCTTCAACTGGATTGGGTTTAACTACATTGACTTCTATGGGAGGATGATATTTAAACCACTTCTCTTTAGGGAGATTAATATGAGCAGCAAATGATTCACATAATGAAGCTACTATTTCAAAGTCAAGTCCATGTTTAGCGCTAAAATCACAAAAAGTATTTGTTTCAACAAATGATTTAACGCAATCGAACTTAAGATTCATACCTGACTCCTTACCTTCATCAAACTCCCAATCTTCAGTGTTGTGTCTAATTCTTTCCAATAAATTCCATTTGAAGTCAATATCTCTCTTCATTAAAGAACCGATACAAGAAGTGTCAAGCATGGTGCGATTATCATGAGAAAGCCGAGCATAAATTTCTGAATAATAATTTCTCTCGAGAGTTCATGGTTGGGGCATGAATATAACATTGACTTAAGCCTCCCCCAAGCTTGAGCAATACTTTCTCTATCACGAGGCCAAAAATTATAGATATAATTCCGATCACGATGTACCAAATGCATAGGATAAAACTTTTGATGAAATTCCAATTTCAATCGGTTGTAGTTCCACAATCCAGTATCATCACATAGCCTATACCATGTCAATGCTTTATCCCCCAAAGATAAGGGAAATACCTTCTTCTTGACCTCATCCTCGGGCAAACCTGCAAGCTTAAATAAACCACAAACCTTATCTACATAGATTAGATGCAAGTCGGGATGTGATGTTCCATCTCCTGTGAAAGGATTAGCCAACAGTTTCTCTAGCATACCCGAAGGAATTTCATAACAAATATTTTCAGTAGGTGCAGCAGGTTGAGGAGCAACTCCTTGTGCTTCCGTTCGAGGTGAAGATACCCCGAATAAGCTCCTCAAATGATTAGTTTCCATTGTGACAAGTGACAATAAATTTCAGCACACTATATAAATGTTTCCTTACCAAATTCCACTTACCAAAGGCGCTTCACTCCTTGGCAACGGCGCCAGAAAAGAGTCTTGATGACTCACAAGTGTAGGGGATCTATCATAGTCCTTTCGATAAGTAAGAGTGTCGAACCGAACGAGGAGCAGAAGGAACTGACAAGTGGTTTCCAGCAAGGTATTCTCTGCAGGCACTGAAGTTATCGGTAACAGATGGTTGTGTGATAAGATACTTCATAGCAAGTAGCAAGTAACAATAGTAACAAAGGTGCAGCAAAGTGGCCCAATCCCTTTTGATTCAAGGGACAAGCCTGGACAAACTCTTATAGGAGGTAAAGCGCTCCCGAGGACACATAGGAATTTCTGTCAAGCTAGTTTTCATCATGTTCATATGATTCGCGTTCGCTACTTTGATAGTTTGATATGTGGGTGGACCGGTGCTTGGGTGCTGCCCTTACTTGGACAAACATCCCACTTATGATTAACCCCTCTTGCAAGCATCCGCAACTACGAAATAAGAATTAAGACGAAGTCTAACCATAGCATTAAACTAGTGGACCCAAATCAGCCCCTTACGAAGCAACGCATAAACTAGGGTTTAAGCTTCTGTCACTCTAGCAACCCATCATCTACTTATTACTTCCCAATGCCTTCCTCTAGGCCCAAATAATGGTGAAGTGTTATGTAGTCGACTTTCGCATAACACCACTAGAGGAAAGACAACGTACATCTCATCAAAATATCGAACGAATACCAAATTCATATGACTACTTATAGCAAGACTTATCCCATGTCCTCAGGAACAAAAGTGACTACTCACAAAGCATAATTATGTTCATGACGAGAGAGGTAATGAATAGCATTAAGGATCTGAACATATAATCTTCCACCGAGTAATCCAACTAGCATCAACTTCAAAGAGTAATTAACACTACTAGCAACCTTACAAGTACCAATCAGAGTCGTGAGACGGAGATTGGTTACAAGAGATGAACTAGGGTTTGGATATGAGATGGTGCTGATGAAGATGTTGATGGTGATGAGCCCCCCTCCGATGAGAGGAGTGTTGGTGATGACGATGGCGACGATTTCCCCCTTTGGGAGGGAAGTTTTCCCGGCAGGACGACCCTGCTGGAGCTCTAGATTGGTTCTGCTCAAGTTCCGCCTCGTGGCAGCGGCGATTCCTCCCGAAAGCCTCCTCTTGATTTTTTTCTGGGACGAAACCCTCCTTATAGAAAAACATGGGAGCCAGAGGGGCAACAGGGGGCCCACAAGGCACCTAGGTGCGACCAGGGGGTAGGCCGCGCCTGACAGGCTTGTGGCCTCCTGGTGGCTCCCCTTTGTTACTTCTTCCACCCTGCATTTTTTTATAAAATCCAAAATAATTCCTCGTTGATTTTCACGGCTTTTGGAGTTGAGCAGAATAGGTATCTCAAACTTGCTCCTTTTTCAGACCAGAATTCCAGCTGCCGGCATTCTCCCTCTTCATGTAAACCTTATAAAATAAGAGAGAAAAGGCATAAGTATTGTACCTTAAAGTGTAATAACCGCCCATAAAGCGAGAAATATCAACATAAAAGCATGATGCAAAATGGACGCATCACCTTCTACCGGAAAACGTTCGACTAGCCATTGTGAAGCTATGTGCATTCCTCAATGCAATCTCTCAAAAGGTAATTGATCCAGAAATCATACCAAGGTTAGAGAATGATTAGGTGCAATATCTTGTCAGTTTCGAGTTGGTGTTCCCACCATCCTTCTTCAATATCATGACACATGTCCTAGTTCACCTAGCCGAAGAGATTGCCATTCTGGGTCCTGTATTTTTATACAATATGTTCCCTTTTGAGAGGTTCATGGGATTCTTAAAGAAATATGTTCAAAATTGTGCTAGGCTAGAAGGAAGCATCTCCAAGGGCCATGAAAATGAGGAGGTCATTGAGTTTTGTGTTGACTTTATTCCTCACCTTAAGGCGATTGGTCTTCGTGAATCGTGACATGAGGGCAGACTGCATGGAAAAGGCATGCTAGGACCGAAAGTAATAATATGTATGGACGCACATTCTCTCACTCAAGCACACTACAGAGTTCTATAAAATTCCTCCTTGGTGGCTCCTTATATCGAGGAACACAAGAATATTCTACGCTCCAAACACCCGGAGTAGTGTGACGACTGGATTACACGTGAACAATCGGGGACTTTCGCCGGTTGGTTGCACACACATCTCATGCATGACGATGCTGTTGAAGATGAGCTATACTTGATGTCCAAGTTACCATATTCGAATATATTTACTTTCAAAGAGTACGAGATAAATGGAAATACATTTTACACGATCGCGCAAGATGAAAAGAGCACCAACCAAAACAATGGTGTCCGTTTTGATGCAGCAAACACCAATAGGCCAAATGACACATATTATGGTAACATAGAGGAGATATGGGAACTTGACTATGGACGTGATTTGAAGGTCTCTTTGTTTCAGTGCAAATGGGTCAATTTGACAGGAGGCGGGGTAACGGAAGACCCGCAGTATTGTATGACAACAGTGGATCTCAACAATCTTGGATACGCAGGCGGTTACAAATATTACTGAAACTTCTCTACTCTTTAATTAGCAATATAATAATTTACCAAATAATGAAGTTTACAACTCAGAAACATATTTTATGGAATTTGTTTTGTTGGAACAAAATTCATACTATAAATATGCAAAAAAATATTTTATGGGACATGGTATACCGGATATTCTAGAGTTTCTCTAACACTAAGAATCGAGCTCAGATAATGTACGGGCTCAATCTCTCGATTGTCCTCACGGGAGGGTGTGTTTGTATTTGTTTATAAAGATGAATGTATGTGTATATGTATGAGCATCTATGTGTAATGTGTTAAAAAAAATTGAGAATGCATGTTGGAAATTTCCTGGAAGTGTAGATAAGTGAATTAGGTGTGCGCGTTGTTATGAGAAGGAGAAGATAAGAATGCATGTTGGTCTCCGCATTTACGGAAGTGGGTCAATAAGAATATGAGCAGTTGAACACGACAGGTCTTACTCAAACGGTAAAATTCTTTTATTGGCACTTCAACCTTGTGACGATCGACCAGGTTACCATTTGAATGAACCGATGAAGACATGTGACGACTTCACTTTATTCGGTCTCCCACTCATCTAGTCCCGGGGTCTCCACCGCCTTTACACACGGCTGAGCTTCTGCCTATATAAACCATCCAAAGAGCTCGGAGACAGACACAACATCCACGTCCACGCATCGCAGTACGTACGTACGGCACTCGCAAGTTCCAAGCACGTACAACACAGGAAAAACTTACGCGAGGCACACAATGGCAGCCGCTGTCCAGGTGTTGTCGACGGAGATGATCGTCCCGGCGGAAGCAACGCCGGGGGGCGCCGTCTGGCTGTCCAACCTGGACCTCGCCGCGCGCCGGGGCTACACGCCCACGGTCTACTTCTACCGGCCGAACGGCGAGCATGCAGGTTTCTTCACGGCCGAAGAAATGAAGGACAGCTTGGCCAGGACTCTGGTGGCGTTCTACCCGCTGGCTGGCCGCCTCGGACTGGACGACGCGGGGCGTGTCCAGATCGACTGCACCGGCGAGGGTGCCGTGTTCGTCACTGCGCGCTCGGATCACTACGCGCTCGAGGACCTGCTGAACGAGTTCGTGCCATGCGGCAAGATGCGTGGCCTGTTCGTGCCCCCGACGCCGGCGCCGAACCCGCCGTGCGTCCTGCTGCTGGCGCAGGTCACGTACCTGCGCTGCGGCGGTGTCGTGCTCGGCCTGGCGCTGCACCACTCCGTCGTGGACGCCCGGAGCGCGGCGCTCTTCGTGGAGACGTGGGCGAGCTTTTCCCGCGGAGCCACCAAGGAAGCCGCGCCCGTGCTGCCCTGCTTCGACCACAGGCTGCTCGCCGCGCGCCAGGAGCGCGCGGTGCTGTACGACCACCCGGAGTACAAGCCGGAGGCGGCCCCGATGCACGCGGCAACTGCCGCGTCCACCACGTACGCGAGCGCCCTGATCACGGTCAGCAAGCAGCAGGTGATGGCGCTGAGGGCGCGGTGCGCAGGGGCCTCCACGTTCCGCGCCGTGGTGGCGCTGGTGTGGCAGTGCGCGTGCCGCGCGCGGGAGCTGCCGCTGGACGCGGTGACGCGGCTCTACTCCATGATCGACATGCGCCCGCGTCTGGCGCCGCCGCTGCCGCAGGGGTACTTCGGGAACGCGGTGATCCGGACGTCGACCGTGGCCACCGTCGGGGAGGTGGTGTCTAACCCGGTGGGCTATGGCGCTCGGCGGGCGCGTGCGGCGACGAGCCAGGGGGACGACTATGCGCGGTCGCTGGTGGACTACCTGGATGGTGTAGACGTGATGAACCTGCCACGGAGCGGCATCTCCCACGCGCACCTGCGCGCCATCAGCTGGATGGGCATGTCGCTCTCCGACGCCGACTTCGGCTGGGGCGCGCCAGCGTTCATGGGGCCTGCGCTCATGTACTATAGCGGCTTCGTGTACGTGATGAACGCGCCCGGCAAGGAGGGCGCCCTCACGCTGGCGCTGTCGCTGGAGCCAGAGAGCATGCCGGAGTTCAGGAAGGTGTTCGCCGAAGAGCTGGCCCGGCTCGAGCTGTAATAGGCCGCTAATACTACGTAGTACGTACGTAGAGGCACGACCATCGACGAGGTTCGTTGCATGGATTTGTGTATAGTGGTTACATGTGTTATAAGCTGTTTTATTATTTTTCATAGAAGCTACTCACTCCGTTCCTAAATATAAGACTATTCAGATATTGCATTATGAACTACATACGAATGTACATAGACATATTTTAGAATATAGATTCACTCATTTTGCTTTGTATGTAGTCTTCTAGTGTAATTTCTAAAAGGTCTTATATTTTAAAACGGAGGGAGTATATGTAAGTTGATTGAATTTGCACTTTGGGTAAATTAATTTTATGGAAGGAGAAACGGTTTTAGCCAAAAGCTCGAGGAAGAAGAAACAAGGATGATCATCGGATCTCTTAATCCAACGGCTTAGAAAACTGACTTGCACAAAATAAATTTTCAGGTGATTTGAGTATATAGCCGGTCCCTATTAACATCAAAGAGCCAAACCAAACATGAGCACCTCATTGTTGGAGCTGTTCTAGCTAGGCCTTGTGGCAGTAAATCTAACCTCAACGCTGTGATGCAAACAGATTCAGATATTGAAGTCCTTTTGGGGACTAAAAACAATGCAAAAAAGAATGACTATTACAACAGAGGCGCGTTTTTTTTAAGTAATAAGCACGAGTGAATTAGGTTGGGGGGAGGGGGCGTGCCTCGTATATGGGCCTATAGTCATGCCATATACGATGCGAGGAAAGCAGGAAAGTTAGAGAAAAGGGATACCCCATTTCAATATACGAGAATGCTAACTTTCAGTCGATTGAAAGTTTGCAACAGATCCACATGATTTGGATGTTGTTCAATATATGATTAACTGAACTCGAATGCTAACTTTGTATGGTGAATTTGAATTATGTGGCACTCGAATGACTAGAGGGATGTCAATTTGACTGGGAGTTCCTAAGTAATATGATTAATTGAACTCATTATCATGAACATAGTCAAAATGTCTTTGCAAATTATGTTGTAGATGATTAGCTTGTGCTGTAGCTCCCCTGTTTTTGATATGTTCCTAGAGAAAGCCAAGTTGAAAGATGATAGTAGCAATTATGCGAATTGGGTCCGTAAACTGAGGATTGTCCTCATTGCTACAGGAAAGGCTTATGTCCTTAATGCATCGCTAGGTGTACGACCCTCCCCCTCCCCCCCCAACATCATCTATGGATTACTACATAATAATTCAGCGCGTCATGCTTTATGACTTAGAATTGAGGCGCCCAAGATGTTTTGAACGTCACGGAACATATGAGATGTTCCCAGAGCTGAAATTAGGATTTCATGCTCGTGCCTGTGTTGAGAGGTATGAGACCTCCGACAAGATTCTTTGCCTGCAAAGTAAGGGAGAAAAGATCAATCGTTGAGCATGTGCTTAGATTGTCTGGGTGCTACAATCGCTTGAATCAAGTGGGAGTTGATTTTCCTGATAAGATAATGATTGAGATAGTTCTTCAAAGTCACTGCCATCAAGCTACTAAGCTTCGCGATGAACTATAACATATCAGGGACATATATGATGATCCCTGAGCTATTCGCGATGTTTGACACCACGAAGGCACAAATCAAGCAGGAGCATCAAGTGTTGATGGTTAGTAAAACCACTAGTTTCAAGAAGGGTATAGGGAATGAAGGGAAACTTCAAGAATGATAAGTCAGTTGTCACTTCAATGAAGAAACCCAAGGTTGAACCCAAACCCAAGACTAAGTGCTTCTATGATGAGGGGAATGATCATTGAGGCGGAACTACCCTAGACACTTGGTAAATAGGAAGGCTCACAAGGTCAACAAAAGTATATTGGATATACGTGTTATTGATATGTACTTTACTAGTACTCCTAGTAGCACATGGGTATTAGATACCGGTTCAGTTGCTAAATGTTAGTAACTCGAAATAAAACCTACGGAATAAACGAAGACTAGCTAAAGGCGAGGTGACGATGTGTGTTCACTAGTAGAAAACAGGGCATTGAGCCAACAACATTTGACCCGGATTGGATATAAACCGGTTCTAAAGGGTCTGTCCGCTGGGCCCCTCCCTGCAGCAAATGGCCGGAAGGCCTTTAGGACCGGTTTGTAACACAAACCGGTCCTAAAGGTTTTTGGACCGTTTGCTGCAGGGAGGGGGGCCCAGTGGACAGACCCTTTAGAACCGGTTTGTATCACAAACCGGTTCTAAAGGTTTTCTCATTTTTGCAGCAACTGCAGGGCCCCGCTGTCAGACCCTTTAGAACCGGTTTTTGACACAAACCGGTCCTAAAGCCCTCCTCTCCTTCCTCCCTGAGCACCCTATATTCCACCCCTTTTTTCTAGCTCGAGCTCAACTCCATTTTTGCTCTCTCCTTCCTCTTGGGAGCTCTAATCCATCCTCATTTTTCTCCACCATTTGTCAAGATTGTTGGCACCCATCGGTCCTACGGTTAGCATCAACATTTCCTCTTCCAGCATTGCAAGTTTTGCTCGTTTTCTTGCTCATTTCATTTTTGTTGTGCTAGCTAGGTGTTTGATGAAATGCCTAAGCTAGAGAGAGTTCATCATTTGTTATGTATACATATGCAATTTGAGCTCAAATTTAATTATGATTTGTGGTTTTTTTTAGTGTCGCACGCCTTGTCCCCTTCCTCACCGCCGTCGATCGCCCCGTCACCGACACAACCTTGGTAAGCCTATTGTTTTTATTTACCAAAACAATTTTTGATTTGTATGATTTACATATTTACTTGTATATAATTTTCTTATTGTGTAAGATTTTTTTTATATGTATAGCGCCATGGTTTTGATATCCGTCCCCGTTGGCCCTCGTCCAGTCTATGATTCGGATGTGGTATATTATCTTTTATAACTACATATTTTCATTTCCTGATTATATGACAATTAATTACGCCGACCAACTTGACATAGATATTTTTATCTAGGAGGTAGTGGAACCGGAAATGCCAATCGACCCTATTGGTGAGAAGTTACACTCAGTTGAACAAGAAAATGTTGCCCTGAAAGAAAGATTGAAAAAAATTGAAGAAAGGTTGGAAAAAACTGAAAGAGAGAAGATGACCTTGGAAAAGGTTCTTGCCGGTGTCGTCGATGGTCACAAGAGCGAGATGGACGCAATGCGTCTGAAGATTAGAAAGATTAGAAAATATGCAATTAGTAAAGAGGCTTGGTATCATTATGCCGTTGGGTCAATTGTTACCTTTGTTGCGATTTGGATCGCATTTGTTGTTGTTTTTAAATGCATTAATTAGAGAGAGTTTTTATGGTTGGTTTCAGTGTGTGTTTTTATGAGAACTATATATGTATGGTCACTACGCTACTTTGGTTTTAACGTGTGATGAACTTTTTGTATTAATTAATTAATTTAGTCATGATTATTTAGCATAATGGTTTTTGATAAATTTATATAATGCAGATGAACCGGCAATGGATGTACAGTGATCGACGTCGTCCCGAATTCCTTAATGGCATGCATAGTTTTCTCAATGTGGCTGAGAAAAACAGGCAGAATGGATTTATTTTTTGTCCATGTAAAAAATGCCAGAATAAGAGGAATTTCCCTAACTCAAGAACCATACACACCCACCTGTTGCAAGAAGGCTTCATGCCCAGTTATTTTTGTTGGACCAAGCACGGAGAAAGAGGGGTTGTAATGGAAGACAATGAAGAAGAAGAGGATAATGATAACTATCCTATGTTCGGTGAACACGGTGATACTGAAATGGGGGAAGACGAGCCTGAACTTGAGGACATTGTTGATGAGTCTGATGATGATCTTCGTCAGGTCATTCGTGAAGAACAGATAAACTGCGGAAGTGAAAACGAGAGGTTGAAGTTGGAGTGCATGTTAGAAGATCACAAAAAATTGTTGTACCCAAATTGCGAAGATGGCCAGAAAAAGCTGGGCACCACCCTGGAATTGCTGCAATGGAAGGCAGAGAATGGAATATCTGACAAGGGATTTGAAAAGCTGCTGAAAATAATGAAGAAGTTGCTTCCAAGAGATAACGTGCTGCCCTGCAGTACGTACGAAGCAAAGAAGGTTGTCTGCCCTCTAGGATTGGAAGTGCATAAGATACATGCATGCATCAATGACTGCATCCTCTACCGCGGTCAGCACGAGAATTTAAATGCCTGCCCGGTATGCGGTGCATTTCGGTATAAGATCAGGCGAGATGACCCTGGTGATGTTGAGGGCGACGACCGCCCGAGGAAGAGGGTTCCTGCCAAGGTGATGTGGCATGCTCCTATAATACCACGGTTGAAACGTTTGTTCCGAAACAAAGAGCATGCCAAGTTGCTGCGATGGCACAAAGAAGACCGTAAGGAAGACGATATGCTGAGACAACCCGCTGATGGGTCGCAGTGGAGAAACATCGACGATAAGTACGAGGACTTTGCACGTGACCCAAGAAACTTAAGGTTTGGTCTAAGTACAGATGGCCTGAATCCGTTTGGGGAGCAGAGTAGCAGTCATAGCACCTGGCCCGTGACTCTATGTATCTATAACCTTCCTCCTTGGTTATGCATGAAGCGTAAGTTCATTATGATGCCAGTGCTTATCCCAGGCCCGTCGCAACCCGGCAACAACATTGATGTGTACCTGAGGCCACTGGTTGATGACCTTTTAGAGTTATGGGCTGACGAAGGTGTACGTGTGTGGGACGAGTACAAACATGAGGAATTTGACCTACGAGGGTTGCTGTTTGTAACCATCAATGATTGGCCCGCTCTTAGTAACATCTCAGGACAGTCAAACAAGGGATACAGCGCATGCACACACTGTTTAGGCGAGACTGAAAGTATACATATAGGCAAGAATGTGTACCCGGGGCATCGTCGATTTCTTCCAGACAGGCATCCCGTAAGAAAGAAAGGAAAGCATTTCAAAGGCGAGGCAGATACACGGAGGAAGCCAACCCTCCCTAAAGGTACTGATATATATGACATGGTCAAAGATATAAAAGTAATCTTTGGTAAGGGTCCTGGCGCACAATCTGTTCCGAATGACGCCGACAACCACGTAGCCATGTGGAAGAAGAAATCTATATTCTGGGAACTACCCTATTGGAAATTCCTAGAGGTTCGCTCTGCGATCGACGTGATGCACGTGACGAAAAATATTTGCGTGAACCTGCTAAACTTATTGGGCGTGCATGGGAAGAAGTCGAGAGATACACCAAAAGCACGGCTGCACCACAAACGTATGCACGAACTAGACGACCTGATGAATCGAGAGAATTTCAAAGGTCCTGCCAGCTACGCTCTTACCAAGGAAGAGAAGGAGATCTTTTTCCAAGTCCTGAGCAGTATCAAGGTCCCGTCTGGCTACTCGTCGAACATAAAAGGAATACTAAACCTGGAAGAGAAAAAGTTCCAAAACCTAAAGTCTCATGACTGCCACGTGATCATGACCCAGTTACTTCCGATTGCATTGAGGGGGCTTCTGCCAGAAAACGTGCGAGTACCCATTGTGAAGCTATGTGCATTCCTCAACGCAATTTCTCAGAAGTCAATCGATCCAGCAACTCTACCAAGTTTACAGAAGGACGTGGTCCAATGTCTTGTCAGCTTCGAGTTGGTGTTCCCACCAACCTTCTTCAATATTATGACGCACCTCATAGTTCACCTAGTCCAAGAGATTTCCGTTCTCGGTCCTGTATTCTTACACAGTATGTTCCCCTTTGAGAGGTTCATGGGAGTCTTGAAGAATTATGTTAAAAACCGTGCTAGGCCAGAAGGAAGCATGGTCAAGGGCTATGGAACAGAGGAGGTCATTGAGTTTTGTGTTGACTTTATTCCTGACCTGAACCCGATCGGTGTTCCTCAGTCGCGCCATGAGGGGAGACTGCGTGGAAAAGGCACGCTAGGAAAGAAATCAACAACATGTATGGACGAGCAATCTTTCACTCAAGCACACTACACAGTTCTAGTTAATTCCAGCTTGGCGGCTCCATATATCCAGGAACACAAGGATATTTTACGCTCGGAATACCCGGAGCAACCTGAAGATTTCATTGCTAAAGAACACGCGAAGACTTTCGGCGGTTGGTTGCAAAGACGTCTCATTAATGACAACATTGTTGAAGATGAGCTATACTTGTTGGCCAAGCAACCATCTTCGACTGTATTGACCTTTAAAGGGTACGAGATAAATGGTAACACATTTTACACAGCAGACCAAGATAAAAAGAGCACCAACCAAAACAGTGGCGTCCGGTTTGATGCAAAAGACGACAACGGGCAAAGAGTCACATACTATGGTTACATAGAGCAGATATGGGAACTTGACTACGGACCTTCCTTTAAGGTCCCTTTGTTCTGGTGCAAATGGTTCAACCCGTCAGGCGTGAAGGTAGACCCGAAGTACGGAATGACAACAGTGGATCAGAAGAATCTTGGGTACGGCAATGATCAATTCGTCCTAGCCAATGATGTGGCTCAGGTTTTCTATGTGAAGGACATGTCTAGCAGACCGAGAAAAAGAAAAGATAAGGAAGCGAATACATCAGACGATGAGCCAAGGCGCCACATAGTTCTTTCAGGAAAAAGAAACATCGTGGGAGTCGAGGACAAGATAGACATGTCAGAAGATTACAATAAATTTGATGAAATTCCTCCCTTCAAAGTCAAAGATGATCCAAGCATCCCGTTAAATGATGAAGATAGTCCATGGTTACGGCGCAATCAGAAGAAAGGCAAGAAGAAAAATATATAGGGGGTGTTGTTGGTGATGTGTAATAATGTATTAAACCTTTTATGTAATTGTGTTGACCATTTTGATAAATATTAAAAATTTGACCAGTTTCCACTAAATTTGATCATTTTGATAAATATCATTTTTTATTTTTTAAGTGTAAAAATGACATTTTGACAATTTGTAAATAAATGTAAAAAAAAAGAAAAGGAAAACAAAAAAATAAAATAAAAGAAGAAACAGAAAAAAGAAAA
The DNA here is from genome assembly GCF_904849725.1 of Hordeum vulgare subsp. vulgare. Taxonomy (NCBI): domain Eukaryota; kingdom Viridiplantae; phylum Streptophyta; class Magnoliopsida; order Poales; family Poaceae; genus Hordeum; species Hordeum vulgare. The sequence continues at coordinate 60,847,069 of NC_058524.1, forward strand.
AGGAAACAAAAAGAAAAAGAAAATAGGAAACAGAAAAAGGAAAAAAGAAAAATAAAAAAAGAAACAGGAAAAAGAAAAAGGAAACAAAAATAAAAAGAAAACAGGAAACAGAAAAAAGAAAAAAGAAAAATAAAAGAAGAAACAGGAAAAAGAAAAAGGAAACAAAAAAAAAGAAAACAGGAAACAGAAAAAAGGAAAAAAGAAAAAGGAAAAAAACCTTTAGGACCGGTCTGTAACAACAACCAGTCCTAAAGGTGACCTTTAGGACCGGTCTGTAACAACAACCGGTCCTAAAGGTGGGTTCTGTTCGCGCCCGAATTTGGACCCTTTAGCACCGGTCTGTGTTAGCAACCGGTGCTAAAGGGTCTTTAGCACCGGTTGCTAACACAGACCGGTGCTAAAGGTCCTATACCTCTCCGGGGTCGCCAAGTTCTCGCCTTCCCGCGCGTGCCTTCTCTCCTTCTCTCGCCTCCTCGCCGCCTCGATCTCTCCTCGCCGCCTCGCCGCGCCGTCGCCGCCTCGCCGCGCCGCCGCCTCCTCGCGCCGCCGCCGCCTCCTCGCGCCGCCGCCTCCTCGCGCGCCGCCGCCTCCTCGCCGCGCCGGCCGCCTCCTCGCGCCGCGGCCTCCTCGCGCTGCCTCGCCGGCCGACGATCCTCGCCGCCTCCTCGCCGCGCCGTCGCCTCCTCGCCGCGCCGGCCGCCGCCTCCTCGCCGATCCTCGCCGCCTCCTCGAGCGCGGCCTCCTCGCGCCACCTCCTCGCCGATCCTCGCGCCGCCTCCTCGCCGCAACGTCGCCTCCTCGCCGCCTCTTCGCCGCGCCGTCGTCAAAGGTATATCCATGCATATTTTCGTATATTCACGTAAGGACATCCTATAAAAAAAGTTACGTGAAGCCGCCTTCATCATATTCCGACGATTCCGTAAAACCCTAAACCGACGATTCCGACGATTCCGATGATTCATAGTTTACCCTAAACCGACGATTCCGACGATTCCGTAAAACCCTAAACCGACAATTCCGACGATTCCGACGATTCATAGTTTACCCTAAACCGACGATTCCGACGATTCCGTAAAACCCTAAACCGACGATTCCGACGATTCATAGTTTACCCTAAACCGACGATTCCGACGATTCCGTAAAACCCTAAACCGACGATTCCGACGATTCCGACGATTCATAGTTTACCCTAAACCGACGATTCCGTAAAACCCTAAACCGACGATTCCGACGATTTCGTAAAACTTTCCGACGATTACAATTCCGTAAAACTTTCCTACGATTCCGACGATTCCATAACTGCGGGGAAAGTTTCCGACGATTCCGACGATTCCGTAAAGCTTTCCGACGATTACAATTCTGTAAAACTTTCCTACGATTCCGACGATTAATTCCATAACTGCGGGGAAAGTTTCCGACGATTCCGACGATTCCGTAAAACTTTCCGATGATTCCGTAAAACTTTGCGATGATTACGACTCCGACGATTCCGTAAAACTTTTCCGTAAACTTTCCGGTTCCGTAAAACTTTTCCGTAAATAATTTTGCTAAGTTAAATTCTTGTTACTAGCAGGTGTTGAGCTATGGATCCCCAAGAACCACATGATCAGCACGCCGATCAGCTCGCGGAAATGGGTGAGGCGGAGAAGGAAAGATACATGTGCCAGATGATTTTTGAAGATGCAACGGCCATATATCATGATGACGACGGTGGGCATGCGTTTAGCAATCAATTTTTGAACGACTCCGGTGACGGAGCTGAGAATATAGAAGATGTAGTAGATGAAGAAGTGCCCTCCGGAACAAACTCTGCCAATGTATATCTCAAGTCACTGTTGACGCAACAATTAATTTGTATTGCACTTACTAACGAATCATTATTTTCCCGTTTAGGTGCCCTCCGGAACACCTAGCGCAAGTACTGAGACAAAGTCGAAACGAGGCCCGGCCGCAAGGTTGAAAGATACTGCAAGGTACTCGATCGATAAAGTTGCTGCTGATGGCAAACCACTGGAACCCCCAGAAACTTATCGCAAATTTGTAAATCAGTGCGGAGTTGTTGTAAGAGACCTGGTCCCTATCAACTTAATAGAATGGAATAAGCCAAAGACCGGCGCCAACGTTGGAGCTACTTATGTCGATGACAGATTGAAAAGAGTGCTTTGCGACACGGTCTGGCTAAATTTCAGCGTAGCGGAAGATAAGAAGTAGAAAGTCGAGGAGTGGGCTTTGAAGAAGATGGCCACACAATTCCAGAGGTGGAAGAAAGACTTGTGGAAGAAATATAAGGACGAAGATCCAGTTTTCACTGGGCACCTAGTGAAGATAAGAGACGCTTGGCCTGATTTTAAGGCGTACAAGAAATCGGGTGTCTTTACATCCCGATCAGCGACAAATACGGAGAATGCGAAGAAGAAGAAATATCACCATATTTTGGGGTCAGGTGGCTACATGACTGCCCTGCCTAGGTGGCGACGCTATGAAGATGCGCTTCTGAAAAGAAATATCATTCCACAGACACATGACTGGCCCGATAGGTCCAAGTTCTGGTTGTTCGCGCATGGGGCAACGTTGGACGCTGAGACTGGGATGATTGTTGCGGAGGGACCATGGTCGGAAAAAATAAGACAAGTCGTATCAGATCTAGAGAAGGCAATAGAAGCTGTTCGAAAAGGAACTTTTGTTCCCGATAGAGAGAACGACGAGTTGACGAAGGCACTCGGGAACCCCGAAAAGTGGGGACGAACACGAGGCTTTGGAGCCACTACCCCGTGGAACCAAGGGTTTCCGGCGGACCTTGGCACTTACAGAAGCCGTGGTAGAAGCAAGAGGAAGGCGCTGGAACGGATAGCGACATTAGAAGAAAAGGTGTCGTTTCTCTTGAAGAAAGGGGGACACCCTGTACCTGACACTGAAGAGGAGGAAGAAGATCCTGCACCTGACGCTGATAGGCAGCAATTAGAAGACGATCCTTTAGCAGATGCCGTCCCATCTCAGCACAGAAGCAGCGTGGGTTCCACGCAGCTGCAGCTAGAAGACGGTCCTGCAGTCGAACCGTCGGCGCCTCACTACCCCGTGGATGATGTCACGGAGAAGACAAACTGTGAGATACATATGCCAATGGGGAACATATCCTTCATGGTGGCGTCAGGCTATGCTTTACCGAATCAACCTGGAGCAACCTACCATGGTGGTCAGATTCCAGCATCCCATGCTCGTGTCGGGTTGTCAACAATTACGCCGGGATGCCAGTCAATTGAGCTTGATATTCCTGCAGGTGAAGGTGAGAAGACACTGGGAGAAATGGAGCTTGGTATCATCTTGTGGAAGAAGAAACACATCATGTTTCCTAACGCGGCGCCAAGGCCACCGACTCCTCCAGGTACAATTATGCACCACCTCCAACAATTACTGAATGTTGCACCACATGTAAGCCTATTTTTAATAGTTTTTTCACTTTCGTACAGAGAATGCACGACCTCCAAGTCCACCCCCCAACGCACCTCCAAGTCCACCCCCAACGCACCTCCAAGTCCACCCCACAACGAAGATAGGGAGCCCGAGGCCGAGTGTCCATCGCCCGTGCACTCCAGTGAGCCGACGGATGCACGCACTACGGGTACGGCAAAGCGGAAGCTGCAGTTCAGAAGAAACGGGAGTCCTCCCAAGAAGAGAGAAAGGAAACCCAATAAAGTCAAGACTCCCCCGAAGTTACGAGGCCTGATGACTCCGGAGGAACTAGACGAGGCCGTGAAAGCCAAAAACAAAGCATGGTTCGCACGGTTTCCCCTGAAGCCCCCTCCAGACATCTGGAAGGAAACTCTGAAGAACGTACCAAAGTGGAAAATTGAGCGCACCATCGACAACTTATATTATCCTGAACCGCCGCCACCGCCGCCCCTTTCAGACTATGAACGGTTCATTGAAAAGATGCACACCGCATAGATGAAGCAGGCGGAGCAGATGAAGCAGGCGGAGCAGACGAAATGCGGGAAACAAGTTCCCCAGCTCGGACAACAAGAAGCACAGTCAATTGCCCCGCTCAAGGTGTTATCTGACCAGGCTTCAGTGTCCGGTCCACGCATGGGCGACGTAGGTTACGCTATTGCTGATGTGGTATATAAATATAAGCCCGAGCAGCCTCTGGTCGAAAATCCTAGTGCTCTAACAACCCAACTATGGAATTTACATGGTTGGTACTTGGAGGCCGCAAGGCAAAAGAGAGACTGTATCATGGCGGCAGTTCAGGATCAACACTACTTCAGAGAGTACGGTGTGGAGATTGGGTTCGATGATTTTTTCCAGATGTACAATCAACGTGCCCTCGACAAAGCTATCGTCAGCTGCTACTGTTTGTAAGTGATTTATTTGTGTAATTTAACTATTTAGTTAAGCTCGCGTTCATTGCCCGTATAATTATCACTCACGAGACATTCTTTTTGTACGCTACTATGCAGAATGAAGATTCGTGAATGCAGGCTGGCAGGAATCTGGGACTTTGGGTTCATTGACCCGTATTCGTTTCATCAAGAGACAATAGAAAAGTTCAACAAGGATACACCGGATAATTTGCTAAGGTTTTTGAAGCGACAAAGTACCAAAAAAGAAATACTTTGGCCCTACGCATTCAAGTGAGTGTTACTGTCTTGTACACATTCCATTTTGCTTACCTGATGTTAAGTGTAATTGATGAGTATGCATGACTGCGTGTGTACACGTGCGCAGGTCCCACTTCATATTGTTCATCATTAGAATCGATCAAGGAGTGGTTGAAGTCTGGGACCCGTTAACCTGGGACGCTGACAAATGGAAGAGCGCACGTCAGATGCTTCAAAGGTATATATATATCGGCCTCTTTCGTTCATCGGCCTCTTTTTCGTTCATTTCCTGATATCAAGTAAGTAATAATTAACTCTTGTATTCATTTTTCTTTGTCGGCCAGGGTTTGGCAAATGTTCATCAAGGAAGAACCCGGTACATGGGCAGACAAGCTCCACTTTCAGATTAACAAAGTAAGTAGTTCTACGTACCCTGGTTTCAATACCATTACCATTCTCTTGATTATTATTAATTTGACTGAATTATGTTCTCATATATAGGGCGTCCCGCAACAACCACAGGGCACTGATTATTGTGGATACTACGTTTGCGAGTACATTCACAGGATTATCAATGAGAAATCCCGTACTTCCAGAAATCTAGAGGTACGTAACCGGATCTTCATAACTTTATTTATGTTGCCATCAATTATGTTAGTTTTGTTCATAACTTAATTGTTTTCATCTACTTCTTTTAAAGCTGCAACGAAAGCGGGCGATGCTAAGACCAATCCAACGTTGCAAGGCAGTTGCAGAGGAATTGGCAGGATTTCTCCTCACGCAAGTCATAGATGAAGGCGGAGAATGTTTCCATCCTATGAACCAATAGCCAGCTCCCTTCTCTATGCAAGTATAGAGCTATATATAGGAAACGAACTTCAAATTATGTAATGATAATCGGTCCAGTACTTCGTGTTACATGTATATATGTACTTTTATTTGGTGCATCAACATTTAACCGCAAACACGGAATCGGAGAAACACTTAACCGCAAACACGGAATCGGTGTTTCCGGATACGTGTTTCCGATTACGTGTTCGTAAAAAACGGAACACGGACACACGGAATCGGAAACACGGAATCGGAAAGACGTAAACGGAAATACGGAACCGGAAACACGTAAACGAAAACCCTGAAAATATGGAACACGGAAACACCGAAATACGGAATCGGAAACCCTGAAAAGAAAAGGAAAAAAAAAGAAAAAAAAAGCATTAGGACCGGTTGGTGTTACCAACCGGTCCTAAAGGTCCTCCGCCTGCGCGCACTTTTCGGCGCCCACGTGGAGGCCTTTAGCACCGGTTTGTAAGAGACCGGTGCTAAAGTGGGGGGCCTTTAGTCCCGGATACGTAGCACCGGATGTGTATCCGGGTCCAAAGGCCCTTACCAACCGGTTCTAATACCCCTTTCTCCACTAGTGGTTGGGAGTGTTTTCAAGGTTAATGTGATCACCATCGCACGCTCTCTCTACCTTTGGGATTAGTGTTAAACCTAAATATTGATTGGTGTTTGCGTTGAACATGAACATGATTGAATCATATTTATTGCAATAGAGTGATTCATTTAAAAAGAATAATGGTTACTCTGTTTACTTGAATAAAACCTTTAATGGTCATGCACCTAATATGAATGATTTATTGAATCTCAGTCGTAGTGGTACACATGTTTATAATATTGATGCCAAAAGATACAAAGTAGTAATGATAGTACCACTTACTTGTGGCACTGACGCTTGAGTCATATTGGTATGAAGCGCATGAAGAAGCTCTATGTTGATGGATCTTTGGACTCACTCTTTTTTGAATCATTTGAGACATGCGAACCATGCTTATTGGTGTAAACGCATGAAGAAAATCTATGCAGATGGATCTTTTGGACTCACTTGATTATGAATCACTTGAGAGATGCAAATCATGCCACATGGGCAAGATGAATGAAGCAGCGAGATGGAACAAGAAAGTGACTTATTGGAAAAAATAAATTTTGATGTGTGCAGTCCAATGAGTGCCGAGGCACGCATTGGATATTTTAGTGTAAGTTGCAGGATCTTGTATTACGGAACGAGTAAAGAGACTTGCCGGTAAACGAGATTGAAATAGGTATGCGGATACTGACGATCGAATCTCGGGCAAGTAACATACCGAAGGACAAAGGGAATGACATACGGGATTATATGAATCCCTGGCAGTGAGGTTCAAACGATAAGATGTTCGTAGAATATGTGGGATCCAATATGGGCATCCAGGTCCCGCTATTGGATATTGACCGAGGAGTCAGTCGGGTCATGTCTACATAGTTCTCGAACCCGCAGGGTCTGCACACTTAAGGTTCGACGTTGTTTTATGCGTATTTGAGTTATGTGGTTGGTTACCGAATGTTGTTCGGAGTCCCGCATGAGATCACGGACGTCACGAGGGTTTCCGGAATGGTTCGGAAACGAAGATTGATATATAGGATGACCTCATTTGATTACCGGAAGGTTTTTGGAGTTACCGGGAATGACGAATGGGTTCCGAGTGTTCACCAGGGGGGGGGGGGGGGGCAGCCCACCCCGGGGAAGCCCATAGGCCTTGGGGGTGGCGCACCAGCCCTTGGTGGGCTGGTGGGACAGCCCAAGAAGGCCCTATGCGCCATAGATAGTAAATCAAGAGAAAAGAAAAAAAGAGGTGGGAAGGGAGCGAAGGACTCCACCTTCTAATCCTAGTTGGACAAGGATTGGAGGAGGACTCCTCCTCCCCTTGGTGCGCAGCCCTTGGGGCTCCTTGAGCCTCAAGGCAAGCCTCCCCTCCGTCCTCCTATATATATGGAGCTATTAGGGCTGATTTGAGACAACTTTTCCAAGGCAGCCCGACCACATACCTCCACGGTTTTACCTCTAGATCGCGTTTCTGTGGAGCTCGGGCGGAGCCCTGCTGAGATTAGATCACCACCAACTTCCGGAGCGCCGTCATGCTGCCGGAGAACTCATCTACCTCTCCGACTCTCTTGCTTGATCAAGAAGGCCGAAATCATCGTCGAGCTGTACGTGTGCTGAACGAGGAGGTGCCGTCCGTTCGGCACTAGATCGTGGGACGAATCGCGGGACGGTTTGTGGGACGGTTCGCGGGGCGGTCGAGGGACGTGAGGACGTTCCACTACATCAACCGCGTTCACTAACGCTTCTGCTGTGCGATCTACAAGGGTACGTAGATTAGAAATCCCCTCTCGTAGATGGACATCACCATGATAGGTCTTCGGGCGCGTAGGAAATTTTTTGTTTCCCATGCGACGTTCCTCAACAGTGGCATCATGAGCTAGGTTCATGCGTAGATCTAATCTCAAGTAGAACAAAAAAGTTTTTGTGGGCGGTGATGTGCGTCTTGCTGCCCTCCTTAGTGTTTTCTTGATTCCGTAGTATTGTTGGATTGAAGCGGCTTGGACCGACATTACTCGTATGCTTATGAGAGACTGGTTTCATCGCTACGAGTAACTCCGTTGCTCAAAGATGACTGGCAAGTGTCGGTTTCTCCAACTTTAGTTGAATCGGATTTGACCGAGGAGGTCCTTGGATAAGGTTAAATAGCAATTCATATATCTCAGTTGTGGTGTTTGCGTAAGTAAGATGCGATCCTACTAGATACCCATGGTCACCACGTAAAACATGCAACAACAAATTAGAGGACGTCTAACTTGTTTTTGCAGGGTATGCTTGTGATGTGATATGGCCAATGATGTGATGTGATATATTGGATGTATGAGATGATCATGTTGTAATAGATAATATCGACTTGCACGATGATGGTACGACAACCGGCAGGAGCCATAGGGTTGTCTTTAAACTAACGTTTGTGCTTGCAGATGCGTTTACTATTTTGCTAGGATGTAGCTTTAGTAGTAATAGCATGAGTAGCACGACAACCCCGATGGCGACACGTTGATGGAGATCATGGTGTGGCGCCGGTGACAAGAAGATCGTGCCGATGCTTTGGTGATGGAGATCAAGGAGCACGTGATGATGGCCATATCATGTCACTTATGAATTGCATGTGATGTTAATCCTTTTATGCACCTTATTTTGCTTAGAACGACGGTAGCATTATGAGGTGATCTCTCACTAAAATTTCAAGACAAAATTGTGTTCTCCCCGACTGTGCACCGTTCCTACAGTTCGTCGTTTCGAGACACCACGTGATGATCGGTGTGATAGACTCAACGTTCACATACAACGGGTGCAAAACAGTTGCACACGCGGAACACTCGGGTTAAGCTTGACGAGCCTAGCATGTGCAGACATGGCCTCGGAACACATGAGACCGAAAGGTCGATCATGAATCATATAGTTGATATGATTAGCATAGGGATGCTTACCACTGAAACTATACTCAACTCACGTGATGATCGGACTTGAGCTAGTGTAAGCGGGTCATGAACCACTCAAATGACTAGAGAGATGTACTTTTTGAGTGGGAGTTTAGCAAGTAATTTGATTAAGTTAAACTCTAATTATCTTGAACATAGTCTAAGTCCACTTTGAATATATTTGTGTTGTAGATCATGGCTCACGCAATAGTCACCCTGAATTTTAATAAGTTCCTAGAGAAAGCTAAGTTGAAAGATGATGGAAGCAACTTTGTAGACTGGGCTCGTAATCTTAAGTTGATCCTACAAGCTGGGAAGAAGGATTATGTCCTTAATGCTGCCCTAGGAGATGAACCACCCGCTACGGCTGACCAAGATGTTAAGAACGCTTGGTTAACACGTAAGGAGGACTACTTAGTAGTTCAATGTTCAGTCTTGTCTGGCTTAGAGCCGGGACTTCAACGTCGCTTTGAGCGTCATGGAGCATATAAGATGTTCCAGGAGTTGAAGTTTATCTTTCAGAAGAACGCCCGGATCGAGAGGTATGAGACCTCCGATAAATTCTATGCTTGCAAGATGGAGGAGAATTCATCTATCAGTGAACATGTGCTCAAAATGTCTGGGTACTCAAACCGTCTAGCTGAGCTGGGGATTGAACTCCGCAAGAGGCTATCACTGACAGAATTCTTCAATCACTGCCACCAAGCTATAAGGGCTTTGTGTTGAACTACAACATGCAAGGGATGAACAAGTCACCCGACGAGTGGTTTGCGATGCTGAAAGTCGCAGAGTCTGAACTCCGTAAAGAGCATCAAGTGTTGATGGTGAATAAGACCACTAGTTTCAAGAGAAACGGCAAAGGGAAGAAGGGTAATTCAAAGAAGAGCGGCAAGCCTGTTGCCAATCCGACGAAGAAACCCAAACCTGAACCTAAGCCTGAAACAGAGTGCTACTATTGCAAGGGTATGGGTCACTGGAAGCGCAACTGCCCCAAGTATCTGGCTGATAAGAAGGCGGCCAAAGAAAAATCAGGTATATTTGATATACATGTTATTGATGTGTACTTAACCGGCTCTCGTAGTAGTGCCTGGGTATTCGATACCGGTTCCGCTGCTCATATTTGCAACTCGAAACAGGAACTACGGAATAGGCGAAGGCTGGCGAAAGATGAGGTGATGATGCACGTAGGAAATGGTTCCAAGGTTGATGCAATCGCCGTCGGCACAGTTTCACTTCAGTTACCATCAGGATTAGTTATGAACTTGAATAATTGTTATTTAGTGCCTGCGTTGAGCATGAACATTATATCTGGATCTTGTTTATTGCGAGACGGTTACTCTTTTAAGTCAGAGAATAATGGTTGTTCTATTTCTATGAGTAACATCTTTTATGGTCATGCACCCAATGTGAGAGGATTGTTCATATTGAATCTTGATAGTGATAATACACATATACATAACATTGAGACCAAAAGAGTTAGAGTTAACAATGATAGCGCCATGTTTTTGTGGCACTGCCGCTTAGGTCATATTGGTGTAAAGCGCATGAAGAAACTCCATACCGATGGACTTTTGGAGTCACTTGACTTTGATTCACTTGACACGTGTGAACCATGCCTCATGGGCAAGATGACTAAAACTCCGTTCTCCGGAACAATGGAGCGTGCAAGTGACTTGTTGGAAATCATACATACCGATGTGTGCGGTCCGATGAGCGTGGAGGCACGCGGTGGATATCGTTATTTTCTCACCTTCACTCACGATTTGAGTAGATATGGTTATGTCTACTTGATGAAGCACAAGTCTGAAACATTTGAAAAGTTCAAGCAATTTCAGAGTGAAGTTGAAAATCATTGTAACAAGAAGATCAAGTTCCTACGGTCTGATCGTGGGGGTGAATATCTGAGTTTCGAGTTTGGTGCTCACTTAAGACAATGTGGAATTGTTTCACAGTTGACACCGCCTGGAACACCACAGCGTAATGGTGTGTCCGAACGTCGTAATCGTACTTTATTAGAGATGGTGCGATCTATGATGTCTCTTACCAATTTGCCGTTATCGTTTTGGGGTTATGCATTAGACACAACTGCATTCACTTTAAATAGGGCACCATCAAAATCCGTTGAGACGACACCATACGAACTGTGGTATGGCAAAAGGCCAAAGTTGTCGTTTCTTAAAGTTTGGGGATGTGATGCTTATGTCAAAAAGCTTCAGCCTGAAAAGCTGGAACCCAAAGCGGAAAAGTGCATCTTCATAGGTTACCCAAAAAGAGACAGCTGGGTATATCTTCTATCTCAAATCCGAGGGCAAAGTGTTTGTTGCTAAAAACGGAGCTTTTCTCGAGAAGGAGTTTCTCTCGAGAGAATTGAGTGGGAGGAAGATAGAACTTGATGAGGTTGTCGAACCTCTCATCCCTCTGGATGGTGGCGCAGGGCAAGGGGAAACCCCTGTCGTTGCGACGCCGGTTGAGGAGGAAGTTAATGATGATGATCATGAAACTCCGGTTCAAGTTCCTATCGAACCACGGAGGTCGACGAGACCACGTGCTGCTCCAGAGTTGTACGGTAATCCCATCTTATCAATCATGTTGTTGGACAACAATGAGCCTGCGAATTATGAAGAAGCAATGGTGGGCCCAGATTCCAACAAATGGCTGGAGGCCATGAAGTCCGAGATAGGATCCATGTATGAAAACAAAGTGTGGACTTTGGAAGTACTACCTGAGGGCCGCAAGGCTATTCAGAACAAATGGATCTTTAAGAAGAAGACGGACACTGACGACAATGTGACCATTTATAAAGGTCGACTTGTGGCAAAGGGTTTTTCACAAGTTCAAGGAGTTAACTACGATGAGACATTCTCACCCGTAGTGATGCTTAAGTCCGTCAGAATCATGTTAGCAATAGCTGCATTTTTCGATTATGAAATCTGGCAGATGGATGTCAAAACGGCGTTCCTTAACGGTTTCCTTAAGGAAGAGTTGTATATGATGCAACCCTAAGGTTTTGTCGATCCTAAAAATGCTAACAAGGTATGCAAGCTCCAGCAATCCATTTATGGACTGGTGCAAGCATCTCGGAGTTGGAATAAACGCTTTGATGAGGTGATCAAAGCATTTGGGTTTATACAAGTGGTTGGAGAATCTTGTATTTACAAGAAAGTGAGTGGGAGCTTTGTGGCGTTTCTAATATTATATGTGGATGACATATTGCTGATTGGAAATAAAGTAGAGTTTTTGGAGAGCGTAAAGGATTACTTGAATAAAAGTTTCTCTATGAAGGACCTAGGAGAAGCTGCTTACATTCTAGGCATTAAGATCTACAGGGATAAATCGAAACGCCTAATAGGACTTTCACAAAGCACATACCTTGATAAAGTTTTGAAGAGGTTCAAAATGGAACAATCCAAGAAAGGGTTCTTGCCAGTTTTACAAGGTACAGGATTGAGTAAGACTCAGTGCCCAGCAACTGATAAAGATAGAGAGCATATGAGCACCGTCCCCTATGCTTCAGCCATAGGATCTATCATGTATGCAATGTTGTGCACTAGACCGGACGTTAGCCTGGCCATAAGTATGGCAGGCAGGTTCCAGAGTAATCCAGGAGTGGATCACTGGACGGCGTTCAAGAATATCCTGAAGTACCTGAAAAGTACTAAGGATATGTTTCTCGTGTATGGAGGTGACGAAGAGCTCGCCGTAAAGGGTTACGTCGATGCAAGCTTTGACACAGATCCGGACGACTCTAAGTCGCAGACCGGATACGTATTTATTCTTAATGGGGGTGCGGTAAGCTGGTGTAGTTCCAAGCAAAGCGTCGTAGCTGATTCTACATGTGAAGCAGAGTACATGGCTGCCTTGGAGGCGGCTAAGGAGGGTGTCTGGATGAAGCAGTTCATGACGGATCTTGGAGTGGTGCCAAGCGCACTGAATCCAATAACCTTGTTCTGTGACAACACGGGTGCCATTGCCTTAGCAAAGGAACCACGGTTTCACAAGAAGACCAGACACATCAAATGACGCTTCAACCTCATCCGCGACTACGTCGAAGGGGAGGACGTAAATATATGCAAAGTGCACACGGATCTGAATGTAGCAGACCCGCTGACTAAACCTCTTCCATGGGCAAAGCATGATCAACACCAGAACTGTATGGGTGTTAGATTTATTACAATGTAATTCAGATGGTGATGTGAGGGCTAGATTATTGACTCTAGTGCAAGTGGGAGACTGTTGGAATTATGCCCTACAGGCAATAATAAATATAGTTATTATTATAATTCCTGTATCAAGATAATCGTTTATTACCCATGCTATAATTGTATTGAATGAAGACTTAAATACATGTGTGGATACATAGACAAAACACTGTCCCTAGCAAGCCTCTAGTTGGCTAGCCAGTTGATCAAAGATAGTCAGGGTCTTCTGACTATGTACAAGGTGTTGTTTCTTGATAACTGGATCACGTCATTAGGAGAATCACATGATGGACTAGACCCAAACTAATAGACGTAGCATGTTGATTGTGTCATTTTGATGCTACTGTTTTCAGCGTGTCAAGTATTTGTTCCTATGACCATGAGATCATATAACTCACTGACACCGGAGGAATGCTTTGTGTGTATCAAACGTCGCAACGTAACTGGGTGACTATAAAGATGCTCTACAGGTATCTCCGAAGGTGTTCATTGAGTTAGTATGGATCGAGACTGGGATTTGTCACTCCTTGTGACGGAGAGGTATCTTGGGGCCCACTCGGTAATACAACATCACACACAAGCCTTGCAAGCAATGTAACTTACTGTAAGTTGCGGGATCTTGTATTACGGAACGAGTCAAGAGACTTGCCGGTAAACAAGATTGAAATAGGTATGCGGATACCGACGATCGAATCTCGGGCAACTAACATACCGAAGGACAAAGGGAATGACATACAGGATTATATGAATCCCTGGCACTGAGGTTCAAACGATAAGATCTTGGTAGAATATGTGGGATCCAATATGGGTATCCAGGTCCCGCTATTGGATATTGACCGAGGAGTCACTCGGGTCATGTCTACATAGTCCTCGAACCCGCAGGGTTTGCACACTTAAGGTTCGACGTTGTTTTATGCGTATTTGAGTTATGTGGTTGGTTACCGAATGTTGTTCGGAGTCCCGGATGAGATCACGGTCGTCACGAGGGTTTCCAAAATGGTCCGGAAACGAAGATTGATATATAGGATGACCTCATTTGATTACCGGAAGGTTTTCGGAGTTACCGGGAATGTACCGGGAATGACGAATGGGTTCCGAGTGTTCACCAGGGGGGGGGGGGCAGCCCTCCCCGGGGAAGCCCATAGGACTTGGGGGTGGCGCACCAGCCCTTGGTGGGCTGGTGGGACAGCCCAAGAAGGCCCTATGCGCCATAGATAGAAAATCAAAGAGAAAAGAAAAAAAGAGGTGGGAAGGGAGAGAAGGACTCCACCTTCCAATCCTAGTTGGACTAGGATTGGAGGAGGACTCCTCCTCCCCTTGGTGCGCAGCCCTTGGGGCTCCTTGAGACTCAAGGCAAGCCTCCCCTCCCTCCTCCTATATATATGGAGCTATTAGGGATGATTTGAGACAACTTTTCCAAGGCAGCCCGACCACATACCTCCACGGTGTTACCTCTAGATCGCGTTTCTGCGGAGCTCGGGTGGAGCCCTGCTGAGATTAGATCACCACCAACTTCCGGAGCGCCTTCACGCTGCCGGAGAACTCATCTACCTCTCCGTCTCTCTTGCTTGATCAAGAAGGCCGAAATCATCGTCGAGCTGTACGTGTGCTGAACGCGGAGGTGCCGTCCGTTCGACACTAGATCGTGGGACGGATCGCGGGACGGTTCGTGGGACGGTTCGCGGGGTGGATCGAGGGACGTGAGGACGTTCCACTACATCAACCGCATTCACTAACGCTTCTACTTTGCGATCTACAAGGGTACGTAGATCGGAAATCCCCTCTCGTAGATGGACATCACCATGATAGGTCTTCGTGCGCGTAGGAAATTTTTTGTTTCCCATGTGACGTTCCTCAACAATAGGGAGCCGGTCGTCCTGCATATGCTTTTCAAAGGGCGCATGAGGAGTCCTCACGTTTGGCCTACCCCGGGGTTACCCCCCCGTTAGTAGTCCCCAAAGTTGGGGAGGCCCGTCGGCCCAGAGCGGCGGACCTCGCCGGCTAAATTTTCGTTTCTTGTACGACGCGGGGTTGCAGCCGGATTGGCGATTTGCTGGAGCCGGCCTTGGCATCAAGCTCTACGGTGCATAAAAGGAGGGTGCCACGTGTGGCACCCCACAGGCCGAGGCCTGATAGGCCACACGCGTGACAAGACTCGACAACGGATCAAAGCCCGCCCGACGGCCGCCTCGGCCCATGCGCGCAGATCTTCTATGGATTTGGGGGCGTCGGATGGTGCTCCCAAGGGGCAATTATGCCGCCCGCGCGACACGAAAGTAGTGGGGGATGTGCGCGTCGGATCCTATCCCCACTACCCTGCGTGGGATTTAAATGGGCAGGGGGAGAGGCCGGGGGGCCATTTGCTCTGCAGCTCTCACGCCTGTCTTCTCCGATGCCTCATCTCCCCACCTGAGAGAGAGGGACGTGGGTAGCGAGCCTGTTGCCGCCATTCGCCCAACGCGGCTCATCGAGCCCTTCTTCGTCTTCGGCCTCACGCACCGAATCGCCAATGGAGATATCGTCGACCCATGGAGCCTGGGACGGCAGCGACATCGTCGAGGAGCACATCGAGGTCCTCCGCCGCCACCGCCGCAAGCTGTCGTCGGCTGAGCTCATCGCCGCGCACATCCCCGGCCGGGAGAACTCTCCGGCCCCACAGGAAGGCGAGGTGGTGGTGTTCGTTGGGCATTTCGCTCGAGGGCTCGGGCTGCCGGCGATCCGTTTCTTCTCTGGCTTCTTGATGCATTACGGCCTGTAGCCGCATCACCTTGCCCCCAACGCTATCCTGCAGCTCGCGGCGTTTTTCACCCTGTGCGAGGGTTTCTTGGGGATCGAGCCACGCTTGGACCTATGGCACCCTCTTTTCTTCTTCAAGCAATTGTCGGTGAAGGACCCGAACACCGGCAGGATGTGAATGACTTCTTGTGAGGCGGCACTGGTGTACCACGGCACTGGCTTCCCACAGCTCCCCCTGCAGGATTCATTGAAGAACTAGCATAGAGGGTTCTTCTATGTCAAGAACCTCGACCCGGCGCGTGACCATGTCAACCTGCCCGCCTTCTTCGACGCGCCGTCATTTCAGAAGATGAACTAGAAGGTAGAGCTGACTCGTGTGATGTAGGAGGTTGATGCGCTCTGTGCCCGGCTGGAGCATATGTTCAGCTTGGAGGGCCTCACAACGGTAGATCTGCTGGCCACCGTGGTGTCGCGCCAGATCCACTCGCAACAGTACATGTTGCACCTCATCTGCCAGATGGGCGACCAGCGCGAGCCGTGCCGGCTCTCAACAAAGGAGCTGTGGGCGCATCGGGTGGCCTAACGGGTGAACCTCATCTCCAATAATCTGATGGATGAGAACGACTGGAGTTGGGGCAAGAAGCCCTACGACCGGGCCCATCCGGCTCCGATGGTGAGTGACACGCCAGCTCCTGTTTTTATGTGTTTGCTGCGTCTTGTGCTTGCCGCGGATGACGAACGCGGTACCTTCTGTTTCCCTGGCTCCAGATCTACGGCCCGTTGGCTACCGATTTGGCGGAGTTGGATCCGAGGAGACCGAGGAAGCTGATGAGGTGGAGCCAAGGATGATGGACCGCGCCGGGGACGCGACGTCGGAGGGTGACGTGACGGAATCCTACGGCTCCAAGCCGGCTGGTGAGTCCCTTAAGTTTGTGTTGCTGGGTTGGCCTAATGACGATGCTGAGTCATCGGAGTCGCACGATGCAGCCGCCACGGAAGATTCGTAGGGGCCCAAAGACATCCCCAGCGCGCCTAGGAGTTGGGTGCGCTGAGCCAGCCGTGGCTCGGTCGGAAGCGAGGCAGAGGCCAAGAAGTGAGGCAAGTTGCCGTTGGGGACCTGCCCGGCTCTTAAGTGAGGCGTCGGCGGGCCTCCGACTAGTGGCCGCGGAGGCGGCGTGAAGGAACGGCGGGTTGTGCCGTCTGGGCCTTCCACACGGTTGGTTCCCGCCAGCATTGGGTACGTTGCCTGTTCGTCTTGTTCCCCTTTGCTTTTTCTTTGCAAGGATTTAGTGCTCATTTGAAGGTGACGAGCAGGGCTCCTGGCGCCTGATACGTCTGCAACGTATTTATAATTTTTGATGGTTCCATGCTATTATCTTGTCAAACTTTGGATGTTTTGTATGCCTTTTATACCTTTTTTGGGACTAACTTATTAACTCAGTGCCAAGTGCCAGTTCCTATTTTTTCCATGTTTTTGACCCTTTTCATAGGAGGATTTTAAATGGAGTCCAAACGGAACAAAACTTCCAAAAAGATTTTTTCTGAAACAGAAGAATATCGGGAAGCTTGAGAACCAAGGCAGGGGGTCTCCAGGGACCCCACAAGCCCCCTAGCCGCGGCCAGGGGGCCCGTGCCTCCCAGGCTTGTGGGCTCCCTAGGCCTCCCCTGCCCTAGGTCTTTCGCCTATATATTCCCATAAATTCCAGAAAAAATCACGAGATCATCGAAAGTACTTTTCCGCCACCGCAAGCTTCTGTCTCCGCAAGATCCCATCTGGGCACGTTCTAGTGCCCTGCCGAAGGGGGGATTCGGATACGGAGGGCATCTTCATCAACACCATGACCTCTCCGATGATGCGTGAGTAGTTCACCATAGACCTATGGGTCCATAGCTAGTAGCTAGATGGCTTATTCTCTCTCTTGGATCTTCAATACAAAGTTCTCCATGATCTTCATGGAGATCTATCCGATGTAATCTTCTTTTGCGGTGTGTTTGTCGAGATCCGATGAATTGTGGATTTACGATCAGATTATCTATGAATCTCATTTGAGTTTCTTCTCATCTCTCTTATGCATGATTTCATATCCTTGTAATTCTCTTCGAGTTGTGCGTTTTGTTTGGCCAACTAGATCTATGATTCTTGCAATGGGAGAAGTGCTTTGTTTTGGGTTCATATCGTGCGGTGACCTCACCCAGTGACAGAAGGGGTAGCGAGGCACGCATCATGTTGTTGCCATCAAGGGTAAAAAGATGGGGTTTTCATCATTGGCTTGAGTTTATCCCTCTATATCATTTCATCTTGCTTAAAGCGTTACTTTGTTTGTCATGAACTCAATACACTAGATGCATGCTGGATAGCGGTCGATGTCTGGAGTAATAGTAGTAGATGCAGAAAGTATCGGTCTACTTGTCTCGGACGTGATGCCTATATGTATGATCATTGCCTTAGATATCGTCATGACTTTGCGCGATTATATCAATTGCTCGACAGTAATTTGTTCACCCACCATAATATTTGCTATTTTGAGAGAAGCCTCTAGTGAACACTATGGCCCCCGGGTCTACTTCACACCATATTTTCAGCCTTACTCTTTTACTTTGTTGCACTTTCTGCCTTCAGATCTCACTTTGCAATCAATCTTGAAGGGATTGACAACCCCTTTATAGCGTTGGGTGCAAGCTCGTTTGTGTTTGTGCAGGTACTCTTGACTTGACGAGATTATCCTACTAGATTGATACCTTGGTTCTCAAACTGAGGGAAATACTTACTTCTCCTGTGCTGCACCACCCTTTCCTCTTCAAGGGAAAAACCAACGCAAGCCCAGCCTCCGTCAATGAGTCAATCTCTGGCACTGTTGTCTGTTGCCGCAACAGAAGAATTTCTGGCGTCGTTGCCGGGGAGGATCAAGTCAAGAACTCATCCAAGTAAGTGTCGCAAACTCATCTCTTGCATTTACTTTTTTGCCTCTCGTTTTCCTCTCCCCACTTCTGAAAAAACAAAAAATTACAAAAATATTTGCCCTTTTCGTTTGCCTTTCCTTTGCTTGTGTGCTTTGTGCCGTCATTATGCTTGCATCTTCGCTTGCTGAAAATCTAGTGATATGGATCCTCACCCACTTGCTAATCTCTTTAAGAGATCCACTTATGTGGAACCAATTGCTAGTGAGTTGAGTGCACTTGACTTTCTCTATGGAGTTTTGCTTGAGATGCGTGAATCTGAAAATCGTGATGAAGAAATTTATGAAATGATTCACGATGGGCTCCTTGAATGAAAAGCATGATTGCAATGATTTCATTATAAATTCTATTAATGAAAATCATGCTAAAAATATGCAAAATCCTAAGCTTAGGGATGCTAGTTTTGCTATGTCCACTACTTGTTGCAATGATATTTGCAATAATATTGAAAGTGGGTTTGGAGAAGTCATGACTTCAGTTGATGATAATCCCACTATTTTTGAAGAGCGTCAAATTTGCATGCATGTGGACCATGAAAAGAATATCCTTTGTGATAGCTATTTTTTTGAATTTGATTATGATCCCACATGTAATTGCTACGAGAGAGGAAAATATTGTGGTAGAAACTTTCATGTTACCAAATTACCTCTCGTTATGTGGAGATTGCTATTGTCTCTTTCTTCTTCCTTGCATATGGCAACTATTGGTTGTCTTGACAATTTGTTTTCCTATAAAATGCCTATGCATAGGAAGTATGTTAGACTTAGATGTGATTTTCACATGCTTTATGATGCTCTCGTTGTGCTTCAGTTCTTGTCTTTTGTGTGAGCATCATTGATTTATCAATGCCTAGCTAAGGGCGTTAAACAATAGCGCTTGTTGGGAGGCAACCCAATGAATTTATCTTTTCCTTTTGCTTTCTGTTTTGTTGCGTCCACACCATCATAATTCTGTTATGATTGTGTATTTTGTGTTTCTTTTTGTGTTTGAGCCAAGCAAAACCTTTATGACTAGTCTTGGTGATGGTTGTTTGATCCTGCTGGAAAAAGACAGAAACTTTTCGCTCACGAGATTATTTTTCATTTTTATTCTGAAAGAGCTTTTGAGTTGATTCTTTTTGCTACTGGTTGATATGCCTTTTTCCCAGGCAGTCATAATTGTTCAGAAGTTTTGAGGTACCAGAAGTATACAGATTGCTACAGACTGGTCTGTTTTTGACAGATTCTGTTTTTGTTGAGTTGGTTGCTTGTTTTGATGAAAATATGGATAGTATCGGGGGGGTACTAGCCATGGAAATGTGATAATAAAGTAGCCCAACACCAATGTAAATAGAAATCAATATTTCTACAATACCTAAAGGGGTGGTAGTTTGTTTTCTTGTGCTAATGATATCACGAGTTTCTGTTTAAGTTTTGTGTTGTGAAGTTTTCAAGTTTGGGTGATGTTCTCATGGACAAAGAGATAAGGAGTGGACAGAGCTCAAGCTTGGGGATGCCCAAGGCATCCCAAGCCAAATTCAAGGACACCAAAAATCCTAAGCTTGGGGATGCCCCGGGAAGGCATCCCCTCTTTCGTCTCGAATCCATCGGTAACATTACTTGGAGCTATATTTTTAATCACCACATGATATGTGTTTTGCTTGGAGCGTCTTGTATCATAGGAGTCTTTTTTTGTGTGTGTCACAATCATCCTTGCTACACACCTTTTGAGAGAGACATGCACTCATCGTGATTTTGCTAGAATGCTCATCGTGCTTCACTTATATCTTTTGAGCTAGCTAATTTTGCTCTATGTGCTTCACTTAGATCTTTTAGAGCACGGCGGTGCGTGACTTGGTAGTTGGCTTATGCTATGAAAGTAGTCCCAAAGGTGATAGGTGCCCAAAGAGGATACAAAAATCTCCATCTTCATGTGCATTGAGTAGAAAGAGAAGTCTTGATTCCTCTCAATTAGTTTTGAGACGTGGATTTGGTAATATTAAGAGTTATGTTAGTAGGGTGTTGTGAATGTAGAAATACTTGTGTTGAAGTTAGTGATTCCCGTAGCATGCACGTATGGTGAACCGCTATGTTAGGAAGTCGGAGCATAATTGATCTATTGATTGTCATCCTTTGTGTTGAGGTCGGGATCGCGCGATGGTTAACACCTACCAACCCTTCCCCTAGGAGTATGCGTTTAGCACTTTGTTTCGATTACTAATAAAAAATTTCGCAACAAGTATGTGAGTTCTTCATGAAGAATGTGAGTCCATGGTGTAGATGCACTTTCACCTTCCACCATTGCTAGCCTCTCTAGTGCCACACAATTTTCGCCGGTGCACAAACCCACCATATGCCTTCCTCAAAACAGCCACCATACCTACCTAATATGGCATTTTCATAGCCATTCCGAGATATATTGCCATGCAACTCCCACCGTTCCGTCTCATGACTTGTGCTATCACTCTCATATTGCCATTGCATGATCGTAAGATAGCTAGCGAGATGTTTCAACATCTTACGCCAAGCTAGATCGTTGCACATCCCGGTACCCTGCCGGAGGCATCTCCTATAGAGTCATCGTCGTTCTAAGCTTTGAGCTGTGAGTAAATAAAAGTGTGATGATCATCATTATTGGAGCATTGTGCCATGTGAGGAAAAAAGGGGCCAAAGAGCACAAACAAAAAAAAGAGGCCCTAGTTCCCAAACAAAAAAAAAGAAGAGAAGAGAGAAAAAGAGAGAAGGGACATTGCTACTATCTTTTTCCACACTTGTGCTTCATAATAGCACCATGTTCTTCATGATTGAGAGTCGTTCATTTCGTCACCACCATATGCTAGTGGGAATCTTGACTATATAACTTGGCTTGTATATTCCAATGATGGGCTTCCGCAAAATTGCCCTAGGTCTTCGTGAGCAAGCAAGTTGGATGCACACCCACTAGTTCTCCTTTTGAGGTTTCACATACTTATAGCTCTAGTGCATCATTTGTATGGCAATCCCTACTCATTCACATTGATATCTATTAATGGGCATCTCCATAGCCCTTTGATATGCCGAGTCAATGTGACCATCTCCTCCTTTTTGTCTCACAACCACCACCACACTCTATTCCACCTATAGTGCTATATCCATGGCTCATGCTCATGTATTATGTGATAGTTATAAAAGGTTTGAGAAAGTAAGAGTGCGAAAACAATTACTTGGCCAATAGCGGGGTTGTGCATGATCTACATTAGTTGTGTGAGGATGATGGAGCATGGCCAGACTATATGATTTTGTAGGGATAACTTTCCTTGGCCTTGTTATTTTGAAAGTTCATGATTACCTTGCTAGTTTGCTTGAAGTATTATTGTTTTCATGTCAATAGCAAACTATTGTTTTGAATCTTACGGATCTGAACATTCATGTCACATGAAATAAGTTGCAAAGGACAACTATGCTAGGTAGCATTCCACATCAAAAATTCAGTCTTTATCACTTCCCTACTCGAGGACGAGCATGAGTTAAGCTTGGGGATGCTTGATACGTCTCCAACATATCTATAATTTTTGATGGTTCCATGCTATTATCTTGTCAAACTTTGGATGTTTTGTATGCCTTTTATATCTTTTTTGGGACTAACTTATTAACTCAGTGCCAAGTGCCAGTTCCTGTTTTTTCCGTGTTTTTGTCCCTTTTTAGAGGATGATTTTAAACGGAGTCCAAACGGACCTAAACTTCCTAAAATATTTTTTCCGAAACAGAATAACATCGGGAAGCTTGACAACCAAGGCTAGGGGTCTCCAGGGACCCCCAAGCCCCCTAGCCGCGGCCAGGGGGCCCGCGCCTCCCAGGCTTGTGGGCTCCCTGGGCCTCCCCTGCCCTAGGTCTTTCGCCTATATATTCCCATAAATTCCAGAAAAAATCAGGAGATCATCGAAAGTACTTTTCTGCCGCCGCAAGCTTCTGTCTCCGCAAGATCCCATCTGGGCACGTTCTGGTGCCCTGCCAGAGGGGGGATTCGGATACGGAGGGCTTCTTCATCAACACCATGACCTCTCCGATGATGCATGAGTAGTTCACCACAGACCTACGGGTCCATAGCTAGTAGCTAGACAACTTCTTGTCTCTCTTGGATCTTCAATACAAAGTTCTCCATGATCTTCATGGAGATCTATGCAATGTCATCTTCTTCTGCGGTGTGTTTGTCGAGATCTGATGAATTGTGGATTTATGATCAGATTATCTATGAATCTTATTTGAGTTTCTTCTCATCTCTCTTATGCATGATTTCATATCCTTGTAATTCTCTTCGAGCTTTGGGTTTTGTTTGGCTAACTAGATCTATGATTCTTGCAATGGGAGAAGTGCTTGGTTTTGGGTTCATACTGTGCGGTGACCTCACCCAGTGACAAAGGGATAGCGAGGCACGCATCATGTTATTGCCATCAATGGTAAAAAGATGGGGTTTTCATCATTGGTTTGAGTTTATCCCTCTACATCATGTCATCTTGCTTAAAGCGTTACTCTGTTCGTCATGAACTCAATACACTAGCTGCATGCTGGATAGCGGTCGATGTGTGGAATAATAGTAGTAGATGCAGAAAGTATCGGTCTACTTGTCTCGGAGGTGATGCCTATATGTATGATCATTGCCTTAGATATCATGATGACTTTGCGCGGTTCTATCAATTGCTCGACAGTATGTTGTTCACCCACCATAGTATTTGCTATTTTAAGAGAAGCCTCGAGTGAAAACTATGGCCCCGGGGTCTACTTCACACCATATTTTCAGCCTTACTCTTTTACTTCGTTGCACTTTCTGCCTTCAGATCTCACTTTGCAATCAATCTTGAAGGGATTGACAACCCCTTTATAGCGTTGGGTGCAAGCTTGTTTGTGTTTGCGCACGTACTCTGGACTTGACGAGACTCTCCTACTGGATTGATACCTTGGTTCTCAAACTGAGGGAAATATTTACTGCTCCTGTGCTGCACCACCCTTTCCTCTTGAAGGGAAAAACAACGCAAGCCCAGCCTCCGTCAACGTGTCAATCTCTCGCACTTTTGTCTGTTGCCGCAGCAGCGCCCTGGCGAAGTCGGCCCGAACGATGACCACAGAGGATGGGGGAAGCTCCAAGAGGGAGCGTGCCGGTTGGGCCAAAATGGAGGTGGCGCAGCGGTCGTTGATCGAGCAGGAGCGGCGCCCCTAGGAGGAGGTGGCCCGGAATATGGCGGCCGAGGGGAGCCGCATGGAGCCACAACCGTATGGCTCCAACACAGAGCTGCCGGCTAGGGAGAAGCGATCCAAGCGGTCACACGACCCCGCGTGGGAGCGGGAGGAGGAACACTCGGATGCGAGTGCGGCGGAGGACGTGGCCGCAGGGGACCCAATCATGAATCCATCAACACTCCGGAGGCGCCCGAGGTGGACCCGTAGGGGCCCGACGCTGCCCTGGAGGGGCCAGAGGTGGCCCCACCGGAGTTCGAAACCGCATCAGAGGCTCCTGAGGCCCCACGCCAGATGCTAAGGTCCCGCCGCCAAGGACAGGGGCCGCAGGTAGCGAGGCAGATGTCGCTGGGGATCCAATGATGAAGGAGGGAGGCGAGACACTAGGAGTTGAGATCCCTACGACAAAGGAGACTCGCTAGGCCGACTTGTCGTCGGAGCCGACTAGGAGTGCGGAGCCGACCAGGAGTGCTCCACCGGGAGCCGACGCCGTGGTCATGATTGGGCGTGGCCCAGCCGCCTCTGGGCCGTTTCTAGTGCCGGGAGCCGGCCGATGGAGACCTGGGGCGCACGCGGCGTGCGCCTTGTGTGGGGAGCCCCTCGTGCGCTGGTGAGCGGGGTCCCTGCGCTGATTGTGGAGTTCGGCCAGTGCCGCAGCTACGTGGAACAAGTGGCCCAGACGATGCGGGAGCGACTTCTTCATCTTGAGAAGTCGGTCGGGGTATGTTCTCTTCCTTTTTATTTTTCTTGTCGGGATTTTTTTGTGCTTCTTCCTTCAGTGGGAGTGCGCGAGCGCACCCACTGGGTGTAGGCCCCGAGAGTCGGGCTGGCTGAGAACCAGCCGGGTCGAATCTTACTTGCGTCAGACCTTTCTTTTTCATTTGCAGGATTATCATGACCGTCGGGTGACCGCTCACAATGCACTGCTGGGCCGACACAAGGAGGCGGAGAGCCAACTGGCCTATCTTTAGAGTCAACTGGACCAAGCCGTCCAGCAACGTGACGCTCTGTAGGTGGAGTGAGTCCGGCTTCGCCAAGAGAAAGATCTTCTCAAGACAGAGAAGAAGGACTGTGAGGTGGCCTAGCTCGCGGTGTAGGAGCGGCGGGAGCCAGCCCAGTGCCAGACCGTGGAGCCGTAGGACACGACCCACAATGTAGACCTCGAGCGTCTGGAGCACGTTCACCGCCATGAACGGGAGCGGCTGAAGGTTGCTCACGAGGTGGCCGTGAAGGCCAAGGACGACCGCCTAGCGGAGGAGGTTGAAGCGACGTGGGTGGCGCATGCCGAGCTCGCCAACCAGGTCATGGTGTACGCGACCAGGAAGCATGAGCTCGAGGAGGAGGCGCATGAGGTGGACGTGCTCATTTCTAGTGAGCATTCTTTGTCTTGTTTTGTTTTCTTAGTTGTTCTTTGGGCATTATCTTCTCCTTCTCCCTTATGTTGTGCGTCCACTTTCCTGCCGAGACATCATTCTGGGTATGTAGGACTCGATAGAGGTGGCAGTGGTGTTCCATCGCCAGGATCAGCGGGACGCGGGCGTCCATATCCAGGCGTTCGCCGGTTGGACCTTGGATGAGGTGGGGCTCGCCGCCAAGGCCCGCTTGAGAGAGGTGGAACGAGCCCCGACGAGGCTCCAGGAGGGCAGACTTGCCATGGTCCGTGCGCTCTGGCCGGGTGCGGTGCAGCCAAAGTCTATGAGCCGGTGCATACATGGCACACCTCGTTGGCGCGAGCCAGCGCATACATGGCGCTTCGGGTCACGAAGTCGTGGTACTCAGACCTAGACTTGGGCCTGATTGCAGCCCAGCGCGTCAGCACGGAGACGAAGGTGGCGGAGGTCGAGGACGAGCTGCTCCTGCGGGCTAGTGACCTAGCGTCATTTGCCCCGTGCGATGAGTACGTCTCCGAGCGGAGGGCTGATGGCAGCACGATTCCGGAGCCCTAGTACCGGCTGGTTCTCCACGACCCTGATGGAAGCGGCAGCGAGATGGAGCTCGAGGGCATGGACTCTAGTGATGCCGCGTATGCCGACCCCAAGATGGAGCAGGACACGGCCGCGACGGGAGGCGTCGGAGCGACGGAGTGTCCTAATACATCTCCAACGTATCTATAACTTATGAAGTATTCAAGTCATGTTTACAATAATTCTATATGATTTTGGTATGGTTTTATTAGAACTAAACCGGACTGATGATGTTTTTAGTAGAACTACCATGGTGTTGTTTTTGTGTAGAAATAAAAGTTCTCGGAATGGGCTGCAAATTTACAAAGAATATTTTTGCAAAATATAAAAAATACTGGAGCGAAGAGCTCGGCTAGGAAGTGGACCATGAGGTCACAAGCCTGCTAGGCGCGGCCACCCCCCTAGGCCGCGCCCTTGTGGCTTGTGGAGTCCTCGAGCACCGCCTTGACATGGAACCGACGCAAAAAATCCCTAAAAAATGCGAAAACCCCAGAAAGAAACCTAGATCGGGAGTTCCGCCACCACAAGCCTCCAGAGCTACGAAAAACCAATCGGGAGCCCGTTCCGTCACCATATCGGAGGGGGAAACCATCACCGGAGGCCATCTTCATCATCACGGCGGTCTCCATGATGAGGAGGGAGTAGTTCACCCTCGGGGCTGAGGGTATGTACCAGTAGATATGTGTTTGATCTCTCTCTCTCTCGGGTTCTTGAGATGGCACGATCTTGATGTATCGCGAGCTTTATTAATATAGATGAATCATATGGAGTTTTCGCTCTCTATCTTCTTGTGATGAATTGAGTTTTCCCTTTGAAGTTTACTTATCGGATTGAGTCTTTAAAGATCTTAGAACACTTGATGTATGTCTTGCGATGGGATATCTGTGGTGAAAATGGGATGCTCTATTGATCTACTTGATGTATGTTTTGGTGATTAACTTGCGTGTTCCCTAACCTTGGGAATCTATGCACAAGGTTTGGCACATGTTTTCGTCTTGAATTTCTGGTAGAAACTTTGGGGCACTCTTTGAAGTTTTGTGCAATGGATTAAACATGATGAATCTGAAATTATGTGATGCATATCATATAATCAAGCCCACGGGTACTCGAGGTGACATTGGGGTATCTAGGTGACATTAGGGTTTTGGTGGATGTGTATCTTAAGGTGTTATTTTAGTACGAACTCTAGGGCTGTTCGTGACACTTATAGGGATAGCTCATAAGATTGATCAGAAAAGATAACTTTGAGGTGGTTTCGTACCCTACAGTAATTTCTTCGTTTGTTGCACGTGACTTTGGAGTGAACTCTTTGTCGCACGTGAGGGATTTATATATAATTCAACTATGTTAGTATTGTTGAGAGAACTTGCACTAGTGAAAGTATGGACCCCAGGCCTTGTTTCCAAGCATTTATACAACATTTTGCTCGCTATTTACTATATGTTACCTTGCTGTTTTTATATTTTCAGATTACAAAAACCTATATCTACCATCCATATTACACTTGTGTCACCATCTCTTCGCCGAACTAGTGCACCTATACAATTTACCACTGTATTGGGTGTGTTGGGGACGCAAAACACTCTTTGTTATTTGATTGTAGGGTTGCTTGAGAGAGACCATCTTCATCCTACACCTCCCACGGATTGATAAACCTTAGGTCATCCACTTGAGGGAAATTTGCTAGTGTCCTACAAAACTCTGTGCTTGGAGGCCCAACACGAGTCTACAAGAAGAAGGTTGTGTAGTAGACATTGATACGTCTCCGTCGTATATACTTTTTCGAACTCCTTTGCCCTTGTTTTGGACTCTAATTAGCATGATTTGAATGAAACTAACCAGGACTGACGCTGTTTTCTGCAGAATTGCCATGGTGTTGTTTTTGTGCAGAAATAGAAGTTCTCGGAATGTCCTAAAAATTTACGGAGATTTTTTCTCGAATAAAAGAAAAATACCTGCACAAAGATCCACCAGAGGGGGCGTGCCAGTGGGCCACGAGCCCACAGGACGCAACCACCCCCCTAGGCCGCACCGTGCAGGCTTGTGGGGCCCACGTGGCACCACCGCCCCCAATCTCAGCTCTATATCTTCCGTTTCGCCTAGAAAAAAATCAGAGAGAAGGGTTTCATCGTGTTGTGTGATACGGAGGCGCCGCCACATCCCGTTCTTCATCTGGAGGGCAGATCTGGAGTCCGTTTCGGGCTCCGGAGAGGGGAAATCGTCGCCATCGTCATCATCAACCTTTCTCCATCGACAATTCCATGATGCTCTTCATCGTTCGTGAGTAATATTATCGTAGGCTTGCTGGACGGTGATGAGTTGGATGAGATCTATCATGTAATAGAGTTAGTTCTTGACGGGGATTGATCCCTAGTATCCACTATTTTCTAGATTGATGTTGCTACTACTTGGCTATGCTTAATGCTTGTCACTAGGGCCCGAGTGCCATGATTTCAGATCTGAACCTATTATGTTGTCGCCAATATATGTGTGTTTTAGATCCTATCTTGCAAGTTGTAGTCACCTACTATGTGTTATGACCCGGCAACCCCGGAGTGACAATAGCCGGAACCACTCCCGGAGATGACCACAGTATGAGGAGTTCATGTATTCACCGCGTGTTAATGCGTTATTCCGGTTCTTTATTAAAAGGAGAACCTTAATATCCCGTAGTTTCCATTAGGACCCCGCTGCCACGGGAGGGATGGACAATAGATGTCATGCAAGTTCTTTTCCCTAAGCACGTATGACTACATACGGAATACATGCCTACATTAGATTGACGAACGGGAGCTAGTTACATATCTCTCCGTGTTATAGCTGTTACATGATGAATCACATCCATCACACTCATCCATCACCGATCCTCTGCCTACGAGTCTTTTACTACTGGTTCTCGCTACGTTACTTTGCCTAGGCTTGTCCCTTGCTACAAAAGGGATTGGGCCACTTTGCTACTACTGTTGCTATTGCTGTTCCTTGCTACTTGTTTGTTACTTGTTGCCAGACTTTTCTGGAGCCGTAGCCGGGGAAGCAT
The DNA here is from genome assembly GCF_904849725.1 of Hordeum vulgare subsp. vulgare. NCBI lineage: Eukaryota > Viridiplantae > Streptophyta > Magnoliopsida > Poales > Poaceae > Hordeum > Hordeum vulgare. The sequence goes on from NC_058524.1 coordinate 60,876,088, forward strand.
TCTTCTCAAGAATAATCCCTGGTCAACGTGCTTTTTACTGGCGCCATTGATAGAACAGTTAGGAATAGTCTGTCGTCAACAGATCGTTTTTGGCACCGTTGTTATCATATTACTTTGCTACAGATACTTTGCGTGCATACACTAATCTTTCAGGTGTGGTTGAATCTGACGCATTCAGCTGCTAATACTTGAGAATATTCTTTCGCTTCCCGTCGTGCGAACCAACAAATTTGGATCGAATACTCTACCCTCGAAAACTACTGCGATCCCATACGCTTGTGGGACATCAAGGCTTTTTCTGGCGCCGTTGCCGGGGAAGCACAGCTATATTCTCTGAGTCACTTGGGTTTGACGTCTGCTGATCACTATGAGGAATCCGAAAGATCCAAGAACTAAACTCCTACCTTCCACTACGAGGAGAGGTAAGGAACTGCAATCTAGCTCTGCACTTGATTCACCTTCAGTTTTGAGTAATTTTGCGACTTCGCCACCTGCTAGAAATCTTGATATGTCGCCTATGCTTGATGATGCTACTTCTGCTGCTCATGATGCTTATGATGCTATGCTTGATACTATGCCTGATGATGCTATGCTTGATACTATGCATGATGATGCTATGCTTGATACTATGCCTGCTATGCCTGATACTACTTTGCCACTTGGTGCCCTTGATGCACATATTGCTAGAGCTGTTGCTAGATATGATGATACTTCTGAAACTACTGATACTATTGAAGTAGAACCTGCTACTATGCCTGAATTGCCTGTTATGCCTAATACGCGCTATGTTATGGAGGGAAAGATAGATGAGGACTTTCTTGTGTGTAAGGATAGCTATGATGTTGAGAAACTTCTGCGCAAATGGAAAGAAAAAAAAACTCTGAACGCTAGGATGAAATATGACCCGAAGTTTGCTACTTCGCCTATCTTTGTGACTGATAAGGATTATGAATTCTCTGTCGACCCTGAGTTAATCACTCTGGTCGAGTCTGATCCTTTTCACGGTTATGAGTCTGAAACGGTTGTAGCCCATCTTACCAAACTGCACGATATAGCCACCCTATTCACTAGTGAGGAAAAGATCCGCCACTACTATATGCGCAAGCTGTTTCCTTTCTCGCTAAAGGATGATGCTAAGACCTGGTTCACTTCTCTTGCTCCCGGTTGTGTGCGTAGCCCCCAGGATATGGTCTACTACTTCTCTAAAAAATATTTCCCTGCCCATAAGAAGCAAGCTGCCTTACAGGAAATATACAACTTTGCTCAAGCTAAAGAAGAGAGTCTCCCACAAGCTTGGGGGAGGCTCATCCAGCTACTGAATGCTTTGCCTGATCACCCTCTTGAGAAGAATGAAATACTTGATATCTTCTATAATGGCCTTACCGATGCTTCTAAAGACCACCTAGATAGTTGTGCCGGTAGTGTTTTTAGGGAACGAACCGTAGAACAAGCTAAGATTCTATTGAATAACATCTTGTGCAACGAGAATGCTTGGACTATTCCCGAACCACCTCCTAAGCCAACTCCGAAGAGAAGAGGTATTCTATTCCTTAGTCCCGAAGATATGCAAGAAGCCAAGAAATCTATGCGAGAGAAAGGCATTAAATCTGAAGATGTCAAAAATCTACCACCTATCGTAGAGATCCATGGTCTCGATAACCCGATACAGGTAGTAGAAGTAAATTCTCTGTGTAGGTTTGATGAGAGTGATATTCCTTTTGATAAACCTGCTAGCTTATGTATGGATGAATTTGATAACTTTGTTGCCAAACAACAGAGTTTCAATGATTATGTTAGAAAACAATTGGAAAAGAATGCTCGTATGCTTAGTCATTTAAGTGCTTGTGTGGACAGAAACGTCAACGATCTTAAGCTCTTGAGTAAACATGCCTCTATGGTTACTACTCAAGTAGAACTAGTACTTAAAGCTCAGAATGAATTGCTCAATGAGTTGAATGACAATTCCGTTAGAGTCATCACTAGACGCGGTAGAATGACCCAGGAACCTCTGTATCCTGAGGGTCATCCGAAGATAATTGAACAAGATTCGCAAGGAGTTAGCACTGATGCACCTAGTCATCCTAGAAAGAAGAAGAAAGATGATAGGAACCTGCACGCTAGCAACCCTTTTGCTGCTACCCCTAAGAGTCCAAATGATGCCTCTATCTGTGATGATGAAACACAATCTGGTGATGAACACGAGCCTAATGATGATATCGATAGTGATGTTCATGTTGATGCTCAACCTAGCAATGAAAAGGATGTGGAGATTGAACCTATTGATCTTGATAACCCACATCCTAGGAATAGAAGATATGATAAGAATGACTTCACTGCTAGGAAGCATGGTAAAGAAAGGGAACCATGGGTTAAAAAACCCATGCCCTTTCCTCCCAAACCATCCAAGAAAAAGGATGATGAGGATTTTGAGCGATCGTTGAGATGATCAGACCTGTCTTTCTCCAAATGCGTTTGACGGATATGCTCAAGATGTCTCCGTATGCTAAGTACATGAAAGATATTGTGACTAATAAGAGGAGGATACCCGAGGTTGAGATCTCCGCCATGCTTGCCAATTATACCTTCAAGGGTGGAACTCCTAAGAAACTAGGTGATCCCGGTGTGCCCACTATACCTTGCTCCATTAAAGGCAACTACGTTAGAACGGCGTTATGCGACCTTGGAGCCGGTGTTAGTGTTATGCCTCTCTCTCTTTATCGTAGACTTGAACTGGATAAGTTGACACCCACTGAAATCTCTCTGCAAATGGCCGACAAATCAACTGCTTTCCCTCTCGGCATTTGCAAGGATGTGGCTGTTGTGGTTGCTAATGTCACTATCTTAACAGACTTTGTTATCTTGGATATTCCCGAGGACGATGCCATGGCGGTCATCCTCGGAAGACCCTTTTTAAACACTACAGGGGCTGTTATAGATTGCAACAAAGGCAATGTCACTTTCCATGTCAACGGCAATGAGCATACGTTGCACTTTCCGAAGAAACAATATCGAGTACATTGCATCAATGCTATCGAAAGAACTTCATCGATTCTTATTGGGAGCTTTGAATGCCCTATTCCTCGTGTCAAGATGAAGTATGATTTGCTTTTTGGGGAGATACATATCCCCATTGAGGTAACCTAGTGACTATTCGAAAATTCTCCGTTCTCTTTTGCGATTCAAAAAGTTTTGTCAAGGAGATTTGATCAACCTCTCTGACGGATTTCTTTCGATGACCATGAGATGGATGAATCGAGGAGTCACAAACCTCTGTTCCAAGCTTTCACTTTAGGTTTCTTAGAAGAAAAATGATAGATTTATTTTAGTTTTCCCTGTTTTCTGTTTTAGCATCCGGTGGAAAAGTACCCCGAAAATAAAAGTTCTCCGAACGCTGTAAAAGTCAAGTGTGATTTTTTTCAGAATTTTCTGAAAAATACTAGGACAAAGAGTCTGTCTGGGGCTCACACCAGTGGGCCACAAGACCTAGGGGCGCGGGCACCCCCTGGCCGCGCCACCCAGGCTTGTGGGGCCCACATGCACCCCCTCCACTCATTCTTTCTCTCATCCGCTTCTCCTACCTCCAGAAAAAACGTTTCGTAGCTCAAACCCGTGTTCTTGCTCCTCTTGCTGGGATTTTCGATCTCTTTGCTCAAATCATCGTTCTCAGAACTGTTTTGGGGAAATTACTCATTGGTAAGTGACTCCTCCATTGGTCCAATTAGTTTTTGCTCTAGTGCCTTATACTCCGCGTATTTTTGCTGCCTTGGTGACCATGTTCTTGAGCTTTGCATGCTGATTTTAGCTGGTCCCAAGTAGTTTTGATGCGTGATATGGCCTCTAGGAACTTGTTCGAGTAGTTGCTAATACAAGTTTAGTTGAAACTTTTCACCTTTCCTTTGGGTCACTAAAAAATTCAAAAAAGGAAGATGTTCAGGCGAAACTTTCATGGTGGTTCCTCAAGCAAGAGAGGTCCCCGTCTTGCGATTCGGGAGCCTGATCCTTACCAACCTAGGGACGCGCAGGTACAACCTTGTGAATGGCCTTCTGATGAATTTATGATTGAGGCAAGTTTCAAAGATGAGTTTGATGCACTTGTTCGCAACGTCGGACTCGAAGAATTCATCTCCGATAAATGTGAGCAGTATGTTGCTCTCACTGCCTCTTTTGTTCGTAGATTCAAATTTTCAGCTGACCGTGAGCCATCGGTACTGTTTGATATCTATGATAAATCGTATACCATGGATTTAGAGGAGTTCAGTAGAATTTGCATAATACCTATTTGGGGTAACCTCAAGGATCCTCCTAAATCTTCGGTTAGAGATTTTTGCGCTGGTATTACGGTTGGAGAAACTAGAGACATTACGCAAGCTACCATGTGGAGTATTAATTTTCCTGCCTTGCATTACTTTGCCTCTTCATAGGCAGATGCATTAATGGCAAGATTGAGCATTGTCACCTCTGCGCACCCGACGTTAGTATCCTTAAGAGCGCAGTGATGGGTGACAAAAGCTTCAACATGGGAGCTATTATAGCAAGGAGGCTGAATAAGAATGCTATTGAAGGGGATTTCTTTGGTGGCATCTATGCCACTCGCATAGAAAATTTTCTTGGAGTAACCATCCGCGAAGGAGATCCCCCGCTCCATACAGCTTTCCTTGACCGCGTCGCTTTGACACGCTACCAGTTCCTTGAGAGGGATGATGAATCCCTCCTATACTGATTGATATTTAACCGGCAGCGTGTTTTCCATATTACCCTTCCTACTCCTTCCTTCTTTGACTTTCAGGTAAAATGGAGATATTACATAACCAGAGGAGAGGCAAAGGAGTATGAGAGGGAGGCCAAGGCTGCTCGTCTCCGTGAGGCAGCTATTCAGGCTGTGGCTGCAGCGCTCCCGTATAACCCCGATTATGATTTTGGGTTTCGTCAGGACCATCCTTGGGATTAGACCAAGTTAGGCCAAAAGCCTAAGCTTGGGGGAGTACGTGTTCTCACCGACTTTACATTCTTGCTTATGCTTTCAGTTTGTTAGCCGGTGTTCACACTTTGCCACTGTATCATCCATGCTAGTCTATTTTATTTTTCTTGTTTTCTTTTCGTGTGTCTGTCTAGTTTGAGAAAAACCAAAAAGATTTTCTTTTTCTTCTTTTGCTTGTTGGGAGCTTTCCCGTGTAGATAGTTTTCTTTTTCTTTGGGTCAAGGTAGAAGATATTGGTTACAATGTTTAGTGGCTCTTGCATGCATACCTGTTTAGCTTTCAAAGAACCATATTACTTTGTCTTCTCCTTTGTGTTTGCCTGCAGATTCCAGCATAGTCCAATGCACAAGCACTCTTATTATTGTTCACATCGTTCGGTCGTGCAAGTGAAAAGCAATAATGACGATATATGATGAAGTGACTGAGCCTGGAAAAGCTGGTATGAACTCGATCTATTTTGTTTTTGAAAATATGACTAGCTCATCATGCCTGATTCAGCTTTGTTGCGAGAGAAACATGTTTGCAATGACAACTTAGAGATCATAGTTGCTTATGCCATGCTTATTTAGCTAGGAGCTTATAATGGTTTGTCTTGGATGCCCACTTGAATGTTGAGATGACTATGATGTAGCATGATAGGATGGTATCCTCCTTTGAATGTTTCAAGTGGCTTGACTTGGCGCATGTTTACGCATGTAGTTGAAACAAAATCAACATAGCCTCTATGATATTCATGTTCATGGTGATTTATGTCCTACTCATGCTTGCACTCAATGTTAGTTAATCTCAATGCATTTTGATGACTGTTGTCGCTCTCTAGTTAGTCGCTTCCCAGTCTTTTGCTAGCCTTCACTTGTACTAAGCGGGAATACTGCTTGTGCATCCACCTCCATGAACCCAAAGTTGTGCCATATGAGTCCACCATACCTACCTATGTGTAGTATCTACCTGCCATTCCAAGTAAATTTGCATGTGCCACTCTCTAAACCTTCAAGAAATAATCTGTTTTGCATACCCGAACCGCTCATGTGGTGACAGGGGCTATTGAAATCTTCCATGCTAGGCATGTTATCCTCGATATGTGTTTATTCACTATCATTCACGAGAAAGGGGCTGGTAATTGGAATTCCCAGTTCCTTGCTCAAATCGAAAAGATAATTGCAAACAAAAACTCCTCCAGGATTGATGTTGGTATGGACGGTACCCAAGGATTCGGCTAGCCATGGAGTGTGAATGGTTAGTGGTGGGGGAGTCAAAACTTTACTTTTCAATTTGGGAACCGCCTATAGCATGTGTAGCGTGGAAGATGTTGAGAACTCTTAGTCATTGCGTTGACAATGAAAGCATGCCACCCAAAATTATTATCTCTATTTACAAAGGTTGAGCTCTAGCACCTCTGCAAATCAATGCTTCCCTCTATGAAGGGCCTGTCTATTTATGTTCCTGTTGAGTCATCCTCCTCTTACAAAAGCACCAATTAAAGAGCACCTCTGTCATTTTTTTGCTTTGCTTTTAACTGTGTTGAGTATGGCTATGACTGGATCTTCATTGGCATGAATTACAAGGTTTAATCAGCCATTGTTCTTTGAAGGTGCTCTGCATTTATGTTTTGCAGTCTCAGAAAGAGCTAGCGAGATACCATCTATTTGTACTGCTTCATGTTGTTTTGATTGAAGTGTTGACGTTTGAGACTTATTATTATTTGCTCGCTAGTTGATTATGCCATTGATATGAGTTTACCGTGAGACCTAGATGCCATTTGCTTATGTGGTTTACTTGTAATCTTGCTGAAATTCTGGTTATGAGTTAGACATAGTTGCAACAACAATATCAAACAGAGTTCGTCAAAGTTTTTCTTTTGTCTCTCTCAGTTTGTCAACTGAGTTGCTTGAGGACAAGCAAGGCTTTAAGCTTGGGGGAGTTGATACGTCTCCGTCATATCTACTTTTCCGAACTCTATTGCCCTTGTTTTGGACTCTAATTTGCATGATTTGAATGGAACTAACCCGGACCGACGCTGTTTTCAGCAGAATTGCCATGGTGTTGTTTTTGTGCAGAAATAAAAGTTCTCGGAATGTCCTGGAAATTTATGGAGATTTTTTCTGGAATAAAAGAAAAATACCTGCGCAAAGATCCATCGGAGGGGGCGTGCCAGTTGGCCACAAGCCCACAGGCCGCGGCCACCCCCCTAGGCCGCGCCGTGCAGGCTTGTGGGGCCCACGTGGCACCACCGCCCCCAATCTCAGCTCTATATCTTCCATTTCGCCTAAAAAAATCAGAGAGAAGGGTTTCATCACGTTTTGCGATACAGAGGCGCCACCACATCCCGTTCTTCATCTGGAGGGCAGATCTAGAGTCCGTTTCGGGCTCTGGAGAGGGAAAATCGTCGCCATCGTTATCATCAACCTTTCTCCATCGACAATTCCATGATGCTCTTCATCGCTCGTGAGTAATCTCATCGTAGGCTTGCTGGACGGTGATGAGTTGGATGAGATCTATCATGTAATCGAGTTAGTTCTTGACGGGGATTGATCCCTAGTATCCACTATGTTCTAGATTGATGTTGCTACTACTTGGCTATGCTTAATGCTTGTCACTAGGGCCCGAGTGCCATGATTTCAGATCTGAACCTATTATGTTGTCGCCAATATATGTGTATTTTAGATCCTATCTTGCAAGTTGTAGTCACCTACTATGTGTTATGACCCGGCAACCCCGGAGTGACAATAGCCGGAACCACTCCCGGAGATGACCACAGTATGAGGAGTTCTTTATTAAAAGGAGAACCTTAATATCCCGTAGTTTCCATTAGGACCCCGCTGCCACGGGAGGGATGGACAATAGATGTCATGCAAGTTCTTTTCCCTAAGCACGTATGACTACATACGGAATACATGCCTACATTAGATTGACGAACGGGAGCTGGTTACATATCTCTCCGTGTTATAGCTGTTACATGATGAATCACATCCGTCACACTCATCCATCACCGATCCACTGCCTACGGGTCTTTTACTACTGGTTCTCGCTATGTTACTTTGCTTAGAAATGTCCCTTGCTACAAAAGGGATTGGGCCACTTTCGTGTTACTGTTGCTACTGTTGTCACTTTTCTGCTGCTACTACTGCTATTCCTTGCTACTTCTCTGTTACTTGTTGCAAGACTTTTCTAGAGCCGTAGCCGGGGAAGCATTCTTCTCAAGAATAATCCCCCATCAACGTGCTTTTTACGGGCACCATTGATACAACAGTTAGGAATAGTCTGCCGTCAACACATCTTTCTGGCACCGTTGCTATCATATTACTTTGGTACTGATACTTTGCTTGCAGACACTAATCTTTCAGGTGTGGTTGAATCTGACGCATTCAGCTGCTAATACTTGAGAATATTCTTTCGCTTCCCATCGTGCGAACCAACAAATTTGGGTTGAATACTCTACCCTCGAAAACTGCTGCAATCCCATACGCTTGTGGGACATCAGACATCAAACTATTTTTTGGCGCTGTTGCCGGGGAGGCTAGGTAAGCGGCACTCACATCCCATCAACAAAGCTCTTTCTTGGCGCTGTTGCCTTGGAGGTGAGTACTTGAAGGTATATCTTTAGATCTTGCAATTAAATCTTTAAGTTTCTTATTTTTCACTAGTTTGGTTTTATAAAAGAAAACTACAAAAAATGGAATTGAGGTTGCCTCATATGCTTCATCTTGCCCCATTGGAAATATGAAACTAAGGATGGTCCAGCTTGGATTCTCATGAAAATGATTGATTTTGATCTAAATGAAAACTATATGTATTGCGTGGTAAATTGCATTGAGAATCCTTATATTACCAATTACGTAAAGACAAGAAAACAAATAGAAGATGAAGAGAATACTAATAAAGGGGAAGAGGTTTCCCAATATCCTCCTATTTTTTCTTATGATGACTCAGGTAATGAGGAGGAGCTTTTTATTCAACCAACCTTTTCAAAAAGAATCTTGGAGGAATCAAATAAACCCATACATAATGCGGTGAAGAAGAAGAAAAGAAGGAAAAGTAAAGGTAAAGAGGTATCTCTCCCAAATAATGTTGTTCCCATTATTGATAGGACTCATGAGAATGAATCCAAAATAGTTGTGGAAGATGATACACTTGAGGATGATTTTGTTTTGACTATTGCTTGTTGTGATAATTATAATTGGGAAGATACTGATACTTCTTATAATGTTGAAAATATTTATGGCACCAAGTTGGATGATGATGATAATAATTTCTATACTATTGATGCTATTCATACTATTAATGATGAAAATGATTATGTTTATGATATACAAATACACAAGCTTGGGGATGCTATGTTTGATGAAAATGACATGTTTGAGAATTTATTTGCTGCAATTAATGTTTTCCCAAACTTGGGGATGCTATGCTTAATGAACATGATATTTTTATTCCCCTACTTTGAATGATCAAATTCGTTATAATGATTGCATGCCTCCTACTTATGATGACTATTGTGATGATACTTATGCGGTCAAAAAGAGTGATGATTACTATTATGATACTTGTCATAATTATGAATATCCTTTTACTGAATATTACTCTTTTAATGTGGAACCAATTTATAGTATTCAATTCTATTATGATACTCCCACTATTAGTCATGAGAAGAAATTTTCTTATGTGGAGAGTAGTAAAATTTCTATGCTTGTAGATCATGAAAAGAATGCTTTATGTGCTGGTTATATTGTGGAATTACTTCATGATGCTACTGAAAATTATTATGAGGGAGGAACATATGCTTGTAGGAATTACAATAATATCAAGTTTCCTCCCTATGTGTTCAAAGTTTTGAAGTTATGCTTGTTTTGCCTTACTATGGTAGTTGATTCTTGCTCCCATAAATAGTTTGCTCACAAAATACCTATGCATAGGAAGTGGGTTAGACTTAAATGTGCTTGTCATGAGATTCATGATGCTCTTTTGCATGGTATAATTATTATTCCTATGTGAGCATCATTGAAATCATCATGCCTAGCTAAAAGGTTTTAAAGAAAAGCGCTTGTTGGGAGACAACCCAACACTTTTACTTTCTGTTTTTTTGGTGTTCACATGATTAAGCTACTGTATTAATCATGTTTTATGCCTTTTATTTCAATAAAGTGCCAAGTAAAGCCTTTTGGATAGTGTGGATGATAGTTAACTTGATTCTGTGCAAAAACAGAAACATTTGCTCTCAGTACAGAAATTTTGTAAATTCACTGGAACTTGATTTTTCTGAATTTTTTACACATGATTGATATACAAATTTCCTAGATTGTTCTAATTTTGAAGAATTTTTAGCGACAGGGAATTATGGTTACACTACAGATCTTCATAGACGGTTCTGCTTTTGACAAATTCTGTTTTGCATGCATAGTTTGCTTGTTTTAGTGTTCCCATAGCTTATATTCAGTGATATAAATTAGAGGAATGATAGAATACAGTAGGTATCATGTGGGAACAATTATGAATCTTGTCTTGACAGTACCTAAGTGAATGATCATTATTTATTATACTAACCCATCTCACGAAGTTCCGTTATGTTTTGTGTAATTAAAGTTTTCAAGTTTTGGGTGTGACACCGATATGAGGAGAATAAGGAGTGACAAGAACCTATGCTTGGGGATTCCCAAGGCACCCCCAAGGTAATATCCAAGGAAGACTCAAGCGCCTAAGCTTGAGGATTTCCCCAAAGGCATCCCCTCTTTCGTCTTCAACATTATCGGTATATCTTACTTGGAGCTATATATTTATTCGTCACATAATATGATTTTTTGCTTGGAGCGTCATTTTATTTTGTTGTTCTCTATTGGATGTTATTTATAATCTTGTTTTTCAAATAAAAAGTTCCAAGAATTGCATTAGGATGCTTGCATTGCATGCTTTGATTAGTGCTGTGTAAAAAATAGAAACCGGTGTTGTAGTGTTTGAATTTTCATATTTTAGTGGAACGTGAAAAGTTTCTGAAATTTTTACACAGTGTTGTCATATACTTTTATAGCATGTCCTAATTTTAATATTTTTTTGAGTTACAGAAGTACACTGTTTTCATAAAATTCTATAGACTATTCTGTTTGGACAGATTACTGTCATAGTTTTGTTATCTACTTATCCTATAGTTTCCATAGCCTATATTGATAGATATAAATTGTGGAAATGATAGTAAACAGTAGATGATGTTTGCAATTATTATGCAACTTGTATTGGCAGTACATAAAGAGTTGATTTATTATTATGTGCACTAACCTATCTTACGAGTTCTTTTCAAGTTTTGTGTGGATGAAGTTTTTGAGAATAGGTGAAACCGGGATACGAGAGGATTGAAAAAGATAAAAAAGCTCAAGCTTGGGGATGACCAAGGCACCCCAAGTAAATGTTTCAAGAACTCTCAAGCATCTAAGCTTGGGATGCTACGCATCCCACCTCTCTTCCTCAACTATCGGTTATCCTATCTTGAGCCTAAATTTTTATTCGTTCACATGATGCCTCCTATACTTGGAGTACTATTTTTCTTTTGCTTGTTGTTTAAATAAAGTACTCAGATCTAAAAATCTTTATTAAGAGAGAGAGAGAGAGAGAGAGAGAGTGGGAGAGAGAGAGAGAGAAAGTCCTCACATAGCTACTTAATTGTTTGACTACTCATTGATTTTCACTTATATGTTTTGGAGTAGTTTTGTCATTTACTTTCGTGCTTCACTTATATCCTATGAGTATATGGTTGAATGAAATGAATATAATAAATCTGAAAATAAATATTCTTCATATGCTTATCCCATGGGGAGTAATGACTTCAGATATAAGAAGTATAGGTGGTAAAAAATTATTGAAAGTTAGCAAACACCGCATTGGTCACTTGAACAATTCATGAAAAAATATTGAAGGAAGAGAGATTCCACATATAAATATACTATCATGGACATCTTCTATGTTTGTGAGCCCCATTAATTATTTTCAAACTTGAGTAAATTAGTTGAAGTTGGACAAGGAAGACAACTTAATGAGTTATGTTTGGGTATATTTGCATATAAGTTATATTGTTATGGATCCTGCAACATGTGGTGCTTGTTTAGAACCTTTTGCTAGCCAACACTTCGTACTAAGTAGAGATACTACTTGTGCATCCAAAAACCCATAAACCTAGTTTCTTGCCATGAGAGTCCACAATATCTACCTATATGCGGTATTTACCTGCCGTTCCCAAGTAAATTTGCATGTGCCAAACTCCAAACCTTCAAATAATATTCCGTTTTGTATGCCCGAATCGCTCTTATAGTGACTAGGGGCTGTCAGTATCTTCCATGCTAGGTGGGTTATTCTCACAATATGTGTTGATTCACTACGATTCACGAGAAAGTGGCTGGTATTCGGGATGCCCAGTTCCATGCTAAAAAATCAAATCAAAATAAAATGAAACAAAACTCCCCCAAGATTCTTGTTTGTATGGAGGGTACTCGTGGATTTGGCTCACCGTAGAGTGTGATTGATTGGTGGAGGCGGAGTAAAAACATTACCTTTCTGTTTGGGAACCGCCTTTAATGTATCTAGCATGGAAGATACCAAGATCTCTCGGTTGTTATTTTGACAATGAAAGCATACCGCTCAAAATTATTATTAATCTCTATTTTAAAAGCTCGAGCTCTGACACATTAGCAAATCAATGCTTCCCTCTGCGAAGGGCGTATCTTTTAGTTTCTAGTACTTACCTTTATGCAAGAGTCATGGTAATCTTCACCACTTTCTATATTTCACGTTTTTCTCTTGGCAAGCATCATTTGGTGGGGAAAGATCCAAGCATATATGGCCATTCAAATATATTTGATCATGAATTATTATTGTTGACAATTATTTATATGATAAATAAATTGGGAGGCGAAACTTTAAGCCCCTATATTTCTCTATGTTCGACGGATGCCATTTTCTCTAAAAATATGCATTGAGTGTTAGCAATCATGGAAGACTATATGATAGTTGAGCATGTGGAATTTCCTATATCAAAGCTCTTACATAGACCCTTCCTGAAAATAAGATGAATTGTGATTGTTTGGTGACTGAAAGCATAGTTTGTTAGTTTTCAAGAAACTGTATGGTATATACTTTCACATGTGAATATCTTGTTACTCGATCATGAGAAGTTTTATGAGATGAGCTACTTTTATGATACATAATGATGCTAGAAAAAGGTGATTGAAATTATCATTGATCAAACTTGTGCACCTGCTAGCATTCACACTTCATAAATTATTTCTTTTATCATTTACCTACTCGAGGACTAACACGTCTCCATCGTATCTACTTTTCCAAACTCTTTTGCCCTTGTTTTGGACTCTAATTTGCATGATTTGAATGGAACTAACATGGACTGACGTTGTTTTCAGCAGAATTGCCTTGGTGTTATTTTTGTGCAGAAATCAAAGTTCTCCAAACGTCCTGAAAATTTACGGAGATCATTTATGGAAAATATGAAAAATATTTGCGCCAAGTTCCACCTGAGGGGGTGGGCCAGTGGGCCACAAGCCCTGGCTCCACCACCCCCTGGTGGCAGTGGGCAGGCTTGTGGGGCCCACACGGCTCTGCCGCCCCGAACCTCAAGTCTATAAGTTCACTTTCGTCCCAGAAAAAATAAAAAGAGAAGTTTTCGTCGCGTTTGCGATACGAAGGCGCCGCCACAACCTGTTCTTCATATGGAGGGCAGATCTGGAGTCCGTCTTGGGCTCCGGAGAGGGGAAATCGTCGCCATCGTCATCATCAACCTTCTTCCCTCTCCAATTCCATGAAGCTCTTCGTCGTTCGTGAGTAATCTATTCGTAGGCTCGCTGGGCGGTGATGAGTAGGATGAGATCTATCATGTAATCGAGTTAGTTTTGATGGGGATTGATCCCTATTATCCACTATGTTCTGAGATTGATGTTGCTACTACTTTGCCATGCTTAATGCTTGTCACTAGGGCCGGAGTGCCATGATTTCAGATCTGAAATTATTATGTTGTCACCAATATATGTGTGTTTCAGATCCGATCTTGCAAGTTGTAGTTACCTACTATGTGTTATGATCCGGCAACCCCAGAGTGACAATAACCGGAACCACTCCCGATGATGACCATAGTTTGAGGAGTTCATGTGTTCACCAAGTGCTAATGCGTTGGTCCGGTTGTTTATTAAAAGGAGAACCTTAATATCCCGTAGTTTCCTTTTGGACCCTGCCGCCATGGGAGGGATGGACAATAGATGTCATGCAAGTTCTTTTCCCTAAGCACGTATGACGACACATAGAATGCATGCCTACATCACATTGACAAACGGGAGCTAGCCACATATCTCTCCGTGTTATAACTGTTGCATGATGAATATCATGCAAACAAATCACCGACCCATTGCTTACGAGTTTGTTCTACTGTTGCTGTTGCTGTTACTTGTTTTGCTCTGCTGCTGTTACTACTGTTGCTGCTGTTACTTGTTTTGCTCTGCTGCTATTACTACTGTTGCTGCTGCTGTTACTTGTCTTGCTCTGCTTGTAGCGACCCGACTCAACGAGTCAAGCCTCTGGTGTTTCTGTACCATCCCAAGATCATGCTGGTACACACACAGTACATAATGTATATATTCAAGAGTGCAATCACACAGCTTTATTAATCGAAATCTCATAAAGAGTACTTTATTACAATAAAGGAGTACAATAAAGTGGCTGAAGGCCAACTCATGAGATTATCTAACGAAGACTAAGCAGAAGCATCAGGTAGACGAGTCCATCCGACTCCAAGGGCATGTCGCTGAGCGTAGAACCGTAGCCTCACTCCTGGTCGGAAAAGTACTCTGCAACATGATACGTTGCAGCCGTGTAGGTCAGCATATTGAATATGCTGGCAAATCATCAAGAGAGGAAGTAAAATAATAATCATCTATCTCTACATGCATATTTGGCCGGTGTAGCTAAGTTTTGCATAAAGCCAGTTTTATCCTACAACAAAAGGGGGTCGAAAGCAAAATATTACTACATGTTTGTTGTTAACGAGATGGTTCCGCCAACCAGTTCTCGTACCCGAATAGTTGTTAACACCCACATCTTTATTAAGTTGTGTCGAGAGTTCAGGGGAAATTCAATGCCTTCGGCTCAAGTTGTCCATGACCGTGGACACGGCTAATCGATTAGGTTGGGTACTCTGCAGAGTTTTGCACACGTTCCCCACAAGATTTGATCGCCTCCGGGTTTGTCCTCGCACTTCAGGGTGTTTGAAGACCGGATGATCAAAACATGGTCTTTCAACGGGTCCCTCTGAATCCCTGTCGGTGCCCATCCATTCCTACCGTTCGTCTACATCTGCTAGCACCGCCTGTCCAGAGTCGCCGCGTTGTCCAACCAAGCCAGAGCCCATAATGACTTGTGGCTGTGCAGGTAAGCCTTGAGTCTTGAAGTCTCCATCCGTCCCTTTGAGCCTGGGTGAAGCTTTCCGCAGGATGACATGGCCTCTCCAGCATCCCGGGCATCCACTGGGTTTTCCAGGGAGCCGGTCAACCGTCCTTCACCCAGTGTTGCATTGCGTCCGAGGTCTTGAAAATCTTTTCTTAACCGGTCTTGATTATTTAATCAACCTCGCATCACTCGTGTTATGCACTCAACCGAATTCCCGTCTACTCGAGCATAGCAATATGAACTTTGTCATCCCGGGGCCAAGTATCGGGGTTGTTGTGTGCCTACCACATGGTACTACAATCTATACTAAAATTTCCAAGTACCTAAGCAGCATGCAATTGGGCATAGGATGGTAGAACTACAATGCATAAAACATAGGTGATAGTAAGATCAAAGTGACTTGCCTTGATGATAGTTGTCCTGCTCGAGCGTCTCTAACTAACACGCTTCGCACTCTGGATGATCTACCGATACAAACACAAAGCACACCATAAGCAATTCAATCATGCCACGAGTAAAAATAACATCACATGCAATGATTTGCAAAAGACTATGCAAAAGAATTTATCGCGCGCCGGTAGGCAGAAACTTGTTTCTGTTGAAAACACCAGCAAAAATACTTTAAAAATTCTGCAAAGTCTACCACGGTAAGATTTTATCACTAGAAAACAGTAGCAAAAAGAATCAACTCACTATCATTTTTCAAACTCCTGGAATAGGCAAAACAGTGTTTAAACTAAATCTGCTCTAACTTATATTTACAAATTTCAAACACATACAAATTATATGTTTTTAAAAACTACAGGAAATTTGTGAGCTACTGGAAAAAGAATCAATGTCATTGGACGTAGGGATAAAAAGTTGTGATCAAAACAAGATTGAAAGTTTCTGTTTTCGAAATCTGGACAGAAAATTACTAAACTGCTAGTGCTAATGAGGTTACACGTGGCAAGATGCTATTGGTTGTAGTGGCTGTTTGTTTCGTGACTTCGAGCAAATGGCCTAAGGCTAACAAGGTCACCGGTTAATGCATAAGTGGCTAAAAGAACCTAATGGTTTTCTGGAATAAACCGAAGGGGTACTAGTGTTCTAATCCTAGCCATTGCATGGGATTGCATGGGATCTAATGGCTAGGAGGGGTTGCATGCAAATAGAGAGAGAGAGGGAGTTAGCTACCTGTTGCTGGAGGTGTTGCACCGGCAAGGGGACGTTGGCCGGCGGGGAAGGAGGGAGTAGCTCCGGGCGGTGGGGCGTCGGGCGGCGGCGGTGAGGTTCCTCCTCCGCGGGGGAGGCGGCGGTGGAGACGGCGGGGCTCGACGGGGCTGCTCCTCCTGGCGAGGCGAAGTGGTGCAGCCTCGGACTGCTGCGGGAAGCTCGTGGTGGCGGCGGCTTACGGAGGCGGCGGCGGCGGGGTGAAGTGGCGGCGGCTAGGGTTGGGGAGGGGTGGCGGTGGAGAGGGGTTTATATAGGCCTAGGGGAGGTGGCAGCTATGGAAGGGGAGGGAGAATAAAAGAAAGAAATCACGGTTCCTGTAGGGAAGGAAAGAGAGGGAGGAGAAAGAAGAAAGGAGGAGAGTGCACGGGGTGGAAGGAAATCAAGGGAGAAGAGAGGAAGCTGGGAGGAAGCTGCGGTCTTGAAGAAAAAAGGAAAGAGAGGGAGAGCTCGCGTGGGGGAGAGAAGGGAGAGAGAATTAAGGAAGGAGAGGGAGGCGCTGGGAGAGAGAGAGGAGAGAAAAGAGAGGAGACGTGGGGAGAGAGAGAAATACGTGGGGAGAGAGAGAGAAGATGGAGGCGGTGGTTGCATGCATGCAGGCTTGCATGCGATGCATGCTGGGGGCGGCTGGGCTGAGCCACTTGGCTCGGCCTGGCAGGTCCTTTTTTTTTGAAAAACAAACTAACAGCAGCAAAAAAAAGAAAAGAAAAAAAACAAAACAGTATTTTTTTTTATTTTCCTAGCTAGCAAAATACTAGAAAAAAGTACTAATATAAATATATGAACTAGAATACTTAGGAGAAAAACAAGACAGAAAAATATACTACTAATATATATATATATATAATATATATATATATATAATATATATATATATATATACATATAATATATCTATGGGAACCCTAGTTCCACCTAATGCAAATTTTTTAAAAATAGTTTTATGCAATAGGTCACACAACTCGATCGAAAAACTCAAAAAAAAAATTCTTCGGAGTTTAGAAAATTTGCAAAACCAAAATGGTGACTTTAACTCACACGGGAGAAGTCATATTATCTCCACTCCGATAAATTGCCCACAGTCACATAGCGATAAATTTTTTCAGAAGAATACAATGATGCATAAAATATGAGATGCATATGAATGATCTATTAACATCCGAATTTGAGAAAATTGGGATGTTACACTGCTGCTATTGTTGCTACTACTGTCGGTTGCTACTTGCTACTGCTGTCACTACTGCTATTCCTTGCCACTGTCGTTACTCGCTACTTTGCTGTTATTACTTTGCTTGCAGATACTAATCTTTCAGGTGTGGTTGAATCTGACGTATTCAGCTGGTAATACTTGAGAGTATTCTCTCACCTCCCGTCGTGCGAACCAACAAATTTGGGTTGAATACTCTACCCTCGAAAACTGCTACGATCCCACGCGCTGGTGGGCCGTCAACATTATTCTTCTGGTGTCCTTGCCAGGGAAGCACAAATGACATCAAGTATTTTTCTGGCGCCGTTGCCGGGGAAGGTCTGCTGTTACGGAGTCAAGGACGAGCATGAATTAAGCTTGGGGATGTTGATACGTCTCCAACGTATCTATAATTTATGAAGTATTCATGTCATGTTTACAATAATTCTATATGATTTTATTAGAGCTAACACGGATTGACGCTGTTTTCAGCACAACTACCGTGGTGTTTTTTTTGTGCAGAAATAAATGTTCTCGGAATGGGCTGAAAATTTATGGAGAATATTTTTGGAAAATATAAAAAGTACTGGAGAGAAGAGCTGGGCCAGGAAGTGGACCAGGAGGTCACAAGCCTGCTAGGCGCGGCGACCCCCTAGGCCACGCCCCTGTGGATTGTGGACTCCTCGAGCACCGCCTTGACGTGAAACCGACGCCAAAAATTCCTATAAATGCCAAAACCCCTAGAAAGAAACTAGATTGGGAATTCCGCCGCCGAAAGCCTCCGGAGCCACGAAAAATCAATCGGGAGCCCGTTCCGGCACCGTGCCGGAGGGGGAAACCATCACCGGAGGCCATATTCATCATCTCGATGGTCTCCATGATGAGGAGGGAGTAGTTCACTCTCGGGGCTGAGGGTATGTACCAGTAGCTATGTGTTTGATCTCTCTATCGTGTTCTTGAGATGGCAGGATCTTGATGTCTCACGAGCTTTATTAATATAGAAGAATCATATGGAGTTTTCACTCTCTATCTTCTTGTGATGAATTGAGTTTTCCCTTTGAAGTTTACTTATCAGATCGAGTCTTTAAGGATTTTAGAACACTTGATGTATGTATTGCGATGGGATATCTGTGTTGATTATGGGATTCTCTACTGATCTACTTGATGTATGTTTTGGTGATCAACTTGCAGGTTCCGTGACCTTGGGAATCTATGCACAGGGGTTGGCACATGTTTTCGTCTTGACTTTCTGGTAGACACTTTGGGGCACTCTTTGAAGTTCTTTTCCATGGATTAAACATGTTGAATATGAAATTATGAGATGCATATCATATAATCAAGCCCACAGGTACTCGAGGTGACATTAGGGTTTTGGTTGATGTGTATCTTAAGGTGTTATTTTAGTATGAACTCTAGGGTTGTTCATGACACTTATAGGGACAGCTCATAAGATTGATCAGAAAAGATAACTTTGAGGTGGTTTCGTACCAACAATAATTTATTTGTTTGTTCTCCGCTATTTGTGACTTTGGAGTGAACTCTTTGTTGCACGTGAGGTATTTATATATGATTCAACTATGTTAGTATTGTTGAGAGAACTTGTACTAGTGAAAGTATGGACCCTAGGACCTATTTCCAAGCATTTATACATCATTTTACTCGTTGTTTACTATTTGTTACCTTTCTGTTTTATATTTTCAGTTTACAAAAACACAGATCTACCATCCGTGTTACACTTGTATCACCATCTCTTAGCCGAACTAGTGCACCTACAGAATTTACCATTGTATTCGGTGTGTTGGGGGCCAAAGAGTCTCTTTATTATTTGATTGTAGGGTTGCTTGAGAGAGACCATATTCATCCTATGCCTCCCATGGATTGATAAACCTTAGGTCATCCACTTGATGGAAATTTGCTACTGTCCTACAAAACTCTGTGCTTGGAGGCCCAACACGAGTCTATAAGAAGAAGATTGTGTAGTAGGCATCATATCCACATCTGGTGCCGTGGGATGGGTCGGAGCCATCGACGAGGCGTCCGTCTCGACTACTGCAAGCGACGCTGGAGCCAAGGGTGGAGCCGTCGCTGAATAGATTTTCTTCTTTTCTTGCATTTTGTTAGGTCTGCAATTCCACCCACTAGGGGTGTAACATACCGAACTAGTGACCGTGGGTCATTTATGCTTGCTTGTAATATATGCATGCTTTGTATGAAAAGATTGTGCTTGCCACTCATCTTTCGTTTTCTATTCCTTTGGCTTTTGTTCATCCAAAACCTTGCTCTCATTCGGCTTCCGCCCCGCCAGCTCGATAGCCGGGAGCCAGTTTGTGACTGGGACGGGGGTTTTGCCTTTGGGGAGGGTTTGCCATGGATTTCTGAAGCTGCAGGAACGTTTCGAATTGGGGTGAGTGCGGCATAGGCCGGCTAGAAATAGCCGCAGAGGGTTCGACTAGCCCGAGCCGGCCACTCCTTCGTAGTTGGTGTTGGCGTGCGACAACTTTTCCGTCCGAGAGTCCCGCTAGTGGGATAGCCGGGAGCCGGTTTGTAGCTAGGCAGGGTGGTAGGTTTTTGCTTGGCGCGCACTAATTAGCCGGGTGCAAAGTGGAAGGAGGACTCGGACCGACCAACGAGCCCTTGGGTCCGAGGATTCAGACCGTGGAGTTTGCTCAAGAGACAACACAATTGAGGGAATCGAAAAGGTATGCCTGATACGTCCAAAATGCATCACTATTTTGTATCATAGTTTGTCTCTATTCATTGATATATTTCACATTATGATGATGTACTTATAGTGTTTTGGCCTATTTTACACAGTTTACAACTTTCCGATGCCGAAACAGTAGACGCAGGATTCAACGGAGAAAATAGCACGAAGAGTTACCATATCAGACATCTCCAACTGTTCTCAAAATTTGAGGGAATAAGTTTCCGAACAGATCCCAAAGACAAGTCAAAGAAGGGCCGGAGGGGGGCCACAGGTCACCCACGCGACCTGCTGGCGTCCCCTAGGCGGCACCATGAGGCCGCCTGGGTGGTGGGCCCCGCCTATGATGCTCTCCTTTGGCCTATATGTTCCTCTTGACCAAAAAGTGACGAGGACACAAGAGTTTTTGCGATTCCGCTGCCGCTCCGCGGCGAAAACCTACAGAGAAGAAAAGACGTTCCGGCGGACAGATTTTGTTGGGGAGAAATCCTCCTGGAAGGGGAGATCGTCCTCATCGTCATCACCGTCGTCACGGGCATCATTGAGATCATCATCACCATCATCACCAACACCATCTTCACCTTCATCCTATCTACTTCACCATTGCAATCGGAGTTGTACCTTGCACTATTCATCCCATCGACTCTACCGGTGTTGATTACTCTTTTGTGGTGAATGCTATTGAGTTTTGTTAGAGAATTATTGTTATGACCGGATTGTTAATCATATTTTCATCACCTCTGATCATGATCTCTTTTATGTCTTGTGAGTAGTTCTGTTAGTTCTTGAGGACATGGGAAAAGTCTCGATGCTAGTAGTCATATGATGTTGAAGTAATATGTGTTTATTGATATTTAAGTTATGGTGTTATTCTTCTAGTGGTGTTATGTGAATGTCGACTACATAAATCTTTGCTTTTCTAAAGACCTAGGGGAATGCATCGTTTATAAAGAATGCTTATGGTGGGTTGCCGGAGGGACAGAAACCTGAACCCAAGTTCCCATACTTTTGCATGAGGGAGTATTAGATCCTAAAGCTTATCGCTATGGTTAGGCTTTGCCTTAATTTCTCTCTTGTATTTGTGGATGCTTGCAAGAGGGATTAATCATGCGAGTGTGATTATCTTAGCCTAGATGGTGCACTAGTTAAGATCCACCCACATAACACTTATCAATACAAAACATAGTACTAGACGGAATATGGCGAAAGCACTTGACTATCTCTCCCGCGTGTCCTCAGGAACGCCTTAGTCTTTATAAGTTTAGTACCTCGGCTTATCCTTTGTGTTTAAAAGGATTGGGCCACTTGCTGCACCTCGACACCATTTACTTTACTTGCATTTATTTCCTTGTTGCTTATACTAGAAAACCCATAAAAAGTTACCTTTCAGTACTTGTAGTAATTCCTTGCTCAAGATCACTTGTCAATACCTTCTACTCCTTGTTGAGTTCGACACTCTTACTTATTGAAAAGCCTACGATAGATCCCCTACACTTGTGGGTCATCAAGACCATTTTCTGGCGCCGTTGCCGGGGAGTGTAGCGCTATTGGTAAGTGAAATTGGTAAGGATACCTTTACGTTGTACGCGCTGTTTTTGTTTTACTGTTCCCGCTTTTTGTCCCTATGGATCACTTTGCTCTTGGTTTGTTTCTTGTGGGGAACCTCCCCAACGCTATTGTGGTGGAGAAGCCTCCTCCACCTACTGAAATTGTGCCTTTTAAAATACCCACTCGTATTATTGATTGTGTTTTGGCTAATCGATATGCAGGAGATAGACATCCGTGTGAACACTTGATATATCTTTCACAACTATGCTCCTTATTTAAGGTTGCACATATATCGATGGATTTTTTTATGAGAAAGCTATTCTATCTATCATTAGAAGATAAGGATTTGGATTGGTATAGGCTTCTTGATGACTCGCATGTACTAAATTGGCAAGATCTTATGCCTATCTTTTATGCAAAGTTTTATCCTCTTCACGGAATACATCGAGACAGGAATTATAATTATAACTTTTGGTCTCGTGACGGAGAAAGCATCACTCAAGCTTGGGGGAGATTGAAGTCCTTAATGCTCAAATGTCCCAATCATGAGCTCTCCAAAGAAATTATTCTCACAAATTTTTATGCAAGGCTTTCCCGTCAAGATAAAGAGATGCTTGATGCTTCCTCTAGTGGGGCATTCTCCAACAAAAGCACTGAAGCTAAGTTGGATATTATTGAAAGGATCCAGAAGAACACTGAAGACTGGGAGATTGATAAAGGTATTGAACCCGTTATAAATTATGAGCGTGATTACATTAAGAGCTATGTGAAAACTGATTACTTCAATACCTTTTGCGCTAAGATTGGTCTTGATTCCCAGCTTCTAATTGATTTTTGCAAAGACTTTGCCTCTCATATTGACTCTTCTGAGAAGAAGGAGGATCAACACCATAAACCTTTTAAGGAATTGCTTGTGGATATTAATGTTGTTGACCCTATCTTGCCTGTAGTTGAATATGAAAAGCCCCCTTTTCTCGCAAGGATGAGGGAGCATTCTTTTGTCACAGGCATCCTGAATAAAAGTGAAAGAACGACTGATGAGCATGAGGACATGATTAAAGTCAATCCTCAAGTTGCATTAGTCAAGGATCTTGTTACTAGTAATATTGAGGATTCCAATATAAATTTTTGTGTTGTTTCCACTAACCTTGTTACATCCAAGAATAAATGCCTAATTTCAGGTACTCCAGTTGTATCTGTTAAAATAGGAGATCATAATTATTATGGGCTATGCGATTTGGGATCCAGTGCTAGTGCTATTCCTTTTTCACTTTATCAAGAGATGATGAATGAGATTCTACCATGTAAAATTGAAGAAGTCGATGTTACTATTCGTCTTGCAAACAAAGAAACTATCTCTCCTATTGGAATTGTGCGAGATGTTGAAGTTCTAGGTGGAAAGTTAAAACATCCTACCAACTTTCTAGTACTTGGTTCAGTACAAGATAGTTTTTGCCCTATTATCTTTGGTAGGACTTTTCTCAAAACTTGTGGAGCTATTATAGATTGCAGGAAAGGAAAAGTATCTCTTGAATTTAATGGCGAGCCATCTGAATTTAACTTTTCTAAATTCTCGAAGCAAACTCATGGTACCGATATACCTAGTAATGATAAAATTATTGAAGAGATTGCTTCTATTGCTATTCCTCCTAACGATCCTTTGCAGCAATTTATGGAAAACCACAAGAGTGATATGCATATGCAGGAAAGGAATGAGCTAGATGACATATTCTTGAGACAACATGCTATCCTGAAGCACAACCTTCAGGTTGAGCCTTTGGGAATTTTATCAAAACCAAAAGAAGACCCGGTGTTTGATCTTAAATCTCTTCCCAGTACGCTTAAGTATGCTTATTTAGATGAAAATAAAGTATATCCTGTTATTATCAATTCTAACCTTTCAGGATATGAAGAACAACGATTATTGGAAGTCCTTCGTAAACACCGAGGTGCTATTGGTTATACCCTTGGTGATCTTAAGGGGATTAGTCCATCTATTTGTCAGCATACTATCAATCTTGAGCCTGATGCTAAACCGGTGGTTGATCATCAACGACGATTAAACCCGAAGATGAAGGATGTTGTGAGGACCGAAATCCTCAAGCTTCTAGCCGCACGTATTATCTACCCTATAGCTGATAGTAAGTGGGTAAGTCCGGTACATTGTGTTCCCAAGAAAGGAGGTTAGACTGTGGTTCCTAATGATAAGAATGAACTAATACCTCAAAGAATTATTATTGGATATAGAATGTGTATTGATTACAGGAAGCTGAACAAGGAAACCAGGAAGGACCACTACCCGCTGCCGTTCATCGACCAAATGCTTGAAAGGTTATCCAAAAACACTCACTTGTGCTATCTTGATGGGTACTCTGGCTTCTCTCAAATTCATGTTAACACTGCCGATCAAGAGAAGAACACTTTTACTTGTCCCTTTGGTACTTATGCTTATAGACGTACACCTTTTGGTTTATGCAATGCTCCTTCTACTTTTCAAAGGTGTATGTCCGCCATCTTTCATGGTTTTTGTCAGGAAATTGTGGAGGTCTTCATGGACGATTTCTCTGTCTATGGAACCTCTTTTTACCATTGTCTCCACAACCTTAATAAAGTTTTGCAGAGATGTGAGGAGACGAACTTGGTACTCAACTGAGAGAAGTGCCACTTCATGGTCAATGAGGGAATTGTTCTTGGCCACAAGTTTCTGAAAAAGGAATCGAGGTGGACAGGGCAAAGGTTGAAGCAATCGAGAGAATGCCTTATCCAAAAGACATCAGAGGTATTCATAGTTTACTCGGTCATGCTCGTTTCTATAGGAGATTTATTAAAGACTTTTCTAAAACTTCGAAACCCCTCACTAATCTTCTCCAGAAGGATATTCCTTTTGTATTTGATGAATATTATAGGGAAGCCTTCGAAATTCTTAAGAAAGCCTTGATAACCGCCCCTATAGTCCAACCACCTGATTGAAATTTTCCTTTTGAAATCATGTGTGATGCTAGTGAGTTTGCTGTTGGAGTTGTGTTAGGACAAAGGGTTGATAAGAAATTGAATGTTATCCATTATGCTAGCAAAACTCTTGATAATGCTCAAAATAATTACGCTACTACTGAGAAAGAATTTTTAGCGGTAGTGTTTGCTTGTAATAAGTTTAGGTCTCACATTGTTGATTCTAAAGTTATCATTCATAGTGATCATGCTACTATTAAGTATCTTGTGGAAAATAAGGATGCCAAACCAAGGCTTATCCGATGGGTCCTTCTTGTGCAAGAATTTGATTTGCAGATTGTTGATAGGAAAGGAGCAGACAACCTTTCCAGGATGGAGGACATACCACACGATCCCATTCCAGTCAACGATAGTTTTCCTGACGAACAGTTAGCTATTTTACAGGTGAAATCTCATTCAGATCCATGGTATGCAGATTATGCTAACTTTATTGTTGCAAAGTTTTTGCCTCCGGGTTTAACATTCCAGCAGCGGAAGAAGTTCTTCCATGACTTGAGGTATTACTTTTGGGATGACCCACATCTTTTTAGAGAAGGTGCGGATGGAATTGTAAGGAGATGCATACCGGAGCATGAGCAGAAGGATATCTTGAGACAATGTCATAGCAGTCCTTATGGAGGACATCATGCCGGTGAGAGGACCGCACACAAGGTTCTCCAATGAGGTTTTTATTGGCCTACTCTCTTTAAATATGCTTGAAATTACGTTTTATCCTGTGATAAGTGCGAGGGAGTTGGTAATATTAGTAGGAGGAATGAGATGCCTATGAATTATTCTCTAGAGCCTTTTAATTGCTGGGGTTTTGATTTTATGGGTCCTTTCCCTCCTTCACACAAGTACACTCACATCATAGTAGTTGTAGATTATGTGACCAAGTGGGTTGAAGCAATCCCCATTGAAAGTGCTGATCACAAGACATCTTTGAAAATGCTCAAGGATGTAATCTTCCCTTGGTTTGGTGTACCTAGGTACGTCATGACCGACGGAGGATCAAATTTTACACATGGTGCTTTTAGAAAAGCTCTAGCCAAATATGATGTTAATCATAGAATTGCTTCATCTTACCACCCTCAAACAAGTGGGCAAGTTGAGCTCACAAATAGAGAGATCAAGTTGATCTTGCAAAAGACAGTGAACAGTTCTAGAAAGGACTGGTCCAATAAGCTAGGAGATGCCTTATGGGCGTATAGAACTGCTTACAAAAATCCCATGGGGATGTCTCCGTATAATATGGTTTATGGAAAGGCATGCCATCTACCTCTAGAGTTAGAGCACAAAGCTTTCTGGGATGTAAGAGAGATTAATGTTGATCCAAAGCTTGCTGGTGAAAAGCGTCTCATGAACTTGACTTCTCTAGATGAGTGGAGAAGTGAAGCTTACGAGAGCGCAAAAATGTTCAAAGAAAAGGTAAAGAAGTGGCATGACAAGAGAATTTTGAAACGTGAATTTAATGTTGGTGACAAAGTTTTGTTGTATAGATCTCGTTTTAGGTTTTCTCCACGTAAATTACTTTCCAAGTGGGCAGGACCGTACCATATCGAAGAAGTCTACCGCTCCGGCGCAATCAATATTAATAATTTTGAAGGCACAAAACCATATGTTGTGAATGGGCAAAGACTCAAGCATTATATGGCTGGAGACCCCATCAATGTAGAGGTGGATGTGATACAGGTAGCCACATATGAAGAACATATTGCAACACTGTACCAGACACCGGCAGAAGAAGACTAAGAAAAGGTATGAAATACAGTAAGAAAACTTCACGAACATCAATAAAAGTTCCGTACTATGTTTTTTTGCAAAATTAGGAAAATTCCGGGCTGAAGCAAAGCCGGAGAGGGGCTGCAGGTCACCTAGGTGACCTCCTGGCACGGGCTAGCCCCTGGCCGTGCCAAGAGGCCGCCTGGACCACCCGGAGTCCGTCTCCGACTCTACTTTGGCTTGTTACCGTCCTTTTGGTGCAGAAAGTTTTCCTATATATTTTCCCAGATCGTCCCGACTTTGTATCTTGCGATTCCGTGTATTTTATTTTCGATCTGTTTGTGCCAGGAGAACTTTCAGCAAACTTAGGTGCCATGGCTTCCCCAAAATCTCCCAAGGACAAGTTCCTCGTCAACGTCATCAACCCTTACCCAGCAGAGGTAAAGAGACACCCTCAAACACTTTGGGTGGAGGATGGTGTCCTCCACGAAGAAGATTTGAAGGGACCTATTAAGGAGGGGAGCACCAGGGCCAGGCTGGAAGAAGTGGAGCAAGAATTCTTGAAGTACAAGTTGATGATCGAGCGTGATGTCGACCAACTGCGATATCATCGCTGAGCTGAAGAGCAAACATGAGGAGGAGATGAAGGAAGTGCGAGAAATCATATCCGTGCTAGAAACCAAAGTGTTCGATCTTCAAGAGCATATCTATGACCTTCAAAACCAGCAATGTGAGTATGAACTAAAGTTTTTTGCTTATAGGCTTATCTGCCGAAAGCAGGATCATGGAGACTGAAGAATGTTGTATGAAATAGGTGTTTGCATTGAGGTCTGCCATGGAAGCATTTCACTAAGGATTACCCGAGGAACAAGAACAGGGATGAAGAGTGAAATCTTCATGGGTAATGGCATTCCCTTAGCTTGTTCCAAGCTTGGGGGAGTGCCCAGTATCTTTATTTTTATCCTTTACCTTTTATGGTCAAGTCTAGTGTCGTATCATGTCTAGGGAAGTTATCTTATGAAATAGGTGTTTGCATTGAGGTCTATCACTCCTTTGTGGAGAGTCTTGTATCTGTGAGCGTATAGTGTCTATGATGGAATATTAATGATAAGTCTATTGGTTTCTTTGTTGCACTTGGTATTCTCTTCATGCAATCGATCTTATATGATAATTCTTATGGAATTATTGATCTTGCATATCAGGTATGGCTTTGAAAACTTTATTTAATCTTGGAAAACATATCATTGGTCATAACAACAAGCATGAGTTTTTCTAGTAGCGACATAGCCAAAACATTTATGTTCTTATGCTTGAAGTGTTATGCTGACAAGGAAGACAACTTGACGTTTTATGCCAATTCTTTATGTTAAACTTTATATTGTTTTGCATCGAAGTCAACATTATTTGTCTGCTCTCAAAAGCCTTTGCTACCAACCCTTGCACTAAGCGGGAATACTGCTTGTGCATCCATACCCTGAAACCTCAACCTTCCCAAGAGTCCATCATTTCTTCCCTATACGTGGTGTTTCACCGCCACTAGTAAAGTATATTACTCGTGTGCTATCTTTAAACCTTCAAATATTACTCCCTATTTTGTGCCTCTCCTTTAGCTCATGAGGAAGTAGTAGGTAATTCATGATCTTCTCATATTGGACAAGTTTTATCTTGGGTTTGCATGTCTAATCTACGAATCCCTAACACCAGAAGGGAATGGAATGAGCGCGCCCAGCTCGTAAAAGATAATAACAACAAACTGAACCTCCTTCATGCTTTGTTGATCAGAAATCAGAAAACTTTGGTAGTGATAAACAAAGGAGACTAAGGGGATGTGATCGTCCCCACTTTGGGAGTCGTTCCTCAAAACTTGTCCAGCATGAGAAGTATTGGGCTATCTACTACCATTCTTTGACAAATCATGCACCTCTCAAAAGCTTGTTTTACAATCTTGTTGATTTGAAAATCTTTAAAAAGCTCTAGCACATGAGTTTTCCCTACTTCCCTCTGCGAAGGGTCAATCTTTTACTTTTATGTTGAGTCAATAAACCTACTTCTTTCTATCCTGAAAAGAGCAGACACTTTATGTTGACAAAGATGCATGCATTTATATTGTTTCATTGAGAGTTGTCATATTACACCTTTGTTGATGTTATCATTAAGATAAGTAAGTTGTTTGTTAAACCTTAGCTAAAACAAACATCTTCCTTTGGGTTAGCATTTTCACTTCTTGACTAATAACATGTTCTTTCAAAAATCTTCAATTGATCTCATCAAAATATAAGAGGAAGAGCAAAAGTTAAAAGTTATTAGTTGTTCTTTGACCAAGGATATGTTTGCCACGGTTTGATGAGTTTTCTTAGCTCTACTTTTTATTTTAATTGATATTACTCTTTCATAAGAGCCTTATGAGTTGTGATTGTTGTTGAGAATGGTTGAGTTTAGTAGAGAAATTATGATGCTTCTTGTCCGTATTCTTATTTATCGACACTTCACTCTCTAAACGTGTGGACAAGTTTACCGAGCTCATTATTCGCGTGGGAACAAGCGAGGTCTAAGCTTGGGGGAGTTGATACGTCCAAAATGCAACATTATTTTGTATCATAATTTTTCTCTATTCATTGATATATTTCACATTATGATGATGTACTTATAGTGTTTTGGCCTATTTTACACAGTTTACAACTTTCCGGTGCCGAAACAATAGACGCAGGATTCAGCGAAGAAAATAGAACAAAGAGTTACCATATCAGAACATCTCAAACTACGCTGAAAATTTGAGGGAAGAAGTTTCCAAACAGATCCCGAAGACAGGCCAAAGAAGGGCCTGAGGAGGGCCACAGGTCACCCAGGCGACCTGCTGACGCCCCCCTAGGCCACGCCAGGAGGCCACCTAGGTGGTGGGCCCCGCCTACGGTGCTCTCCTTTGGCCTATAGGTTCCTCTTGACCGAAAAGTGACGGGGACAAAAGAGTTCTCGTGATTCCGCCGCCGCTCCGCGGCGGAAACCTACACAGAAGAAAAGACCTTTCCGGCGGGCAGATTTCGTCGGGGAGAACTCCTCCCGGAAGGGGAGATCGTCCTCATCGTCAGCACCATCTCCACCTTCATCCCATCTACTTCACCACTGCAATCGGAGTTGTACCTTGCACTATTCATCCCCTCTACTCTACCGGTGTTGATTACTCTTTTGTGGTGAATGCTATTTAGTTTTTTTGGAGAATTATTGTTATGACCAGATTGTTAATCATATTTTCATCACCTCTGATCATGATCTCTTTTATGTCTTGTGAGTAGTTCCGTTAGTTCTTGAGGACATGGAAAAAGTCTAGATGCTAGTAGTCATATGATGTTGAAGTAATATGTGTTGATTGATATTTAAGTTATGGTGTTATTCTTCTAGTGGTGTTATGTGAATGTCGACTACATAACACTTCATCTTTTTAAGGACCTAGGGGAATGCATCGTGTATAAAGAATGCTTATGGTGGGTTGTCGGAGTGACAGAAACCTGAACCCATGTTCGCATACTTTTGCATGAGGGAGTATTGGATCCTAAAGCTTATTTCTATGGTTAGGCTTTGCCTTAATTTCTCTCTTGTATTTGCGGATGCTTGCAAGAGGTATTAATCATAAGAGTGTACTTGTCTTATCCTAGACGCTGCACTAGTTAAGATCCACCCACATAACACTTATCAATACAAAACATAGTACTAGACGGAATATGGCGAACGCACTTGACTATCTCTCCCACATGTCCTCAGGAACGCCTTAGTCTTTATAAGTTTAGTCCCTTGGCTTATCCTTTGTGTTTAAAAGGATTGGGCCACTTTCTACACATCGGCACCATTTACTTTACTTGCATTTATTTCCTTGTTGCTTATACTAGAAAACCCATAAAAGTTACGTTTCACTACTTGAAGTTATTCCTTGCTCAAGATCACTTGTCAATACCTTCTGCTCCTCGTTGGGTTCGACACTCTTACTTATCGAAAAGGCTACGATAGATCTCCTAAACTTGTGGGTCATCAATGCCCCAAACGTCGGCTTGGGGCACCCGCTGCATTCATCAATCCCAAAAGGGTAGGGGATACATACTTATACTTGCTCTTTCTCTCTTAGCAGTAGAACGGGTGAAGGAGTGCCGCATTCCATGGACGCTCCGAATCCTCGCCGGAGGCCTCTCTCTTGCGCTTCTACACCTTCTGGGCATCTATCAGATAGTATGCATTGTTGTATTGCACCTTGCTGATGATGAAGGGCCCTTCCCATGGGGAGGTCAGCTTGTGCTGGCCTGTGGTCCTTTGGATTTGCCTGAGCACCACGTCCCCTTCGCGGAAGGAAAGGGGCTAGATGCACTTGTTGTGGTAGTGGCAGAGCTTCTGCTGTTAAATGGTCATCAGGCTTAGAGCCAGCTCACGTGCTTCCTCGAGCAGGTCGACACCGTCTTCTCTTGCCTCTTTTGCATCCATCTCCGTATACAGGGTGACCTGAGGTGAGTCGAATTTGATGTCCGTGGGGTTGACCGCCTTGGATCCATATATGAGGAAGAATGGAGCGAAACCGGTTGATCGATTGGGCGTGGTGCAAAGACTTCCCATGACAGGTGGCAACTCTTAAATCCAGCCCCCGGCCGACAGGACTAGTGGCATCACGAGCCACGGCTTGATGTCAGCTAGGATCAAGTCGTTCGCTCTTTCGGCCTGGCCGTTCAACTTTGGATGGGCCACCGATGTGAGGTCAAGATGGATGCCTTCTTTGGAGCGGAAAAGTGCCATCGCACGCTTGGCGAAGTTGGTGCCATTGTCGGTGATGATGCTATGGGGATGTCCTTGACGAATCGAACGGTCATGTGCCTGTCCAGCTTCTTGATGGGTCTTTCCTGAGTCCGCTTTGTGAATTTGTCGATGGCTACTCGAAGGTGCGTCATGCCGCCTCTAGAGGTC